>NC_143415.1:6177500-7377500 GCF_059467195.1 Physcomitrium patens
AAAAAATAAAAAATAAAAATACTTTGGGATGCTTTGGAGTGAATTGAAATTTACTTCACTTTTGTGCAGGTTCAGGTAGTCGTGCACACAAGCTTCTTTCGAAAGTAGTAGAAGGGAGTGGCTAATGTGCTGTGTTTTTATCTAATCTAGATGTGTGTTGCCATGTGTTTTATGGTACCATTGACTTGAGATTGGACAATGCACTAAAACTCTCGATGCAGTTATCTTGATCCAGTTCTCGTAATAGTTTGGTAGACAAGTTATGTTGTTTCTTTCTGTTTACAGAATCCATGGCTAATGACCAACTCAAAGGCCTCTCAGTTTTATCCACCAACTCCCAAACCTAGACATTCTTGAAGTAATGTGTAATGCCTATCACAATAGTACCTTGCTTCAGAATCTTCTCTGCTCTGGCCAGTATCACATGGAATCTGTGGATTTTTATTACTGAATTGCTACTTCACTTGGAAAACCATTCAGGATTATTCCAGATCATGTCTCCAAGAATCTAGCGAGGGAGAATATCTTCATCTGTACCTCGAGGTTCTGAAATAATGCATCATCGAAACATGTGGCAATTACGAACACAATGTTCGCATCTGACCAATCGACTTGCAGACATGTCTCATAAATATTCGTAATCCAACAAGTTCAGTGAAGTATGTTCAATAAACTATCCATTTTTGCCTGTAATTACGGGTGAAGATCAAGCTTAAACTTATTAATGGGGCAACTCAGTTTTTCCACTTGGAGACGGTCTGAACTGAACAGGGCAACAGAAATCATAGATAACCAGGTCCAATTCACCTGAAGTATGTGTCCGAAGATGCAGGTAACATTCTGCATTTATTTTCCCGGATGAGGTCGTTTCCTTAACTGTGATCATATCGACCACAGATATCGCTCGCCATAAATCATACAAGCAGGAATTATGATGAAATCATCCTTCAATCATGTATTGAGCAGTACTTGGGTTTACAGGTCATTCATATCAAACGATGATCTTTCTTCCACGTCGTAAAGTTGTAGGAGCTTCTGGTTCATTTTATGCACACCTGCACATCAAATGTGCAACATGTGAGCCTAGAACACATTGGGCGTGGAAAACTTGTGGACCTAGAGCTGAATTGCGAAATCATGATTTGTGATCGATATTCAATATTCATGCAATGTTAATATCGTTCTTAAAGGACGTAAGATTGAAGTTTGTAATTTCACATCGTGCAATTGAGGTCCATTGACAATGAGTGCAAGAGATCTTGGTTAAGTGGAAGTGACTACGGAGCACTTGGAATGATTTCAATTCCACACGATTTGAAACAGTTTGTCAAGAGTAATGACGATGCAAACACGGGTCGTCCGCACTCACGACCGAGGTCGTAGAACACGAAACCAGACGATGTGGCTTCGTCCTTCTCTCCAATATTGGATCTTGGTCTTACGACTGTCGGTGCATACATCTCTAGTAAGTTTGCAAACGCAACGAAGCTTATCTGAAGATTCAAACATTCACAAATGTGTCAGACTGTCAGCTTGTACGTAGATGACTTGCAAAGCCTTCCATTTTACCAGCAGGAACCAGGTGTTCCAAGTGTTGCCTAACTAGTTTATCTTTTGGACAAGCCTTCTTACCGCCAAGACCAGTATTTGCGGATGGGTAACAGCTGCCTGCAGACCTCAACTGCCCGTGACTCTCGCTATCTACTCTCTTGCCCCACACGCTGTGTCCTCCTGAACCTTCAGATACATCCATACCTCCAACGTACAATTTTGTGACAACTGAAGGAACTCAGAACTGTTATGCAAAGATTCTGCGAAGGGGATCAGCAGCTCTCGGTGCGAATAACGACGAAGGTATTCGTCCACAATGAAGTACACCGTAAGCCTAAAAATGTACCGAAGATCTGAATGATGTCAATCACCTACAGTTTAAGTCGGTTGAGTCAGGCTTGGAGTTTTGGAGTTAACAATGAGTTAGGCTTAGGCACCCACACAAATCTGTCACTTGCCGTGATAGACTGCGGGTGGACCAGGTCCGAAAATAAATGGGGGTTGCTCACGCTTCTGCTGGTATAAAAACAGACTTTCGGGGCTGCATTCATCATTGTTAAACAGTTGAACATCTCTGAGCAAGTTTGCAACCCTGCGAAACAGTACCCATTAACAGTGATAAGGACGAGGGAGAAAAACTTTAGGGGGGGGGGGGGGGGGGGGGGGGGGGGGAGAATCATCAGTCGTCAGATTATCAGAAGGGCTTGGGCGTAGAAGTTAGGAAGGACAGAGAGGGAAGGTTGCCATCGTTACTAGAGTGGGCTGGCTTCATGCTGGGAAGAGGACTTACACCTGATGTGGACTGAGAATTCTGCGCTTGACGTCAGTCAATGATTGTCATTTGTCCATACACCAGCGTGACTTGCTACTTCAGGAGCGGCTCCAAAATGCGGTAAGAGAATATTATATTCATTGATGGTTCAATTCGTCTGAGGCGGGTTTCGTGCTGCTCATGTATACACTTGATAAAAGAATTCCTCATATTCCCAGAAGATGCAAAATCTTATTTTGGAAGTCATGTAGGGGGCAGTCAATGATGACTTCAATAAGTGTATTTCACTCGGAAGTAAGAAATTCAACGGAGAATGCTGAGAAGATTGGTCCCCCACCCCACGTATTGAAATGCTCCAAATTAACTTGAACAGTTGCAAAAAAGTGCTTAGACGTCGCCAGGAGTATGAAAAATAACCTATGTTCTGAAACACTGAAAAGAATTGCAACAATGGTAATACGCATTTGGTTCCAATTTCCCGACTATCTGTAATGGTGAGCAAACTTAGTCCCACGAATCTTACACCAGTGTACTAGAAATCTAACGATCAGGATGACTACGCCTGCCGTTGAACTTTCTATGACCTTTATGTGATGACCGACGTGAAGCATTAGCAGCAGACTGGGAACTTTTTCCCCTTCGCTTGTTTCGAGGTGGTGTTGGAAGCATCTGTCGTGGGGTCCATAGCGGTTGATTATGCAGGTGATCCAAGGGCTGATTTCCATGTAATGGTGTGTGGGCTGAGTTAGGATGCTGAGAAAGAATCCTCGACTCTAGCTGTAAAACAAATAAACGAATCATAGTGAGAAATAATGCGATTGAAAGCAGAGCACCATTACGAAGGAAATAGTCAAAAACCAAGAGCACTAGTCTGTTGAGCCAAATCATTATCAAATACCTGAAAGGTATCCCGATTACTGCATTGCACCCCCAAGGAATTGTTTGCTCTAGTCAGAACAGAGGTCGAATCGTGAGTGCCCATGTTCAATTCATGAGCACGAAAACGTTTACACGGGCTTTGGGTCTCTTCATACGAGTTTCCCCAATGCGGTTTCCTACCTGCCATATCATACTCATCGAATGTTGCAAAGCCTTGGGTCGAACTAGCAGGGTAGCTCGAACAAACACTTCTTGAAGAGGGTTGCCTGCTGTGTGGTAAGTGTTGTTCTGACAAAGACGGTAAACACCCACTAGTCCGCCTCTGTGTTCCGTTGTCACTCCTGCATCAAGATGAAATTAAACATTAAGAAAACAAACTTCGGCAGGACTATGATGATACTACTCCCCAAAACTCGGAGAGTATTACCAATCAGAGGTTGTAAGGTGTCACCGTTCTGGTTACACAATATGAATGTGATACCGCATCTTAGAACATAACACATTCGATGGACAAAAGTTGTTTAATCAACCAAGCAGCCACTTGAATTGTTCAAGTCAGTAAGAGACGCCTGATATACTTGGACACTGCAATTCAAGTCTACTTTTCAACAGAATTTTAATATTAAAGCAACTGAAACACTTGACGATTACTTACAGTCTGCCGAGTGAGGAGAAACACACACCGGTTACCAATGCCTCGAGGAATGGGATTTGCAGGCGTCTCATCGCACATCAGTGGGTTTCGACACTCAAAGGCATTTGGGGCCGAAAATATTGCTTCATTCTCAACTTCCTCCTCTTTCTTAACAGAAATCAGCCCCGGCACCTCACTGGCGCTCACTGCCCCGACCTTCCTTTCAGATGAAAACTTAGGCAAACTATCAATAATCTCCTCCTTTATTTTCCTAATAGGTACCTCTAACGATCTAGCTGACGGCGTCAAATCACTTTGGGAAACAGAGTACAAAGAAGGAAGACAGAAGACAACAGGTTTCGTCTTTTTCTTCTTCTGGATAGCTGGAGATTCCTGCTCGAGTTCTTCTAACTTATGTGGTCTCTTCATAACAGAAGGTTCGGCCACATCCGACACCACTTTCTGTTTCTTCAAAATTGACGAACTTTCATTTACATTCCTCTTCTTAGACTTTTTTTTTGAGTGCACAGCTACACCAGGATTGTCTTCAGTCAAATTCACCTCCCTCTTGACAGTAAAAGATTTTTCTACCGTTTTGTTTGTGGCCTCTAAATCTCCCCCACTAGGTTTCGCTCCCGCATTATTTTCAACTTCTCTTTTAGAGTTCCTGCTTGAACTGCTTGGCTTCTGTGTGTCCTCTTCCACCATACCATGCACGTCCGTTCCAGGATGGGGTCTTTGTTTCCTGAAAATCCACTTGCCTCCAGATTATCCACTCGAAACGAACAAATATAGACCATGTAGTAAAAAAGTTTTAAAGAAGTCTGAACCAGAATTAGCATCTCAACATCCAGTACTGGGAAATTTGTAAAACACCACAAGAAATTGTATGATTATGAAGAATAACTTCATTATCACAACACCTCAAGAAATGAGAAAGAAAGGATCAAACATTTGAGCTTGAACAACTTGAAAAACACAAAGACGGGGAATCGCAAAAGCCGTACCAGCTCCTTGCGGATTTAGCTTGAATACTGCAATTTGAGAGAACTTGGTAACAGCCACGCTTCCGAGCATCGTCAATGAGCAAACCCCACGTAGCACTCCATTTTTGCAGTGTCTCCGCATGACCAACAATGATAAGTGAAAACTTCGCTCTTGTTAAGGCGACGTTCATTCGTCTTTCGTCTGATACAAAACCTAAGCCTCGATCTGCCATCGCTCGAACACAAGATAGCACAATCACGTCCTTCTCTCTTCCTTGAAACCCATCTACAGTATTAACTTCACAAGCTGTACCATCGATTCCACGCCTCTCCAACTGGCCTTCGATTTCACTTCTTTGAGCAATGTAAGGAGTAATCACTCCCAAATTGGGTTTAAGCCCAGATAATAGACCTTTCACAACACCTTCGACAACATTGCAAACTACAAGAGCTTCTTCAAAATTAGCTCGTGAGTGACCCACGATCTCTTCTCGTTCAATTCCCCAACCGACGTCCATGAAGTAGTAGTGGCCTAGCCTGAACTTACATCCTCGTATGTTGATGCCCTCTCTACATACTTCTTGTCTAAAAATGGACTGCATGCTACTTGTTCGAGTCGAGTCCCTCAGTGCTCCACCATAAAACTGTTGGGAAGGATAACAACAAATGCTAGGATGCATTCGGTACTGAGTTGTGAGCATATGAACAGGAACACCTGCCCCTTGAAACCGTTCAAACAAACTGCGCCCGTATGCCGTACCTAAAAGTGGAAAAAGAAAAATTTGGTAAGCTACGATAAAATCATGATACAAGGTCAAACAACACAATTATGCTTGAAACATCACTGCTTTATACCCCAAAAACTAGCCTGTGCGCTGCTGCCACAACCTGTAGATAGTAGCAATTCCAATGATCTACATGACACTAAGTAAGTTGGTGAGAGAATAAGGAATCGTAACTGGGTCGCTGAAAAACAGTCGCTGGCAATTGTTTAGGATCACCCACCAACACGCACCTCCCTCGAACTCTTTTCAGTGCAATGAGAACCTCTGCTTCAACCGCCTACAAACCAGACAGAAAATGAGATGTGTAATCCGATAACAACTCCGTTCTTCAATTCAGTCGAGCTATTTAATCTTCCCCTTGGCCACCTCAAAATCACTGAATCAGCTACGACAATAAGCCGAGCAACTGTCAACACATACCTGAGCTGCTTCATCTGAAGACAAATCCCATAGACAACACCCACGAAAGATCAAGAGTCAATAAAACTTATGAACACTAAGTGTCAGTAACATGAACCCTACAGGATGCAGGTGGCAACCTTGATATCAACTGAAATTAACAGTTTAAAAGAACTTTTCATCTTGACAAACCTCATCATGCAAGCATCAATAAAAATCTGTTTACTAAAGAATAATAATAATAATAATAATAATAATAACGTTTTAAATTTAAATAAAACATTCTGAAAGCAACATACACTAAAAAAAAACATGATTACCTTACCTATAATGACAATATCAAACATTTTTTCAAGTTCGTCGAAAGTACAATTTCCGCAACCACTCAAAGTTGCACATACAACGCTTGCTCCATCCAGAATGTCCACCCATGACCTTGAGCAACGAGAACTAGATGAAAGACGGAGAGCCAAATTGTCCAGCGATATCACCTGGGCGAGAGAGTGCATGACTTTCTTTGACCCGAAACGGACTACAGTTCCATCCATGGGGCTGTAAGTATTTCCGAACTTATCAACCATACAATGCGTAAGACGAACTGCCACCTCATCCAGAGCTGCATTCGAGGGAGCGCATACTAAAATTCTCACCCTGTAAAAGAACACAATAGCCACAACTTGAGATTACAAACAGGAAATGAAAACTTTGAATCAACCCGAAGCACACATTCGGGCATTCATATTCATAAAAATCATGTAGGTCAGAATATCCAGTACAAAGCATTCTTTTAGTACGAACCAGGAGTTTCAAGGTAGATTATGAAATCTTACCCAGGTTGTTCAATCAGTAATGTTGACACCATTCCTATCACCCAAGTATACACACACGTGTGTTAGCAACGAGAAACATAAACTATTCTCTAGCGTCGGTATTTAAAAATTACTACAAGAATGAAGCTTAAGTTATTATTCTGTTAATCTGAAATGTAGGAAGCTTAATGAGTTGATCGAGAACAAAGCTAAGCAAAAACAATTGCATGAATTGGTCACACGTTCCACGGTGACAAAATCAAATCAACTTATTTTGATGAGGTGTGAAGAAAAACCTACCAACAATAGTAGAGGTCTGCAGGATCAGTAATATCCACATCCGGCAGAGGTCAGGAACAGATAATTTTATGATGGGCAATAATAGAGCAGAAAAGATAATATGCACAACCAAGGTGCAAGAACTGCTGACACACAGGACTACAGACAAAGCTGACTTAAACCACAACCGCTGTCGGGTGAAAATCCTCCCAGTCCCCTTAAATACTTCAAGATTAAATAAATTGTTTGAACGGCTCCATCTCGACTTGCAGTGACAGGCAATAACTGTTTCCTTCACATACTTTCGTTATTTTAAAACACAGATATTGATGATTGGACATACCTTTCCCGTACCAGGTGGCCCTGCACATAATATACAGGCAAATCAAACAGAGAACAGGTGGCGTTTGAAGATGCAGCCATACAAAGTTGTGAGGTTAAAGAGACAAAAGAGATTACATTAAATGGGCAATGTAAGCATACTTCTAGGACAACAATTGTTATTCCCGAGAAGACATGCATGATCAATAGGAACTTAACAAGCAACACCAACCTTGTACTAGCTGGAAACCCTGGGACATATGAAGAAGACTAGAAATAGTCAGCAGTTGCAAAGTGTTCAGAACCTTGCGATCGCGGAAATTCCTAAGGGATTCCGAACTCAGTTTTCCCTTAGGATCATTCCCTAAAGAACTCTCAAGCGCTGCTGAAGATTTAAGAAACTTGAGGTTTGATAGGGGATCCATGATCTGCTGCTGCAAAGGACTAAAGACTTCTGATACAGTGGAAACCGCCAAAAACATGCGGCGTACTGTCACCATGCTGCACAACCGTAGGAGGACACACTGCAGTCATGAGGAACAACAACAAGTTAGGCAGATTCTGCATTTCTTGAACAAGCGAAAGCACGCATCATAGACCTTACGGAGAAACTCTCAATCGTGAAGTCAAAGTACCTTGCTAATAGAACAGTCCCTGGGAATTCTTGATCTCAATAAAGGAGCTTGATTACGATCCTGGTGATTAACGATTGCAACAGCCTTGACTTTTTTTGAAATGGGTTCAATCATGCACAAGAACTCTCCAGTTTCAAATTTAACTCTTGGACCCTCTACACATTCGGCTTCAAAATAGTGAAACGGATCACCCATTGTCTCAACCATGCTGCGCAGCTGCCAAACTGAGGATTGCCCCCTGGGATCCTGAGTTGCTACAAATGCACCGAAAATGTTTTTTTTACACAAGCAGTAAAAAAAATGAGGACACGAACTGTCAGCATAGACAAATACAGAAAGATCTGGAAAATGACATAAAATCCACAACAAAAAACTTAAAACATAGTCTTTCACGACACATTGAAAAATATACCTGATTCAATCATGGCCTGGGTTTTGGAACCTTTCTCCGCTTGATACTGCTCCCAATCACTTAGAAGTGTCGCTTTCGCTTCTTCTACTATTAACTTCTGATACATTGCAACATACACTGCCGTTGATGGAAAATTTAAAGGTAATGATGACTGATCAATCAACTCAGAACCTCCAGAAGCTTTTTCGTGTGATGACAGCGGCAGCCAGGGACCCTGGAGACCTAAAACCATCCAGTCGAAACGGTCTTCTGAGGAAGCATGAGGAGGAAGAGATGTGATAAATACATCTTTGGATGCTTTAGATTCTTTGGCTTGTCCTAACGATACTCTTCGGGTCTGAAACCATACGAGTCAAACAAGGAAGCATCAAATAAGAAACTTGACTAAAATAATTCACAACGTTGTGCAGAATCTCACTATCTAAGCAGTGGGCTAGTTAACACACAATATGTCATGTGTTTATTACAAGATACACAGACGCAATGATCAGATTGTCAAGATGAAGAGCAAGAACATGAAGACCAAATATAACATCCATCCTGATCAGTAAAGATGGCAATATCCGAGTTCCATACGGACTTGTAAGATGTTGTCTAGCAATCAGTCGTGGACGCACACAAATACAATGATGGCCCATATAAGAAGCTATAGTAAGGCGATCACACTAAGAATACGGAAAAAAAAAATCGCATTCATCAAGTGGTAGTCTGTTAGCGAAATCCAAGTTACAAATCCTAGTGCACTTACTTGAGCATGTCGATTATTTTTACCGGTATCATCGTCACTGCTGCTCGAGGATTCTTCACTGTTCTCAGAACTACTTGAAGAAGACTTAATCTTAGGCTTCCATGTAGTTTTTGCAATCCCCACAGACTTATCTTCCACGCAATTTTTATCTTTTCTCAAAGGTCTTGGCTTTTGTTTGGTTGAACCCTCCAAAACACTGCTAGAAAAAATCTCTCCAGTACCTACTTCCTCGCGATTAGAGTCTGCAGGCTGGCAAGAACCAACTCTTATTCACTAACAAACCAATAACACAAACCACACTAATGATCTGCGAGAATGAGAACATTGGTATTCTATAGCAGATCCAACTTGTATTTTGAAAGTAATCAGTGAGCAGCTGCATAATCTACTTACCAATTAAATCATTTCATCTCCACAGTTTATCCAACGAATGCCTTGAGACCAGTCAAGAACTCACCTTGGTCTTTCTGATATTATTTTTGGAACCAGGTTTTGAGTCATCATCAGAATCACCAGATTCTTCAGACCCGCTCGCAGAGTCCTCCTCCCCAGATGACTCTTCGTCAGAAGATTCACTATCACCATCGCTGCTATTGTCAGTTTCATGCGACTTCTCTGGTATCCTAAACCCAACATTACCCACGTAATGTGAGACAAAGCCATGTATCGCACACAATGTCATTACCTACAGACTATCAATACACCTAGAAAACTAAAATTTACTCCAAGATTCCTATACAGACAAGTTATTACCATGCGGAGATTCCATTCGGCTTGGCTGGTGCTGCCATAAAGGATTTCACTCCTGGTCTCTCCCTGCGAACCTTATCTTTTAAAAGGTCAACACCATCATCACGACTCCAGTCCACAGCGTTTCTAGACGTATTCAAACTGGAATCAGACGTTGAAGATGACAAGGTCTCAGTAGGGATTGAGTTTCTAGTCTGAATCTCCAGGACTTCTTCCGACTTCTCTGCTTCATCTGCTGACTCAACTTCATTCCTACCTGTTGATGCTGGCAACTTGCGATGCTTCGAAACCCTTGCTGAACTCACTTCATACGTCAACCAAAACAAAGACCAAGACGTGAACTTCAGATTACCTTGAAATGTGTAGTCAAAACCTTCAATCCAAACTTACATATGTGAAGGACCCGTTAGAATGTAATACAATCCTTAACAAAACAAAAAAGGAGCATTATCAATTTCCGAAATCACCCCCTCTACGAAACTTTTGTAAGGAAGCAATTAGCAACCAAATCAAAACATTAAAATAACCAAAGTTGAAAACTAAATATCATCAATACGCCAATAACTGGTAAGTGTGCAGATGGAATACTATCGTTCACATGGCCGGCTTCCGTGGCATCATCACCGATTAAGCATTCCGGTACCACAGCAGCACCCTCAATGCATCCGGTGACGGGATCATAACCTGAGGGATAGTGAAGAAATCCTCTAGGTCAATTAAGACAATGTATCCAATCAAAGGCAAGAATTCATTATGCATATACTCAAACAGGTTCATGGTTCTTATCATTAATAGCCATACGTCTACAAATAGTTCACATGACTCTTCACATGCATTTGTCTACATTTCAATCGATTCTGTAGCCACCTCCCAGAAACAGAATAACTTTCGTTTCCTAAGAACTCTGTGCACCAATAAATGAACTGTCCCTAAAAGAAACTTCGTCAAGAGCGCGATCGTAATGCTGGCGAACATGGAGTAGCAAAATGGCAATATACCCCTAGGAAATGTGGGAACGGATAAGCTCTCAGAAAGGAATTTTTTGTGAGCCCGTAGCACTTCCAACTCCCGCTGCAGCCTTTTCACCTTTTCTTGCCTCGACTTCACCAGTTCCAGCAAAGCTTTCTCTACGTTCAAAGCTTTTTCAATCTCCAAGTCCCTCATTTTTGAATTTCAACAAACTGTTGGACAAAATCTTCATACGCTCATGCTTTGAATCCTGAAGCTCGAAATTTCCATGAACGATTCCCTTAAACACGCATCTTCAAATCCAACGAGAAAATTACGTTGGCACCAATCCTCAGCTTGAATAAATAATCTCTCGGAAAAACCGTAATATTAAACTCACTCAAGAGGTGCCTAACACCGTAAACAAGAGAAATCAACAGTCAATTGAGCCCGTCGAAATCAAAGTCCACCAATTACGATGAAAAAGCACTACCACTGCTGAATTTCGAATTCCAAAAACCACAAATACCTCGAGAAGAACACAAACGCGTCAACCCGAGTTCTACTTCTCAAATTCTATTCCAGCAGAACTAGACCGCTGACACCTACACAGACAAACCCATTCGATCACTTCTCAATGAAGCTACAAAACCGACACCATTCCTCTCTCTCCCTTCACCACTAACCTCCAAATCAATCACCGAACAACACGGCCACCACCATACCTTCCAAAGCAACCAACACCTCAACGAACACCAGAACCGCAAAAGGTAACCGACATCCCACGAAGCACATCCTCAGAGTCGGCCCCAAAACTTCTCTCGCTCTCTCGCTCTCTCTCTCTCTCACTCGTCTATTCCAACAATCAACACCATACCTCACAGAAATGCGAATCGAGGCAAGCGCGACTATTAGGGAAATGCCGTGGAGAGCAAACCGGGAGAGAGGTGACGGGGAAGGGCACAGAAGAAACCATTCAAACGAGAGCGCCTCGCGAGGGAAATACCCGTTCGAGGCCCCTATCCTCCTCCCAAAACCCTAAACCCCTCCCCACCCACCCCCCCTTGATTTCACTGATCCATCTTCGCATGGAGCTTGTGTGTGTCATTTGCGATTGATATTGCCAAGACATCTCTCACATCTTGTTTGTTTGTATGTTTGTGTTTTTCTCCCCATGTTTTTTGCTTTTTTCTTTTTTAGTGTGTAAGTAAATGATGAATATTTATAAAATACTTGGTTTTGTGGTTGCAAAATTTCCTTCTTCTAGTGTTGAAATTTATACCCAGGTTACACATCTATCGTAATTTCTTGATGAATAATTGTGCACTTTTTGGTGCAAAAAGTAAGTTGCCAAAGATTAGGTGTATTGAAAATTGGGGATTATGTTGATGCAATAATTGTTTTGTTTTGTTTTGTTTTTTTGTATATCATTGAGAACTCTGCACTACTTTATTTGCTCGTAAAGAATGTGGATATTAACCTAATATAAAATACATATTAACAATTTAAATAAGTATTCAAAAATAAAACTACTAATTCATCACAAAAATTAATAAAATATACAAATCTCATATTAAGTTCTTACTTCTATTGCTACATATTATGTATTGATATATTAACTATGTGTTAGATTTTGTGGTCTAATATTTGTTAAAAAAGTGCTAAAATGTTATATAATTATGTACTTATTATTTTATCACAGTGTACATATTTAGGAACAAATTTTTATTCTTCTTGTCTTGTATATTTGAACAAGTATTTTAAAAATCAAACTAAAAAATAGATCTACATAGTCATATCTTACTTATAATGTAGTTACAAGCATATTGAAACTTTTTATTACAAATTCTACTTGTAACTTTTATATTTAGCAAATATTAAATATGTATCAATCTTGAGTCATACATTGAATTGCAAATTAAACAAGTTAATATAGAATAAAATTATAAATTATCTTTTAAAAATAAAAACAAAAAAACCAGACCAAGCATGTTCTATTAAATATCATCAAGCATGCTCTTTAAACAAGTTTTTGTTCTTATCTCTTGTTTTATTAAAAAAAATCTATATATGTATATGCAATTATCAAGATAAACAACTTTAACATGTAAATTGAAGTATGTTGCAAGCACATGAAGTTGTTTTAATATATATATATATATATATATATATATATTGCTTAAATTTATTACACTTTACAATATGTTAGAGATTAAAAAGTTTCAATTTGATACAATTATAAAAATGTTTCTATTCAATAATTATATATAAACAACATATAGCTTCAAAAACCTTAGCTACAACAATATGTCACATAGTTTTTAGAATTGTGCATTTTGATAGAGATTATATCATAAATAGAAATTGACTCCATACAAGAAGATTTGATAAAACATATAATAATGTATGCTATTTTTAATTGATTATCTTTAATATAATATAATTACTGTCCAATAAAATTACTATAAATTATGCTAAAATTATTAAAAACTTATGCCCTTTCATAATGTAAAATATATATATATATTATTTATTTATTATGTAAAAATGTATATTGTTCTCTCTCATTGTAAGTTATCCTTTCACATTGCACTTCTTCAAATATTAGCTGTTTATGTTTTTGAAGCAAATAATAATAATTTTTTCCAATAACACCAAAGAAATGATTCTATTTATATTAAACTTTTATTGTTTTGTGGTTTTTAATTTTTAATTTACTAATTTATAATGAATTAATATTTCTATATAAAATTTTGACATTTTACTTGGAAAATTATAATGTTACAACTTTTTCATAGTGAACAACGCATGTTTTTGTATATAAGAGTATACAAGATTGTAAGTGATTATGTATTGAGTAGGTGGAGGGTTGTAGTGGCATTAGCAATATTCTTTATTTACTTACAAATTAGTCATAAGTTTATCACAATAATACTTTTATTATATTGTTTTTCAAACAAGAAGATTTTTAAGTAACATATTTCAAACTTCTATAAAATTAAACTAATAATATTAAATTTATTATTATGTCTTATGAGATAGAAAAGAATATGTCTTATTTTCTTTTAGTATGCATTTATTTTTTTTAATAACTGGTGTATAAAAAATAAATAATTCATGATGATAGTAATGTTTTTAAAATTAACATTTTTATTCAAGTTTTTAAATTTTTAAATTTTTTAATGCTATTGACTAGATACATTTACTATCTATCTTCTATCTATTTGAATTTTTAATATATTTGATGCACCTTTGAGATTATTTCGATAATACTTTATTACTACATTGATGATTAGAATATAAGGTTCAAATTAAATGACTCTATCCAAAGGAATTACCAATACAATATAGTGTCACTGATAAGTTTTTGTCTTACAGATATTTTTTTGCTTTTTAATAGAAATACATTTCATTTGCATTATAATAGAATTAGTTCACACAAATTGTATGATTAAAGTAGTAATTGATATGCTTTGATTCCTAATCATTTTTATTACAATAAAAATAATAATTAACATTTTAAATCACCATAATCCTCATTTACTTTTTAAGATTGAGAATGACAATCGGGTTAAATGCGTTTTTAATTTTAAACGGGGCGATATCTTAAGATTCGAACACTTTAACATAATTTCCAGAAAAATTTCGGAAGCATGCTGTATACAGACTGGTTTCGACGTGTGTATACACAATAAGACTCTTGAACAACAATCGGGTAGGACTAGGATTCTCATTCTTACTTTTGCACAGGGTTACAACTAGTTAGAACTATGGGTACATTTCGATTCATCGCACAGTTCTGCGTGTAAATGGAAGTATACATACGTTCTGGGGTGTGATGTGAATAGAAAACTTCGTTCCTTCAGGATAAATCATTCTACCAGTAGTCTTGGCATTCGTCTGCATTGCTAAGCATAGATTTTTCCACTTTGCAACAGAAGCAAGAAAGTGGTCTTTTACACGTCATTCTGATACACTTGTACTGCTTTGTGAGGGGCAATAAGGCTAAGCTTTGCAAAGACATCAAAAACTTAATCAAAATGGAGAAGTTTCGTTTCGTCACAACATTGTTTATTGATCGGGCAATTATTTTAGTGAGGTCCTTACAGGAACCCACGTTATTAGTTTGATTGCTATGCACATCTTGTGAAGAATGTCTGCCACAAAGGATTATGAACTCCTTAAGTATTGCTGGCTATTGTACAGCAGACACCCAGCCTATCCTACTCCTAGTAATTTACAGTTCAAAGTTTTTGTAAACACACCTGTAAAGGTCACTTACAAAATCAGTACTCCTAAGAGATTACTGCTATTGCAAGGCTCAAAAAAAGGAATCATGTTGGTCGTGAATGCATAATCCGGCTGAAAATCAGATAGCTACAGTCGTAAACTGTCCGAATTACTGAACCAATAATTACTGTGATAGCTAGTATGTCCACTCCGTGGGAAGGCAAGGTTCATGAGCCACCGGTTGACGAAGAATTGTTCTGTGCATGCTCTGCTGCAAAGTGGGCCATACTCCCTCCTCTGGGGATTTGGCACGTGTTAGCACCCCTGCAAGGCAGCCAACATTGCAGTGCTCAAAGAACAAACTTCTGCAAGTACGATGACAAGCACAATAATACACAAAAGTGTCAGATCAAACAAGAAATGTTCTTCAAAGGAGCCTATTCAACTCAGTCGTTGTGGATGAATAAATGGCACTTACCACCTCTTTTCTTGTGCTCGGGGGCATTCACAAAGCTACGGGGCAGAAAAACTCCCGTGCCAGAATCTCTACCTGATGCTGCCCCAAGAAAAACAACCCGCACACCTGATCCAGCATTCAAGTCTGTTTGACGATTCCTCCACATATTTTTGCAGTCCACCTGTGACCCAGGGGAGAAATTATTGAGAGTTCTTTGGCCGTTGGCACTAAACAATTGATGATGTCGCTGATGCTGTGGGAACTGAGATCCACCCTGGTTTGCCATCGTGTGCATAGCTACACATTGCGATGCCCAATTCTTTTGTGACTGGTTCAAATAAGCGAAAGAATAGAACGGTGATATCAGTAGAGCAAGAGGAATACCCTTTGGGTTAAAAGAATGAAGTTCAAACAAGCACATCATTAGTTCCGACTAATATCAACTGCAAGCCAATCATAACTCACGACAGGTAAAGCTCGGATAAAGTATTCTGACTAACTTTACACAAAGACGTTACACACCTGTTTATTAAACGTTATACACTCTTCTAACTTTCTTGCAGAGTGAGAAGGCGAATTTCTTCCATGGTGACCAGAGGTGCGGGACTGCTGAGTCTGGCCTCGCAATGCTTTGTGACAGACGATAGACGGAGGAGGTCCATCGTTGGAAAGAGCAGAAATTTTCTTCTCGTGCACATTTAACTTTAAGACTTCTCCAGCTGCGGCATACAGAGTGTCCCAAGCATCTTCATTCCCAAATGAAGGCGCTGACGATGGCGACGAAACTTGTGAGGAAACACTTGAGCTGCTCTGACTACTTGGAAGTAAATGTCCTGACGACCACCTGCTGTTGCACCAATTCGAGGGAGATGGTCGACCCTGAGAAAATCAACGCCATACTCAACACATGATGGCAATAGAAAATATTCGAATTACAAGAAAGTCAATAGGGGTGTAGGTAGTAACACAAAGACAATCGCAGCAGTAGCCCGATATCAGAAAAAGGTCCACAAGGGTGATTGACTGCACAAAGACAGCAGTCAGAAGGATGAAGGTAAACACTTAGGTACAGTCATCTTAAAAATTTGAGAAAACATAAGGTCCGTGTGCAGTGATGATTAAGGCAGGTAGCGCCGGTGGTAATGAATATATCAAACGGAACGCCCGAGTGCATCTGAGTACACAAAGATGTAATGAAAAAATACAGGTGCTCACCCCACTCAGTTCAACGTTAGAAATGTCTGGAGCGCCGGAACACCCACTTCTTCGAACATCTTCAGCGCATGTGTCAGCTTTCGACTCCTCGTCAAGCATAGAGTGCGCGATTTGTTGAGCCAAGCATTGAAGGAGTTCGCCATCATCGTCGCTTTCTGTCTCAGCAGAGACAGATGAAGTGTCTACCAGTGAAGTGCTGACTTCGACGCTTTGGTCGTTACCATGTGACTCACAAGGAAAATACACAGGATCGCGCTTGTGAAGATAGGCATTCTGCGGGCTGCAGGACTGAGGAGACATATATCCTATAGCACCAGAATCACAAGTATTACTGGATGCGTTCAAAACACTTTCATCTTCGACTCTAGAGCATATAAGCTGATGTACTCTAGCAACCTCAAAAGCCATTGCTACTGTAGATTCCTACACCGACCACGACAGTTAAGAAGCTGTCTCACGTCACTTTAAGCAGCGAACGGCAACAGATAGTAATTGTTGGGATTGTGATCATGAGCACAAGACGGCGATGCTCATCCTCGCTCCTTCAACAATCTCACAAGTCAATTTCCAGCAGCTCAGCAACACATGTTAACCCACGCAAGATAGCTCCTCGAACAACTGTGAGGCTACCTTCCAGAGATGCAAAGTTTTTGAACTGCATAAAACAACGTCATGCGTCATCACGTTGCGAAGTTAATTGCTGCGAATCTCAAGCACAGAGATCCCGGTGTAGAGCACAAAGAATGCCCATTGAAAGCCAACTAACGTCACTCTTCAATAAAAATTGCAAGACTCATGAAACTCCTACATACTCAAAGCCGAGTGCATGCAATCTAGAAACCGGCCTGTAGCAAAACGACAAATAAATTGCAAAGCTTTCGAAATTCTGTCTGCAGAATACTGCGGAAACGCGATCAGAAACTCCTAACTCACGACAGCATAATTCCCTGCTGATAGCATCAGTTGAAAGAACAGGACATCGTCACCGGCACAAGACAAAATGTATCGCCAAATACCTCCGCAATCTAACCATACATGAGGCCTCGGTCAGCTCGACAAACTCCACTTTCACCAATTAGAGTTCAGACGTACAATAGAGGCGCGAGCATGTTGCACCAACTAGCTGCACAACTGATGCGGCTTCTCTGAGAGTTACATCTTCGGTCGAAGCTATCTAGTAATATAACGAAGACAATTGCGACCTTACAATACTACGCGTTCCCACTCACATTCAAGCTCCAGCCCTAAGCAAATAGAACCTGTTCAAGACCTGCCATTACGCATTTATGTCAATTCAAGACGCCAGGGAGAGCCGTACTCAGAGCTATCCGCCGTCGATTACGACGGAGTGAATGCGGGTCAGCACGATTTAAGACCCTCACAGTCCTCTCCAAGAAGCGATATGAAGTCCAGAACGTACACAATGAGCTGATATCAAACCCGAAAACCTGTCAGAACAGAAATAGTTCAACTATACCACCAGAAGGATCCAGCGGTCAAATACCTGCATAGTGAAAGGGGCTACACAAACGAACATCGTCAGAGTTCCAAGCCAACGCTCAACGACAAACGCCTGGATGCGCAGGAACCCGACCTTCCCAATCCCCGCACCGCCGCCATGGCCGCCAACATTCTTACACCGCTCCTACAACCTAAACCTCCACAATACACTCAGCTCGCAAGAAGCCAAACTTCTTTCCCCCCCCTAACTGTAGCCACTCCAGTGCCTCCTCCCCATGACCTCACCTTCCACCCTCTCCTCTCTCTCAACCTCGAACCACCTCAACCTGTCTACTACGCTTCTTCCAGAACAACCTCCCCATGGAATCAAACCAATCGACCTAGAAAAGTTCCGCTACTTTACGCCCTCTGCCACGTCCAGCCTCGCAACCTCCACAGTGGTCTCCAACCTCCTGAAATTGGCAAAAAAACAATTACACCTGTAATCACGACATGGCAGCTCAGTCCGTGCTGCTGCCAGGGACTGTCCCGACGCAGAGGATCAGCAAACAAATCGGGGCAGGTGCCAGCGGAAACGACGCCCCCAAGCCCTTGGGCGGGGGCGGGAGCGTCAGCGCGAGAGCGCGGGCGCGGGGAAGTGCGACCCTGACCCCGAGTTCGCATTGGCCCGGTTTTTGGCTGCCCCTCCCCCCCCCCAAAAAAATTCAAACACCTCTGCTTGTTTGTTGGATCCCTCCCCTTGTTCCCATTCGTTGTTCCCCTTGTTCCCTACGGTTGGAGGCTCCTGATTTTAGCCTTAAGTAGGATCTGCATCCTTAATAAGTGTTAGTAGCTGATGCGTCTGAGCAGTGTACTCTGCCCACTTGATTTGGCTGCACTTTGCAAGAGTAATACAGTTAAATAGAGTTTAATAGTAATACACTGGTTACCAACTGCCAGGAAATTAATAAAACAACTCTTTTAGATAGGTACCTATAAAAGGAAAGCTAAAATAGACACAGAGATTAGAAATCCTGGTCTCCCTTGGAGCATTATCTATTCTCCACTGAAAGCTTTGTTTGTCTCCCTTTTAGCTCTCAAGTGGGTGAAATGTGTGGTGGTATAAGTTGGTAAAGGAAGCATCAACTTGCCACTTTTTTTCTTTTTACCATTGTCTCGCTCTCTCTCTTCATTTGAATGTGTGTTTCTGTGTTCTGTTTCTGATATAAAAGACAGGCTCTCTCCCTCATAGATCCTTGTCCACCACAACATCTTCAGACAAACTCACACCCACAGAGTCATTGTTTCCACTCAAATTTATCCAAACTTTGCTTTGCACAAAGAGGTGTTTGAATATACCCCACAACATCCACACAGATCACAATAATTTGGCCCAGAAGTGGAGTTTCAGACACATGCATAGGAAAAATTAGGGTTTCACAATCACTGGAATTTCTTTGAGGTCTGCTGTTGTATTGTCTTCCTCATTTCTTGCAAAAGGGGTATCTTTGAGTTTGAATCTTCTCTTGGATTCCATGTGTGGACAACCCAACATTTGGCCAGCATTGGAAAACCATGTTTTGCTGGGGATAGAGTGAGATAGGACACAGTCACATTCCCAAAGGTGGTGGGAATATCTACAAGCTGATGTGAAGAATGTGGTCAGCAGAACAAGTCTGACCATCCCTCACTAAACATGTCTGTATGTGTACATATGCATATATAAAGACCTGTACACAAAAACGTGTACAAATTAACTAAACAAAAATGAGAAACTGGGCATGTGTATGTAACATTTGTAACTTAACAAAAATACCAATAAGTGTGAAAGGGGTTGCAGATCTTAACAGCACAGTTAGTGATGATATTGTCATTTAAAATCCCTAATGGGATTGCTTCCATGGATTTGACTCTCTCCTTAAATTGCAATGACATTCACAGTGTCATTTTTTTTTTTATGCAGGTCCAATGAACAAAGTTTGAGTAACATACCACAGCAGTCTGTGTAAGTTGTGGGACCAATGACCAAGTGCAGTGGCCATTGAAATGAATGACCACAGTCTTTGATATAAACCCAAAAGTGGGACTGTAGAGTGAAGAAATGCAAAAAATGAAAAAAAAATCTGGTGTCGTTTTAATTTTTGATTATTAATTTATTTTTGCTGTTGGGATGTATCCCTCTGTCCATCAACAACATAGTTGATGCACACATAATTTGTGCATGCATTGTCACATAAAGTGGAGAAGAAAAGATCCTATCAAACTTCTGTTTGCATTTATAAAACATTCTGTTTGATACTTATTTTTTTGAATTATCTAATTGTATTTTATACCTACCTCCACACACATGTACCACCTGGTCCCATCACCAGTGACATGATTTTTTCACAAAAAGAAAGATGATGCTAAAATGGCTCCCACACTCAGGGCGATTTTTTCAGGCCATGATTGTTCATGTGCATATATGTATATATATAATACTGTATCTGTATGAGTATGTGTGTGGATATGAATTTGTAATTTACCATGTCTGTCCAGTGGTCTACCATTCTCAATTCATAATCCTCATCGTGGTCTACACCTTTATTGTGTGTTAGTATTTTGGAGGGGGAAAATTTGCTAAATTCAGGTTGAGAATATATGTATGTAAATATATATATATATATATATATATATGAATGTATGATTTGTTTGTTTTATTGCAAAGTGATCAAAAGTATTCCACACAGGCACAGATGGCCAGAGCCATGCCAGACAGATAGCCCCATTGGGTAGGATTTCACACAACTGCTGTTTAACCTCATGACTCCCTTCATGTTGGCCAGTTCATATTTTGCAAATGTTAAGATTTATTAGTCATCCCAATATGAGAGTCTTATACTATTTAACTCTAATATTTAAATAAAGATTAAACATGTCAATGTTTTGGGGTTTTTGAAAAACAGCCCAATTAAAGCAATTAAAACATGTTGAGAGTTTACTCATTTGCAACTAAAGTACAAAACCAGGAGATTGCTTCTCTAGTTTTTAGATGAATGAGGAGGATGTCAGGCTATATTTGCCCACACCAAAACTGATGTCAACTTAAATGCTTAAGTTACAGATGCCGACTATAAAGTGGAAAAAGACTGTTAGAGGGAATTTATTCCACAAATGAAACTACAAGAATTATTACATGCTTTTATTATTATTTTCTTATGAATATATAGAGGCTTTAAATTTACATACATACATACAATGTTTGAGTAAATTAATTGACCACTTGTAAAGACACATGAGGGACACAAATTCATCCATCAAAAATTTGACACTGTCTCTTTAGACAAAGCCAAAAAAATCATCTTTTTAATCTTTGCAAAACCTTTTGTTGAGATCATTAAATATAGCTGACGTTCTCCATAATATTTACTGTAGACTACAGTAAATACCAAAGCTACAATATTTAGAGTCTAGTGGAGAAGTACTGTTTATCCTCTCCCCTTTTCTCTTCTTGTATATGAGACACATCCAGATCAATAGAATTTTTATGTATGAAACTCTCTCTCCTTAGAAACCCTCTTGTGTGTATGACTTACTACTATTCTTATGTATGTGTATTACTTACTATTACTCTTAGGTCTTTTTAAACATTCTCAACATGTTATCAGCATGACTCTCTTCTATACACTATCATAATTTTTTTTGCTCTAGTCTTGATTCTTCAAACTTGTTGCTACTCTTGCTCAGTGTCTGCCTCATGATCTTGTTGTTCTTCTTGCTGGTCCCTCACACATTAGCTGCTTGCTTAGAGCACTTGTTCCATTCTCTGCCCTCCTTGCTTAGAATATTTGTTGAATAGCTCCTAAACAACTGCCAAGCTACTGCTAAATCCGTCACTGCCACCTGTCGTTGCAGACACTGATGTTGCTACTGCCGCCTACCCTGCCACCGCTGCTTGTCGTTGCCACCCTCCTGCCGCTGTCGCCCGCCGTTGCACCCTGCCACCCTATCACTCCCCCTCCCTATTGCCGCCGTCTTATTGCTGTTCTGCTGCCTTAATCCACAATCTCTCTTTAAAAAAAAAAATAATAATAAATCAAAAAATAATATTTTATTTTTATTTTTCAAGTTCAAGTTTATCATTTTATTTGACTTTATATTTTATGGTACATTATATTCAACTTTTCTACTTGATCTTGTATTTTCTTTACAGATTTATTTATAATGAGTGCTTCAATATCTTCAACTACTTCTACTATGGTTCCAACTATTACTAGTGCATCCCAACATTTTCAAGCTCTTTTATTTCCACCATTGACTGTGGATGGAAATAATTATCTATTATGGGAAAAAATAGCAAAAGCAAATTTATTTGCAGAACGACTCTTAGATGCCATTATGTTTGAAGAATCTCGTATAATAAGTATTTTTATTTCTCATACTATTCGTTGAAAAGTACTTCTTCTCTTTTGTCGTCATCTTGTATTTGCATTATAACATCAATAATTGGAAATAAAAGATCTTGTAGAACTTTGGAAGAATCTTAAATCTAGGTTTAATCATCAAAAGACCATTTTTCTTCCATGTGCATGTCATAATTGGATACATTTGTATGTCTTGGATTTTCCAAATTTAAATGCTTTCAATAGTGAAATGTATAGTATTGTCTCACAATTACGATTATGTAGACAAAACATTTTTGAAGAAGAAATGATTGAAAAAACTCTCTCTACATTTCCTCCTGTATCTGCTGTGCTTGCACAACAATATAAGAACATGAAATTACAGAGTCATTCTAATCTCATGTCCTATCTCATGTACTTCTTGTGGAAAAGCAAAATGAGCTACTCTTGTGTAATGCGGAAGCTCGTCCTATTGGAACTATAGTTCCTAAATCCCATGTACTTAATATTTCAAAATCTTTAAAAAAAATTATATAAACGTGGAAAACATGCTTATAAGTATCAGGGTAGTCATAGTCACGACCATTTCTATCCATATAGAAAGAATAAATATTCTACTATTAATTATAGTAGAAAACAAAAATTAGAGATGTATTCTTGCCATAAGTATGGAATGATTGGACATTTAGCACATGCATGCCGTACTTTAGAATATTTTATTAAAATGTTCCAAGAAAATAAGAAACTACTAGTTGAGGCTCGTGAAGTTCATACCATGGATGTGTCGATGGATTCAATTGGTGTTAATGATTTAGAGGCTTATATGAATGACAAAACCTCTAATGATAAATCAAATGATGCATTCATTGATTTTGCAACAACACATACTATCTTACGAGATAGACAATTTTTTACTGAAAAATCTTCAACTTGGCAAACTAAAAGTATGATGACTATGGCTAGAGCAAATGTGTTTTGTTTCCAAGAGGGCACACTGATGGTAAAATTACCTGTGAGTTCCATCATAAAATGAAAACATGGGATATTTGCACCCTCAGCACCTCAGAGTCTGATCAGCTACTGAGATGTGTGTATTAATGATTATCACCTCTCGACTGTCATTTTAAATAGAAAAGAGATTTTGGTTCTTTTAAAGAACCATAAAATTGTTGAAAAAGCTTTTGCTACATAAAATGGTTTATATCGAATTGTGATTCAGCCTCCCATTATATTTAATTTTGCATCATCTATCACAGAGAGTCATGTTTCTCTTTGGCATGGACGATTGGGACATCCAGGATCTACATTATTTAGAAAGATCATTCCATGTATAATTGGACATAATTTAAAGCCTGCAAATGTAGACTCTACAGAATTATGTCGTACATGTGTACAAGGTAAGATGATTACTTGGTCTTCAATTTGGAAACTTCTACAAGAATTACCACCAATGCTTGAAAGATTGTATGGTGATATTTGTGATCCTATTAATCCAATATCAAGACCATTTTGTTATTTTTTGGTCCTTATTGATGCATTAAGTAAACAATCACATGTTTCATTATTATCAACTCGAAATATAGTATTTCTCAATCTTATATCTATGATTATTTGTTTTCGGGCACATTTTTCTGATTATCCTATAAAAACATTGTGTATGGATAATGCAAAAGAAATCGCATCAAAGTCTTTTGAAGACTACTATATTGTAACAAGAATTGAGTTGACATATTATATTCTATATGAACATGCTTAAAGTAGACTTAGAGAGTCATTCATAAAGCATATACATCTCATTACTCGGTCACTATTCCTTCACATAAATTTACCTGCATCTATATAGGGTCATGCAGTTTTACATGATACAACATTAATACACCTCTGTCCTTCTTCTCTTGAAATTATTTCACCACATGACCTCATTTTGGGTCGTGTACCAAATGTATCTCATTTACGAGTATTTGGTTGTCGTACTTGGATTCTAATACCAGAACCTCAATGGCATACCATTAGTCACTCATCGACAAGAAGGCATATATGTTGGTTTTGATTCACCAAGCATTTTTCATATTGTTGATCCATCAACTGGCACATTATTACGTGCACATTTGTAAAATTGTTGTTTTCAAGAAATTGTATTTCCATCTCTTCAAGGAAGAATATCCAATCAACAAAGAAATAAAGTACTTATATTTGAAGCACCAAAAATGTTTACAATGAATTTCGATCCTAAAACATCTTTGGCAGAAACTGAAGTTGCTAAGATTTTGCATCTAAAATGCATCACAGATGAAACACCTAATGGCTTCAATGATGCACCTAGAATTATATGAGTTCTTATTAATGAGGCTCAAAAAGCACCTGCTCAAATTGCAGTGCCATTGATTACAATACCTCAAGTTATAACAACAACAACAACTAAAAGAATTCATGAACCAAATAAGCAACTACGTAAGAAGAAAACTATAAAATTGACTAATCCTGGTATTATTTTTCAAGAAATTGCCACTCATCTTACGGGACTATCAATTCATGATGATATATCCATGCATAATGTACTTTCAATTTCTATAAAAAACAAACTTGGAATTAGAAGGAATAAGAATAAGTTGAGTAAAGAATTATCTATTTTGTATTATACTACAGATGATATTTGAGACAGACTATCTATTACGGTAGATGAATCATTTGCATATATGGTTATAGAAGCCCTTTCTTGCAAGGAAGACGATCCTAAACTTCAAACCTTTAAGGAGGCGATGCGTCGCTCTGATTGGTCAAAATAAAAAATTACTATTGAGGAAGAATATACCTCTTTGCATAAGAAGAAAGTCTTTGGTCCAATTATAGACACTCTTATATCTCACCCTATGACATATAAGATGGTATTAAAAAGCAAGCGAGATGCTCAAGGTCAAATAAGCCACTATAAATCTTGTCTTGTTGCTCAAGGATTTACTCAACGATTTGGCATTGATTATGAATCCACATATTCTCTAGTCATGGATTCAATTACATTTTGATATATTATTGGAATGACAGTTCATACCACCCTTGAAATGCATCTGATGGATGATGTAACTACATATCTATATGGTTCTCTTGATACAAATATTTATATGAAAGTCCTATTTGGCTTAAAAATAAGAACTACAAATGGACCCGCTGCAAGACAATATCATGATATTAAATTATGTAAGGCCTTGTATAGTTTAAAATAATTCAGATGCATGTGGTATCAACGTCTTCAAGATTATTTAATTACAACCAATATTATAAGTGATCCATTAATCCCTTGTTTGTTTATCAAACGAGATAAAACTAGTTTTGTGATCGTTGATATATATGCTCATGATCTTAACCTTGTAGGTACTACATTTGCATGTGTTACAGCTACTAATCTACTTATATGTGAATTTGAGATGAAAATGCTAGGAAAAATAACTTTCTGCATTAGTCTTCAGATTATGCATCTAACAGATGATAGCATTTTTCTCTACCAACTAACGTATATTAGACAAATCTTGCAAAGATTTAATATGATTGATGCTTATCCATTGTCCACATCAATGGTTGGACGTGGTCATGATGGTCATGATCCATACCGTCCATGCGAAGAGGAGGAGGAAAAATTGGGAGATCAATATCCATACCTCGCACCGGTTGGAGCACTTTTGTATTTAGCTACATCTACAAGACTAGATATTGCATTTGTAGTTAGTGTTCTTGCAAGACATAATGCACGTCCAATACTACGACATTGGAATGGCATCAAACATTTATTACATTATTTAAAAGATACTGAAGACTTGGGATTATACTACATACAATCAGTAGATCCAAAATTGGTTGGATATTGTGATGTAGGATATAAATCTGATACTGCAACATCTAAATCTCAAATATGATATGTATTTTTAAGACATGGAGCTGCAATATCATGGAAATCAGTGAAACAAATAATAACTGCAACTTCATCCAACCATGCAGAAATTATTGCCTTACATGAAGCATCTCGAGAATGTATTTAGTTATGATTAATTGGTAAATTCATTCAAATAACCTGTGGATTTTCATAAAGATAATAGTACTTGTATTGCACAAATGCAAGTTGGTTTCATTAAAGGCGACAGGACAAAGCATATTGATCCAAAATATTTTAGTTATACCCATGACTTGATTACTGATCAATCACTTATAATTAAGAAAATTGAATCTACAAATAACCTTGCTGATTTCTTCACCAAAGCTCTCCCATTGTGCAACCATCGTCGACTTACTTATGGCATTGATATACAGCGACTTGCTTCTCTTGGATAATAAAGCTAATGAGCTCTTTAAATAATTAAAGAAAATGATGTTGTACTCTTTTTCTTTCATCTATGATTTTTTCCTTAAATACAATAAAGTTTTCCTAGATAAGATTTTAATGAGGCAACAATTATTGATCTTGCAAGATCACAGAAAAGTATAGATCATAATTTTATACAAATTTTATATTATGTAAATATTATGATGAGCGAAGAAGAGTGTTGAGATCATCAAATGTAGCCAGTGCTCTCCATAATATTTACTATGAACTACAATAAATACCATAGCTACAATATTTAAAGTATAATAGAAAAGTATTATTTATCTTCTCCCCTTTTCTCTTCTTGTATACGAGACACACCCAGATCAATAGAATTTTCATGTGTGAAGCTCTCTCTCCTTAGAAACCCTCTTGTGTGTATGACTTACTACTACTCTTATATGTGTGTATTACTAACTATTACTCTTGTGTCTTTCTAAACATTCTCAACATCTTTTAACACAGTTGCACATTCCAAGAGTAAAATTTTACTTTTGACATATATTATCTATTTTCTTTTTTTGTAAAATTTTAAATTTAAATCACTTTTTAAACATTACCAAATGAGTTTAGACTTGATAGCAAAATACTAGATGTTCAATTTTATCTACTATAAACATGTTAAAAGCTAATGTTTTTTTTTATTATTTTTATTTTTTATGAATCTAATAATAAAATTTATCAACTATCTTTTTAGTTTATAAATTCTTAGTTATAAAATAAAAGTATTATCTTGACACCATATATCTAGTGAAATAGATGTTCTATTTATAAGCATCTAAATCCTACTATTGAATCATAGTCCAAAAAGTATATCATTGTAAAGAAACATCAACAAAATCACTACTCCATCACCTATGGAGAACATTGAACTTATCAATGTTTACCAAAACAAAAGAACAAAAAAAACAAAGAAAAGCAAAGAAAGAGTTTAAAACAGTGGTCTATTCTAATATTTCTCTAAAAACAAAACAACCATCTCTAATAACATATGAGATATTTCTTAATTTGACTAAAACAAACTTGAACTTGATCAAACAACTCAATAAATAGTAGTAACAATTATTTTATTAAAACCCACATTCTTTGACAAGTTGACTATCTTCAAAAAAAAAACAACCATGAAGATCTATTACTAGATAAATTATTGATACTAAAATAAGATAATTGACAAAATTATACTACTTTCTATATTATTTTGAATCAAAGAGGTGGAAGAAAAAATAAACCTTCACCAAAAATACTAAATTAAATTCTCTCATAGGTTGCAACTAGTAGTACTTCAATACTACCATCTTCTAACTTTACAATCCTTCTACACATTACTAAACACCCTTTGGTACCTGTAACAACAATTATATCAATATAAACTATAAAGATGGCTACAAACTAAAACAAGTTTTCTTTACGGCCTAGCTAATTTGGAAGAATATCCAATTATGAATTATAAAAGAAAAACAAATCACATAAAAATAAAATGATTTTGTCACACATATAATTTTTTTATATGTTGATATTAGTATTTGTTATTGAACCTACAATATATCTTATAATAAAGAAAAAAAGTATAATATTTAAAAATAAAATATTTTTAATAATATCTATAAAAGTATATTCAATTATAGCATCATATGGACAATCAAATACCTCAGAACAACATACAATGCTTCATATCATTGCAAGTATTATCTTTTCTACAAATAATTCAGATCAAAATAATGTATTTTTTCTAGTAAAATTAGAAATCTAAAATATTCTTCTAAAATATTTTAGATAATAGACAAATTATTTCATTCTCATTCTTAGTACAAAATCATCATTCTTTGAGGATCCAAACTTTAAGCATGAGTGCAGAGAAGTTGGAATGTATTTTCTGTAAATAAGTTGCTTAAGAATTAGCAACATTGAAGATGATGCAACCTAGATAAAATACGCCTTCTTATTAGTCTTTCAATCAATTTTTATTTATTTTAAATTTTTATCTTAAATATGGATTATTAAAATTTATAATAAAAATTAAAAAAACTAAAATATTAAATTGAAAATTTAATATAAACTATCAAAAATATTTTAACAACTAAAATATTAAATATTTTATTATATTTTTATTTTATAAAATAAAATATTTGTTGGATATTAAATTAAAATTTTATCAAAAATTTATTTAAAACCAAAAAATAAAAACATTTTTTAATTTGTATTTGAGTCGGTCTAACAAAAAAAATTATTGTAACAAATTATGTTTTATTGATTTTAGAAAAATTTGTTTAAAATAATTATATTTACTTAAAATAGAAATATTAGGTATTTTTGAAATTTTAAAGAAACCCATTGAAGGACTTAAGACATTATCAATGAGAGTATTTCTAATGATAGTTTGAATCATCTTAGTCTACATCATATTTCTAAACGTCTTATTAATTTGACAAATGTTAAAAGCACTTCTTTATAGCCAATTTGGCTTTTTAGAATTTATAATTACTTTATTTGATTCATATATCTTTCTGAAGAATCAAAATAGTGGTGTTGAGATATATACTGAAGAAAAAATCATTATTTAAATCCTATTCTCAGGTATAAAAAAGAATTGAAAGAATATATTACCGAAATCAAATTACCAAAATCAAATTACAATTTTTAACATCATGTTCAATATTCAACTTTCTTTTAAAATAATATATAATTTATCTAATTATAGATCCTACCATTTCAAATACTTACATCCAACATTTAGATAAATCATGATTGAATAAAATTATAAATTTATAATATACACTTGTACATGAAGTTTTAGACAATAAGAACTTTGAAATGAAATCAATATTTTTAATATTAACACACAATTTCTCCAAGCTAAATATATGGCCTGAAAAAGAAACATCATTGATTTGGCTAATTGAGCACAAATAAATATTGAGAATTGTTAAATTGATCCAAGCATTTACTAAATTGATCCACCCATCATCATTGGTTGAGGATCTAACCATTTTTTTTATTAATTTTCAACAAATGTAGATCTTGCAATAGAGAATGTTTTGACAATGGTTAGGATGAGTGGATCAATTTAGCAAATGCTTGAAATAATTTAACAATTTTCTAAATATTTGACATGAATAAAATTTTAAAATAAGTAATTGTAAATCATTTTTAAAAATAAATTCATAAAAATATTTAAAAATAAATCTTAAATAAAAATAAAACGAATATTTCATATAGACTTGGGAATATTAACCAATCTATAAATTTTAGTTTATATGAATTTTAAATCAAACAAACTTTAAGAAACCATTAATCCAACCCTTAGATATCAAAAACATTGTTTCTACCAAGTATTGGAGCCTATTTATGAACTATTCTCCTTCCACCAAGGTAAGTCTTTCATCTCCTCTATTGGTTCCAAGCTTGTTTTAAAATATTGAGATGCAGAACCGTATATATATATATATATATATATATACATTAAATAGATCCAGATTTTTACCAAATTGACCTATCAATGATGAAGGATATGATAATTACAATGAATATGGTTGGTTTCATTGGTTTCCAATCCATTAGTGGAGAAATGAATCTAGGGATTTTTTTTTCTTTTTCTGTGATGGTCAAGATGGGTGGGTCTAATTAACGTTCCCATGTATGTATGTTTATATAGAATTCCATTGAACCCATCAGTGCCTTCATTTTGTTGAATCTTTTTTTTATTGATTCACACAACCAGCAACCCACAACTCATAGTGAATCCAAGCACATGAGCTTAACTTTAGGAAGACCCTGTTCACACACACCCGAATTCTCCCCAACAGAATGGCTAAGCCGGCACCCGTCGGACTACGTCCTCCAGTTCCACCCGCAACTGTTGAATTCTGCACAACAGAAATCGGTGATGGTTGCTCTCTACGAAATTTCCTTTGATAAATGGGCACTCCTGGTGATAAAATCCTCACTAGGCCCCAATCGCTCTTAAACCCTAATCCCCTACATCGTAGCATCCTAGTAACTACTGTGACTGAATTCCACCCCAACGGAACACGCAACCCTTTCGTGTAAGAGCGCCGAACCCCACCGCTGTAGAGAGCATAGCGAATGGAGAGCGAGTTTGAGAAGCGCCTTTTTTTGTGGCGTGTTCTTCGTGTTGTTGAATTTGGGAGTTTCATTGAAATACACTTAGTTAATCATAAACATTAACATAAAGAGTGTAAACCTTGCGTCTAGGAACAACATAGCAGGCCAGGATCGAAGCAAGATACGTCCTGTAAGAGTGGGCCACAAGCAAAGGTCGTGGGAATAACATTAAACAATGGCACAGATCTCAGATAGTGTCAGACTCCGAGTGAGGGAGAGGGAATTGAAGACGGCTGCCATGACCTGAGCAATGCCGTGCCGTGCCGTGCCGATTTACAGGCGCAAATTCTCAAAACGTCGCAACAATCAATGAATGAATCTCGAGGGGGGTGGGGGGCTGTCGGGCTTCCTTCCTTCAGTCAGTCAGTCCCCTTGCGACCAATCCAGAGCGGGAGGGAGAGCAGGGCCCCACTTGGTAGGTTTGTGGCCACCGCTTTATTAGCTTCAAAGCAAAGCCTGTCACTTCGATTTTTATGACCCCACGATGGGCGTCTGTCGGTAGGGTGGTCGGTACCTCCCATGCCACATCCCTCCCACTATGAGTCAGTACCGCTCTCTCTGTAGTTTACAGCTCTTGTTCGCACCTCGTTCCCCTTCACAGGGCACAGGTTCTATTGCAGGCTATCTCTCTCTCTCTCCTCTAACAATGGCTGCTCTACCTGTGGAGCATGGCAGATGAAACATTAATGTAACTATAAGAACATGTTGTTTTATTTTGTTCCGTTTCATACAATGTCTTGCTTGGGAAACTGCATTTCTTTGTGCTTCAACTGCAGTATTCCAGGTTGTTGAAGCTCTCAGGTAGCTAGCCCATTGTCAACTATTTTCTCATTTCCAATCTCATTTTCTATAGGGTAGGGTATTTCCGCTAGGTTAGGGATCTTGTGTTGACCAATTCTAACATTTTGTGGTTCGAAATAGGTTGAGGGTCTAGAAGAAATAATGTTAGATTGTGAGCATTGTAAATAATTCATTGTGTTCTAAATTGATATGCATGAAATGTCAAAAATCAATTTTGGCATTAGTGAAGTTGCACATTTGTGGAAATTAATTATGCATTGGCAAATTAGAGAATTGTTGGAGTGGGATTGGAAGATGGAGGATGTGTGATATATTGTTTAGAGATTAGCAAAAACAAGGAAGAATGGTAGCAAAAATCCAACTCAAACATGGTGGATTGCTTACAACTGGATGTTTGAATTTATATTGCCTCATCCACACATTTACATTTATAGGTAGCACAAAATTAGGTGAATTTTGATAGCATGATTAGGTATTACCCATCACAATTTTGTAAAAGTTAGATTTTTGATTTTGTAACCCATTAGTTGTAATTAGATAGGCCAATATGTTGGAAATGGATCAAAGATAATCTTTTGCTAAAATATTTATATAAATTCTATTTTTGGGCCAAATTATGTGAAAGTACTTGGAATCCTCTTGACTTCTATTTTCCTACATAGGGATATTTTCTATTTTTACACCTATTAGATGTATGCTGAAATGCTCAAGTTATTGGAAATGGGTTGTCTACCTTGATATGATACGATTAAAATGACAAAATTGATATCAAACACCAAATCTTGATACAAGGCCACATTCTGAAGGCTATAGTAATCAAGCCTTGATTGACTTGAGACCAACAAAAGAATCCAAATTTGACCGAAATAATTCTTCTAAAGTCATAGCTTTCCATAAGTATATAATTTAGCTAAGCTTTGTCAAATCACCTTGAGGTCAAGGATCTTTTGTTTATTACTCAACTTCCAACAAGTGACTATATGTCATTGGTCCTACTTTCAATCCCCCCAAAAGAAGAAAGAATAATGTAAACAAAAAAGTAATCATAAAACTTGCTATAAGACAGAATGTTTTATTTATTTTCCTTTAAAATACATATTTTACAATCAATGAATGGAGGGAAGTTATTTTTTATTTTTTATTTATTTTTACTCGACAAAAGAAAGAAAGAAAGAAAGAAAGAAAAACTATGTAATTCAAATCTTTGTATTGTCACTTAGGGCAACATGACTGGAACTTGTGCACCATCCATAATTAGCAAGTTATGACCCATTCAATTCAAAGCAATTTTTGGTATACTTTAACCTTCAAGCAAAAAGATCTTCAACAAAGACCTTGTTGAAAAATTCAATGAAGGAAAGGTGGCCTTTTCATTGCATGTGCCTACATATGGACCTTCACAATACAAAAATTATTTGTCTTTCATAAAGTAGTTTGATCTTGTGACAAAAGTCATAAATACAATTTAATTTATTCTTATGGAGTACAGAAGATTATGTTGGCACAAAATCCCAAGAATAATTTTTAAAAATCAAATTACCTTATTTGTATTCAAATATATAACAGCTTGTATCTCGAATTTGACAATATATACACATTCGACATATTGTCTTATTTTACAGGGCACTACCACTTCCCTTTAAATCTAAACCCCACACAATCTAATTTATTTTTACAAACTGCAAATGATCTGTAGGTGATCCTCTCTTTCCACTATTTGTCTGATATTGAATTGAACTACTGCAACATTTTATTACTGCAACACATATTAGGAATGTGAAGTACAGTTAGTTAAATCAGACTTATTCACTATATATATATATATATATATTTGTTGTTCCAAACAATTGTCTAAAGACATGTTATATGCACACACACACACACAAAGTATTAATCTGAACATTGTTGTGATAAACATATTTTCCTACAACATTCAAGGAATGTCCTACTAACAAACCTTTGCTCGTGCATCCCCAAAGTCTTTATACATTCATCATAACTAAAAAACAAAGAAAGTAAAAGGATTAAACCCAACATACAAACATGTTGTTAGGTGCATATCCACAGTAGAGATTCTCATTTTGAAGTGGAGGATTCAATCTGTTTTTAGACCAATTCCTCAACAAAACAAAAAGGAGCAACAGATTGGTGCATGAATGTGTGCCCCTCAGAGAATTTGAAGTAGCAAGGCTTTGGCATGCAATGAGTTAACTTGTGTGTGTGTGCCCCCACTTCCCCCTTTTTAATGGGGCATTGGACTGTGTGCCATTCATATGGAAGAATATACCACATTTTGACATCAAATTGTTGAAACAATGACCCAACACGTTTGCCATGTTGCATGATACAAAGCATGTGCCAACTCTATCCCTCCCCTTCTTTATTTTTAAACTCATTGCAAGTGTTGAACTCTTTAATTAAATGAATTCAATGATCTGCTATGTGGGTGCTCCAGGTTGGTCCTTTAAATTGCTCAGCAGCCCTCTTTAAATGCAAATTTCAAAAAGCTTCCTTGCTATTGGGTTGAATTTTAATTAACTACAGTGGAAGATGGTAGAAGATATTTTCTTCAATGTTTGAGCATTGGTACCAAGTTTTTTTTATATTTTACTTTTTACTTTAATGTGGGAGGAATATGAAATATATTTTACAATGTAGTGTTTTGATTCTTTGTTTCTCCCCCAAGCATAATTTGTATGACATGAAAGCAGATATTTTGCATGAATCAGTTCAAAGGAATGTTCTTTTTTCATTCGAATGTCCCCCACGATTCCCTCTTTCAAAAGGAATCATCATAAGTTTGTATATTTTCTATTACAAATATTTTATTTACACGAGTGTTGATTCATTAATACGTAACATGGTGGATTATTTTAGATGCTTAATACTACATTAACAGAAGTTTACAATATCTGTTCCGATGTAACAAAATAAAACTGGCAGTTATCTGAATCAAGCATCTGTCCGAAAGGAAACCAATCAACGGTAAACCATGTAAACAGCTCAAAATGAAAGGTGCTCAGTGCCAAACATTCACAGTAGTAGAGTGAAACAATGTGAACTATTTGCTATGCAACAAATTACATTCGGAATGCACAATGTTGGATTAAGAAACAACGTAAACATGAATATTCGACTGCATGAACAAAATGAAACACCATAACCCTAACTCTGTGGGACACTAAGCTGTGAAGAGGTGAGCAAAGTCTGAGAATGGGAAAAATGAGAAGCAGAGTAGAATACAAGCTTTGGCTCATCGCCTTCAACACAGAAAGCACAACTGGTACTGCGAGCGAGCGAGAGAGAAAGAGGGAGTCTTAGGTTTGTTTGTGGGTCTGCCTCGAGGCTGGACTGTCCCTGAGCCTCTTCACTCCCATCACACTTGCCTGCATGTCCCTGGTCCTCTCTATGTGTTTTCCTCTGACGCTGCTCTGTGCCCAGCAGGAAGTGCTGCAGCGCCCTCCAGGTCAAGCTGGGCCCCAAGTCACAGTCCCAGTCCAGCCTCGGAGGTTGGGTCGAAGGAAGCTTGCGCGCTGGTGACGATGGCGGCATTCATCTCGGGGACAGTATTACTCACGAAAACTTGCAACGTTCCTCTTGCTGCGACGACGATGAATCTGTGGAAACAGTTGCATTGGGTGTGGTGCGGAATGAGGGGGGAGGATTCATACCCGTCGAGGATGAGCTCGGTGAATGTGTCGCGCATGTCATGTCGAAGTGAAGACACGAAGTGGTTCTGGATTCGAATTCGCATCCCTTCACGAGGCTGGTCTCGACGTAATCCAGCTTGCGCAGATTTCCAGAATCAACAAAACCATATTGCGGTGTTGTTATTGTTGTTGTTGTTATATATATTAATTTTCCTGTTATTACTGGAGTAAGAATTCTATCTGTTATGGTTTAGTGTATTTCCTTGAGAGGTAGGTGGATGTGGCCTCCCTAGCTTTCATGGAAGTAAGTTTTTTGTTTGTTTGTTTTTTTTTTTTTAAATTGTTTTTCAGGCTTCTGAAGCAAGTTTCCTTGAAAATTATCAAGAGAACTTGGACAGTGAAAACTAGGAAGCTTTTGAAATGCTTTATGTAAATCTAGAAGAATATAGAAATTTTATAGAGGATCTAATAATCATTGTAAAAAAGCCACTAGTTTGTGTTTCTAAAGTTTTGAACACTTAATTTGAGAAGTTAATTGTTGTGTTTATACAGAAGTTGTAAAACAATTATCACTGTATCATTTTCCATCGAATTCTTACAAAGTGAAATGATTTTGACCATATATACACAGACACAAATCAGCCAGTCCTCATGGTCGAGCATTTGAAAAGAGAGATTTTAAACAAAAAATAAAATAAATAAATCAATAAATAAAATCGCAAACTTGTTTTAGATATTTAATAAAATCAATATGCGAACTGTTCCTCAAAACTTGGTCAAATTAAAAAATTAAAAAAGAAACAACTTGAGAAGGATTAAATTGGAACGATAAATGTTAGTACAAAACCAAATCAAAGAATATTTTTTTTCTAGTAAGCAATACATTCTAAAGTCAGCACATCTTTTCTACTAAAATGCTTAGAAGGAGGACAAAGAAGTTAATCTTGCACACACATCACGACAAATTTCAACGCACCGAATGTCCACAACACAAACATCTAAATATCACAAATGTCCAGAAGAAAAAAGTTAAGGAATTCAAAGACACGAAAATTGTTGCAAAAAATGCAAATAGAACTGTGAAGCAAACACGAGCCACCTCGATCCCAAAACGAGTGCAACATCCAACCTTACTGTTTAAGTTTTGAATTATGAAGATCGAAAAGAATAGTCCAGCTTCGAAGAGGCGGGTAGAGATCGATGGGCGCGGGCGGGAGAGAGAAAAAGAAGCTTAGGGTGAAATCGCGGCAGATCCCGAAGGAACCACGCGGATGCTGGATGCGGTGGTGATTGTAGTTGCGAAGCCACAGCGGAATCGGTTGCGGCAGGCGCCGATTACATTATGGAGCTGGAGGAGCAGGCGGCAAGCAGCAACAGCAGCGAGGGGGCGGCATTTGAAGTGAGAGCGAAGGTGTTGAATTGGTTCATGTAGAGAACAACGAAGAGGGGTGAGGAGCGGACTTGTGAAGAAGAGTGATCGAGGAATGGATTTGGAAAGAATGTTATGGACGCTTCTCGGAGGGTGAATGGACCTGTGTCAGGTCCTGATGCTGGTCACGGGCGCTTTTCACCTGAAACACTGGCTATGAATGCAGGATGACGTGTCCTAGAATATAGATGGAGTTAGGAAATCTTTGCGGGGGACTTGGAATGAAATTCGGTTAATTATAGCTCCAATGGATGGCTGCTAAACTTGCGTTGAACTTTATTTATACATATGTATATATATATATATATATATATATATATACCTATGTGTGTGTGTGTGTGTGTGTATGCACTTGAATAAATTCGCTCCGTTTGTGCTTATGAAATCAAGATCGATTACGATTGCCCGCTGTCAGGTTCGAACATCTTTGCTGGTAGAACATCTTGACATGCTGGACACTATAGTTGCCCCAAAAGAGTTGCCTGGAGAGTTGCATTGTAAGCTGCTATTCTTTCTGCCCATCGAGTTCTGTCAAGGTTCTGGAGGAACGTGACTTTGGATATTCTCGGTTTTATACTCAGTAATGATTTGAACGAATTGCCGATCTTTAATAGCGTTTCTAGAGCGCAAGAACAATCCGGTATAGAAAAATCGCAGAAGAAAGCATGATATATAACAAGAAACGAAGCCCAGAAAACGGAGTATTGGTCCCTTCGAGTTGTATGTGTGTGTTTTTTTGTGTGTGTATATATATATATATGTTCATCATGTGTAACTATTCGAGCTCAAGTGTCTCTCCCATTTTTGATTCTTCGGTAGTCATCGTCGATTTCCTCTGGAGTTCCTTTGCAGTTCTAGATGTAAAACTACTTGTTCTGTTTCTTATGGCATTATGTGCCTAGCAGAAAATCCACATTAGGACCAAGTGAGAGCTTCACAGAACTGAGTAGATGCTGACTTCGGCAGTTTCTGGATTACTATTGTTTGATAACCCTCTGGCTAGAGTAAGAGAGTGGTATTTCTAAGTGCAGAAGCTCCAGAATCGCTTTGCTATCTTTTGTGTCAAGGTCATCTATCTATCTTGGCTAAAATTTTCCATGTATGTGTCTCACAATTGACCTATAGCTTAAGATTTAATGACTGCTAAGAATCCACGTCAATGAGGCACCGATGCTATTCATTTGGCTTTCCAAAAATTATGTAGTGATTCATAGGCATTTTTGAAAAATGATTTAGATCTGCTACTTTTAATTTAAACAGGCTCAAAATTCTTATTCCACATGAGAGAGACTATTATTGAGGAGTTGGAACAGGCCACACAACGGCTTCATGCTTAACGTGCAAATGCGTTACTGGAGAAGCATGCTGTTAACAACGCAAATAAAATTGTAAGAATCGAGGCTGTCGTTAGTGCTGCTAAGGCGTCACTGACAGAGGGAGCATTTGCTGAGACCTCAATGGGAGCTGCTGTTGCAGCAGCGGCGAGAGCTGTGCAGAGCAGCACATGTCCCAAGTTTGACGAGTTTGAACGGGACATAAATTTTCAGAAAAGTAAGGAGAGCCAGCCACGAGCACAAGCACGGTCTCCTGGCGAAATTTGCCCTCTGAGTGGCGAATGAATGCGTAGAAAGGCGTTACGTCGTACTGAGAGTTTCTTTCGCTTTTATAAAGAAAAACACATCTTAAAGGCAGAGGCTATTGGAATCAGTAGAAAGTGCACACGATAATGTGTCTGAAGAGCACACGCAGCTTGCAGAAGCTGAGGGAACCTAGAGGGTTGGAAGAGTCCACACCCTTCGGCCTTTTCAGATGTGTGCATGCATTTGTATGCCCGGTCCATTTTTGCTCCATACGTTAAGTTGAAGATTTTGAGTTGTAGTACTCTCGCCACGGCAGTGCAATCTTGGAAATCTGTAATGTTCTGTTCGACTGCAGAGTGCATGGGAATGGACACTCAAAAGATAAAGATGACAGCGATGTGAACTTGACACCTAAGCTGGTTAAAAATGTTGATCTTCATGTCCTGTTTTAAGAACTAGAGCAGTAGTGGGACGTCGTTGGCACAAAAGGAACTAAACGTGCTGTGTAATCTGTTCAAGAGATGCGTACTTGCGTTGGTGCTGTAAAAAGTGAATGTTTGCAAGTGCTGCCTGCAGAGCTAAGGCATATCCAATGCTCTTGTGAGCTGGTCCGTGACATAAGCATCTACTTAAAAATTAACTGTTACTGTTTCCTATTGGACGAATCTGTTTCTGCTTTTTTTTTTTTTTTTTTTTTTTTTTTGTAATTAACCAATTCTGTAGATTTAGTTTTGTTTTTTTTGTTTTTTTTTCAATGATCTTGTGCAATTAGGCGCATTAGTTACTTTTTCATATTTTATCAAAAACTGTGTTATCTGGTCTTGTCACAGGGAAGAAATTAGGAGGCAGTATTATATCTAGACAGAGTTTGTTGTAGTGGTTGGTGATACCCAACTTGTTCTTTTCATGCGATGATGTCACTTCCCACTCATGCCACATCATTTATGGCAATGATGTCACTTTTGTCAAGTTTAGTATTAGGTAAAAACCTTTTATCTTTTATTGTGGCTAGGTTTCCTATTTGTATATAAAATACCTTGTCCTCTTATGAAAAGATCAAGTTACTTGTAGGTATTTGCAACATGGTATCAAAGTGTTAGGATACTATTAGGTTACATGAGCTTTGCTTCCTACTTACAGAGAGAGATAGAGAGTGATAGAAGTACAATAGAAGATATATCCTATCAAGGTTGGAGAAGTGATAAAAGATGGAGAGAAGTTTTCAAATTATGAGGTACAAGAGTCAAACAAGCTATTAGGAGTTCAAAACTACTACATCCAAAAGATAAAGATATCCACAATCTTAAAGACAAAAAACTTATGGAGCATAGTAGAAACAAAGAAGTTAGTTTCATCATTTCTTGCAAACATACAACATAGATCTTATATTGAAATTCAATTAGCAAAGGCAAAGCAAAGAGCTCAATCAGGACTCACTATGATAATTATAGATAGCTTGATTGATACACTATTCTAATATAATGGCCTTGCAAATTCATGGAACATACTTAAGAGAATGTTTAATACAAGAGATCAATAGTAGATTATATTATTGACAAATAAGTTGAATGGAATGATAATGAAAGAAGAAAGTGATATCAATACTTATTTAACAAAAGCAATGGATATAAAGAACCAGCTAAAGGCATTTGACAAAATTATTGCAAACGAGATGTTCATAAATATTATCATCAATAGACTACATTAAAGCTATAAAATGGTAATTCAAGGCATCACCTATATGATACAACCTATATTTGAAGATATTATAGATAAGCTTCTTATTGAAATCTATTGCATGGTAGTAAGAGACTAAAAATTGGAACAAAAAGAAGCATTAGCAATACAACTTTAATGTACTCATCTTAGAAGGCATAGATAAAATCAATTTATGCAAAAAAGAGGTCAAAAGAGAAGATGTTTAGTTCAAAGAATGCTATAATATTTTGGAGGATCAAGACCCTATATGATCAATCAACTTCAAAATAGACCATGAAAATCATTAAACTATATTAGAGTAGGCTTTTAATTGTCAGCACTTGGATTTGGACAATATAGAGGCACATGGTCATTTTATTATTATATATGTGGAGGGCCAAATTATATTGTTTAAAATTATTTACAAAATCAATACAACAACCTCAATATCAATTAGGTAGAAAAAAATATTTACAAATAATATATTGGTAATATAAGTGAAGCCAATATTATTAGGAATTAATATGTTGATTTGAAAGTCAATAATTATTTCACTAGAAAAATCTCAAATTTCTAACTAATAGATGGACAAAATTCAAGTAAGCTAATAAAAACTACAAATGACAAATTCCATAGGATTGAAGCCATTGAATATGTCAATATGACTATAGGATCTTGTATATTAGATTTACACAATATTTTATATATCTTAGTCTTGAATTGCAACTTGATCTCAATAAGATAATAATAAAATAATTATATTTATAAATAAAAAATATTTAATATTAAATAAAAAAATACAATAAAAAGTTGATAGCTATAAGAATAAAAAACAAACAAAATAGACTGATTAGAATCTTTAAATCAAAGTTTATTTGTAATGGGATATGCATAAAATATTTATATTGTTGATACATAGAGATAGGTAGTTGGAGCCATGTTTAAAAAGTTTCTAGAAGTTTTTAGAATTGAGGCTAGATTAATGGTCTATTTAAGGTCTACCATAAAACATTCTAGAAAGAGTTGAGGGCGGTTATCTAGATAGGCCCTATGATTAAAAATATTCTAAAAAGCTCAAAGATGGTTGAATAAAGTATAAATAAGATTGACCATGGTCATTTGGATATTTGATCAAGTATGGCTTTGGTCTCTTTTTTTTTTAATAAAGTTTGATTTTTTACTTTTTTGTTCAATTTTGTTCTATTTTTTCTTGCTTTATTCTACCTTTTATGTTCTATTTTATTTAATTTTATTCAGTTTTGTTTTGACCTATATTATTCTATATTATAGGAAGATTTATATTCTTATCGATTGGAAGGATTTTACATCTTAGAGATAATCCAATCTTATTTCATTGATATCAGAGAAAATGTTAGTATATTCTTTGGTAGTGTATTGATAGCCACAGTCTACTTGGAGGACAATTATTGTGGTAACATCATGTACTATTTTACAGCTATTATGAGTTATTTTTAAGAAGATAGCTAAAAGAGGAGAAGGCATTAAAATAGCAGAGTTTAGTAAAGAAATTACAAAATAAGAGATATGATAAGGCAATCCCAAATAAAAACTCAGATATAACATCTCCTAAATTAAATAGCTATTGTGCAAGGACAAATGAAAGCTATTAGGACAAGGGAGTTGATATATGTTAGGCTAAAATTAAGTAAGCCCAATACATACTTTGAGACTTTAAGACAAGAAGATATATGCGAATGGCTTTTCAGCATGCGACAATACTTCCAATTATTTGGAATAAATACCATTGAAAGAATTGTGTATGCTGCCAACTATTTGATAGGTACGGCAACCATTTGGTAGTGATATCAAGCTCAAAGCTATGGAGCTCAAGGTAGATTTTGTAACTTGGAGGTATTTGAAACTAAATTTAGGAGTGAGTTTTGGCCCATCAACGTAGAAAAAATAGCATGCAATCAATTAGCTAATTTTATATAATTTAGATCAATATAAGTTTATGTCTTTCAATTTAAGTCTTTATGTCTCTAAATTGAAAATGTTTTAAAGGCAAAGATGATGGATTGATTTGTATAAGGGTTGAAACCTATGGTCTAATGAGGGATGGAATTAAGGGATCTACAAATATTTGAGGAGATAATTAGGATTGCAAAGAGGGTCAATATTATAGATTTTAAAAATCATAGAGTACAACCTATAACACAAAGTCTTATGCCCCTACCTGATACTATGGTACAAAAATAAATATCAATAGAGACTAATGCCATGCAAGAATCACTTACACTATAGAGATGACAAATATTGGCATAGAAGGGATTGTGTTTCTACTATTGGGAGCTAGGCCACTAAATTGGAGGTTGTCCAAAAGATCAAAATTTAGGCACCAACAAATCAAGGCAAGTTCACAATCTTGAGATTTTTCAAGTCAATAATAAAATGCAACAAAGAAAATAGAGCTTTTCAATAAAAAAAATCAGAGGTCAATATTAAGAATAGTTCTTGTCTCTCAAAGACTAATGATATGACCTTAAATAACTATGAAAAGAGACAACTAGTGTATCTAATGGATCGATTAAGAAGACAACCATGTCAAGTGCTTGTAGATTGTAGCTCTATAGAAATTTATATCTTGATTAGAATTATCGATTAATTTGGGATTAAAACTAAGTTAATCAAAGGAGAGAGTATATATCTAACAAATGATTGTGAGAATATATTGAATGAGACATGTGAGGAAGAAACCTTGAGGTTGAGTGATACCTATATCTTAAGAAAAAGTTTAGGATGACAAAGCTCAGATATGATATTATCTTTGGTATGCTAGAGCTAGAGGTGGAAAATAAGCAAGTTGATTGACCAATAATGACAATTTTCTTCAAAGTTGGTGAATGCAAGGTGATTTTTTGTACCTCTATATTAAGTGACATAAAAAAATGTTTTGCAACTAAAAGCTTATTTATGGAAATGACCTTTATGAAGAAACAAATATAACATAAGAAATTGATAAATATGGTGGTTCTAAATCTTACCTCAATGGTAGAAAAGACAACCAAAGGAATAGAATAGGTAGAGCAATTCATAAGTAAATATCAAGATATCCTTCCAATTCACTTATTTAATGGTGTGCTATTTGATTGAGGTGCTTCTTTCTAAATAAAACTATTATTTGAGGCTAAATCAAAAAATTGGCCAATTTATTACCTAATATTAAATGAACTTGAAGAGTTGCAAAAGCTATAGGATAAATTCTAAGAGAAGGGCCTCATTCAAGAAAGCATGTCATAATAGAGAGGACTTATATTCTTTACATCTAAAAAAGATGTAGACTTTAGCTTTGCATCAACTATTATGGCTTTATTAAGTAGACTATCAAGAATGCATATCCACTTCCAAGCCTAGATGATCTTTTTGATCAACTTCAAGGTGTAATCATCTTTAGTAAATTGGACCTTTAAAGTGGCTATTGGCAGATATCTATTACAAAAGATGATATAAAAAAGATAGCTTTTAGTACGTACTATAGACATTTTAAATGACTTGTTTTACCTTCTAGCCTCATCAATGCTCCAACTTCCTTTATAGGTCATATGAATAGATTATTTTGAGACCTTTTGGATAAGTTTGTAATCATCTTCATCAATGATAGTCTATTTAATAAAATCCTTGAGGAGCATGAGTAATATCTAGAAGAAATATTTTGCTTGCTACAAGATAGCCGCTTCTATTGCAAGCAATCAAAGTATGAATTTTGGAAGTCAAAGATCACCTTTTTAGGACATATCATGTCCTCCAAAGGTGTGTACATGGAACAACATAAGATGAAAGCGATAGAAGATTTGCCAACCTGTAATGATGCTTTTGAAGTTTGCTCATTTTTAGGCCTTGCTGGATATTATCACCATTTTTTTTGACAATTTGTATACATTATTACCTCACTAACAAGCTTATTAGAAAAAAGGTGCCTCATTTGAATGGAAATTGGAGCAAAAAAGGACCTTTAATAAGTTAAAAGAGACACTAATTATTATTCTAATATTGTAATCGTATGATTTCAATCTTCTTTGTACACTTAACATTGATGCTTTTGACTTTGCTATTGGCATGGTCCTTCAATAAGACTTTGGTAGGAGCCTTCATCTCTGGCATATAAATCATGCAAGCTCAGAAGGATAGAGTGCAATTATTCTATATGTGATTGAAAACAACTAGGAATTGTACATACCACAAAGGTATAGCGATACTATCTGTTGGAAAAGCCAATGATTGTTTGGACTGACCATTGGCCCCTACTATATGATTTATATTTGAAAAATATAAAATCATAACATTATTATTAAAAAGAACAATTCTAGCTCTTTGACATTCAGCTTAAATATAAGTAAGGAAAAAAATACACTATACAAGACACCTTATTACGTAGATTAGACTTAAAGTCTAAATCAAAAGACAAGGCAAAAGTGGCTACTATTAGTAGTATCATTTCAAACCTAATCAAAGTATTAAAATGGAAGGAAGCTACACATTAGGATACTTATTTCAAGTTGATTATTGATCAATTGAAGATGAATAATGTGCAATATGTAAATTATTGTCTTAATGGTCACTTGTTCTATCTCAAAAAGTGGATTTATATACTTGACAATACAATACTTTGGACATGCATACTTTAAAAGATACATGATATTTCAATATTTAGACATCTAAGGCATGAAAAGACTCTAAAATTGATTTCAAGTATAATATTTAGGATAGGTTTGGATTATAATATTTGAGCTTTTGTATATTCTTACAAGTCATGCAAACATAATAAAGCATACAATGTAACATCCCTTAGACTATTGCAGCCAATTCTATTATGTATGATATGTTAGAAGCAAGTAACTATAAATTTTATTGCGAGTTTTCTATAGATGCTTCAAAATCACATCCCAGTTGTTATCTTTGTGGATCAATTCTTGATGCAACTTCATTTGGCTATAGTGAGCTCTAATATTATTGCTCCAACACTTGGATGGACCTTCTTTAATACTATCTTTCATCACTATGGATTATCTTATGTCATCATATCAAATAAAGATCCACGATTCACAAGAAATTTTGGCATGTTTTATTCAAGCTATTAGGTGCACAACTTATTATGTCAATGACCTTTTATTCTCAAACAGATGGACAAACAAAGCATGCAAATCAAACCTTGGAAGATATGATACAAGTATTTATGGTGGTTCATCATAATGATTGGAATGAATATTTGATGTTTTTTAAATTTACTTATAATGATAGTATTCAAGAAAATATCAGTAATTTATCATTCTTCCTTAATATCAATGAACATCCAATTATGCTAGCAACTCTCCACATTTCCATTGACATCAATAACCTGGCAATAGAAGAATTTATACAATGACTTCAATGGCCATGTAGGAGGTATGACACTGCATCTTTACTACACAAAATCGACAAAAGTAATATGTGGATAGCCATTGATAAATACAAGATCTTTCAAGAGGTTCACCAAGTATTACCCTCCAATGCCAACTTTCCACTTCCTACATCAACTCAAATTTGTAAGTTCGTACTTTAGTGGTTTAGACCTTTCTGCATTTCTGTAGTGGTTTCTGATGTTACATACTTCCTTAAACTTCTGCCACATATTTGGATCCATCTGATGTCATGTAATAACATGACTATATAATAAAAATAAAAATATGGATATTATTATAGAAGAGCCTAATAAAAAGATGTAATAGAAAAATAAAGATAAATGATAGAAAAGTAGTAAAAGATTTAGTCTTAATGCTATCTTTTTATAGAAGGAACTTCTATTTATTTTGTAGAGGCATAAATAAGCCAAATCAAAGTAAATGAAATAAAAAATAAAATAATTATATAAAAGAAATAATTAAGAATAGATTTTTATAAAATTTACTTCAAGAAGCCAAGAATTGATACCTAGAAAGGGCCGGTTGTCAACCTAGTTCAAAATCAAACCCTGAGGCACAAAACTATGTACCTATAATAACTTTGGAATTCTTTGGTAGATTAAAAAATAGGATTTGAAAGTAGACTTGAGGAGAGATTTTTGAAAATTTATTTTAGGTTAATAGAATGAATATTGAATTTTTTAAGGATTTTCAAAATTAATATTGTTTTCAATTGATTTTGATTTTTAAGAAATAATAATATATTTACTAATTTGAGGATTTCTTGAGTTTTGTAGTGTGTATACCAGTGAATTTTGGATAATATGATGATATTCTAGTTGTTAATGTGTGAAATTTTTGAGGTCAATCAAATGGTTAGATTGAAGTGTGTAAAGGATTTTGTAGGTTAAGGTCTCAAAAATTGGAGTTTGAAGATCAATGGATATTTCTAAGATCTCTAGTAATCTATCAATTGGGTTGAAGTGATATTTTTTTGGGTAGATATTAGACTCAATTTTAAAAAATTTAGGTAAAATTTGGGAGCAATTCAATGGTTCAAAAAGAAAAAATTGGCACTAGAAGTTGAGTATTTAGATTGGAGAAGATGGCCGCCTAATATGAGATTGGATTATCTTGCTTTTCTTTTAATCAATAAGTTTAATTGATTTCATCTTTTTTATGCTTGATCCTAATTAAGAAATTAAAAATTATGCAAAATTTGAGTTGACATTAATAATTCAATTATTAGTTGTTGAGGTTTTATTTGCTTTAAAGTTTGTTAAGATTTTATTTAAAATTTAGGATTTGATTAAGGTGGTTTCAAATTTGGTCTAGAATTTGCTTAGGATTTGATTTAAAACTAGTCCAAGGTTTTTCTAGGATTTAAGATTTCATTAAAGTTTCAATTAGGGTTTGATTTAAAATTTGTTTAAAGTTCAATTAGGATTTGATTTAAAATTTGGTTAAGATTTAATTAGGATTTTAATTAGGATTATATTATTATATCTATTATTAGTATTTTAAAGGATTTTTTATTATTTCTTTAAAGATTTCTATTTCTAATATTTTTTAAAGATTATTGTCATTTCTTTAAAGGTTTATTTTTTACATTTCTTTAAGTTTTCTTCTTATTTTTCTTTGAAATTAATTTGAGACTTCTTTATATTTCTTTTATAACTTCTTTTAAATTTATTTTTGATTGGTCAAAGTTTGATCATGATTATTAAGGTCTACTTAAGATTATTTAAGATTTTATTAGACTTGGTAGGATTGTTCTTGTATTTCTACTTATCTTCTATAGTTAGGCACTTGATGTGTTTTTGAGTAAGAATACATGTAATAAAATATTGGTCTTCTATATTTTACTACTCAAGGGGTTTTATACTAAGCCAAGGTGCTTTTTGAACTGACACCAACAACTAACACTATCATTGATTGTGATTGATGACTAACAAGAGTTGAAGTAGACAACATTTTGGAACATTGCTACCTTTGTTATGGCAATAGATGTTCACAACTTTAGTACAAAGTCCTCTCGAAAGATTATCCTATCTATAATATAATTTAAGAACTTATATAGAATCTTACCTATTATCAAGAAATAATTTAGAAATTCCATTGGGAGTGAAATAAGGACATTTTGTATTAGTGGAGGAAGATTAATTATAATGAGATATAAATAAGATATTTATATTATTGACGCATAGAGATAGATAGTTGGAGCCATGTTTGAGAAGTTTTTAGAAGTACTTAAAATTGGAGCTAGGTTAGTAATCTATGTAAGATCAGAACATTCTAGAAAGAACTTAGGATGATTATTTAGATGGGATCTACCATTAGAAATATTCTAGAAAGCTCCAAGATGACTAAACAAAGTATAAATAAGATAAGTCAAGGCCATTTGGATATCCAATTATCTTGAATGTACATATTTATTATAATATCTACCTGTATGATTGAATAGAAGTAGAAAAAGTAGATTTATTTTATAATATTTTTTTAAAAAAGCTTTTTAGAAGCTTCATAGATGCTCCTTTGACTTTATATGTATTTGTAATTGATTGATAGGATAGAAACTTGGTCAATAAATTAATCACATATTGGTAGCTTATAGAACAAGCTAACGATGTGGTATACATGTAGAAAACTTTTTTTGCAAGTTAAAATATGTGTCTTATAAAGTCAACATGTTTTGGAGGTTCTTTAGGATATCGCTACATAGCTCTAACTTAAAATATATATGAAGGTAAGAGTGAAGCCTTCTTCACTCTTGTTAATACTTTTCTAATCTTTAATTTTATTTCAAGGTTTTTTTAGTCTTCTCGTCTTTGGCAATAGCCATTCTAGTTTAATATTATATCATCTTTGAGTGACTTTTTTGTTCTTTTAAGTAGCACAAAAATATATTGAGGATTTTTTTTTTTTTTTTTTTTTTTTTTTTTTGTTAATACTTCATATCATTGATAATTTGTCAAGAGTATTAATTTTTTATTTGTATCTTGTTTTAAAAGTAAGTGAATTATTGCACTTCTGTTCTTGTATTTTGAAGGTTACAGATTAATCATTTTTAAACAAACTATATAATTTTCTAACACCAATTTTTTTATTTTAAAAAAAGTAAATTACTTTTCTTTGTAGAAATTTTTATTTGATATTAGAAGTTGTAGATTTCTCTCTTCTAATTTAATTAGTGGATTTATTAAGTTATTTGAAATAAAGAAAAAAATCATGGATGCTATACTTAGTGGAAGTGAGAATAGATTTATAACTATTGCAGATCTTTACAAACTTGTCAACACTCTTAGAGTAAAAATTTCATACATCATCAATGCCATCCATAGAAACAGTAATCTTACACATATAAAAGAAGTTCAAAACCTATAAAAAAAAGTTGTGCAATTGAAAGAAGTAAGTAAATCGATTTGACAACCAAATTTAAGAAGTTTTGCCTCTAAAAGTATCGCGGGAATACAGATTAGTATGCCAAATTAGTTTGATGGGATGAGATCAAAATTTTAAAGAATTTTGCAACAAGTTAAGCTCTACTTAGGACTTATATTCCTTCTAATATCTTGATGGATTTACTTAAGTTCAATTCATAGATGCACTTCTATATACAAATATTTTTGTGTTGATTTGCACCTCAAATGGAAAAGAATTTGCAACTCTTTTATGATTGAATTCATTCCTAGAAGTTTTTATGGCTATATTTGGAGATGGTAATTAAGAAGGAATAGTAGAGACCAAGCTCTTATCTTTATGGCAAGGATTATAGTCAACTATCTTATATACTGTTGAATTCCAAAATATTACTTGTAATATGGATTAGAATGACAAAGCCTTTATCAATCAATTTTCATATAGATTGAAGGATAATGTCAAAGACTTATTATTGACAATTTTAAAGGTAGAATCCTTAAGATAATTTATTGCTTAAGCCATTACATATAACAATCAATTATTTGAAAGGCAACAAGAAAAAAGACTTAGTTGGAGAGGAATAAGTCAAATAATATCAATAATTTCTAAGTTTTAAAAAACTTATTTATTAAGGTCAAAATCAATGCAATTTGATATAGTATGTTTTAAATTCTTCTTGGAATAAGAAAAGATTTTACATTCTTAAAAAGATTTATGCTTATATTGTAGAGAAGCTAAAAATATTACTCAATATTTTCTAAAGAAGAAATACAATCACAAAATGAGGAGCACAATTGCTAAAGAAGAAAATGTATGAAGAAACAAGTTTTTTCAACTATGTTAGGGACTATGTGACTATAATCATGTACTACACCTAGTAAAGGTCCTATTTTCTTCTTAGATTTTTTACCTTGTTTCAAAATAGATGTGTATTTAGGACCTAAAAATCACATAGTCTTTGCATTATTAGATTTAGGAGCCTTAGCTTATTTTATCGACAAAGATTTTGTAGAAAAAAACAAAAAATATCTTTAATTAAAAAAACTAAACTTGTACATGTAGAAGTCATAGATGGTTATTTGTTGTCTTCTAGAGATGTTATTCATGAGACTATTCTTTTAGATGTAGTAATTAAAGATCATAATAGTGTAGTAATATTTAATATAATAAGATCTCATTTTAATCCAATTATTTTGAAATTATTGTGATTAAAAAAAAAATTCTTAAATACATTGGATTTTTGTAATCTTCATTTTTTTTATAATTTAATCTAAAATTTTAATAGTGAATTAAAAATAGAAAAGTTTAGTACATCCAAAACTTCATTAGTAAGTCCAAGAGCTTCTATGCATGTGGTAAAAGGGCCATCTTTTGCAATATATTCTACACTCATTTTTTATGGTAGAAAGACATCAAGTAGTATTCTTAGCTAGTATCAAGATTCCTACAACGTTTTTTAAAAGAAAAATGTAAATATTCTTTTAGGGCATCAATCCTATGATTGTATAATTAATCTATAAGAAGGAGCTCAACCACCATTTGGACCAATCTACAGCTTATTACAAAATGAGTTAGCTTCACTAAAAGAGTACATTGACAAGAACTTGGCTGAAAACTTCATAAGCCATTCAAAATCTCAAACAAGAACTTCTATCTTATTTGTAAAGAAAAAAGATGGATCTTTGTAGATGTACATAGATTATCAAAGACTTAACAAGATCACCATCAAAAATAGGTATTTTCTACCTTTGATTTTAGAACTTCTTGACCAACTCAATATAGCAAAGATCTATATAAAAATAAATCTACAAAGAATATACAATATAGTTCACATTAAAAAAAAAATGAATAAAAGTTTGTTTTTCAAACTACATATGGATATTTCAAATATAATGTCTTCTCTTTTGGACTCATAGATGTACCAACTACTTTTCAATATTTTATAAATAATATCTTTTGTAAGTTTTTTGATGATTTTATTGTCTATTTTTTAGATGATATTTTAATTTATTCTATTAATACAAAAGAATATGAACTTCATGTTGATTGTATGCTACAAAAACTTAAAGATGCAAGATTATATACAGAGATAGAAAAGTATGTATTCCACACTACTTAGATTGATTTTCTAGGATACATCATTTCCAACAAAGGATTAATGATGGATTCTAAGAAGGTCCAAATTATCATGGATTAGAAGGTCTCAAAAATAGTTAAATATGTGTAATATTTTTTGAGATTTTTTAATTATTTTTTAATCTTCATCAAGAATTTTTTAAAACTTTGAAGATAATATTTATTTTTGCATCAATTTTATATTATAACAAATTTTTAAATCATTTTTTTATGGAAATACATACATCTGAATTTGCTATGGATGATGTTTTATTATAAATAGGAACTGATGATAAGATCTACTTAGTTGCTTTTCAATCCACAAAAAATTTAGTAGCTAAGATTACCTCTTAGATCCACAACAAAGAAATTCTTGCAATTGTGGATTCACTTTAAGAATAGTATCATTATTTAGAAGGCGCTTCTAGTCCAATTATTTTACATACAAATCACAAGAACCTTAAATATTTCATGATAGTATACATTTTGAATTGCCGCCAAGCTTGTTAGAGTATGTCTTTATCAAGATTTGATTTTAAGATCACATATAAATCTAAAAACCAACAAGATTTATCAGCTATTCTTTCTAGACATTCTTAACTTACACAAAAAAAAATAAAAAAAAAAATAAAAAAAAAATGTAGCTTTTGATTAGTAAAGAATGATTTTCTTGAAATCAAAGTATTTTCATCTTCAAATAATAAAATCAACATTGATTTTTGATTCAATCTTTATCAAGAAAATTCAATAAAGTATATCTTTTAATTCTCTTGTTCATGATATTAAGAATAATTCTTTTAAATCTCATGATACTTCTAAGTTCAAATTTAAGAATAATCTATTCTATTTTGAGGGAAAATTATACATTTTAAAAGGCAAAGCATCATTATGTGTACTTTAAGCTCATCATGACTTTCTAGCAATTGAATATTTTAGATACAACAAGACTTTGGAGCTAATATCTAGAAATTTTTGGTAGCTTCAAATGTGAAAGGCTTTTAAAGACTTAGTATAATTATGTGATAATCATTCAAGATCCAAAACTCCTTGTCATTGACTTTATGGACTTTTTTAGCCATTACTTATTTTTGAACAACCATAGTCTTTTATTTTTATAGATATTTTAATCTTAGGTTTGTATGATTTTATGTTTGTTATAATAGATTATTTTACTAAGATCGTACATTTTGTACCATGTACAAAATCTATCATAGGTAAAAAAATTGCTAAGATTTTTTTTCACAACATCTATCATTATTATGGATTATTCAAAGATATTATATTGAATAAAAAGACTCAATTTATATCAAGATTTTGGAGAATTATTTTTAAGATAATAAAGATGGATATAAAGCTTTCTATAGCTTTTTAACTTTATATTGATGGATAAACAAAATAAGTGAATGAAGTTTTGGAGCAATATTTGAGGTGTACCATTAATTATCATCAAGATGATTGATCAAAACTTTTGCCATTAGCAAAATTTATATATAATAATTCAGTACATTCTTCTACTCAATAAAGACCTTTCTTTACCAATTATGGTTATCATCTACAACTTGATACTTTTGACTTTTCAAAATACTACCTTCTCTTATAAAAGTGAATAATAATCACGAATTTGAAATAGAAGAAGACTTTGATTTAAGGTAGCACTAAAATAGGTTAGAATATCTTGTTTATTAGCACAGATATAATATTAATAAATGCACATGGGAGTTAGTAGAGAATCTTGCAAATGCAACAAAGAAGATTGAGATTTTTTATTGAGGACATCCATCAAAACCAAGATAAAGAATAACAAATCTTTCTTATATAAGAATTAAGATCTAGAGAAGATAATATTCTACCTTCTACTTTTATGTAGTACTTTTGTGTATTTGGGATGCTAAAGAGATAGAGAACCAACAACTAATAGATTCAACTCAAGAACTACCACTTGCTGACTTATTAAATAAAAAATTGCAATTGTCATAACTTTTAAGACAATATAATCAAGATGTGGTATACATATACAAAATCCAATTATATTAAGACAATGGATTTGAAGCCATATCTAACTAGATGCCTCAAAAGGCCATGGCCAATCCTATTTATACTTTTTTCTTCAATCCTAGACCTTCTAAAATATTTGTAGATGATAGATCTCATTTATATAACCGCCTTAAATTCTTTCTAGAAGGTTCTATGGTAGGCTCCACTTAGATAAGTATCTTAAATTTCTTCTAAAAGGTTCCATGGTAGATCCTACTTAGATAACCATCCTAAACTCTTTCTAGAATGTTCCACGGTAGGTCCTTCCTAGTCCACTAATCTAACCCGAACTTTAAAAACTTCTACAATTTCTCAAACATGATTCTAACTATTTATTTCTATGTATCAATAATACAAATATCTTATTTATATCTTGTTACAATTAATCTTCTTCCATTAATAAAGAATGTCCTTGTTTTGCTCCCGATGGTATCTCTTAATTACCTTTGAGTAATAAGTGAGATTTTGTTCAAGTTTCTACATTGCATCGTGGATGGAATAACTTTTCTAAAGAACTATATACTAAAGTTGTAGACGTCAACTGCCATGGCAAATGTAGCAATGTTTCAAAATGTTGTCCACTGCATATTCTTGTTGGTCATCAACAACAATTGGTGGTGTTAGTCGTTCATGGCAATCCAAAAAGCGCTTTGGCTTGGTATGAAATTCCTTCAATTACAAAACATAGAAGACTAAATAGATCCAAATATATGGTGGAAGCTTGAGGCAGTATGTAACATCAAAAATCATTGTAAAAATACTAAAAAATCCAAGTCATTGAAATACTAGTTTACAAATTTGAGTTGATGTGGCAAGTGGCAAGTTGGCATTGGAGAGTATCACTTAATCATCTTCCCAGAAGGTCTTGTATTACCGATAGTTATCCGCATATTACTTTTGTTAATTTTGTGCAATGAAGAGGTAGTGTCATGCCTCTTGTAAGGCTATTGTAAGTCCTTGTATAAATTCCTCCATTGTCGGATTGTTGGTATTGATGAAATGATAGATGGGTGATTGTGTAATTAGATGTTGATTGATATTGAAGAAAAATAGTGAATGATCGATACTTGCTTGAATATTATCATTGTAAGTAAAATCCAAAGGCGTCAAGTATTCATCCCAACTATTATAATAAACCATCACAAATGCTTGCAATATATCTTCCAAGGTTCAATTTATACACTCTATTTGTTTATTTGTTTGGAGATAGAAGGCTATAGATATAACAAGTTATATGCCTAGTAGCTTGAACAAGGCTTGTCAAAAATTTCTATGAAGCATGGATCTCGATCTGAAATGATGATACAAGATAATCCATGGTGACAAAAGACAATATCAAAGAAAACTCCTACAAATACTGATGCATCAATATCCGAATACACCATAGCCAAGTGAAGTTGCTTCAAGAATTGATCAAGAAAGACAACAACTATAATATGATTATGAGGTATCTACAATAAACACATAATAAGATCCATGGTCATCTACTCTCAATGTGCGATAGGTAGCGGAATTGGCAATAATAGTCCAAGAGATGCTATGTTGCATACTTTATTATATTGACATGATTTACAAGAGTGCTGTCGTATTATCACAAATATATCTAAAATAAATCTCAACTAAGTTCTAATTTAATCCTCATTGAAATCCTAATGGACTTTAATCAAATCCTAGACAAATCCTAAATCCTAAATTAAATCCTATAAAAATTTTAAATCCTAAACCAAATCCTAGAAAAATCCTATATCTTAAATCAAATCTTAGACAAATCCTACATCCTAGACCAAACTCTAGACAAGCCCTAAACCTTAAATCAAATCCTAGACAAATCCTAAATCCTAAACCAAATCCTAGACAAATCTTAAATCCTAGACCAAATCCTAGATAAATCTTAAATCTTAGACCAAATCCTAGACAAATCTTAAATCTTAAACCAAATCTTAGACAAATCTTAAATCTTAGACTAAATCGTGGACAAATCCTAAATCCTAAATCCTAAATCAAATCCTAAATCCTAAATCCTAAATCCTAAATCAACTCAATCTAATCCTAGTACTGTTTATAATCTTAATATCTATCAATTGAAATATTGATCTTCCTTAAAATTTTACCCACTTCTCAAAAACTAAGTTCATAAAAAACACAAAAAATTTGAAGATACTTGCATTCACTAAATGGAAGAAAAATCTTAAAATCTACTTGGGTGTTGGCCAGCCTCTTACTCCAATCTAAATATTGAACTTCTAATATTTCTTTTTCAAACCATTCAATTATTTTCAGATTTTATATATGTGTAGCAAATTAAGTGTATTATTCTTTCACTCAAATTTTATCCCAATCCAATGAATATATTACTGAAGATCTTAGAAATCATAATTGCCTTTCAAAGTTCAATTTTGATATTTTAACTTTTTTTAAATTCAATAACCTTCAATTCAATCGCTTGATCAAGCTTAAACTTGTAGCATACACTTCAAATAACTAATAACATAAGTTTTCAAATTTTAAATTATAGATCTACTACCAAACTTATAAAATTCTCCAAAACGTAATATTTTTTTTATTTTATGAATTTCAGAGTCACCTAAAACAATTGTGTCTTTGAAAAACTCTTAAAAAGTCATTATACACTCAAATCTTTCAAAATCAATGCTTACAAAAATCTTTTCAAGTTTGTTCTCTAATTCCATTCTTCAATCTGCAAAAAAATCGTTGAATTGTCGTAGATGCCTACTTTTGTATCTTAGGATCTGATTTGATCCAAGTTGATATCCAATCCTCTCAGGATAGCAAATTTTGCCTTTTTTAATTAATTTTTGCTAAAATTAACTCCCACCTTCTTTTTATATATATTCATATTCTTTATTTTTTTATTCTACCTTGTTTTGCCTTGTTTATGGCCTTACAAAGTAAATAGAAGTCTACTTTTCAAAAGAATAATATTTACATCTTTAATTTTATTTTCTTTTGGACTATTGTCTATTTTCTAAGATAATTTGCTATAATATTTGAAATAAGATCTTCTATGATATAATAAAATTTTCATTCTTTTCAACTATTAATTGTATTATATCATGACAGTGTACAAAAGCTTGAATATTATGATCCAAACTTATCCAAAACCATATCCTTGGTATCCATTCAAGAATCTTCTCTCGCTCTAGATGTCCAGATGTTGGAATATCATGTCCATCTTGAAGTATGCACATCTAGAGCATAGCATTTTCTAGGACATAAATTTACTTCTTGAAATAGAGTAAGCCATTACTAAAACTATAATTTTGATAGTATATATAATCCGCTTTTAGTTGATTGCTAATTATCTTAAAATAAGCATCTTAATACATAACTTCCTTCCATTTTATTCCTTTGATTAGATTTGAAATGATTCTACTAATGGTAGCAATTTTTGCATTTTTTCTTGATTTTTCTTTTAAATTCGGCATCTAGAATAAGCTATCTTCCACAGTATGTTATTATCAAGGATATGAACTAAAAGATGATGCATAAACCAATCAAATCTGTATCAAAGAAAGAGTGACAAAATAGAAATAGGGAAGTACCTATATTAAAAAAAATTCAAAAGACTTATTGCCAAAAGACAATAAGCCATTCCAATTGCCAAAAGATTGGTGCAAAAATAAAGGTTGACTTCAAAGTTTCAAAAGATGCGTCAACTTCATTATTTTACTCAAGTTTATCTATGCAAGTCAAACGTATATCTTTTTGGAGCTGCAACTTGAGAGAAGTCTTTGATGAAGATCTAATAATAGTTTACAAAACCCAAAAAATATTAGACATTTTTTATTATTTTTGAAATCTTTCAATTCATAATTATTTGAATTTTCTTAGGATCCATCATAAGTCCATCATTTGAAATGATGTATACTAAGAAGTCAAGTTGAATAGTGTGGAATACATACTTTTCTATCTTGGCATAGAGTCGTGCATCTCTTAATTTTTATAACACATGACAAATATGAAGTTTATGTTTATCTTTATTCTTAGAATAAATCAAGATGTCATCCAGATAATAAAACAACAAAATCGTCTAAAAATTCTCAAAAAATATCATTTATTAGGTGTTGAAAAGCTGTCATTGTATTTATGAGTCCAAAAGGCATGACGTTGTATTCAAAATATCGATACCTAGTTTGAAATGTAATCTTCTATTCATCTCTTTTTTTAATACGTATTAGATTGTATGCTACCCATAGATCTATTTTTGTGTAGATCTTAGCTTGATTTAGTTGATCAAGAAGTCCAGATATCAAAGGTAGAAGGTATCTATTCTTCATGGTGATCTTATTGAATCCTTGATAATCAAGACATATCTGCAATGACTTGTCTTTTTTCTTCACAAATAAGATTGGAGTTCCTACTAGTGATTTGGAATAGCATATGAAATTCTTAGTTAGATTTTCTTCAATATATTCCTTGAGTTCAGCCAATTTATTTTGTGATAAATTATAGATTGGTCCAAATGGCAATTGTGCTCCTTCTTGAAGATTAATTGAGTAGTCATAAGGATGATGTTCTAGAAGAGTATCTGCATTTTTTTTTTTTTCAAATACATCTTAAAATTCTTGATATTGGCTTTGGAATGCCTCTTGAAGTCTTTGCATCATTAGAAATAGATAAGGTATAAATAACACAAGGTGATCTTTTTTTTACAACATGCAAGAAAGCTCTTATATCTACAAATACAAGTTTAATTATATTAGACTTGACTTTCTACTAGATTAATTTCACTCTTAATTATGCTTTTAGAGAAATCAAGGATATAAAAAATCCAATCTATGCAAGGATTATACTTTTTTAACCATAATAAATCTAAAATGACTAGATTAAAAGGAGATCTAATTATATTAAAGATTATGTAAGTACTATGACCATTTATTACTACATCTATAAGAACTGTTTCATGAGTAATATCTCTAGAAGACAACAAATGACCATCTATGACTTTTATATGAACAGGTTTGATTTTTTGTACTAATGATATTTTATGACTTTTAACAAATTATATATCTAAAAAACAAGTTGAGGCTCTTGAATCTATCAAGGCGAAGGCTTTATAATTATTAGGTCCTAAATGCACATTTATTACAAAATAAATAGAGGATTTTGAGCAGAAGATAAGACCTTTATTAGAAATTATATAAGATTCTAGCCGCATGGTTCCTATTGTAACTGGACAAATTTGTTTTCCAACACATTGTCTTCTTTGACAAATGTATTCTTCATTTTATGATTTTGTCACTTCTTTAGACAATATTGAATAGTGTATTTAGGTTCTCTATAATATTAGCACAATCCTTCTTGACAAAGACAAGTCTTTTCTTACTTAATAAGAGGTTTAAAATGTACCTCATCAATTTGCATATCTTCAACTTTTGCATATATATGTTGAGGAGATGTTGGTATTGCCATCGAATTATAGTAATGTTGAAGCCCATTTGTATGACTCTTAGATCATAATTCAAAAAGTCAATTATTATATTTCATAGCAAAGTCAATTTCTTGAGTCAATATTTGAGGATCACATAAATTGAGCATCAATTTTTTTACTTCATATTGTAATCCATAGAGAAATTGGCTAATAAGTGCAACATCATCCCACTTGATATCAGTTGCAAGTTATCAAAATTATGAAGCATATAATGTTACAAATTGATTGTCTTGTCACAAAGTATGGATCTTATTGGTTGCAATACGAGTTGTATTATGTTTTCCATACATGGACTAGAATTCTCTCAAAAATGCCTCTAGATTATCCAATATTAGATCTTGTCATTCAAAAAAAGATAAAAACTATAATATTGTTGTATCTAAAAGAAGTATACCAATGAATCTAACTTTTGATCTTGGAGTTGAATAGCTTTGAGGTTGAAGTTCAATCACAAATTATATTTGTTTGATAAATCCTTGAAATTTGGATCTTATACCATCAAACTTCTCTTGAAGGATGTTCCATCATGGATAGAAGGATATGATTTGGTGCAGATGTCGAAGCAACTTTAATCATTTCTATATCCTCACTTCCTATCATTCTTGTTGATCTTTGTGGTGGTAAGCTAAGTTGATGCATTGCAAGCATCAACTCCCTCAATTGCTCTTGCATTTATGTCATTGCATTCTTTATTTTAATAAACTCTGTTATAATAATACTTAAATAAATATTTAATATCATGTAAGATAAGTAGAAGAAAGGACTTGAGGACAAAAAAAATACTAAGAATAATATCAATTTAAAAGAGGATAATCCGCAACTTCTAATATGCTTATGTCTTATCATGAAAAAGGGATAATCCACTCTTAATCAAGACTAAACAAAGCTCTGATACTATAAGTATACTCTTGTCAATTTGTCAAGGACATGAACTAAAAGATGATGCATAATTCAATGAAATCCGTGTCAAAGAAAGAGTGAAAAAATAGAAATAAGAAAGTATATATATTAAAAGAAAGTAGAAGACTTATTGCTAAAAGTCAAGAAAACTTGAGACTCTTGAAACTAGATTAGAAGCAAGAAACGAGTTGAGAAGAGTGAAGAAGGCTTTATTCTTGTCTCTATATATACTATCTAACTAAGGGCTATGTGGCAATGTTCTATACGACCTTCAATATGTGTTGACTTTGTAAGACACATGCCTTAACTTACAAGGCAAGTTTTTCTACGTGTGAGCCACATAGTTAGCTTAGTCTTCAAGCTAACAACATGTGTGGCACATGGCTAACTTGTTGACCATATTTCTAAATCAAAAAGTCAATTAAAGACACCTATAAAGTCAAAGTAGCATCTATAAAGCTTCTAGGAAGCTTCCATAGAAGATATTATAGAATTAATTTACTTTTATGTATTTCTACTTATTTATATAGGTAATTATTGGCTTACATGCATATGTCCATGACAATTATTACCCTTCTTAGTACTCGAGCTGAATATCAAAAAACTATAATTATTCTTCCTAACAATAATATTGTGATTTCATATTTTTCAAATGTAAATGATGTAGCAAAAGTTGATGGTCAATCCAAACAACCACTGGTTTCTTCAACAAATAATATTACTATATCTTTATAGCATGTACAATCACTAATTGCTCTCAATCACATAAAGAGTAATTGCACTCTGTCCTTCTAAGCTTGCATGATTCATATACTATAAGTTAAAGGCTACTATGAAAGTCTTGTTGAAGGACCACTCCAATATCAAAGTTGAAAGTATCAATGTCAAGCATATAAAGAAGGTTGAGATCATATGGTTGCAATATTGGAGTAGTAATGAGTGCCTCTTTTAACCTATTAAAGGTGCTTTGCTGTTCCAATTTTCATTCAAATGAAGCACCATTCTCTAATATGTTTGTCAATAAGACAATAATTTATGTAAATTATCAAACAAAATGGTAATAAAATCCAAGAAGGCTTAATAATAAGTAGACTTTAGAATCATCTTTGGAAGTTGGCTAATCTTCCACTGCTTTCACCTTATCTTGTTCCATATGCATGCCTTTGATAGATACTACATATTCCAAAAAGGTGAATTTTGACTTCCAAAGTTTACATTTTGATTGCTTGCAATAAAAGCTATTATCTTGTAGTAGATGTAGCACTTTTTGTACGTGTTTCTCATGCTCTTTAAGGATTTTATTATATACAAGGATATCATCAATGAAAAAAATTACATACTTATCCAAAAGATGTCTAAACAATGTATTCATGTGACTCATAAAAGAGGCTGGAATATTGGTGAGACCAAAAGATAAAATTAGCCATTAAAAATATTCATAGTGCATACAAAATGCCATCTTTTCTATATCATGTCTTATAATAAGTATTTGCTAATAGCTGTTCCAAAGATCTAATTTACTAAAGATGGTCACACTTCAAAGTTGGTCAAGAAGTTCATCCATACATGAAAGTTGATATGCATTCTTAATAATTTGCTTATTGAGGCCTTAATAATTGATGCAAAGGTAAAGTCTAATATCTTTTTTGGATACAAAGAATATAAGTACTTCCTATGGTAATGTGTTTTTTTAAATGAGGCATTTCTCCAAGAATTCATCTAATGTCTTCCATAGAAATTAAAGTTCTTTTGGTATTAAGAGATAAATTAGTCAACTTGTTGATTTGGCTCCAAGTCTATATTTTTATGTGAAAGGAGGCACCTCAATTAGGAGGCATGCCACTAGGTAGATTGTTTGAAAAGACATCTCGATATTTTTGTATGAATTAATTTGATCGTTTTTCTCCTTCAACTGTCTTGCCTACAATTGATACAAGATTTGGAACCACCTTATATATTGTTTCGTTATATTGTATTTGTTTCTTCATAAAGGTCATTTCTATGAAAAATCTTTGATTGCAGATTGTCTTTTCTCTTTATTTAATGCAGAGGTGTAAAGACTTGCCTTATCTTTACTATCTTTAAAAAAAAATTATCATTGATATTCAATCAATTTACTTACTTTTTATTTTTAGCCATGGTATATCAAGGATAACATCATATTTTAGCTTTGTTACTTTGAATCTCTCCCTTAAGATATAAGTGTCAGTCAACTTCAAGGTTGCTTCTTTTCATGTCTCATTCAATATTTTTTCTTGATTATTTTTAATATATATACTTCTTTCCTTGATCGGGTTAGTTTTAATTCTAAATTAGTTGGCAATTTCAGTTGAGATGCAATTTTTCGTAGAGCTTCAATCTATAAGCACTCAACATAGTTGTTCTCTTAATAGTCTCGTTAGATGTACCAATTGACTTTTTTTTATAATTGTCCAAGGCCATGAAATTTATCTTTGAGAGATAATAGTTATCTCCAATACCGGCCCTCAGTGCCTTTATTAGGGAGCCTTGTTTTCTTGCTCTATCTCATTATCAACTTGGTGAATTTTAAGACTATGAGCCCGCCTTATATTATTCGTGCTTGAATTTTGAAATTTTAAACAACCTTCAATCTGATGGCTTAGCTCTTGATAATAGAAATACAATCTCTTTTGTACTAATATTTTTTATCTTTGTAGTATCAATAATTCTTGTAAGGCATCAATCTCTATTGATATTAATTGTTGTGCCATAGTATTAGATAATGCCATAGAACTTCGTGCTATGGATTGTGCTCTATAATTTTTGAAATCTATAGCATCGACCATCTGAGTAATCCAAATTGCTTCTTTGAATATTTGTGGATTTTTTAGTTCCATCTCTTACTAGATTCCATGTTTCAAACCTCGTAGCAATTGATTTATCATTTCTTTCTTTGAAATATTATCAATTTAGAAACATAAGGATTTAAATCGAAGGACATAATCTTTCACTGACCTAGATTTTGTAAGACATCAATTAATTGTGTGCTATCTTCTCGAGATAGATGGGCCAAAATTCATTCTTAAACTCAATTTCAAACTCTTCTCAATCAAAAAATCTACATTGAGCTCCATAGCTTTGAACTCAATGTTGCTACCAAATGGTTGTCACATCTATCAAATAATTGGCTGCATATATAATTCCTTTAGTGGCATTTGCTCTAGATAGTTAGAAATATTGTCACATATTGAATAGCTATTAATATACATCTTTTTTTCTTGAAGTCTCAGAGTATCTACTAGACTTATTCAATTTTAACTTAGTAAATATTGACTCTCTTGTCCTCGAGGCTTCTATTTGCCCTTACAAAGTAGCTACCTGGCCTAAGAGGTGTTGTATTTGAACCTCTATGTGGGATTATTCTGCCATATCTTCCATGTTTTAATTTCTCTATTACACTCCATTATCACAATGCCTTCTCACTTCCTAGTTAACTTTTAAAAATAATCCATGGTAGCCTCAGCATAATATTCAATGTGACCACAACAACTAATCTTGGACTAGATGATGATTATCGACACACTATCAAAAAATAGTCTAACACTTACTCTGATATCAATGAAATAGGATTGATCTATCTCAAGTGTCCAAGACCCTTCTAATCTATAGTAACATAAAACTTCATCACAGGATAGGATAAATTGGACCAAAATAAAACTAAATAAAATTAAACAAAATAAGATATGAAAGATAAAATTGAACAACTAAAATTAGAATAGAATAAAAAAAATATATAAAATCCAATTATATTAAGAAAAAAGATCTAAAGCCATTCTTGACCAGATGCTTAAAAAGGCCTTGGCCAATCTTATTTATACTTTTTTCTACCACTCTAGACCTTCTACAATGTTTATAGATGATAGATCGCACTTAGATAGCTACCTTAAACTCATTCTAGAAGGTTCCTTGGTAGATCCCACTTAGATAACCACCCTAAACTCTTTCTAGAATGTTCCACAATGGATTCTATCTAGTCCACTAATCTAATCCCAATTCTAAAAACTTCCATAATTTCTCAAACATGGTTCTAACTATCTATTTTTATATATCAATAATATAAATATCTTATTTATATCTTGTTATATTAATATTATATCATCTTTAAGTAAATTTCTTTTTCTTTTGAATGACATAAGAGTATACTGAGGATTTCTTTTTTGAACTTCATTTCCTTGATACTAATTAAATATGGCATTGATCTTTTTTCTTAATAAAGTTGATTTTATATTTTTTGTTTAATTTTGTTCTATTTTTTTTGTTTTATTTTATCTTTCATGTTATATTTTGTTTAATTTTGTTTAATTTTGTTTTGATCTATACCATTCTATATTATAATAGGATTTATATTGCTATGAATTAGAGGGGTCTTAGATCTTAGAAATAATCCAATTTTATTTCATTATTAGAATTTTGTCAGATACTATATTTTGGCTAATATAGATCTTATAATGTATAGGATCAAATATTCTATATACCTTTTTTAAGTTTCATATTCTAAGAATTTTCATCTAATTCTATTTCTTTTTAATTTTGATATATATATATTTTTTAAATGTGTAGATAGACAATTGATTCAAAGATTTGTAAGTACTGTATATGCGATTATGCCTTGTTATAGAGCTATTTTAAAGTTACGCCTTCATTACCTTTGATAGGACCTAAATTGATTAGATAGTTAGTGGTATGAATAGCCTCAATCTACAAGTACGCTGGTAGTTGGTATACAATTAATAGTAAATATGCCATTATACTATTATTTGATTTTGGTATTTGCTAACTTCATTCTTAACAATATGATATAATGAATCTTTTAGAAATCTCTTTCAATGTTATTCTCTTGCCAAATAGTCTTTGTATAACTTTCAAAGTAAGCTAAAAAAATGGAAATCCTTACACTTAACAAATTTGTGATAAATATTATAATCTAACATGATATAAGTGCCAATACCTTTTGTACTACAATCATGCACTTTCTTCTATTGCTAATGAGTTTGTTTTAATGATTTTTGGATTTTTTATTTTATCATAAAATTGATAAATTAATATTCAAAACAAAGCTAAAATCTAATATTAATATTAATAATTTGAAGGTTTGAATTAGATTCAAAGATATAAAGATGTTATATTCAAATCTTATTAAATATATTTGGATTGACTTTCTACAAACCATCTTCAATACTAATGAATCCAAAATTCAAGCTTCAACAAGAAATTAGAACACCTACAATTGACCACAAGCTATATTAAAGTCTTTTTGAGAAGCTACTCTATACAACTATCAATCATTAGAATATACAATTTGATGTATGTATGGTATCAAGGTACATGAAAAATACTCAACTCACTAAATTGGTTGTTGCAAAGAAAATATTGCAATGTTTCAAAGGTACTCTAGACTATAGAATATTTTATCTCTCTCATAACAAGACAAGATTACTTACTCTTGTCGATGCAAATTGGATAAAAGACTTAGACTCTTACAAATCTATATTGAATGTACTTTATAAATTAGAATTAATATTAATAGCATGATTAAATAAGCTCCAATTATCAATTGTATTTTTCTTAATAGAAGCCAAATATCGTATTCTCTCAAAAGCCTCCTACAATATTACTTAATTTTATAGATTACTCAAGGAATTCTACTTAAATGAAAAAGGTCCTATACCATTACTATGTGACAATGTAAGGAATATTAAATTAATTCAAAATTTAGTTATGTACCAAAGAACAAAGTACATAGAATTAAATTATTATTAAATTAGAGACAGGTATTAAGATAAAATAATTGAGGTTTGATACACTCTTATATATTTGCAACAAGCTAACATTTTTACAAAAGTATTAGGTTTGATTGAATTTATTGAAAATAAAGAATTAATTGGACTAAAAATAATACCAACATAGATGTATAAAAAACAAAATTCAACCTTAGTTAGCCTCACTTAGATTTTGAATTGAAGATATTCTTTTGTTCTCTTTCAAATTCTAAATTTCTTGTACTCTACTTCTTTGTAATTTTAAACTTGTTTTCCATATTTTAACCAAGATGTAAAAATCTGTGTACTATATCCACAATGCACAGTGTAAAATTTTAGAGAGTATGTCTATTATAAAACTCCAAGCTCCAGTGACTTTTTTAACCACACTACCAAGAAAAGAACCTCACCAACTAAAGAATTATCAAGACCATTCTTATTGTCTCTTTGTGATATAGGCAACAGTAGTCAAGGTTGTACCAAATTGAAAAACGACTTGCAAACACACTAAAGAGTCATCTTGATCAACCAAACCACAAGGAGAAGGATCTAAAATTGAATACAACAAAAAATAAAATTGAGGATTGGTCACTCCATAATTGAAAAACAAACTAAAAAAACAAAATCAAAATAGTACAACACCTTCCAATAATAAATCATTGACTGTATATTGTAGTTGCTCAAGAACCTTGGTTGAAGTGAGGTGATAAAGCACCATAACTAAAGAATGATGAGTGCAAGTTTAGGAGAAGCATTGGCTATATCCAACTTGCCCTTCCTTTCTTGCAATGATGTCACTTTCCACTCTCACCATGCTGTTTGTGACAATGATGTCACTACTATCAAATTTAGGACTAGGTAGAAACCTTTTACTACCTACTGCAGCTAGGTTATCCCTCCATGAATAAGACGTCTTATCTTCTATAACTTGTATTAAGTTACTTGTGTTTATTTGCAGCAGTAGTAACCATGCTTACTACAACACAGCAGCATGCTTAGCAAAGGTTCCAGAGTTCCTGAATAATGCAAATCAGGTGGTTTTTTCCTTCAAATTTTGCTTGTGTCTTTCATCTTGTGACCAGAAGTTAAGGAATCCAATCTTGGAAACTGTAGCACACCATCAAGTTTTTATGGACCTAATTTCTCACCAGAAAGTCAGTGTGAGGATGCTTGGTGTGATCTATATTGATTATGCCTTGGATTAAAGTTGCAAGTCTGCATGTCACATGAATCAATTACATGTGAGTCTCCAGCAGCATGTTCTCTGATTTATTTTTATTTATATTTTTTCATTTGGTATTTTATTTTAAGAACATGCTCACCGACATCGCCGTGTGCAATTGTTTGAGTTCAATCTAAAGTCAGCATCCTCATAGTTCAAGGAACAATACACGCAATTTCTTCCTAATTCACAGTGTTTTAAAAAAGTTATTCTAAAATAATTATGCCAGGTAAAATTTTCATCTTTGAGTCATCGGCTAAGACGAATGTGCACCGCGCAGAGCATCGATGAACGGTCTGGCGATCAATTTCCTCCACAACAGCAAGATGAATTGTCGGAGCTATGAACCCAATCGTGGACGACGTTGGGAAGTGTTCTCGAAGTTTTGGATACATTACATAACAAGATGCCGTCCCACAGCAGGAAGAGTGCATCTGCGTCCAAGTGGGTGATACATATAATAATGCTGAACCTAAAATCGGCATCTTACATTCTACTATCAGCAACAAGCATTCTCGAAGTTTTGGATACAAACCTCTAACTTATCATCGTTTATTGGTCCATGAGGGCGCAAGAATCCAATGCGTATTTAGCAACTTTGGTTTTCTGGCTCAGTCCCACGAAATTACGGTGAGAAACATTTCCCTGAAATCACTGGCTTCAATGTTAAATCGGTAGAAGCAAGTAAATGTACACAGGTTGACAAAATTTTGCTGGAAGAGATTCGAAGAGAACCTGGAACAATGCTCGAATCTTTTTCACTATGGAAATTCCTTTTTCGGCAAAAATAAACCCAGCTATTGGGAAAAGAAACAGCTGGGTTAGACTGGTGAACATTGACTCGAGTACTCCAAGTCTGAAATTTTCACTCAATTCTGCACTGTGTTGTCAGTATAACTTTACAACCAGAAAACAAAGAGAACAATTCTTTATCTCATGAATGAGCGATATCAAGCCTTGTTTTCTCTGCCAAAATAACTTGTGCACAAATTGTGTAGTTCATGATCAGTTTTTTCGTCTCCTATTTGGCAAGTAAACCCTAATTTCGATTGCAGTTACAAGTATGTAAACAGTGTTGAATGGCATTATATTCTGTGATGGAATTGATCACTGCCCACAAAAAACTATTGCAGACCAAGTTGTTAGGATGGAAATGACACTGGCAAATTGGTAGTTGCTCTAGCAAGTGTGAATTGACATGGTCCAGGTTACAACCAAAACGTCGCGAAGTGATTTCACGAACATCATACCTTCAACCAATCTCCTATAATCTTATCATTTTCGACAAAGTCAATAGAAAGTTAGAGGCATTCCTCATGCGATTACTAGATACAAGTTGCAAAAGGTGTTACACACCAATGTGGTTCTACAGATCACGTACGTCACTTTTGTATCACACTCGTTTAGCAAATTGACATTAATTTTTTAATGTTTTTTGTTTTGAAGCTCTTGTTAACCATAACATTTTAACTGAAGAAGTACAGCTACACAGATTACAATGTTATCTTTCTACAACACCTTGCATTCCAAATAATACGAACCACACAAACAGTAAAGAGGTTCTATGTTACGATAACAATCAATACAGGCTTTCAAGGTAAATTTATCACAATCCAATTGAATTTTGAATCGGTAATTAGATGGATGGTTGTTGCCTACAAATGACATTGATTCTTGCTCAATTATTGAAAAAATTCTCAAAGTATCCATGACCACATCAATTTCAAAGGATTAGTGGGAGCTCTGTGTCAGTGTATTCCAAGTTGGACTTTTGATGAGTTATTACAGCCGTGCCTTGAACAACAGTGAATAAAACAAAGCATCTCAACTTGAAGGTACCATTGATGCTCCTTTTAAAACTTCACCAAAAGCATGAAATTCTTTAAGACAAGGATACTAGTGTAAATCAGATGTTTGTAATACATGGAAACATTGTGTGTGTTCATAAAACTTCAAAAAGAAGCTTCACTCAAATCATTCATTTCACATCTTACATACAAGGAGATGACCATCTCATCATATACTTGACCAACATTTTGTCATGCTGTACAACAATCCCCCACAAACAAGACTGGTTTCAATATGGGTCTTGCTTTAAATCCTTGTTCCAAATCACAAGAGTTACTCTAAAATCAAGTGAAGTAAGCTCAACATCCAATGACCAGTGCCTCCAGAGTGACTAATATGGTGCATTATCCTCATCCCAGCTCCAATTCTTTGCCATGCTTGCAAGCAAACAATACCCAAACACACTTGTTTTTTCCATTCCACAGAAACACATGCAAACTACCCAATTATGGCTATTCTCAAAGAAAAATTGCACACCACCAAAACTAGCACAACCAAGTCCAGCACCCAGAACACACAATCAAACATGAACCAAATTTGTGACCTTGTTCATTGAATTCCTTCATCTACAGCCTAAACTTGCTCATTAAACCCTGCACACTAGCAACTGGCTCCTGCCAAAGAAATCTAAACTTGCCAATTAAACCCTCCACACAAGCAACTCACACCTGCACCTGGAATCCAAACTTGCCCATGAAACCCTCCACACAAGCAACTCACTCCTGCATACACTGCAAGATTATATTTCCACTCAGTCCACCACTTTCTGCCCCATGTGTTCCTTCTTCCGAATGGACTATTGTAACAACCAACCAGTTGGTTTTCCTACTATCCTCTATTCACACATCACCACATGCCTGAAACTCGAAAACCCAATATCCACCAAAACACCCAAAAAATCCTTCAAATCCATTTCAAATTCTTCAACAAAACCTGAATCATGCATTCTTCAGCAAATTAGTTGTGAGGGTGAAAACCCTAAACCCTGGACTCAAGGGAAGCCCACTCGCCCTCTACACCGCAAGAATCAAATCAAAGCCTGAAATTGAAAATCGTTTTTCACCTACTTCTAATTCCAACAAGACAAAGACAAGCCGAGAAAGAAGACTCCTGAGAGACTTGAAAGAAGAAAAAGAGGAACTCGGAGGAAAGGGAGGGACATACATACACAACTGATAATTATGTGTAACAGTAGAAAACGATAATGACCCATTCCTTTCCTTCCTTTCCGGTGAGGCCTTAAGCTGCCCTTTCTTCTGTGAGAACATTCACTCCAAGCACAGCACACAACTGACACGCATAGATGCAGACACAGAAAATTTCGGAAACATCACCAAGCTCATCGCGTGGAGCGTGATGTGCCTTGCTGCTGCTGCGGCTGCAGGCTGCTTGTTGAGAGGGATTGCTTATTTGCTGTAGGTATTGAATTATAAGGATCGGAGAGGTGTGTGTGTGTGTTTTAGGGCGGGTTAGGGTTTGGTTTGATTGACGTGCAAGAAGTCGAAGGCGGGTGGTTGGGGTTGTGAGGAGGGCGGGAATAGTTGCCGAGTTCGTGAGGGGATTGAACATTTGAGGAGTTGTAGTTGTGAGGAGGCAAGGTTGGGGTTCATGTGACGTTAGGAGTTGCAGTTTAACTTTGGCGGGGGATGGTGACGGAGATGTTGATTGAAATGGTGATGGCAATAGGAAAGGGAGAGGGCGGGGCGTAGCAGTGGTGGCAATTAGAGAGGTTGTTACAGTGTGATAGTGCTGTGGAGGGCGTGAAGGGGGGCATAGAGTGCAGATGGTGAGTTGAGGGGCAACCTCGGAGGTTGTTTAAGGGGCTTCCGGAAGACAGGAGAGGGATGGTGATGTGGAGGGGGAGATGTGGAGTTGTGCAGAAGCGGGGTTCTGCCCATAAGTTTGGGGGCGTGCAAACTAGGGTGGTATCTCAAGCGGGTTGTAGATGGAGAGAAAGCAGTTAGGGTGTGTAGTGAATGGGGGTTTCTTTCGTCGCGGAGAACAGAGAAGGATCTTGGGTGAAGCCTGACGGATTGACGACAACGTGTTCGGGACATCTGAGCGCGGAGATGCAAATGCTGGATGCTTCGTGGTGCATGGGAAGTTAGAATTGGTAACGGAGACACCGCATTACTAGAGGAGGTTAGTTGCGCTGCAGTATTTGGTCAGTGTTGTCCTCCGGAGCTCATAGTATGTCATTTTTTCTTACGTGGAAAATAAACGATGCCACATTCCTCCTGTTACCACGCCATCTTGATGCGCAATTCGGCATTAATGAAGTTCCTTGCATGAATTGCAGGATATGGGGTGACTTTGAGATATTTTAAAACTATTTTGTTAGTATTACAATTTAATTTGTTGCAGTGTTGGAGCCTGTCTTCTTGCCGCGAATGCAGTATGCGTAGGTCATGAATTTGCCTACGGATGCCCGTCGATCGCAGGCAATGCCAGCGTTAGGGCACCATGAGAATAAATTCGATGTGGAGGGAGGATTGGACGTGATTTCGATGAAAGAAATGGATAGGAATGGCAAAGTCGCCACTATGGAAGGGAGACCAGGCCATGATAGCTTCCCAATTGTGTACAAGCGAAGATTTTCGAATTTGGATGCTTTAATGGATCCAAGACCACCGCGACCTCCAACAATTCTACATGACGAGTGTAGGTCCGCCGATTTCGCAGTCGTTCGAAGGAAAGCCTCGTCGCCGAAGCAGAAGCAGATGACGTTGGAGCAGTTCTGGGGGGATCAAACCAGCTCAAAACTTTTGGATCGACTTCCCTCTGTGAGCAATGCTGGTGATCAAGTGCCCGCTTCTGTGCCATCTCCCGTTCATCATGAAGATGTTGACTTCGAGAGACCGGCTTCTGAAAATAATGCTGTTATGAAGCGCAAGCGTGTGGAGAAACCTTTAGCTATTGATTTGAATAGCAATCCGGGTTCAGAGAAAGCACAGATTATGGGACGCAAGCAGATCGGCAGACCGAAGGGCATGCGTAAAGTTGATCAAAATCTGGAGGGGAAATTGCCGCGCCCTGCTAGCGAGGTGCACAATAAGAAACGACGAATGGGAAGGCCGCCGAAAGAAGGGGTGAAGAGGGAGAGAAGTGAGGTAAAAATTCGGCCAGGGAAACGGCCCAAGCTTGTTTTGGGAAGGAATCGCAAACTTGAAGTGGAGTACCACACAGATCCTAAACATGAGCTTCATCGGTTCACGGATGTCCTTCAAGGCAGTGGAACGGATGAGCGAGCACACTCAGCTGTGCGACCACATGTGCAATTGGTGGAAAGGAGTGTAGTCGCTGTGTCCTGCAACGAGGATGGATCTAGCTCCGGAACTCAAACCGAGGACGATATGCCAGCGAGGATTGGAAATAGGCAGATTAGGCAGCGGCTGGAGCAGGAGGAGGTTTCGAGCGAGGCAACTCAAAGTGAAACAGCTACCGAAACAGACTCGGACTTGCCGTGTTTGAATGGAGGAAATCGGCCGAAGCGTCCTGATTGTGAGCAGGGAGACGAAGACGATGAGTCTGATGGTGATCGGATTCCGATAGATTTAAATGTCCTTCCAGAGCTTTTAATGAGTGCAAAGTCAAGGAGGAAGAAGCGTACTCAAGAGCAGAAGAAAGGCACAGAAAATTGTCGAAAACCCGCCCTCAAACGTGCCGAGATTCATCAGCAGCTACGGCCATTAGTCCAGACGAAGGCTGTGCAGTCTAACCAGGTTGTGAAGTCTCTGTGGCCTTTAGCACGTGGTCCACAACCACATGATTCACATGAATCTTTGTCGAATGAAAACACTACAGTTGTCGTCACTGCAAATCCTGGGAAGTACATATCCCTGAAACGTTTGCGAAGCCTAGCGGGGTCTAGGAAGACGAACTCTCAGTTTGAATTGCGGGAATCAATGAGAGCGGTTGATCGAGTTGTGAAAGTTAATAATGTCAAGACTGTTCAGCCTAAAGCACCGAGGGTGCCTCTAGTGACGAGAATGGCGGAACCTAGGTCGGAGAAACCAGGAAGCTCACTTTCAATCCATGCAGAAGACAATGGAGTTGCAGGTCTGAGAAACAGAGAGATAATTTATTGTTCCTCATCTGAAGAGACTGAAAGTGACCGGGAACAGATAGTTAATCGTTTTAAGGCAGTGCCAAGGTTCCAAGGATTAGTGTCACAGGGACAATCTCCTGGCTTTCTTTACAGTGGAAGTGCTTTATCGGGCAAGGCTTCGGACTTAGCTCAGCCGAGAATAAACGGAGAGGACTATTCTACTGCTAACAAAGAAATGCCTGGGAAGTTGTACTCTAAACTTACAGTTAACAGAACAGAAATAAATGCTGGTCCTCAACAAAATGTAGGAGTGTCCAGGAAATTGTCATTGGTTGCTGACCTATCTGACGACTCAGAGACAGAGAGTGACAAGGAAATAGTAGGCCTGGGGGTTCGTCGTCCTGAGACCTCTCGACCACTACTGCAGGCATCACGAATTGGTATGAAGCAGCAGAACGGTGAAAGAGGCAAGAGCTGCGGGCTTCTAAAGGCCACATTTGTCAGGAAACCCGAAAATGCGATTAGTGGAAAGTGTCATGTGCAATCCTCGCCTGATACTTTGAGGAGTGGCAGTAATACACCGATGAGATCTCCCGTTAGCAATGTGGGAAGCTTCCTAGCATCGAAACATCCTGAAGGAGGATTGTTGTCTAGAAATGTTGTTCAAAGAGCCAAGATTATCAAACCACCGCAGGCGAAACCGGCAGTCAATGGAATTGAAAGTAATGGAGCGGTTACCAAATTCGCATCACAGGTTTCACAAAAGGAGAGAAAGCAAAAGAAGATTGGTGTGTCTATACTTCAAGGTTCTGAGACCGATGGTCGCAGACATTCTGGTAGAGTTGAGGCCTTTGAGGCGGTTTCAGAAGCTCATTGTTCGGGCTATTACTCCTCATTACAGATCAGTCCCAATAATGCAGACGGTCATCAGGGTGCAATGCATGTAAGTCCTCAAGCTGAATTGTCTGTGAAATTGAGAACAAAGAAGCCCATATTCCAAAATGGTGCGGTCGTGGTTCAAACGCCTGTGAAACTCAGAACAAAGAAAGCTAGAATCGAAAACGAAGTCATAGGAATGCGGGGACTCGCTGTTTCCAGCAAAATGACTCCTCGGACGAGGAAGCTAACAGATGCCATGCAGAAATTTGTGACTCAGAAAGCAAATTTACGACAGTGGAGGGAAGTTGATTTGAGCAAAATCAATCCTAAAGCCTTGATAGGTCGTACTTGCAAAGTGTTTTGGCCCTTGGACGACGAATGGTATCCAGGAGTTATTCATGATTACAACCCTCAAACCAAGAAGCATAGAATTGATTATAGAGATAATGAGATGGAAATGGTCTCGGTTTCGAAGGAAAGATTTAAGCTGAAACTGTCTCCTGAAGAGTGGGTTGACCTTGAGACCGCTACAGGTGAACAGCCACTAATAAGAAGTCAACCGGACCCAGTTGAGCTGGTTGCATTAGCAACTGCTGTTGAAGATCAAGAGAAGCTTGTTCATGGGGATCTTGTGTGGGCTAAAGTGAAGGGGTGGCCAATGTGGCCAGCGTTTGTTATGGATGAAGATCATGCGGCCGCTTGTGGTATGGATCCTGGCAAGAAGGGCATGGTTCCTCTTCAGTTTTTTGGCAGCTACGATCATTGCAGGTTCAGTTACAAAAAATTGGTAATCTTTTCGAAAGGTTTGATGATGAAATTCCATACCAAGTGTAAGCGGGTGGTTTTCGTCCAAGGACTAGAAGAAGTAGAGCGGTATTTGAAAGAATGCAAGCTTCCTGACAGCATGTCCCACCTGCTTGATGATGGGGATGGTGTGCATGGGGCGATTGAGAGACAAAGACAGGAAATTGAAGAAAATTGGCCAGAGCCAGAACCAGATGTGCAAGAAACTGGCGGTGAAGTCAAAAGGATGACGAGAAGGCGAGTCAAGCGCGTTGTGACTTTTCCTCTTCAGTTGGGTGCACTTACGATTCTGAGTCTAGGAAACGTTGTGCGGGACAGCGAGCATTTTCATGATCAGCAGTACATTTGGCCCGAAGGATACACATCAGTTCGAAGCTTTCCGTCAGCAAAGGATCCTGATGCTTTTGTCGATTACAAAATGCAGGTATTTAGGGATCCCTTAACTCAATCCTTACCTACGTTCCGTTGTACTCCTGCGGACGACACTCCTGTTGAAGGTCCATCTCCCTACGCATGCTGGAAAAAGGCTTTCCACAGGCTGCGAAAGGCTCATAAGAAGGTGGGAAAGATTCCTGAGCTAGACAAACGAATGCAGTTCAGATCTGCTGCACATATGTTTGGATTTAGCAATCCCCGAGTTTCAAAGTTGATTCAGGCCCTTCCAGGTGCGAGAGCTTGCACAAAATTTGCCAACTGGTCAGTAAACCCTCCAAATGAAGATGTGGAGGCTGTGTTACCTGCGGGTTACAAACCTGTTGAAATATCATGGAAGCATCTAGACCGCTGCACAGTTTGTTACCTGGATGAAGAATACGTTGACAATCTTTTGCTGCAATGTGACAAGTGCCGGATCATGGTGCACATGAATTGTTACGGAGAACTGGAACTCCCGGATGGAGATTTATGGCTGTGTAACCTATGTAGGCCTGATGCACCTAAGACTCGACCTCCCTGCTGCCTTTGTCCTGTCACGAGCGGGGCGTTGAAGAAGACAACAGATGGTCGCTGGGCTCATCTGATGTGTGCCATGTGGATACCTGAAACTTGTCTTGTAGATGTAAAGCGCATGGAACCTGTGGATGGAATTAACGCTATTAGCAAAGAACGTTGGAGGCTGACTTGCAGCATATGTAATGTACCATATGGTGCATGTATACGGTGCTCTGTGAATAGCTGTAAAACTGCCTTTCACCCTCTTTGTGCTAGATCAGCTGGTCTTTATATGGAAGTTCTGGAGGAGAAGCTGCAAGTGAATGGGGAAACAGATTTGAGGTTGCTTTCCTATTGTCGAAAACACAAGCAATCAACCAGACTTAATTGTGAAGTTGCTCTACCAACTCCTTGTACGAAAACTGATTGCTTGACATACCAACCACCGGTGACATCCTCTGGTTGTGCTCGGAGCGAGCCTTACAATGCAGCAGCAAGACGAGGGCGTCGAGAACCTGAAGCGCTTGCTGCAGCTCTTGCGAAGCGCTTGTTTGTGGAGAACCTTCCATACAGAGTTACTGGTTGTAGAAAGAACCCCCTACCGAAGATAGCAAGCGTCAGTAGTAACGGGAATATGTGGTCTATGCATTGGAAACCTAGTAAAGGACCTCTTGGTGCTACTGCTCTTCCTGCTTCGGCTTCCGCCAAGTCTGGTGAAGACGTGGAGATCTTGTCGATGTCAGACAAGTTCCGTAGAATGAAGTCATCTTTGAGCCAGCGCCTTGCGTTTGGCAAGTCAGCAATTCACGGGATGGGGGTGTTTACAAAGCAGGTCCACTATGCAAATGACATGATTATTGAATATGCAGGTGAAGTTGTGAGGCCTGTAATTGCCGACATTAGGGAAAGGAGATGCTATGACTCACTTGTTGGAGCGGGAACCTACATGTTTCGAATTGATGATGAGCGTGTCGTGGATGCCACTCATGCTGGCACCATTGCACATCTCATCAATCATTCGTGTGAACCGAATTGCTACTCGAGGACTGTTACTGCCAGCGGAGAGGATCGGATCATCATTTTCGCGAAGCGGAACATTGAGGTTGGAGAGGAGTTGACATATGACTACAGATTTATGTCAAAGGACGAAGTATTAACATGCTACTGCGGGTGTGCTGGCTGTAGAGGATCTGTCAATGTTGTAGATGGTGATGGTGACTCCACTAAGTTGTCTGTACCGCTATCAGAACTGATCAAGTTGCCTGCGACAACACGAGGACACACACATTAGAATTCACTCATACAACTCCAGCTCAAAAAAATCGTGATTGCCATCAAATGATTCCAGCTTGCCCAGGTCCTTGATGCATGTAATGTTCATCACCCTCTAGTGGTTTGTAACTTCTAGCTTCTCTTCTTTTTCATTTGCAAGGAGTAGATCGTCCAACTTGCAGGCTTTCAAGTACATCTAATTTTTGACTAATTGATAAATGAATAAATGATTACAAGAATCTGGACCATTTTTCACGTAAAATGCTTATCAGGGCTTGTACAGACATGGTCAAATTCTTACAACTCAATTTTACTGCAACTTACATATTTAGTCTCTCTTTACTTGTTAACAGATTGGTGTCAGTAGGTGCAACATTCATTCCTTTACACTGAACAACTGTTACCAACTCAAATTGGATACAGCTTGGGGGCTGTGCAATGGCTACCCCGACACAAACAAGGAACAGGTTACCCCAGAAAGCTATGCGAATCGAACACTTCAAGCCTCAACAGTTATGATTCTGGGGCTGAAGTAATCTTCGGAGGCTATTGAACAATGATTTAAACGTCTTGTTCTGCATGATTGAAGATCACCCGTGGCTGGGTGTTTTACTTCCATGAGCTTATGATGTTTGCGTGGCTTCTTCTGTATGAATGAGTTGATGTGTCGATTCAAAGTAGGAAATTCTTTGATGTTGCTTAGTGATTTGCAAATGATTTGCATCAATCATGGGTTACTTGAGGAAGTGGAACAAATCTTCCTTAGCGTCCCGTCCTGTATGATGTATCTGTATGCCATGTTTTTGAAATCTGAATCCCGTCCAGTTAGTGTCTCCTAGTGCGAAAGCAGCATGTCTACAGGTTCCACCAATTTGTGTAAAACCTTTGAATCATTTTGTCTTCTTGCAACTTCGACCGTTGTGATGCTCGCCATGGGCGTGGGAGTTACATGAATAAAACTTGGTGAGTCTTCTGCACAAATCACGCATAATGCTGTAAATCAACTTAGTCGTTGGGAAGTCTAATTTCGATACCAGTAGCAAAATCGCTTGCAGCGTTCTTTCACAATCTGGGCATTTTGAAATCAACATTGTGATGCAGAGATCCACCTAACATAATTCCTGCGAGTCGACTTCCAAGTCACTGATTCAGCTGAGAAATTTGAATAAAATCCATGTGGTGGTTCCGCCGCAGACTGTTTGCGACAATATTCCTTCTTTGTGAAGCAGACAGGCACAACTAGAAGATTCTCCTTCTGGACATCTCTCTAATTGTTTTGAGAGCGAAGTTGGAGTTTTGAACGAGAATTTTGTGACGAGGAGAATCGACCGCACCTTGTCTGGGAATCGGATTTCAGGCAGCTCACTGTCTACTGTCACTTAGTCTGCAAGTAATTCTCATCTTTTCCATTGTATTCAAATAACCCACATTGTTACCAACATTCAATGTATGAACGTGAGAAATGAAATGTAATTTTACAGGGATGTTACAAATCGTCCGGAGCCGCTGATGAGCGTAAATTATTCTTGTCAACAGTATCACGAGTGACAGTGTGCAGACAACTGCGAATATCGGTACCGAGCAGCTCCCCCCCCCCCCCCACGACTTTTTCCGAGACGCTTCAGAAGACCCTTCCCCACATTGTCTCCTCTCGACGCTCCCCCGCCGACTACTAGTACCGCCGCGAGTCCTCGACCACTTCCCCCACTACTCCTGCGGCTGCTTGTCCCGTCGCTGCCCCCTGCCTCACTTCCCCGGCGAGTGTAAATCATTCTTGACAACACAATCACAAGTGACGGTGTGCGGACTGCTGTGGACGTTGGTTGACTGGAAAGTTTCTTGATTGTGGTTGGTGCTTCAAATCCAGCGCTACCTTGTTCGATACGTCAGTTCGATAACTCTCGCTTTGATTGGCTGAAGAATCACCTTCAATTTCTTGAGCTCAATTCAGGTGAACTTGTAACCTTTTCCAAATTTCATGTACTCATGTCCGTGAGTCGCCTTTCCCTACCTCTATGCTCTAATGATTTGGCTGCTTACTGATTGCAGATTAGAAGGAGAACACTGAAGTCGATGAGCTGGATGTCTATAAGTGACCTTGCCAATGGGCGTACTTGGGATTCCTTACCTTCAGAAATACAAGATTTGGTTCTGGCCCGTTTGGACCTAACCGATCTGTACAATGTCGTCCGAGTTTGCAGAAGCTTCCGGGAAGCACTATTCCGGGACAGCTTCAAGCAAGCGCGCGCTCGTCTACACCCATTAGAGTGCACTCTCAGTCCTTCACTGTTTTGTGTGGAGAGGAATTGGTGGCACCTGTGGGGGTTTGATTGGAAGGATCACAGTTGGCGCATGCTACCCCCGTTCACCTGCCCGATTCCAGTCCCGGATCCTGACTCGTTTAGAAAATTTCCGGTTGCCGGTAAACATGGTCTTATCTGTGCGAATATGGGCAGGTCCTCTGAACCTGCGAAGCTGTATATCTTCAACCCTCTGACAGGAGAAGCGCAACAACTACCTTCTTTGAACTATCCGCGCCACCCTGTTGTCATATCACTGCAGGTGACCACGCCTGGCAGAGCAGATTTTCGAGTGATCGCAGTTGGGAGTGCGGCAGTTGGAAATGGGCACCTTTCCAGAAAAACAGAGGTGTACTGCTCAGTCAGTAGGCGATGGGAAGTTGCTGGGGATGTGCCGGGTGAGTTCTCCTTAAACGAATACCAGACTGGAGTCTTCTGCGAGACTCAAAATTTGTTGTTGTGCACAGGGTTCATGGTGGACGGAAGGAAAGGAATCCTGGCTTTCGACGTGGTAACAAGCGAGTGGCGAGCACGCTGGGTTTGTCCATTTCTCAGTTTGCATCTCAGGTCCCCTTCCTCAAGAGTTATTGACCAGCTTGTGGAGTGCAACGGCGTGATCTACCTTTTCTCCGAGCAAGTGACTGATTTCTCCATGCCAATGAGTGCATTCTCCGAGCAAGAGAGTCCCCGTTGTGTCACCCACTGCATTGATAAGCTTAACTTGTGGAGCGAAGAAGGGTACACATGGACCAGGAGACTTACCAAGCAACTGTCGGCACGAAAATCCGAAGATCCGTCAGAACATCCAAAATTCACATGTGTCCCAGTGGGGAAGCACAATCTCTGCATCTTCAACACAGACGAGCTAACTGGAAAAGTGTATGATATGAGCAAAGAGACAGTCGACATTTCTCACAATGAATCCTTACCGACACCTCCTCTACTTCGTAGAAGCGCCATGAATTGTTTGAACCTAGGTTGTTATTTGCTCGGGGCTGTTCTGCCAGATCTCAAGCCAGATGAAGACGTGAATATAGCTTTGTAGTGTGGCATGTTTGTATTTTTGTGTTTACTTGTAGAGCAATACATGTGTGTGCAACACTTTTATCAAATGATACACATTTAGTGACACTTTATACTTAGAAAACAAGGTTGTTTATAACTTCTTAAGAAATTAGGGTCTATTTAGGGCTTGGTTAGGTTTTTTTAGAATTTGATAGGGTTTCTCTAAGATTTTGTATAGGTTGTTTTTAGATTTTTTTTGAAGTTTATTTAGGATTTATAAACTTCTAGGATATACATCATGGTTGTCAAAGAGTAAAAAATTAAAGCCTACAAATTCTTATAACTCAAAAATAATTTGGTGGTTAGAAGCACCCCTCTTGATAACCATTAACCTTCTAGAACTCCTAAATCTAAGCAATTCTAATTCCTATAAATTTTATATTCTAAGTTCTATATAATTCTAAAAATAATCAAATAAATTTTTAATAAATCCTAAAAAAATTCTAACAATTACTTAGATATCTTCAAAAACTCTAATCAAATCTTAAATAAACTCTAGATAAGTCCTAAAAACTTAAACAAACCCTAATCAAACTATTAATAAATGCCTAAAAAATCTTGACTAAATCATAGAAAAATTATGTCAAAAATAAAAATACTAATGATTGGAAGTTATACATTAGTTTAAAAAAATGCATGTTTATGACTAAGAATCCAAATTTGGTGAATCCCAAGGACCACATTACAATATAAGTGCAAAAACAGAACTTGAGTAAAATACGACATTCAAGTATTTGTTCTATATTCATGTTTAAATAAATTAAATAAATAAATGAATAAATAAATAAATAAAATATATATTTATCATAACTTAAGGAAATATTATTATGTATATATATTTACACACACATGGAAATTCATGCATGGAACTGAAACCAATATATTAAAAACTGGAGTCAAAATCAGCAGCCAGAATTCCCCGACCTGAAGAAAGGCTACCCTAAATGCAAGGGATGAAACGTCCCACGCACCTTAGTTGGATGGATGAAGTTTGGGGTTGAGGAGTACAGGGACCACGACGACTGATTAGGGTTTCTCTTTCGGATTTGTTGTTGCCCGGAGTGTGTGTCCTGCCGCCTCGCACCCTCGCAGCGCCAGCTCCTGCCTTCCCACCATGGTATCTACGCTCTAAAGCGAGCTCTCTGTGCACTGTCCCACCCTCCTTTCCATTTCCCTTCGCTCCCCCACGTTCCTTCTCTCTCTTGTAGTGCCTTTTCAGCTATGGTGAGCCTCTGATGCTGGAGTGAGAATCAGGGTCTTCGGTATTTTGGGACTGGCTGATCACCCTGTTCAATTGGTACGTGTGCTAAACATGTGTTGCGGTGTTGATTCCAGGCTCGCGGTTTGAAGAAGCATTTGAAGAGGCTCAATGCGCCTAAGCATTGGATGCTTGACAAGCTGGGTGGCGCCTTCGTGAGTACCATTTTGAACTGAATTCATACCTATGTTTGTGAGCGGAAGGTGGCTTGTATCTAGTGCACTGTTAGATAGGCTTCTTAAATGAAACTTTTGCTTCTTGCCCTCTCGTTGAACAGAGTATTCTGAGCTTCTTGGGCTTGGATCTTCAATATTAAAAGAAAACTATCAATATGCCTCATTCTTTAGGTCTCTCATGGACTCCTCAAGTTTATATGGAGCCTGCGGTGTCCTACATGATTGCGGAATAGACCTAATGTTGAGGGTTATCCCACTACACAGAGGTTTCTCACACGGTATATTCGATTGTTGTGTTCTAGGCCCCCAAGCCCTCTCCAGGGCCCCACAAGGAACGAGAATGTCTGCCTTTGGTGGTTATGTTGAGGAATCGGTTGAAGTATGCCTTAACCTACCGCGAAGTGGTTGCCATCGTGATGCAGCGCCTCATCTCCATTGATGGAAAGGTTCGAACTGACAAGTGCTACCCTGCCGGTTTCATGGGTGAGTAACATTTAGATCATCTTTATTGCCATCGTAGCGCCAACATTCGAGCCGGCCTTTTTTATTCTTGACAATCTCGGAACCAAAGTCCACACATTGCGTGTTTTAACCTCTTTAATGGAGCCATAAAGTTTTCTTACAAGATCAGGTTTATCATCTGATAAAAAAATGCAGATGTCATCTCCATTGCTAAGACAAACGAGAACTTCCGTCTATTGTATGACAATAAGGGTCGTTTCACCCTCCACCACATCAGTGCTGAAGAAGCTAAGGTTCGCTCCGCGGCACGAGATCCTCTTGCACTGATTCTGGAAGCCAACTCTTTGTTTCAAATTATAGGCAGTTAACCTTTATTACAGGTCTTTGTCCTCCGCAATCAATGTCATCAGTCTATATTGGATTTTTTCCTAACATGCTTCTTCACTGGTTAATTTGATTACAGTACAAGTTGTGCAAGGTGAGGTCCGCCCAATTCGGTGACAAGGGCGTTCCCTACATCACCACTTTTGACGGTCGCACTATCAGGTATCTTTTGTACCTATCACGGTGAATGAAGCCACGAAACATATATCCGGCTGTGAAATGTTGACACCGAAATTTGTAATGTTTTGTCATCGATATGTTTATTGAACTGGGTCTGTATGTTACAGGTACCCAGACCCACTTATCAAGGCCAACGATACAGTCAAGATCAACCTTGAGACAGGAAAGGTGGTAGAGTTTATTAAGTTCGACATTGGTAACATCGTCATGGTTACTGGTGGGCGCAACAGAGGGCGTATTGGGGTTATTCAACATCGTGAGAAGCACAAAGGAAGCTTTGACATCATCCACGTCACTGACTCCACAGGAAACCAGTTTGCCACTCGAATGGGTAACGTGTTCACAATCGGACAGGGTACGAAGCCCTGGATCACCCTTCCTCGCGGTAAGGGTATTAAGCTCAGCATTGTTGAGGAGGCTAAGAAGCGCAAGGCAGTCACCAACCAAGTTGCCTAGATTGTATTTATGGGCGTTCTGCAATTTTGACATTTGCCTTTTAGAGGAAAATGATTCTAGTAAAGAGTCTTCGAGAAAGTTGAATCTTTACTGTTCCTGACTTTTGTCTATGAATCGACTCCATTGACTGAAAGTTATGATTTGTTATTACATGATGTCAAACCCAGGGTCACCTTTTCGTAAGGCCATATTATTCTAAAATGTCTATATGAAGTTTCTGTATTATCTACATTGACTTCTTGGTTTGTCGAATTTGATGCGATGATTATATTGACTACATATTGATTATTACTTAAGAGCTTTATAAGATTTTAATAATGAACCAATACATTAAAATACTTGTTTTAATATTATATATTTCTTTAAAACAGCACGTAAATTAGTTATAAACGTTTGAATCCTTTGGAAGTTATCTGATTAGTCACAACTTTTCTACATTCTGTTAGAATTAATTGGAAAAGTGTAGTGTAAAATTATTTCGTAATAAACTTAATAGAGTAAAAGATTATGATTTTTGATGCCGACTCAACACTTCATGGGGATAGAATATAAGCATTCACTCGAATACAATGCTACTAAGTACAATAACGTTATGACAAAAATCTCTTGTTTCTGAACTTGAATATATGTCTATTTATGAAATCTAAACCAGCATGCCTGGATTCTTAATCTGAAAGATCATTGAATCCTTCAAACATGTTTACATATATAAGAAATACAAGCTGTAAAATATTGTGTCAAAGAATAACACCATAAATAAATAATCAACTACTCTTTAAAAAAGTCTTGAATTTCACATAGCATAATCACAAAAATTGACCTATTAAAATCTTTTCAAATATTAAATTGACCTATTAAAATCTTTTCAAATATTAAATTGACCTATTTAAATCTTAAATTGATCTACATGCTAGAAGTCATTACTCACAAATCTTTCACTATAAATTTATTCTCAATTCATTTAGTGTAAATTAGAGCTTTATTGTGTGTATGGGTGTGTGGCACAAGAAGGTGTCTACAAAAAAATTGAGGAGTGTCCACATAGCAATTTTTTTTTATCAATTATTAAATTTGCATATAAATATATTTAAAACATTATTTATTTTAGAAATGCACATATATATATATATATATATAGATATAGATATATATGTTTATATATATACACATTCATATTTTTCTTTTAAATTCTTTTTGCTAAAATAAAAATTTATTAAAATTTTAGAAGTTTTTATTCTTTAATATATATATATATATATATATATATATATAAATAGAAACAAGTACCACAAATAAAAAATATGAAAATTTTAATTTTTAAATAAAAAAATCATTTTTTTTTATGTTTTCTATTTTTACAATTCATATCTACTATACAAAATAACTTGGAAAAAAGATAAAGAAACAAAAATGTATTTTAATTGGCTATTGAGAATAAAACTTTGAGAACTTAAAAAACATTAGAAGTTATTGGAACTGGGAGAATATTGAAGAACCAAGTGGTTAGAACCCTAAAGATTTTGCAATAACAATTCATTATTAGATAACTATTTGTCACTCAAGACACATTCTCTCTCTCTGTCTGATAAGTATTTGTGTCCTATTTTGGCCTTGCCATTCCTCTCTTCTTCACTCTTATTAGCTAGCTAGATTGCTTCCTACCTTCATTCCTCTTCTTCATTGTTACATAAGTTGTTTTGGCCAAGTTGTACTTTGCATTTTTGATCAATGACTTCTTGCAAAGGAGTTTCTTTGTTGTGAAATAGAACCAAGTAAGAAGATCATGACGTGGGCTGCTTGCGGAATCCAATGCCTTTGCCTTTGTCCTCGCACCCTTTAAGAATTCAGACTTGAAGTTTTTGATCTATGGACATATTGGACAACTTAAGAGGCTTCTCGGCAAGCTGTGCAAAAAGCAAAGAATTACATACTATTACAAATCTGGACATTAAGAGAATAAAAGCTCTTTGGAGGTTGATATAGCCACAATAAAGCTGACCTATGTTTTCTATTGAAGATATTTTAGAGAGAGAGAGATAATAGCAGCTAAAAGTAATATGAACACATATGTAAATACATACATATAAGAAGTGAGTTTATTAATAGGATTATATCTCTTATACAAAGAAAAGAAGAGAAGATAAATAGTTTCTCTCCACTACATTCCAAACATTGTAGCAATAGTAAATATTATAGACTACAATAAATAGTATGGACAGCGCTAGCTACATACGTTAAGAGCATTGAATGTAGCTAGCGCTGTCCATACCATTTAGGGTTTAGGGTTTAGGATTTAGGTTTAGGATTTAGGGTTTAGGTTTAGGATTTAGGAGGAGTTTTCAAAGGTCCTCGCTTGTCATAATATTTATATGCATAGAATTATGATCTATACTTTTCTGTAATCTTGTAAGATCAATAATTGTTGCCTCATTAAAATCTTATCCAAGAAAACCTTATTATATTTAAGGACAAAACTATAGATGAAAGAAAAAGAGTACAATATTATCTCAAGAGTTCATTAATTTTTTTGCTCAAAAAAATCAAGTTGTCACATACTAATGCCATAAGTAAGTCGGCGATGGTTGCACAAAGGAAGTGCTTTGGTGAGGAGATCAACAAGGTTATTTGCAGATTCAATTTTCTTGATCTTAAGTACTTGATGAATAACCAAGTCATAGATAAAACTAAAATACTTTGGATCAATATGCTTTGTTCTATCCCCTTTAATGAAACCAATTTGCATTTGTGCAACACAAGGGCTATTATCTTCATACAAGATAGTTGGAGAATCATCATATGAAAGTCCACATGTTGTCTGAATGAGTTTATCAATTGATTGTAACCAAATACATTCTTGAGATGCTTCTTGTAAGGCAATAATTTTTGCATGGTTGGATGAAGTTGCAGTTATAGTTTGTTTCACTGATTTCTATGATATTACAGCTCCATGTCTTAAGAATACATAGCTTATTTGAGATTTAGTTATTTTAATATCAGATTTATATCTTACATCATAATATCCAACTAATTTTGGATCCATAGATTGTGTATAGTATAATCTCAAATCTTCAATATCTTTTAAATAATGTAGTAAATGTTTGATATCATTCCAATGTTGTAGTATTGGACGTGTATTGTGTCTTGCAAGAATACTAACTGAAAATATAATATCTGATCTAGTAGATGTGGCTAAATATAAAAGTGCTCGAATCACTGCAAGGTATGAATATTGTTCTTTAAATATTTCCTCTTCCTTCTTACATGGATGGTATGGATCATGACCATCACAACCATGTTCAACCTTTAGTGTTGACAATAGATAAGTATCAAACATATTGAATCTTCGTAAGATTTGTCTAATATATATTAGTTAGTAGAGAAAAATGCTACCATCTAACAGATGCATAATCTAAAGATCAATGCAGAAAGTTATTTTTCTTAGTATTTCCATCTCAAATTCATAGATAAGTAGGTTAGTAGTTGCAACACATGCAAATCTAGTATCCACTAGATTAAGATCATCAACATATATAATGATGATTACAAAACTAGTTTTATCTCATTTGATAAATAAATAAGGAATTAATGGATCCCTTATAAATTTATTTATAATTAAATAATCTTGGAGACATTGATACCACATACATCTAGATTGTTTTAGATCATATAGGACCTTGTATAACTTAATATCACAATATTGTCTTGGAGCAGGTGCATTTGGAGTTTGTGTTTCTAAACCAGGTAGAACTTTCATATGAATATCTACATCATGTGAACCATACAAATATGTAGTTATCACATCTATAAGATACATTTCAAAGGTGGCATGAATTGCCATTTCAATAATATATCAGAATGTAATTGAATCCATGACTGGAGAATATAAGGATTCATAATCAATACCAAATCATTGGATAAATCCTTGAGCAACAAGATGAGCTTTATAGTGGATTATTTGATTGTTAACATGTTGCTTCCAAATTAATATCATCTTATATCCTACACAGTAAGAAGTAAGAGTATCCACAATTGGACCAAAGACTTTCTTCTTACGCAAAGAAGTATACTCTTCCTCAATGATAGTTTTTCATTTTAATCAATCAAAGTGATGCATCACTTTTTGAATGTTTTGAGGTTCAAGATCCTCGTTCTCATAAAAAAGAGCTTTTTCCATCATAAATGCAAATGATTTATCTATTATAATAGATGGTCTATTTTAAAGGTCTTTTATAATACAATATAGAACAAATAATTTTGTACTCAACTTGATTTTATTCCTCCTAATTTCAAGTTTTTCTATTGCATGAGGTGAAGGTATAATGTGCATTGATATATTATCATTAATTGACGGTTGCATAGGTTTAGTAGAAACCTCTACAAAAATAATATGAGAATCACCACATATTATAGCTTTCTTCTTTTGTGGTTGTTTATCTAGTCCACGAGTCCTTTTAATTGCTAATGTTTTAACCTAAGGTATATTTATTAGTAGTATTGCAATTTGAGTGGATTCATTCTGAGCTTCATTAATTAGAACTCTTGTAATTAAAGGCGCATTATTGAAGCCATCAAGTATTTCATTTGTAATCCATTTTAGATACAAAATCTTGGCAATTTCACTTTTAGCCAAAGATTTTTTAGAATCAAGATTCATTGTAAATATTTTTAATGCTCCAAATACAATTACTGTGTTTCTTTATTGATTAAATATTCCTCGTCAAAGAGATGGAAATATGTTCTCTTCAAAACAAAAATTTTGAAAATATGCACATAATAATGTGCATGTTGATGGATAAATTATACAAATAATGCTTGATGAATTAAAACCAACATATATGCCTTCTTGTTGATGAGTACCAATGGTATGCTATTGAAGTTCTGATATTGGAATCCAAGTATGGCAACCAAACATCCATAGATGAGATATATTTAAAACACGACCTGAAATGAGGTCTTATGATATAATAATTTTAAGAAAAGAAGGACAGAGGCATATTAATGCTGCAACATACAAAATTACATGATCCCACATAGATGCACATAAATTTACATGAAAAAAGAGTATCCGAGTAATGAGTTGTATATGCTTTATAAATAAATTTACAAGTCTATTTTGAACATGTTCATATGGAACACAATACGACAACTCAGTCCTTGTTGCAGTATAATAGTCTTCAAAGGACTTTGATGCAAATTCTTTTGCATTATCTATATACAATGTTTTGATAGGATAATCGGGAAAATATGCTAGAAAATGAATAACCATAAATATAAGATTAGTATACACCATGTTTTAAGATGATAATAATGAAACATATAATTATTTACTTGATGCATCAACAAGGATTAATAAATAATAAAATAGTCGAGATATTAGATTAATAGGACCACAAATATTACCTTGTAATCTTTCAAGCATTGGTGGTAATTCTTATAGGAGTTTTTAAATTGAAGGCTAAATAATCATCTTGTCTTAGACACATACATGACATAATTCTATAGAATCTATATCTGTAGGTCTTAAATTATACCTAGTTATATATAGAATTATCTTCCAAAATAATATAGATCTTGGATGTCCCAATCATCTATGCCAAAGAGAAACGCAACTCTTTGTGATAGATGATGCAAAATTAAATATAATAGGAGGTTCGATGGCAATCTGGTATAAACTATTTTTTAGAGCAAAGACTTTTTTTATAACTTTATGATTGTGTTCAAGAACCAAAACTTCTTGCCTATCTAGAATTATAGTTGAGAGGTGATAACTATTGGTGTATATATCTTGGTAGTTAATCAAACTTTGAGGTGCTGAGGATGCAAATATTACATGTTTATATTTTATGATAGAGCTCGTAAGCAATTTTACCATCATTGTTCCCTCTTGAAAACAAAACACATTTTTTCTAGCCATAGTCATCAAATTTCTAGTTTTCCAGGTTGAAGATTTTTCAATAAAAAATTGTCTATCCCACAGGATACTATGTATTGTTGCAAAATTGATGACTGTATCATTTGATTCATCATTAGAGGTTTTTTCATTCATATAAACCTCTAAATTATCAACACCAATTGAATCTACAGACGCATCAATGGTATGAACTTCACAAGCCTCAGCTTGAAGTTTTTTATTTTTTTGGAATATTTTAATAAAGTATTTTGAAGTACGACACATATGTGCTAAATATCCAATTATTCTATATTTATGGCAAGAATGCATCTTTGATATTTATTTTCCATTGTATTAATTATAGAATATTTATTCTTTCTATATGGGTGGAAATGGTCACAACCATAACTGACTTGATGCTTATGAGCATTTTTTCTATGTTTGTATAATTATTTCTTAGACTTTGGAATATTAAGTACATAAGATTTTGGAACCATGGTTCTAATAGGAAGAGCTTTTGTATTATGCAAGAATAACTTGTTTTGTTCTTCTACAAAAACTGGATACAACATGAGATCAAGATGTCCCTGAAATTTCATATTTTTATATTGTTGTACAAGCACAGTAGATATAGGAAGAAGTATAGAGAGAGTTTTTTCAATCATTTTTTCTTTAGAGATGTTTTCTCTACATAACCATAGTTGTGAGAGAATACAATACATTTCATTGTTGAAAGCATTTAAATTTGAAAAATCCAAGACACATAAATGTATCCAATCATGACATGCATGTGGAAGGAAAATAGTCTTTTGATGATCAAATTTAGATTTAAGATTCTCTCTAAGTTTGGTTGAATTTCCTATTTTTAAATATTGATTTTGTAATATATATATATAAGATATTGGCAAAAGTGAAGAAGTACTTTCCAATAGATAGCAATAAAAATTGAAGTACTTATATTAGGAGAATTTTTAAATAGAATTACATCCAATAGTTGTTTTGTAAATAAATTTTTTTTTACTATTTTTTTCCATAATAGATAATTTTTTCGATCAATAGACAATGGTAGAAATAGAAGAGCTTGAAAATATTGGGATGCATTGGTGATAATTAGAAACATAGTAGAGGCAATTAAAGATGTTGAAGCACTCATTGTAATAGTATCAGATTATTTTAAAAACCTAAGGTCCTTCTAATCCATAGCAATATAAATCCTCATCACAAAATAGGACAAAATAGACCAGAGAAAAAATTTAATGGAAAAAAAAAAAAAAAAAAAAAAAAAAAGACATGAAAGACAAAATTGAAAAAACAAAAATAAAACAGAATTAAATTGAATAGAAAGATACAAAACCAAATTTTAGTAAGAGATTGGATCCAAAGCCATACCTGACCAGATGCTTCAAAAAGCCATGGCCAGTCATATTTATACCTTGTCCTAACATCCTAAACTTTCTAGAATGTTCTTAAGTGGTAGGCCCTATCTAAATAATTGCCTTAAAGTTCTCTTCTAAAAGGTTCTATAATAGGCTCCATCTAAATAACTGTCCTAAATTCTTTCTAGAATGTTCCATGATGGATCTTACTTGGTCAGCTAACCTAATTTCAAGTCTAAAAAATTCCATAGTTCTAATTATCTATACAATTATTTTATCTATATCTTGTTACATTCATTATAAATAAATTTATGAATAAAAATATGAGTTCAAGTAGAAAAGATTGAATAAAATGTACGTTAAAATGTAAAGACAAATAAAATGATAAAATTAAAATTTGAAATCAAAAATATTATTATTATTTTTTCATAAAAATAAGGATCTATGGTGGACTACAGTAGGGTGTGGCAGTTTGGTGGCAGGGTGCATCAATTGGTGGCAATTTAGTGACAATATGCGACAGTCGATGGCAAGGTACAATAATACAAAAATACAACAACAGTAATAACATAAGATAGCAATAGTAGCAGCAACAACAACAATACATGATAACAATAGCAATAGAAGCAAGAGCAAGAGAAGATAGCAAGAATACAATAATAGTACGACAAGAAAAAAAAAATGAAGAAAAAACCAAGTATAAAGTACATATAAGTTTTTAACAACCAAGAGTAGAATATAAGAGAAATTGTGCTAATAACATGTTGAGGATGTTTTAAAGAGAGAGAGATAAGAATAGCTAGAAGTAATATGCACACATATGTAAACACATATACATAAGAAGTGAGTTTATTAATAGGATTAAATTTCTTATATAAAAAAAAGAGAGAAGATAAATAGTTTCTCCTCACTACATTCCAAATACTATAGCTATAGTAAATACTATAGATTACAATAAATAATATGAAAAGCACTGGCTACATTTAATGCTTTCAACATTTTTAATATGGTAGTGTGACTAGTCATTCCAATGTAGACACAATGATGGTACCCTCAATTTATCCCTTCAAAGATCAATAATGACTTTGATTTAGAATCAAACATAAAAATAGAACAAATTTTGAAAATACTCAAAATGTTAAAAAAAATTTAAATCAATCTTACAACTTGATCAGTTAAGTATAAATAGTTGCAATCTCCAATCTCAACTGTCAACATCAACATTGGATTTAGATTTTGGTGGTTAAATTTATCAATGTGGCTCCAAATGTTGCTCCAATTGTATGCAGATGTATTGTAATTTTGATAGCATACATCAATCGTTGGCATGAGGGTTAGAATCCATCATCTCAAAAGGATTATATAACCATTTCAAATTTGCTGCAACAATATGGTGGAGTTCTTGCCTTTACATTCATCAGCATTGAATTTGAAGCCCACATTTAATTTGATGAAATTTCCATACATTTTTGTAAAAGAAAAAATAAAGATTCTAAAAATTGAGTATCATGTGAATTAATTCTTTGAAAGTAGGCTGGTTGCTTTTGAACATTTCAATGGCTTTTTGAAAGAAAAGTGATGAGTAATGTGATAAGTTTTGAGAGTGCCAAATAGATTAGAATTTCAAACTTCAATTGCCAAAATTATGAATTTTTTTCTTAAATTTTATTATTTATTAATGAAATATTTTAAAATTTTAGTTTTTATTTATTTATTTATCTATCTTTTTTTTATAAGAAAATTTTGATTAGTAAATATTATTGCTTATCTAGCCAGAACTACAATATATTTTAAAGTATTAATAGGGCGTGAAAAATTGATGGATTATTTTTATAGTAAAGATTTTATTTAGTAGGATATTATTGGATTTTATATTATAGTGGCATAATAGTGGTTTAGAATATAAGTGAAGATATTCTTGCATTGTTCTAAGAAACAAAAAATTCTTAGTCAGCACTTTTAAGCAACTTGGTGATAAAAAACGTCTGAAATATTAATATAACTTTTATTATCCTACCCATGCTAAAGCCTTGATCATAGTTAAAATACAATTGGAATATAATTGTAGTGTGAGAGTGATAAATTAATTTTTGGAATTAAAGGTTTCATTTGGAAATGCTAAGGATTGTTTAGTTTTTGTTTAGTTTATTGTTTAATTTTGCAAAAGATTCTTCATAATTATTATATACAAATTTAAGAGCAATTAAATAATGAATTAAAGAATCTTCTTATAGAATATTTAAATTTTGATTTGTTGATGAAATCTGAATTTTTAATTCACAATCAATGAAGAAAATAGATGCAACATTGTAAGAAATAAATTAATAATGTAACTCAATTTAAAGCCTACAGATGATTCAATTTCACCCATGCTAAAATTATATGAATATAAATATCTTGACATACTAAATTATGCTATGAAATTGTAATATTTCAAAGAAACATAATATTATGAAATCTAAGGGTATTAACATGAAGCAATTTTGGTTTATGGATTTTAGTTGATTATGACCTTAGATATATTCTATAATGGTATTTTTAAAGGGCCTATGAAACTAAGTGGTATATGAATTAAAGATTTTTTATTATGATGTATTGTGTTAAATTAATTTGATATATTTGAAGCCTATTACTTTTTTCCAACATTTATGAAATTATTATTTGTTCTCTTTGCAACTGGTGGTGCTATTAAAAGTAATTCTTTTGTTATTATTCATTGTTTTGTAAATAGCTTATAGATCCAACAACTTAGATAAGATTAGATAAGTTTTCTTACTAGAAATATGGATTTTTCACAAACTCTTTTTCATGCTAGAATACACTTTTCAATCATATCTTTTACTTTTTATTTTTAAAGCCAACATATAGCATTCTACCTTTAAACATTAAATATAAAAATGCCTATCTTCTTTGATTTGCAAAATGAACATAATTTTATCTTAAAGATTGTGAGGTACTAGAAGATCATAAACATTCCAACAACATAATAATTCTCAAAGAGCGGCTATCAATCTCAATTGAGATAAAAAAACAAAACTTAAAATGAATCTGAAACTTTACCAACCTTAAAATAGTGAAGTACAAGCTTTTAGAGATGTATTAGGAATATATTGGCTACAACATATGGTTTTTCTATTTGCCATGTATTTCAAAAGGGCTGCAATACTTTGTAATAATTTAGAAGTTTCTTTATAGGTTTTTAAAGATACCATTTTTATCACATATTAAGTTGCTTTGACAAATATAGTAAATTAGTGCAAGAAAAAATCCACAAGCAATAATAGAACTCTAGTTGTTATTATTTTTTGTATTTTTTTAATCAATAAGAGATTACCAAAGAACTGAGGATGAAATCTTTGAAAAAACCTAAAGATCTAAAGTATATGGTATTGCACATATAATAAAACTTTATTATATTTTTTGATAGAAAATCAATTATTTTTCCATTTGAATTTGAACTAAAAACTTGAGAGATTGATTTAGCATTAAATTCTTTGATCCAATGATAATGAAGACATTTTACAATGCTTCAATGTTGTGTAACTATGGCGACAATAATATCTTCTTTAAAAAAAATATTTTTTGATAGTATTGAGCTTTATTGTCAAAAATGACATTGAATTTAAAATGACATAAAGACAACATGGATAGTAATATGAATGATTCAATGGATGGTTCACAAAATTCTTTTAGGTAGCACTACTTTAAAAGCATAGATATTGTACAAACAAAGAATAGTTTTCTATCTTGAAAACAAAGACAACTTCAAATGTCAACTTGGATTTGCTTTTAGAACATATCTACAAACAATACTAGAATAAAAACCATCCATGTGCATCTTCTTTAATCATCAACACACCTCTCATTACTTATTTTAACTATTTTATCTTTGCAAAAAAAGTACTATTGGACATACTTTATGTCCTTAAATAAGCAATAGAACTCTATCTAGAGGCAGACATACCTAGCTCATGAGTTTTTACAACTAAAATAAATTTCTAAAACCAACTTATAACCATTTAATATTGTGCCATTAGAAGCAACTTTTATAGATTCTTAAGGTTCATCATTGCATATGCATAAAAATGATGAAATCAATCAATTAGCAAAGAAATACATACAAATTCTACAATAGATTATCCACATCTTCAAGTATTCATATAAACAAATAAGTTCACCTTAATTTCAGATTACAAAGAAACATAGGATATTGTAACCACTTTGTAATAGACATAAAAATTACTTCCAATGCATTGTAGCAATTACTATCCCTTTGAGAATATATTTCAAGTTAATTTAACAAATATCCAAAACTTAAGATGTTTAAATTTAGTTATGTCTATTTTTTATTAAAATCTTTGAAAAATCGTGGCTACAAGTAGAAGATGTTATACATTTTTTGATAAAAGAATTTAAGATGACTAACATATAATATTTAATATTTATATATTCAAGTGTTAAAGTCCTAAAAAATTATATAGAATGTTTATGGTAAGGTCAAAAAGATAAAAAAATTTCTATGAGTATATCTAGCAAGATCTTATAATAAAAAATAAGACAATATCTTTCAATATCATGTTTTGATTTGCTAAAGATATGCAACTCAATGCATACTAATAAAAACATTATTTCAATGTATAACTTATTAATTTCAAGTATAAAAAATGGAAGTACTTTAAAGATCACTTCAACAAAAAAGATTATAAAAAATCACAATTAAATTCCAATAGCCAACAACAATGGAATCCATTTGATATGTTCATGAATTTAAGATACATGACAAAATACTTCTATGCATGTTTAAGTTGTCTAAGGATTATAATCTTAGTTCAATTCACATATCATCCAATCTTGATCTGTTATTATTTAATCAATGTTTGAAGAACTTTACAAAATATAGTTGCGTAGATAAAATTTTATTTTTGGAAGAAAAAAACATTAATTAGAATCTTTTGATTTTCTTCAACTTAAATTTATAAGCACTTTGCAAGATCATAATCAAAAAAAATTAACTACATTGAAAACTTAATCTCTAACCTTTAAAAGATCTCAAATATACCAAAATATTAAAAGATTTTTACAAGATAGAAAGGTGCTTTTTAAATGAGTCAAATTATTAACTCACTTGAATTTGTTTAAGTTTAGGAATGCTAAAGAATGCTTATGAGAATTGGAAGTTGTGCAATATTTATGGAATAGATAGAAATATTAGTTAAGATTGATGCAAAATTATGTAATACAAAGAAATAAAGAAGTCTTTTGATTGGTCATGAAAAAGAGACATTAAGAACGCACAAGAATTCAATGAAATCACATAAACTTAGAGAATTTATAAAAACTTGAAGAAATATACAAAAATATAGGAATATTTTTATGTGCCTAATCACATATTTTTATACTACTTTATTTCAAATATGATTAAAATCATATGTTCTAAAAATAATTAAGACAAAAAAACCACCTCAATTGCTATTTATTCTAAAGTTATTTTAACTTAACTATATAAATTGTGGTAGTAAATAAAAATTAAATTTGCCAATTACAATAAAGAAAACATGAACGGTTTTATTGTTATGCATATTCACTTCTATTTTGTTTCTTTCCTAAATCATCATTTCCTTAGAAGTTTTCAATTATTGACTAAGAAACCACAAATTAAACTTTTATAGTTCTTTTGTGGCCAATGGTATGGATTTCTTTTAGTATATACATACACAATTTCTTTTTTGTGGTGTTAATAGTAATATATATATATATATATATATATATATATATAATTTTTGGTAGTATCTATTTGCATTCTGATTTAATATTATATTACTAGTATGACATGTGTATCTTTGATAGACCTAGTTTTTGTCAAAGATTTAAAAAAATAAATCAATCAATCAATAAAAATCATTACATTGAGCTAGTATCATGGACATATATATTTACCTAGATAAGAAGTTTTAGATATAAGATAAATATAGATAGATTTGATATTATCTTGTAGCAAAGCTTCTTAAAAGTTTTATAGACATGTATTTGTATATATATATATATATATATATATATATATATGTTTATAATTGATTGGTAGGTTAGAAACTTATACCACAAGCTATCTACATGCGCAACACATGGCTAACTTGTTGGCCAAGCTAACGATATTGTGCGCATATAGAAAACTTGCCTTCTAAGTTAAGATATATGTCTTGCAAATTGGACACATGTTGGAGGTCCTATAGGGCTTTGCCATGGGGCTCCTAATTAGATAGTATATATGGAGGCAAGATTGAAGTCTTCTTTACTCTTGTCAATGCCTTTCTAGTCCTTAGTCTTGTTTTAAGATTTTCTAGTCTTCTTGTCTTTGGCAATAGCCATTCTAGTTTAATATCATACCATCTTTTAATGATTTTTTAGCCTTTTTAAGTGACACAAGAGTGTGTCAATCTTTTAGTTCTTTGAGATTCATGTCCTTGTCAACTAGTAATTTTAAATTTGTCAAACTCATCTTTTATTCAATATATGGTATAAGGAAAACAAAAATATTTTTTTGTTCTAATTTTATGGTAGAGATGGTTGTTTAATTATATATTTTTTAATTTTTGTTCTTTTTTTTGTAAGAACTATTTCAATGACTAAGATGATCTCTAATATATATATATATATATATATATATATATATTAGTTTTGCCATTATAGACAAACAATATTCTATTAAATATAAATAGATAAGTTATTAAACCTTAATAATTTTCTTCAAAACAATGGTTTCACAGCAAAAAAGAATAACACCCAATATATTATAGTGTTGGGAGTTATATTCATGCCACTTGGGTCTCAGCTGCAATGCCAAGTGGCGCTTCTCCAGTCCATCCTACCTGGACCTCCTTTCTCCGTGAGGAACGGCAATAGGGCCTTACAAGTGTTCACGCACACAATCGAAGCCACAGGGAAACTGGATTAGGGTTTCGATCCTTTCGGAGGAGCTCCCCATTCATTTCAGGCTTTTCGGAGCTGTTTCGCAGCGTGGAACAGTTCCCGATGACGCTCTTGTTATTGTGCAAATCGGAGACGCCATAACGCCTCCAACATGACACATTTCAAGCGGAGCTTTAAAATTAGCTGACGGTGTGGGCAATGTCAAATCCAGCGACCACCTTCAGCCCCCCCCCCGTAGCGCTTCCAGGGACCTAAATTTACCGAACCCTACATTGATTTTCACTGCGGAGAGATCGTCGTCGCTTTTTCGCAGACCCGTTTCTGTCATAGCTGGGGCTTTTGCAGTAGCATGCAACTTTTTCCTGCCTTCGCAATCATCGAAATTGTGCGTATTGGAGTTCCATCTCAATTAGGTGGAATGTTCTCGAGGAATACTCTTCAATCTTCACGAGGCTAATTCATCGTGAAGGCTCGCGTGTCTACCCGTGGTTCATCGACAGGCCTGAGTACTTGGAGCCATTGTGGCGTAGTATTCCGCTTCGGAGCCCGGAGTGGCTTGCAAGCATCTGCTTGCGATTTTCTGATGTTCTGATGTTGAATTTTGCGAACTTCTCTCTCGTGGGCTTTGTGGTTACAATGCTCAATTTTCTCTTTGGGTGAGTTAAAGTAGTTGCGACTCTGCTATGTTCAGTCGGAGGCTGTCCGTCTTTGCCGCTGCATTTCCCTCATTGGTTGGTGGTTATGGGTTTTCTTAGAGAGGTTTCGTGGTGGACTTGGTTTGATTTATGCAGGGGAGTTGAAACTTTGGTCGGTGGTGTGAGTACACGTATTGGTTATGAAACTAGAGGGCTTCGAGAGATTGCGAGATATTACAAATGAGAGAGTCTGCGTGATCGTCTTCTGCAGCCTAGAAGGAGAATCGACGCCTAGCTCTAGATTTTCTGTTTCCCTTTTTTTGCGAGGAATTTGATAATGGCTGAGTAATTGACGTAGCAATTATCATTGCGAAACTCGCTACTTACTTTCTTAACATTCTGTTGTATATTTTGTGGTTGTTGTATTTCTGGTGAGATAATACGAAATGAAACAGAGATTAGAGGGTGTTTCCGAAGGTTTTGATTTGCTGAACCTACAGATGCGAAAAGGAGACTATAATCATGAAGAAGAAAGTTGTCGTCGTCGGTGGCGGAGTAGGCGGCTCGGCAGTCGCAAAGAAACTCGAACAGGTGGCTGATGTTACCCTAATTGACCCGTGAGATTCTTACCTTCGTTGATTCTTACACATTTCTCAGCGTTCATTCTGCAAAGCAAATGTGCTGTTTCAGACCATGCGAGTTTATTTGCCAGAACTTGCTCGTTCGGAGATTTCAAGAGTTTGGGGGGGGGGGGATTTCAGCTTAGTATAGTCATAGTGGCCTTTCCACAGCCATGAATCTTGTTGATATCATTGTTTAAAAGTTTATGATGTCGGTGCATACATAGGAAAGAGTACTTCGAGGTCCCTTACGCGCAAATGCGATGCATTGTGGAACCTTCCTTTGCGAAGCGCTCGATTATAAAGCACTCGGAGTATTTGAAGACAGCGCGAGTTGTGCAGAGCGCAGCCAGAGGAATATCAGGGTCCGAGGTCATCACGGCTTCAGGCGACCACGTTGAATTCGATTACCTTGTCATTACCACGGGCACGACATACTCCGGCCCAAGCACTCGAGCAGAACTCATCAAGCTGTACGAAGATGAGAACACGAAGCTTTTGGCAGCCAATTCCGTGCTCGTAATTGGAGGTGGTCCTGTGGGTGTTGAGCTTGTTGCAGAGATTTTGGTGGACTTTCCAGACAAGAAGGTATGCATCCGGAAGATTTGATTATCTACCTGCATCCAGTGTTACCATCAAGTCGTCAATGCCAATCGACAAACGACTAACAACCAGTAGTGCAGGTGACATTGGTACACTCTGGTGACCGTCTTCTCCAGTTCCTTGGCCCGAAAGCTTCACAGAAAACTCTAAACTGGTTGCGTTCTAAGAACGTTGAAGTGAGTTTGAATGATAGGTGAGCACTTCGCCTTCATAAATTTATCACATGTGGCTTGAGAAGGTTCTGTAAATGGAATCTTATTTGGGTTTTATTTGATACGATTTCAGAGTGGAAATTCAAGGCATGCCTGGCCCTCAATATGTTACAAAGAATGGCGCGCATATCCTGGCTGAGTATCTAAAAATCTGCGTTGGAAAGCATGTTGGATCGTCGTGGTTGAGAGATTCAGATCTCAGACAACTGATTGACAGTGACGGTCGCTTGAAAGTGGACAGACACTTGCGTTTGGAAGGGAAGTCTAACATTTTTGCTGTGGGTGACATTGTCAACACGAAGGTATAATTGGCCATCTACCACTTTAAACAAATCCGCTTGCTTTGATATCTCGCCTTTGTTTGAAAATAGTTCACTTGAAAATCTCTTCAAGTATTACTCATTATTCCTCACAGTTGCACCAAATCTGTAGTGTAAAAGTTTTCTTACAGTACATTGAATGGATTTTGGTGTTATAGGAGATTAAGCAAGGGTTTCTGGCGAACAAACAAGCAGGTGTAGTTGCAGACAACATTAAGAGACTTATCCAAGCCCCGACACAGCCTAAACTGGCAGAATATGAGCCTCTGTCAACACCCTTCGGAATTGTTTCGTTGGGACGATATGAAGGTGTCGCACAGTTGCCTATCGTCCCACAATTGCCTATCCTCGGACGCTTGCCTGGTATGCTCAAAAGCAAGGACCTTTTCGTAACAAAAACTCGGGCAGAACTTGGCGTGTCTGGATGATGAAACTTGTACTCCACTCTTCTCCTGCTGTATATGACCATATGTGTTCAATAGAATAGGCAATCATGGACATAATTAACTGGTGGAGTGTACAGTTGATTCTTTGTCTCCGAGCCCAATTCAATGCATCTCAGTGTGCATCCAGTCCTCCAAAGCAGTCAAATTGTATATCCATGCTGCAATGCCCAAAGCTGATTCCTAATCAAGAATACGAACAATGTGAATGTATTGTAAAATAACTTCCTAGAAATATACTCTTCATCGAATATTCTTTTGCTGAACATACATTTTCATGCATTTGGGTGTTAACACACAACGTCTATACTCTAGAACTCTGTGGCTACAGATATCGCATATGTTTTACATGCTATTTTAATTTCCAACATACCGGCAATGACATACTCAAACTAGCTATGGCTAAGGGCTACCAGACTGTTACAAGAAAAACATATATACTCGCACAACCGTCTCATCACAATACCTGAAACCTTCATAACATAGCTCGCCCTGTCCTCTGCTCTGCCTAGTGCACACTTTTAGAGAAAAGATGAAACCTTCCTAAATTCCTGAAACCAACAGACAGTAACCTCCAATAAGCTGCAACATGGCTATAGACCGTAAATGCCTGAGTTAATAGCCACCTTGGCCACAATCTAGAAAAAGACGACTAGGTCTCAGTTTTTTAGTATCGCTTTGGTGACTAGAAGTGAATTTAACCAAACCACATTCTATTACTGGTTCTTAAAATCGAAACTATGCGTCAGTAAATAACTTTATCTTTCACAGATTTCAAACACTTGCCTTCACCTTCTAATAGAGCTCGATAGCGGATACAGACACCAATTGGTCAGAATGTACAAAAATCACTAAGAGTGTAGCATAAACTTTAAAACTATACATGAAATCGAGAATACAAACCCTAAACCTATTGCTGTATCATTATAGATTTTAACAAGCCTTGTATAGGGCAACCATCTTCCCACCTCAATTAAATGCCTCGAAGTTGCCCTAGCTCTTGAATAGCAGTGAACATCTTACGCCGAGCACCCACAGCGTCTACTCCCATTTCTCGCAGGTCGTCCATGGTCAAAAGGGGGAGCACTTCAGTATCGACTTCGTTGAGCTCAAACAATTCGGCGTATTTGCTCAGGCCAAACTCTTGCAACCATCCACTAACGCCCGAGGAGAGCGAAACTCTTTGGCTGGAGCTCGGAGTAATGATGGTGGTTCCGTTTGGTGCAGCTGTTGCTGCTTGAAAGCGTCCACTGGGCTCTCCTGAAGTGTCTCTGCTCACGGTGTCTCTACTTACAATGTCTCTACAGGCGATGACTCCTCTTGCAGTTTGCCTGCCTGATCTTCGCTCTCCTCCACGCTGCTTCACTGTAATAAAGCCATTTCCGTTTGCTTGTCCTGGACCGTCTTCGATTGCGCCTTGCATTTCATCGCCATGACTATTAGGGTTAGCGTGAGTATCGTGTTCCTCGCTGCCATCAGAAGCTCCATTTCCAGAATCATCAGCTGGCAGCTCCTCGTTTCCTTTCAGTTCACTTCCCATTAGCTCCTCGGAACCTGATGAGATTTCGGCCAAAAATGGCGCTTCGTCGTCTGCTTGTAAAGGAAGACTCTCCTTTTCTTTCTCCTCGCCCTCCCTGGTTTCGAGCAAATCTGTGTCCACTGGAAGCTCGGATATGGTAGCTTCATCCTGCTTCCCTGTCGATGCCCATCCCGACCGAGCTCCTCCAGGCCCCTTCCCTCGAACTTTACCGTTAGCCTTCGATACGAACCCCCTTCGCCGCTTTGCCTGCTGCTCCTCGATGAGCGTGCTCACAGGGGCCGCACCATCTCCAGTGACCGTCTGCGCCACCTTCGCTTCATCCGCCGACGCTGCCGCGGGCTCGACTACGCTCCACTCTTCCTCTATTGCCGCTTTGTCGCCCGCAACATGCTCCAAAGGCCGAATACGAGGCGGCTTCACGCCATTAATCGCCTTTCCAGCACTCAGCCCCCTTTCTGCCGATGACGACGTCCCCGCTCCTGCTTGCTTCTTGCGGTGCTTCGGTGCTTCCGTCCACAGCGCCGAGGCATTGTAAGGTGCTGCGAATCCAATTTCCCCTAACCTCACACTCGGTCTCCTCCTCCGCTTTGACTGCGGCTGGTCTTCCATTTTCACCACCCCAACCTCAACGAAAGCTCTTCACTCCACTCCCCAGCCCTCCTTCACAATCCTAACCCTATCAACAAACTTTCCGCCCCAGCACTCAACAACACGCCCCAGATCACTCCGCCAATTACAAAAAAACAGCAACAATAATTAAGCGGGAAGAATGAAGCGGGAAACAACCCGCATGCCACGATTGCCGCACCATTGAGGACAACTCTACACTCCTCCACATCGACCAACTCAAGCCAGCAGCACGCGCAGCTCACTCCTGCAACTACACATCCGTCTACCTACTCGCGCGAGGACTCAGAATCACCCGCCCGCGCGCACCAGCGGAGGCGTGGTCCCGACGTCCAACACGACATTGTACGGACACACAAACACACATGGAGACAGTCAGCCAGAGGCGCTAGTCTACGACGCTAAGCAAAGGCCTTGGACGAACGGCGGGTGGTGCCGCCCCGAGTCACGAGTAGACTACGGTCCGAGCTTCGTTTGACCGATGCATGGTGCTTAATTTAGCACACCGGGTCTCGGGAACGCACTGCCAGTGTGTTCGGCCATCGTCGACGTCGAAGGCGCGCCGGGGTGCGTGTGGGTCAGCAACATCGACTGTCACCCTCGTTTGCTTTTGTTCTTTTAGGTTATTTCTCTCCGGTGCTGGCACGGGGATCCTCCCAGGGCGCCAGGTCAGGCCACGGCAATGCCTACACCGTTTGTAGCCTCGTGAGGGCCGTCGCAAGCCGCACGACTTGCAATGCACGAGGTGTCAAGGGCAAGGATTGTGTGCATGAATGAATGAGTGAGTGAGGCTGTGTGTGAGAGAGAAAGTGTGTGAGTAGGAGCACACGTGCGTCAGTGCTGCTGACATGGACTAGCTCATACATGTCACATGTGTGCTGACGTGGAATGGCCCATGTCTTAGGTTTATGGTTACGTGGACTACTCCATGTTTTAGGTATGTGCTTATGTGGACTAGTCCATGTCTTAGGTTTATGCTTGCGTGGATTTGTGCATGTGCTAGGTTGAGTTTTTTTGTTCTATTAGCTTATCTTAAGTAGAGTAGTCAGGATTAGGTTCATTGCGTTGTTAGGAATTTTGAGTGGTATTATATGGGTATGTATTGTGAATTTTTGCATATAAGATAAGAATTCTAGAGAAGTATTGATGTGTGGGATGGATGTAAAAGGAGGGGGGTTTATTATTTGTAAATGAATGCATAATTAAAGGTAATTTGGTCAAGTTTGGAATGTTTTTGTGAGTGTTTTTAGAGTTCCCACGAAACAGGATTTTGGGGGTTTGGTGAGAATGTTGTGGTTGAGCTTGTTGGGTTGAACAAAACAAATGGCGACATATGCTTAAGCTAAATATTACCTCAATATGTAAACAGTTGTGATAAACATTTTCCTACGTGCATGACATATGGACGAAGCTTCTGGGATTTCGCTGTATAATATTTCTGCAAAATATAATTTTGGAAATTTGAAAATTTGTGAAAGTTAGTTTGTGAAATTTTGTGATTTTGGGAATTTGCTGAGATTACTTTTATTTATTTTGTTTATTTTTATTTTTATGTAGGACCAATTCATGTATGTTTCCAATACTTTCAGCAACAATTCATAGTGAGTTGATTTGTTAACCATTATTTTTTTTTTTTTTGAAATTTCCATTATTCAATAGAATATTTGAAGATTTGGCATTGTAATTTTCTATGACGATTACAATTTAAAATTGGGTCGGTTGTCAGATGTAGAATAAAAATAGTTGTTTATATATTTAAATATTGAAATGCCATATTCTTTAAGTAGAGACCATAGTATAAATATACCTAGTTGATCGGTAAGGTTATTTATTAATAAACAGAGAACGATAACATATTATTTGATGAATTAATAAAACAATTATTTCATTCACAAACATTAACTTTACAATATCGAGATGATAAGATATTTTATTCATTAAACATAGTTTAATTAAGTTAATAAAAATATTTTGGTTTGAGTTGATAGTTCATACACAAACCGCGTATCAAGCACGGAAAGTTGAAATAGAATCAAAACCAAGAACGCAGTTCAAAGCGAAGTAAATCATGGGCGTCGAATCAGTTTCTGCAATGTGAACAGACAAAGCAGCGTTGCAAGCCAACCACGCGTCGTTCAGTATTACACGCGGTTCCTAACTCCCTCCATTTCATAAAGAATCCTCCGTGGTTCTCGAATGCTTCTGTTTGTTCAGGGGGCTTCGTAGTTCCACGCGCAGTTTTCACAGCTCGTCTGCGTAATCCTAAACCCTCTCATGCCTGTCTTCGGCATCAGTGTGGTAGTAGCAATGGTCGGCGGGCTATGGCAATCGTTTCGCACATGAATTGGCACTGATTTGGAAGCACAGATTTCTTTTCGGTAGCGCTGGCTTGTTGCCGACATCCAGCTTCGCAGGTGAATCTTTACACAGTGCGCATTGGTTGTACGTGGAATTTCGTTATATTTGTTCCGTGCATTTGAATTGAAATACTATCGTTGTGTAGATATGACGGAGGGCGGTTCCGGGAGCAGCGCGGCGTGCAAGGGTGAGTACGTTGCGGGTGGGAGAAGAATGGCTCAGAGGCGGCCTCTATTAGACGGGGGTGCAGTGGTGTCGGATGTGCGGAGGCGATTAGTGGAGGCGCAAAATTGGCTCGGGGTTGCTGTGGCAGAAGGAGCTAACAGGATTTCGCGGTTCGGACTGTCGATTGAAGATGGGAGAGGAATGATGGTTCAGAAGATGGAGAGGATTGGAAATAGAAGGAGTGATCCGCGTTCAAAGATTAGGAGTGGGCAGTTACCGTGGGAGAAGGTGTGGACGGCGATGTCAGGGTTTGGAGCTCAATTTGAAGCTCAACTCCAACGATCTAAGGCTGGAATTCCGGAGGCAATGCTGCGGATGATTTGGAACCGTGGAGCTCCTCGGCCTCTCATTGCTTCATTGTCGCTTGGATTACCTGCACAAGGTGGTGAAGCATTGGAAGCGAAGCACGTGTTTGACATTGCAATGAGCGGTGAACAAGTGGCTAAGAGGTTAGACGGGGTTCCAGTTTACACTGTGAGCAATTCTGCTAATGAATTTGTGCTTATTTCGGACCTCAACACATCGAAGTCTCTAGGAATCTTCTGCTTTCGAGAAGCTGACGCCGAAGCACTTCTTTCACAGGTACTTGCTGTGCATTTAGATGATTGTAGTGGTAATAGAAGTCGTGACAACTTTTTCATAGCAATCATCTCCTCGAACGATATTTCTGTTAACATGCACGTCGTTAGAGGTCTCTGTTATGCTGATTACATCATACACGTTTTTATGGATGAGCTTTCTGTTCTTGCTACGACACTGCTACACACTCGATTTTGGTTGTTCACCTCTTCCTATACCCGTTGTGTTCTATCACAATTGTGCTGAATGATTGAACATGAGTAGTACCTTCTGAATTTCTTCTCTTTGCGTAGGTCCGGGATCGTGAGCCATCTCTAGGTCGTGGAGCCAAAGTTGTGGCAGTGTCACTTGACAAGGTGAGGACTTCTGTGAATCTTAAACCCTAGAGATTTATGGTCGTAAAACCCGATGTGTGACTTGCACCATCTTGAAGCCTTGCCGCATTTGGTCAGACGTGCGTGGACAATGATTTTCTTCTACGTGAGTTCTTACACATAATTTTCGTATTTTTCGCAGGTCTACCAGCTTAGCACAGAGGGCATAGCATTTCGTTTCCTACCTGATCCTCGCCAAGTCAAGAATGCACTAGAGGTATTTGACTTTTCTTCATATCCTCTATTGTCTTCGCTGATCTGGTTATTTGTGTTGTATGTTAAGTGCACGATGGCTGAACTCCATTTATTTTTTGTTCTATGGTATCAAGCGGGTGCTACTTTTCTGTTGCTCGAGTGGGATATGTCTTAGTTACAGTCGTATGAAAGCGTGTTCAAGCACTTTTTCCTCGCTTATTGAAAGTGGATTTTAAACCCTTAGTCCAACGCTATCTTTTAAATATGTAGGCAAGATCAAGGGCTGGAGAACCAGGCAAGGCTTTTGATGGAGTACCAGTTTTTCAGGTACAACAACAAGTAAATAATCGTCAGTTACAGAAAGGCCTTGCCTTCGCCTAGTAGATATTGTCTTTTGTTGCTAATATTTGACATTTTGACGAAGGGATGGACAATACAGGGTGGTTTATTTGACGAAGGATTATTAAGCTGGTTGTTATCATGTGCAGTCTGATAATCTCATTTTAAGAAGCAATAACCGACGATTTTGTCCCATCTTCTTCTCCAAGGTGACCTTTCTTGTGCCGAGCAGATGTTATGAATTCAGGCGAACATGACACTGAGCTGATGTAGTCATCTTTCAATTTAAGCTCACTTCGAATTTCGATCATGATCTTGATCTTTTTTTTACTTAAATAAAAAATAAAAAATAAAAAGTGTTGTAAATTTCGTGGATAAATTTTCTTTTGTATTTCTTTCAACACAAAATGCTCATAGACAGCTATTTAAAGTCTGGTGAACTTGCTTACTGATGAAACTCCACACTTCTGGTTTTAACATCGTTGTGTTGATGTTTTTGATCGTTTTGACTTTTTTGACTTTTTTTCTTTATTTATTTTTTGTATTTTTTGGTACTAGTGATATTATCTAGCATTTTGTTATGCTTAGAAATTCTATTGCAACTGACTTTACTATGTATCCTCTGTCCAATTTATAGGAGGATTTGGAAACCGCTCTACAGAGAGCTTTCAAACAACAACAGAAGATTAATCCAGCATTGAAGGTCAGCACAGATATACAGGTACAATGTAGTGCTAATTTCCTTTTCTATGATCTCGTTGGTATTTTATACATCGAGTAACTAATTAATTGACCGAATTGTGCTTGATTGTAACTAGCAGGTGGGTAGCTTCGAAGATGTTCTAAAGAGAATGGAGGTATGCTCATCATACTTACCCTAGTTTGCACCGACCTTGAGCGAATATTCCGTTTATTTCAATTTTTAGCTTATGGTTAATAGAGTTGTCAAAAAACTTTCAAGTTCATGGAAGTTGTTTTTTAGTATGTTATGCGCAAGTACGTGGAACCGTATCATCCTCCACATGTCTGAATTTTATGCATGGTAGAATACGACATTACATGATGTTTATGTATTCTACTTGTTTCAAATATTGCAGGGCAACGAAGAGGATTCAGGCTGGGGTGACATTGTTTTCATACCACCAGGAATGGACGCTTATAAACATTTAAGCAAATCTCAAGGCACTGTTGTCGGATAGCTTTAGATTGTGTATGTTCAACAATTCTGACACTTCAAATGTTCAAATTTGTTGTTCAAAATTGTTCGAGATTGCTCAAGGACAAGTCTGTGCACAACTTTTGTGCCTTTTTTGGATGAACGATATGCGGGCATTAAGATGCCTTCCATTACACGATGTCTGCATGATGTCTCAGTACTGGTATGTTGACGTTCGTTGCAACGTGGGACCATCAGTTTCGAGAACATTTGAATATTTACAATTTTGAATTACACATTCATGGTTGGGGCTGCTTGTTATCCAATAGTCGCATTCAAGCATGTTTTTTATCACGCGTTTGAAGCAATAAAAGGTAAAGCCATACGCATACAATGATTCCCTTCTATCGCAAAGACCATCTCGACTACTATCTACAAGTCTTGCTGACAATTTGTCTCTCATGCGTAGGTCAGAGTAAAGCTTTATAAGTCGATTGTTATTCAGTGAAATTCTGCCTGAAATTAGAATTACATGAATCAATTGTACTAGCGGAGTACTTCGGATTTAGAGCAGTATTGGTGTAGTAAAGGTCCTTTATTGAAGGGAACCCACAATTGCAAATTTTGCGGTTCAGGTGATGCAAAATGAGGAACATGCGGGAAGACATTGTCAACTCTAATGAACAGGTCCGTTTTGTGTTCTAACTTTCGAGTCCAAGTATGTGGATTTTCATCCGCAGCGATTTAGGCAACGCTAGCCTACACTTTAGTGAAAGATCTTCAATACACAATTTGTGTATTAAGCAAAAGTATTTCAGTCAGAACGCAGGTTGGTATAACGTCTGTGTTTGTGCATCTACTAAGCAACGACAGCTTGATTATGTAATGACTCTTCAAATATCGCATGCAATAGCTCTGGTATGTTGTAAAAATGTTCACTATACACCAGAGCAATTGCCATGTTCTGCAGGAACTTCAGGACTCTATTTTACACCCCAGTATTTACATTTATGCTATCACCTTCAATGCAAGTTGTTTAAAGATACTAAGCACTTCCACAAACGTTGTTCACTATTGAACACATAAATTAACTAAATGGAATTCAGATTATCTGAACCTACAATTACATCTTGTTCCAACAGCCGTCTCTAGAAAGTATACATGAAGGTAAGAGTTAGCATAGGTTCTCTCCCGACACATCTGAAGGCGATGATTGGATGGTTTGAATTGTAGGAGAGCCTACAGGTGATGTCTGAGTAGCTGCTGAAGCGGTGGCGGGGACCGAGAAAATGTGACTTGGAGCAACGAGCAGAGGTGTTGTCTCTGTAGCTGATGGATGAACAGGTGCTGAGCTTGCATCCTGCTTGCATATTGGACAAAAACGTCTCCGCGTGAGTAGCCACTGGTCTATACAGCCGACGTGAAAGTCTGCACATGAGACGATAATTATTGCAGATTTCAGTGCCCAAAAACCTCTATTGAAAGTTGAATAGATAACCATACCACGAATGCCTGCATCAGCAACGAGAGGTCCTATAACTACTAACTAATATCTGACGAAAAATTATCTCGATCTTGTGACAGATAGGCATGCAAATCTTTTATGGAAAGCATTAAAGAGACATTTAAAATGCCCATTTACTGCTGGATTAGGCTACATCACACGAGCAAGATTTAGTTCGTTAGAGCAACAAACCATGCTGACAAGGTAAGAGTCGCAGTTTTTCTCCACTCTCATAGTCCTCCAAGCAGATAGCACACATCTCTCCAGTAGCAGCTCCTCCAACAGCCTTGAAAATTAAGGTGGGCAATGCGTGCACATCCCGTGCGTTCATTCCAGAGGGTTCCCTAGATAATAACCGAGAACCGCGATGTCGTAAGCTATGCCGACGGACAAAGAAAAACGTAGACAACACCGCTGAAATGGCAAGGAGCGAGATCGAAGACACAACCATGATTGACCAGGCGGTATCCTCAATATATGGTACCAGGGTACATGTATTGTTGTCACCGACAGCACCCAAAAGGGCTTGTCCAGTAAGCCAAGAGACAAATACTGCATAAATGTCAATACCCTCAGGTGAACCTGACACTGCAAAGGCAAGCAAAAAATCAGGTTAGCACATCAGTGCTACCAAAAATGGTGGTCTTGGACGTCAAGATAAAAGATACCAATAAATAAATACGTGATCTAATTCATCATTAGGACTCTCTAATTCTTGTTAAAAGCTTTAACAGGTCTGAAACCTTTGGAATACAATAGAATAATAACTAGGTGGCAAGTATGAGCACTGCTTTCAGCGACAGAACACGCAAACCCAAATGATGTGTCAGAGGCTTACTTATAACCAAGTCACCGACAAAATCCATACTATTGTACACAATCGCAGCTTGAAAGCCGGCATCTTGAGCATTCTTCACCTTCTTATCAAAATTACAACTGCCCCGTGATACCAAAACAAAAGGAGGCAATGGCTCTCCCTTCGGAATGAGATTTTTAAGGGGTGAGCATGCGTCGAGTGGATTTGCTTCGTGCAAGATCCCAGCTACGCCTCCGCTGGGAATGGAAGGAGCTGCACAAACAGAAAAGCAAAATATCAGCAATGCACCTTACCATGCCTTTTACCGTAATTTTTATTGAGATACATGAAGCTACAAAAAGATCAGGGTATGTGCCGCAAGAAAGGATGCTTGAGAACGTACTGAAGGCAGCTTCCATGTCCGGAAAAGATCGAGATTCATTTTTAGTGTTGAACAGAAGAACAGCCGCGCTTCCATGGCCAAATAGGAGGGTGAGAATGACGAGGGAGAGACAAGCTAAAGAGACCATCACCTCCTTCTGGTTCGTAATTCTACTGAGAAAACCGGATTCCCCTACAACTGAAGGCATGCTCACGGCTAATTGAACTTCGCAATGCCTTGCTGGCGCTTTCGTCCTGAATTTCGTGACTGTGGCCACTCTCTCTTTGGTATTCGAAAGTGTAGCATACTTGAGGTCGCCACAGTATGAACAGTACTACTGTGTCAAACAAGGCTCGGGAATGTTCGAGGAGCTTCTGGAATCAGTAGCTAAAAAACTAAGCAACAGAGGAGACGCAAAACGTCGAAAATCAAGGAAACTGTAAACACAAAATGTTGCTTCGGTTCCTGCTAATCAGTGAACTCGAAGCAGATAAATAAACTTGAGATAAAGGTAGGAGGACAAAAAGGCATACGAATGCGATCAGATGCAGAAAAAATTCTGAAGTGAAAGAATATAATGATGCAAAAGAGCAAATTTGAAAAGCAAGGAACAACAGAGAACCGTTCTACTATACATGAGATCCGAAAATCTTCAGGAACACACAATAGGCTGTGGGAAAATTCAATGAATAGACTATCTGCAAAAAAAATCTGACAAAGCAATGTTCTCAGGACATTAGGAGGAGTTTTCACTAAAGTTTCAAACAAAGAGTAACTGAAACGAAGGCGACCAGAAACCCTGGCACCAGAAGCGGGACCAGAACCTCGAAAGACACTAAACCGCTAGTGAACCTACACGCACTCAAAACAAAACACTCCATAACCACGCCACCAGAATCTCATCAGGCAATCTCCCCACGAACCATCACACCAGTTTCCCGAGGGCCACGCGACGCAAGATCTTTGCAAGAGATCAGAATCCCACAATCGCCCACAAACTACCATTTCGACTCGCAACGTCACCACTGATCCTCGACAAAAGTTAGCAAAAATAATTCCATACCAAATATAGATTCGCGACAGCGGCTATATACAAAAAAACACACAAGCCACGTGTGTCCTCACCAGAGCCCCTCCAGCCGAACCGGCAACTGTAAACGGAACGATAATGAGGAGCAGCAGCAGGACGGCACAGAGCGGCTCAGAAGCTGCGCCACTGTGGCTCACAAAACGTCCCGAAGAAGGTCGTTGGATTGAGCACGAGATGCAGAGTCAGGCGATCAGTAACAGAGCTGACGATGTTTGGCTTAGGACGACAAAATCGGGGAAGAGTACGGCACAGCGGCGGAGATATGCTGCCGCAAGCAGTGAGCGACCACGACACCCGCCGTCCAGCTTGCCCCACCCCCGTCGTCGGCACACGACGCTGGTTCTTAAACCTCTGCGTGTATGAAAATCGGATATCACCTAGGTATCAGGCGTACACGTAGTTAGATATCTTGGTTGGATTGTCAGGATTGGGCTGTTTCCCTTTTGACTATTAGTGCCTCAGTGCACAGTCACGCTGATGGTGACGAATGGATGTGGCTGGGATATTTTGCATGTATTTGATGTGTTGTGAATTGATTTTAAAGAAAAAAACGAAATTACGTTTTGGTGTATGTGTACAAGTTTTCTATAACTACCCCCAAATGGGTCTTGCAGATAAATATTGAACATTTCATTTTATCATTCACAACAGATCTATGCATAGGGTGGGAGTAGAGCCCTCGTTTATATAAATCTTTTGATGATCTAAGGGAGGTTTGTTAATTAGTGTGGGTTGGCTTAATAGTAATGATAGATTTCTATCTCAAACAAGTTCTTGGTTTATATAAATGTTTGCTCATATGTTTAATTAATGACATTGTGGAGACAAAGGATTCTAAGTATGTTTTATTAGATATATTTAAGTTTTATAAAGTGAAATAAAAATTGCCAACCTCATTGGAATACTTTCAAAACTTTTAGGTTCAATTTTTCATCATTTGTTTAGGGTCATTTTGCTATCATTGGTTTTGTGGTTTAGGAAAATTGTAAACACAAGTTCTTATTTTGATCTTACACAATGGTGTTTCCATGTATTTTATTTTTATAAGTAATTTTATTTATTAAATCATATCTAAAATATTTTGAGATATATATATATATATATATTATTTATCAATATTTTCTAAGTAATTAATTATCTCTCTTAAGCTAAAAAATATTAAATGGATTTTATTCTTATTTTTGAAATCAAATGTGATGTGTTTTAATAGAAATAAAGATTAAAATTAGATTTTGGAAGTGATTTTAAACAAAAAAATAATTTTTACACAATATTACATAAAATAATTTTATTTTTATTTTTTGTAATTATAACTACAACGTATATATAGTATTACATCTATTAAGTTATATGGTCAATTTGCCTTCCTCAACATAATTGTAGGAAATTAAAACTTATCGAGGCCGTCATATGATCAATTTGTTCAAAACTTGTTTTGTGTGTAAACTTGCAACTCACCTGGTACATTCTCTTCTACACACCTAACACCTTGTCACTGTATATAAGTTGCAAAAAGCACATCAATATGTATCTTTTTAGTCTTAAAAAACTCACAAAGAGAGCATTCTAACCCATCTCTTTAGACTAGAATATTTGACTGAAGTACCATAACAATGTCGCACTTTACTAATGTGTAGCGGCTATAGATCTGCAAACAAAAGAATGTGAAGCCTTCAATCTTATAGATTATCCTTGCCAAGTGGGCTAAAATTGAATTTAACTTTACAAAAGTACCTTCACAAGTCAGCATTAGTAAGAGCTTAAAGAAACATAACAAATACAAAGCAATAGATAACAACCAACTTCAACCAAAGTGCCTAAAGATGGTTCACTTTTTTGAACTCAAGGAAGTACTTATTTTGTGGATTTTTAAGTGCCAAGCTTAAAATATATTATTGTGATTAGAGCCCATAAAGAATGATGATTAATGCTTTACAAAGATGCTTATAATTTTCAAATGCAAAATTAAGTTTTTCAATAGCTGGTTTGAAAAGTTTCTTTCTTGCCATAAGTTGAAGGTTATCAAAATACATTGAGAGGGAGATTAAGCTAATCAAGTTGGTATGGATGAAGCAATGTCTATTCTAAAGCCCTCATTATAAGTTATAATTTGTGTAATATTTATAATATGGATGAAACAAGATTATTTTACAATATGATGCCAAACCAAACCATTATTCAATAGTAAATAGTTGGCTACAAAAAAAAAAAAAAATAAAAAAATAAAAAATGTAAGGATCATCATTGGATTTAAAATAAATGCCAATAGAATCCATAAATTATTGTTTTTTTTTTTTATTAGCCATGTGTCACGAATTTAGAATATTGACTGGAAATCTAAACAAGAAGCTCAAGAAAAATCAGCAAGAACTAGATTAATCAGATGAGTATAAGAACAATACTAGAGAGGTGAGTTAGAGCTTCAAGAGGTGTGTTGTCAAGACTAAGGATCCCCTCGGTCTCGGCTCCTATATATACTACAAGCTAGGAAGCTTCTTAAGTAGCTTCCATAAATTAGAAAGCCTCTCAAGCACCTTCTACGAGTTAGGAAGCTTCTCAAGCAGCTTCTACAAGTTAAGAAGCTTCTCAAGCAGCTTCCACAAGCTAAGAAACTTCTCAAGCAGCTTCTACGAGCTTGAAAACTTCTCAAGTAGCTTCTACAAACTACAAAGCTTCTCTAGAATCTACTAGAATCTTCTACAACTTCTTAGTATATGTCCTTGATATCATCCCTCCATTTAGCTTTGAGGTCTCCGAGAAGCAATCCTATTACGAGTCAGTACTAATGTAAGAAGTTGAAAATTTATTACTTAATGTCTGGAATATACTCCAATTGATGTTTGCACAGCAAGTAGATCATTAGTCCTTGTAACCAATGATAGTGTCCTACACCTTTGATTTCCGACCAAGCATGAACTTCTGTGTCTTCATTGTGAAAATGCCTTGCAAATACTCCTTCGAAAAAATCACCATAGGTAGGTTCTACCTCAAATACAATCATTAGCAATCTGTTACTAGGTATCCTCCGTCGTCTTTGTGGTACAGGCGGTTCTTCATCTCGGAGTCGTCTTTGTGAGATACTCGGTTGAGAGGACATGATTGGAATGGTATCTATCTCTTGGCTATCCATATTAGACCGAAAAAACAAGCACTAAACATGGAAGAATGGACTCAGGTTACAGATTTATAGTCTCTAACTATATCTTTTAGAGGTTCCTTCTCCCCCTTCTTTGTAAGGCCGAGGATTAAAAGGCTTCAAGGAGAAGGGACTTCATTGAAAAACTTTCATCAAAAGGACTTAGGTTTCTGAGGATAGCATTGATGAAACTCATGTACCTTTTACGACGTATTGATAAGATTTTCCGCTGATTTCTATGTGCGCTCATTGATATCATAGCCGCTCTAATGCACTAGGTACTCCAATTTTCTCCACTTACACCATGAATCTAGAACCTTTTCTACCTTGTATTCTTCGTGGTCTTCAATTTCAATACTAGGTGGCAGACATTGTTTTTTTTCATGAAAAGATGACTTTAGATAAGGCTCCAAGAAAGAAACATGAAAGATTGGGTGTACTTTCTGTCACGGACATACATATAATTACCTATATGAATAGATAAAAGTATGTAAAAGTAGATAAAAGTAGGTTAATTGTGTAATATCTTCTAGAGAAGCTTCTTAGAAGCTTCATAGACGCTGCTTTGACTTTATAGGAGTCTATAGTTGACTTTTAGGTTAGAAACTTGGTCAACAAGTTAGCCATGTGCCACACATGTTGGAGGCTTAAAGAACAAGCTAACTACGTGGTCCATCCATAGAAAACTTGCCTTGCAAGCAAAGGCATGTGGCCTAGAAAGTCAACATATATTGGAGGTCTTATAGAACATCGCCACGTGGCTTCTAGTTAGATAGTATATATAGAGGCAAGAGTGAAGCCCTCTTCACTCTTGTCAACTCCTTTCTTGCTTCTAGTCTAGTTTCAAGGGTCTCTAGTTTTCTTGTATTTTGGCAATAGCCATTCCAGTTTCTTTCTTAATATACATATTTCTATTTTGTCCTATTTCTTTTTGAGAAAAGTCTCACTTACTCTTTAGCTTTCATCGAGTTCTTGTCCTTGACAGATTGACAAGAGTACACTTACAATATCAGAGCTTTGTCTTTTCTTGATTAAGAGTGGATTACCCCTTTTTCTTGATAAGACATAAGCGCATTAGAAGTTGCGGATTACCCTCTTTTAAACTGATATTGTTCTTAGTATTTTCTTTGTTATCAATTCCTCTCTTCTATTTGTTTTGAGCGTTATTAGACATCTTCTCTTTTCTAAGTGCTACTATGACAGAGCTTGTTGAAATGAAGAGTGCAATGGCACAGATGCAAGAACAATTGAGGGAGTTAATGCTTGCGATGCATCAACTCAATTTACCACCACAAAGAGCAACAAAAATGGTAGGAAGTGAAGATATAGAGATGATTGGGGCTGCTTCAACATCTGCACCAAACCATGTCCCTTCTCCCAGAATGGAACACCCTTCGAGTGTTAGAGAACCGAGAGTTGCCTTGCCCGAGAAGTTTGATGGTACCAGATCCAAGTTTCGAGGATTCATCAATCAGGTCCAACTAGTGATTGAACTTCAACCCCAGAGCTATCCAACTCCAGGGTCACAAGTAAGATTCATTGGTACACTTCTTTCAGGTTCAGCATTGTCATGGTTTTCATCTATTCTTGAACGACGAGATCCAATATTGGATAATCTGGAGGCTTTTTTGGCGGAGTTTCGATCCATGTTTGGAGAACATGATGCAATTCGTGTTGCAACCAACAAGATCCGTATTTTGCGACAAGGCAATCGATCAGTAACATTATATGCTTCGCAATTTCGACAACTTGCAACTGATATCAAGTGGGATGATGCCGCACTTGTGAGTCAATTTCTCTACGGATTACAATATGAGGTAAAGAAATTGATGCTTAATTTACCTGATCCTCAAACATTGAGTCAAGCAATTGACTTTGCTGTGAAGTGCGACAATCGACTTTTTGAATTTCGATCCGAGAGTCGCACAAGTGGGCCTCAACGTTACTACAATTCAATGGCAACACCGACGTCTCCTCAACACATACCTTCGGAAGTAGAGGATATGCAAATTGATGCGGTACGTTTCAAACCTCTTACTGAGCAAGAAAAGTCTCGTCGTCGACAAGAAGGATTGTGCTTATATTGTGGAGAACCTAAGCACACTGCTCAACATTGTCCAAAGAAGCGACGTAACTACAAAATGAGGAGTACGACTGTGAAAGAAGACAGTATGTCGGAAAACGAGTACGTCCAGCTACAATAGGGACCGTGCGGCTGGAATCTTGTACAACTTCTAATGAAGGTCCTATCCTCTCCTCAGAACCATCTCCTTGTTTTATAATAGATGTGCGTTTAGGACCTAATAATTACAAAGCCTCTGCCTTGATAGATTCAGGAGCCTCAGCTTGTTTTTTAGATGAAGAATTTGCTAGATGTCATAGAATATCATTAATACAAAAAACTAAACCTGTACACGTAGAAGTCATAGATGGTCGTCCGTTGTCTTCTGGAGATGTAACTCACGAAACACTTCCTGTAGATGTAGTAATAAATGGTCATAGTAGTTGCGTAATTTTTAATATAATTAGATCTCCCTCTAATCCAATAATTTTAGGCTTATCATGGTTAGAAAAGTATAATCCTCGAATAGATTGGATTTCTCGTAAACTTGATTTTTCTCAAAGCATTAGTAACAGTTCTATTAATCAAGTAAAAAACCATGAGTCTAGTATAGTAAAACCCGCACTTATAGGTGCAAAAGCATTTATACACGCAGCAAAAGAAGGATCAACTTTTGCTATTTATGCTGCACCTATTTCTGAAAGCGTAAAGACTTCAAGTGGCATTCCAAGCCAATATCAGGATTATCGAGACGTTTTTGAGAAAAAGAATGCAGATATTCTTCCTGAGCATCGCCCATACGATTGTTCAATCGATCTCAAGGAAGGAACTCAGCCACCATTTGGACCAATTTACAGTTTATCGCAAGATGAGTTGGCTGAACTCAAGACATATATTGACGAGAATTTAGCGAAGAATTTCATACGTCATTCAAAATCTCCAGCAGGAGCTCCAATTTTATTCGTAAAGAAAAAAGATGGATCTTTACGAATGTGTGTTGACTATCGAGGACTCAACAAGATCACAATCAAGAACAGGTATCCATTACCTTTGATATCAGGACTCCTTGACCAGTTAAATCAAGCTAAGATCTATACAAAAATAGATCTAAGAGGAGCATATAATCTAGTACGGATCAAAGAAGGAGATGAATAGAAGACTGCGTTTCGAACCAGGTACGGACACTTTGAATACAATGTCATGCCTTTTGGACTCACGAATGCACCAGCTGCTTTTCAACATCTCATGAATGATGTATTTCGTGAATTCTTAGACAATTTTGTCGTCTGCTACCTAGACGATATCCTGATTTATTCTAAGAATGTTGAAGAACATGAAATACATGTTCGTCAAGTATTACAAAAACTTAGAGATGCAGGATTGTACGCCAAGATAGAAAAGTATGTATTTCACACTACTCAAGTTGACTTTTTAAGATACATCATTTCAAATGATGGTCTTATGATGGATTCTAAGAAAGTCCAAACAATCATGGATTGGAAGATTCCAAAGACTGTAAGAGATGTCCAATGTTTCTTGGGATTTGCCAATTACTATCGGATCTTCATCAAAGACTTCTCACGAGTTGCAGCTCCACTTACACGCTTGACTAGTAAAGATAAATTCCAATGGAATCAAGAAGCGGAAGCAGCATTTGAAGCCTTGAAGACATCGTTTGTCTCTGCACCAGTCTTATATCGTGTTGACTTTTCCAAGGTATTTTTTATGGAAACAGACGCATCGGATTTTGCCTTGGGTGCAGTTTTATCACAAATGGGAACAGATGACAAACTTCATCCGATAGCTTTTCATTCAAGAAAATTCTCAGCAGCCGAGATCAATTATGAGATCCACGATAAAGAACTTCTTGCGATCGTGGATTCCTTTCAAGAATGGCGTCATTATCTAGAAGGCGCTTCTAGTCCAGTCACTGTGTATACAGATCACAAGAACCTCGAGTATTTCATGTCAGCACGCGTGTTGAATCGTCGTCAAGCTCGTTGGAGTATGTCTTTGTCAAGATTCGACTTCATTATCACTTATCGGCCAGGAAAACAACAAGGTTTGTCTGATGCCCTGTCTAGACGTTCTTATTTTGCACCAAAAGAAGGAGATGCAGCTTTTGAACAACAAAGAACGGTCCTCTTGAAACCGGAGCAATTTCATCTCCGAGCAGTGAAATCAACATTGACTGTTGATTCAACTTTTCTCAAGCAAATCCAGTCCAGTATGTCCTCAGACCCTCTTGTTCATGATATCGAGAATAATTCTTCCAAGTCTCATGATTCTTCTAAGTTCGAGTTCAAGAATAATCTATTATATTTTGAAGGACGCCTATATGTTCCAGAAGGAAAAGCACGTTTGCGTGTTCTTCAAGCACGTCATGACTTTCCAGCAGCAGGACACTTTGGATATAATAAGACTTTGGAACTCATATCAAGAGATTTTTGGTGGCCACAAATGTGGAAGTCAGTCAAAGACTTTGTACAATCATGTGATATTTGTTCAAGATCAAAAATTCCTCGACATCGACCTTACGGACTTCTTCAGCCATTACCTATACCAGAACAACCATGGTCTTTTGTTTCTATGGATTTCATCACAGATCTTCCAAACTCAAGATCTTATGATTCTATATTTGTGATAGTAGATCGTTTTACCAAGATGGCACATTTTATGCCATGTACAAAATCTATCACAGGTGAAGAAACAGCTAAGCTTTTCATTGATAATATCTATCGCTATCATGGATTACCTAAAGATATCATATCGGATAGGGGAACTCAATTTGTATCGAGATTTTGGAGGACTCTTTTCAAGATTTTAAAAGTGGACATAAAGCTATCTTCAGCTTTCCATCCTCAAACTGATGGACAAACAGAGCGCGTAAACCAAGTCTTGGAACAGTATTTAAGGTGTACCATCAACTACCAACAAGATGATTGGACAAACCTTCTGCCATTGGCAGAGTTTGCTTATAATAATACGGTACATTCCTCCACGCAACAAACACCTTTCTTTGCCAATTATGGCTATCATCCACGACTTGATACTTTTGATTTTTCAAAAGTTGATAATCCTGCAGCAGAAGATATGGCAAATCGGTTGTCAGAGTTACATGCAATAATGAAGGCGCAGTTGAAGAAAGCTCAAGAACGACAAAAGATAAATGCAGATGTATATCGTAAAGAGCAACCACAACTCAACATGGGTGATAAGGTATGGCTACTTCGTCGCAATATCAAGACCACTCGACCTTGTGACAAATTGGACTATCGTAGGCTTGGCCCCTTTTCTGTTTCTGAACAGATCAACCCAGTTGCATATCGGTTACATCTACCGGAGTCAATGAAGATCCATCCTGTATTCCACGTGTCTCTTCTTGAACCATATAAGACAGTGGATATACAAGGAAGAAGACAAATGCCACCGCCTCCTATAGAAGTAGATAATAATGAAGAATTTGAGGTGGAAGAGATATTAGACTCAAGGCGGTGCCGAAATAAGCTAGAATATCTTGTTCATTGTCGCGGATATGATATTAGTGAGCGCACATGGGAGCCATCCAGGAATCTAGCAAATGCATCAGCTAAAGTCAAAGTTTTTCATCAACGACATCCATCAAAACCAAGATGAAAACCTCTCTTATAAAAGAGACAAGATTGAGGCAAGATAACATTCAAATTCCTATCCTTGTTTGTAACTTCTTTGCATTTGTGACGCTAATTAGATGGAGAGCCAACAACCAGCGGATTCAACTCAAGAACCTTCGTTTGCTGACTTACCGGATGAGACATTGCGATTGTCACAACCTTCAAGACGACGCAACCGAGATGAAGATCCTCAAGAACGACATGTTCTTCCTCGAATAGATGGTGAGATAGAACGCGTTTGGTATCACGACCTTGGAAGAGATTCTCGATGTTTGGTGATATTATTGTAGATAGGAACGACTCCTGATGGTGTTTCAAATGTATTATTTGAAGGAAGTTATGAAGGCCTCAACAGTGATCAAATAACAGGGTGGTCTTCTCGCCCTGGAATGGGACACTATCGATGGCTAAGAGGACCCATCAACTATCTTCGAAGAGAACAAAGATCAGAGTATGTAGCAAATACAATTCGCCGCATATTAGATTTTCTCAATATATAATCACCGCTCCTCGTGGAACTCGTCCCTAGAAGGGGGGGTAATGTCACGGACATACATATAATTACCTATATGAATAGATAAAAGTATGTAAAAGTAGATAAAAGTAGGTTAATTGTGTAATATCTTCTAGAGAAGCTTCTTAGAAGCTTCATAGACGCTGCTTTGACTTTATAGGAGTCTATAGTTGACTTTTAGGTTAGAAACTTGGTCAACAAGTTAGCCATGTGCCACACATGTTGGAGGCTTAAAGAACAAGCTAACTACGTGGTCCATCCATAGAAAACTTGCCTTGCAAGCAAAGGCATGTGGCCTAGAAAGTCAACATATATTGGAGGTCTTATAGAACATCGCCACGTGGCTTCTAGTTAGATAGTATATATAGAGGCAAGAGTGAAGCCCTCTTCACTCTTGTCAACTCCTTTCTTGCTTCTAGTCTAGTTTCAAGGGTCTCTAGTTTTCTTGTATTTTGGCAATAGCCATTCCAGTTTCTTTCTTAATATACATATTTCTATTTTGTCCTATTTCTTTTTGAGAAAAGTCTCACTTACTCTTTAGCTTTCATCGAGTTCTTGTCCTTGACACTTTTATAGCAACCGGTAATCCCAGACGGTACGCCACTGGATTGATTTGCTTCTGGATGACAAATAGTCCCAATCTTTGGTAGTCCAACTTATCACATGGTTGCTTGGTTTTGATATTTTGTCGAAGTAGCCATACTGTATCTCCAATTTTGAAAGTAGGTGCCTGATTTTGAAATTTGTCTATGGATGCTTTGTAAGCTTCTTGAGCGGTTTGCAATTGAAGCTTCAATGTAGTTTGAAGCTTCAATAGTTGTTTCACAAATCCTTTAGCTACCGAGTTGTTATTCGTTGACGGACTCAACAAATCAAGCTTTGGATGATATCCATAGTTGGAAAAGAATGGTGTTTGTTGAGTCGATGTATGAAGGGTGTTATTATATGCAAACTCGGCTAACAATAGATATGCAGTCCAATCATCTTGCTGATAGTTGATGCTGCATCGTAAATATTGTTCCAAAGTTTGATTCACCCATTCTGTTTGGCCGTCAGTTTGAGGATGAAAAGCCAAAGAAAGCTTCATATCTACCTTTAATATTTCAAAGAGAAATCTCCAAAACTTTGATACAAATTGGGTTCCTCGATCCAACATGATATCATCTGGTAAACCATGATATTGATACACATTATCAGTGAAGAGCCTTGATGTATCTTTGCTTGACGATGTTTTCTTGCAAGGGACAAACTGTGCCATCTTTGTAAGCCGATCTACTACAACAAAGATGCTATCAAATGAATTCGATGGCAGCAGGTCCATAATGAAGTCCATGGAAACTGAAGACCATGGTTGACGTGGAATAGGCAATGGCTGAAGAAGACCATAAGGACGATGCCAAGTGTTCTTGGATCTTGAACAAATGTCATAGGAGAGGACAAAATCCTTGACATCCTTCCACATTTGGGGCCACCAAAAATCTCGAATAATAAGTTCTCAAGTCTTGTTGAATCCAAAATATCCTGCAGTTGGAAAGTCGTATCAAGATTGGAGAACTCGGAGTCGTGCTGGTCCCTTTGGAATATACAACCGCTCTTCAAAATATAAAAGATCTCCTTCCACCTTAAACTTGTCATTATTGACACATTACATGATATTTAGGGCTACAAAATCTCCAATAGTCGTAGTACGTACTTGGTTGAGGAAGTCAGCATCAATTGGGACTATAACAGAGCAAAGCTTGAATTATTTCGACTTCAATAATATTGTACACTATTGATCAAACGCTGCTTCTCTAGCCTTTGGCACTAGATACGATCTCCTTGATAATGCATCGGATAGTTCTTGTTGCTTCCTAGGTCAATAAGTAATAACAATGTCAAACCTAGATAGTAACATATTCCATCGAGCTTGATAATGATTGAGAACGTGAGCCGACATAAAGTATTCCAAATTCTTGTGATCCAAGTATGTAGTCACCAGATACACAGCTCTTTCGAGGAAGTGATGCCACTCTTGAAAAGAATCTACTATCGCAAGAAGTTCTTTATTGTAGATCTCATAGTTGATCTTAGCAACAGAAAACTTTCGAGAGTAGAATACAACCGGATGAAGCTTCTCGTTTGTGCCTATCTACAAAAGTACAGCTCCCATAGCAAAATCTGAAGCATCGGTCTCCAAATAGAAGGCCTTTGCAAAGTCTGGATGTACCAAGATTGGAGCCATAGTAAATGTCGTCTTAAGATCTTGAAATACTTTTTTTGCTAGAGGTTCCTATTCTAGCTTATCTTTATATGTCAATCGAGTGAGTGGAGCAGTAATTTGAGAATAATTCTTGATGAAGATCTGATAGAAATTAGCAAAGCGAAGAAAGCATTGTACATCTCTAATCGTCTTTAGAACTTTCCATGATACGATTGCTTCCACCTTCTTAAGGTCCATCTTCTTTGAATTATGGCACAATTGAATTTTTGGGATTCATTCCACCTTTTTAGGGTCTATGGCACAATCGTATGGTCAATGCTTCGGTAGCATGTCGGCATTCTTCTTTTAAAATACGTCTTCAAAATCCTTATATTGCTCTGGTATATTTGTTGTCGAAATCTTCTCTTTGCTAATTGGAGTCACATAAATGACAAACTATGTGCCTTCTTTGGACAATGTTACAAACACTCTTGCTCCAATAAATAAGGATTCTTTGATTCGGGATCTTCTAACAAGCTTACTCTCGGAATGTTCTATAGGAAATGTCATCCTTTGTTACGGCTCACCATGCTCCAACTATATCAACAAGCAGCCTGAATTCATATTCAGAGGTGGAAGACATGCAAATTGACGTAGTACATGTCAAATTCCTAACTCTAGAAGAAAAAAAAGTGACATATGAAAAAAGGACTATACTTGTATTGCGGTGAAGAAGGCCACGGAGCTGGAAACTGCCCCAAGAAGCAAAATCAACGCATTGTTAGGACTAAAGGCACATTTATTCAGGAAAACGAAGATGCCCAGTCACAATAGGGACTGTGCGACTAGACAATTCAATACCACAACAACAATCAGGTTCTTCTCTTTTCGCTCAGCATGCCCATTGCTTTACCATTCCTCTATCTTTTGATCCTCAGAAACTAAAAACCTTAGCGTTATTAGATTCAAGAGCATCTGCTTGTTTTTTAGATGAAGAATTTGCTAAGAATCATAAGATTCTTCTAGTACAAAAATCTAAACCTGTTCACATAGAAGTAATAGATGGACGACCTTTATTATCTAGGAGTGTCACCCATAAATCAGAACCTATAGAGGTGACGTTTAAAGACCATAGTAGTTATATTATTTTCAATATTATTAGAATCCCGTCAAATCCTGTTATTCTTGGTCTTTCTTGGTTAGAAATGCATAACCCATCCATAGATTGGACGTATATTGTCTTGAGCGTTGGTCTTGGTGACGTTGGAATAGGCAATTATCGCACTTCACGGCTTGGCTAATGGCTTCGTTGAGCATTTGTAGATTGAGAAGAGATAATAATAAATCCTTTATGTCATCCCTCAAGCTCCAATAAAATTGAGTCATCAATGCTTCCTCAACCCAGTTGATGTCATATACTAATTGTCTAAAATCTGATGCATAGATTGACATAGAGCGTGTCTCTTATCGTAGCGACCAGATCTTTGTTGTAGTCCATTGCGCCTTGTCATGTTTGCCAAATGCTTCTGCAAACACATCTAAAAAAGTTTTGAAGTTGTTCGAAATTGATGATCTTTTCTCAAACAAAGGAGCAAACCATAATAGAGCTTGCCTTGCGAGCAAAGTTCCAACTAGTTGAAGACGTGATTCCTCCGTCGCATAGCGTTCAGGCTGTAAAGTTGTTATCAATCTAATTTGATTGATAAAACCTCGAAACTTAGAATGCGTACCATCAAACTTATCTGGAAGGCTAATTTGGGACTCTTTTCATTGTAAGACCAACGGTCCTTGTTGAATTAGAGGTAAGGCTGCTTCTCTTAGTACTGAAGCTTGAGGCTAGTGAATCCTCGATTGTGCCATCTTGGATGCTCCATCATTATGAAGTCTTGCAATGATTCTTTCAATCTCTACAGTTCTTTGTGATAACGTAGGAAGAGCATTTATAATGGTGTCCAACTTTGACTTTGAACTTTCAATCATACTAATATCTTGACCTCCGGCCATTCTAAGAGAAGGAAAGAAATGACTCTACAAGAAGGTAGTATTGGTTTAGAGGAGGGTACTCCGCAACCTCTACAATGCCTTAAAACCTTCAAAAAAAGAGATAATCCACTCTCTCTAAGAAAAATAAAACTTCAGTATTATAATAGAAGAAATATCAATTTAGAAGAGGATAATCTATAATTTCTAAAATACCAATACCTTCAAACAAAGGAATAATCTACACTCTAACAAGAAAGAAGAAGCTCTGATATTAAAGATGAGTGTAGTCTCGACAAACTGTCACAAATTTAGAATATTCACTGAAAATCTAAACAAGAAGCTCAAGAAGAATCGACAAGAATCAGATTAATCAGATGAGTACAAGAACAACACTAGAGAGGTGAGCTAGAGCTCCAAGAGGTGTGTTGTCGAGATTGAAGATCCCCTCAATCTCAGCTCCTATATATATTACAAGCTAGGAAGCTTCTCAAGTAGCTTCCACAAACTAAGAAGCCTCTCAAGCAGCTTCTGTGAGTTAAGAAGCTTCTCAAGCAGCTTCCACGAGCTTGAAAACTTCTCAAGTAGCTTCTACAAACTACAAAGCTTCTCTAAAACCTTCTAAAATCTTCTACAACTTCATAGTGTATGTCTTTGATACCATGCCCACAAGCCCCGCTAATTCAATTATTGAGATGCAAACAATTGGGCTTTTATTATCATTCTAATAAGAAAGCATGAATGATTATGATTTTTTTTTCAAGAATGGTTGAAAAAGCACAATGAAGAGATGAAAAGGGCTCATTGGTGGATTGTTCTTCTAATGATAATATACCATTGCATATTACAAATAATTTTATGACTCTAAACATTGACATTTGTATACTTCTTCTAAATATTTTATTGAAGATCCAACCAATGGATGTTGGAATTATTGCAATATTTATGTGGTACTATAGGTGCTTCTATATGCAAAATATTCTTGATTAAGACAAAGAAAATGAGGTCAACGTGTATAAGTTTGATCAACTAACAACAATGCATTGGTTACTTGCAACTTAAATAGAACTATTTCCAACAATAATAAAGAATTGCTTTAGGTATACTTGGCTCAATCTAGTCAAATTTTTATATTCAACTAGATGATTACAAGATTATTAAGCTTGTTGAGCTTGTTCATCATTAATAAGCAGAGAAAGGCGAAGATGCTTACAACATGCTTAAAAAAGAGTCAGGAGCTATGTCATTCATGCATACAAAGAAGCTATGAAGCCTTTCCATTATTATATCTATGCTTGATGTTGGGAATCTAAGTAAGTATGCTATCCACAAGTTTCTTTGCAATATTTAGCAAAAGTTGTATATAAAAGGTCTCCAACAAAATACGCTCGATTCTTAGTTAAGATAGTAGCCCTTTTGTTTATTTGCATTCCCTTCTGCTTTCCTTGTCCCTATTTTTCTGCTCTTCTACAAAGTTATATTTTTTTTTGTCAAAACCATAATTAAGAACTTAGAAGAAATATAACATAACCACCATAGAACTATGAGAGTTCTTCCATTTTTTAATAATTTATTGGAGGTTAGAACTTAGTCGAAGAGAATTTAGTAGAGATAATATTGTAGTTGATATAAATATTTTGTATAATTTGCTATTAAAATGATTTGGCTTCTTTTTATAATTTACTCTTCTTATAAATATTTATTTAGATATAATGTCTATATTTAATCAAAATTTACAATGGAAATTTTATTAACAACATAATTTGATATTAGATAGAAAAATTTATATATCTATATATATAAGAGCAAAATTCAACTACTTAAAACCATTGCATGTGCTAAAAAGATTTCAAATTTCTTCAAAAAAAATTACTATTTCCTTCTTTTAGTGAAGAACTGTATTCTTTAGTTATTGAACATATGTCACACAAACCTTATTTACAACAATTTTCAAAGGTGTACTCTAATCCATTAAAGTGTCTTTCTTTTAGAAACACCTGATGGTAACATACCTTTTCCTACCTTTGTATTCAAATATGTAGATATATAAAATAAATAAATACTTGACAGCTTTCAATTTCTTTTTGACAAGTTCATTCTCTGTTCCATCTCCTTATCTGAATCACCCTATTCTGAACACCCCCCAATTCCATACATGACAACAAAGTTCAACATGTTGTTTTAACATGTGATATTAGTAAAGTATATTAGTAAAGTATCTGATAACATTAAATATTAGGGATAGCTGTGTTGATATTGGAGGAGCAAGCAGGATTGGCAACCGTTTGTGAACAATCCCGCAGTGTGACGCACACGTTTCTAGCTATGAAATGCACTTGGCTCGGGCCGCTTGCACAGTTCAATGTGCCATCGGAGCTGCAATGTGGTGTTGCAGCGTGCACATCGGTTCTACAGGCGAGGAAACGCCAATTGACGGACTGAGCGTTTGCTAAAGAGACGTCACCATTGCCACCGCACATGCTGCCGCAAGAAGCAGCGCTGCAAATGTTGATGGTCGGTGGAGTTCATCCGAAGGACTCTCCATTCGTCACTTCACTTCGCACCGCGGAACACAAAGTCATGACTCACGCCATGAAAACTCGTTTTCCCTCGGATGTTCTTTGTCCGTGCTGATTGCTGCATATTCTGTGTGGCGAGTGAATGTGTCGTGTGCTGACTAGTTTCATTCAACTCGCTAGAAACTTGAAGGATTTTCGAATCTCGGAGCGTTCGTCGCATCTGCTTTAGCACTTTCCAACATTTGGTTACCTGAAACACAACTTTAGGTTGTGAATTGAAGGAAATCTGTAGGGCATAGATGTGAAAGCAACTCCGTGATGGCCGGCTCGAGGTTGTCTCGCTGCTTGTATTACACATTTCGAAACGTAGCTAAAATCGTGGTGGGCATCAGACACCAAATCTTAAACAGAGATGTTGAACCGGTGGAAGGAGATTGTCATTGCAGCGTTGCGGCAGATTTGGGAGAGCGGAGGTACAAAGAACTGTGCGAGGACGGCGCTCTTTCACTCGAGATGATTGTTTACTGCCAGTCTGAGCTTAGCGCTGTTACAAAATCCCTACAGGCGTCTCGAAGGTTAGTGATACCCGGTTTCGACGACACAGAGCAGGTGAGAACTACGCATAATTCAATGTCGATGGTCCATTTTGAATGTAACAAATTATTTCCCAATACAAATTGCAACTGAAATAGCACTTATTATGTCAGCGCGTGGAGATTGTGGTGCAGAGGAAGAGATTTCTCAACCACGACTTTCTCATCCTGAAACTCCAACCTCGTGATCGAGACGTGCCGCCGTTACACATTTGGGCCGAGAAAGTGGGTGAAGACCATAGCAGCGGCGAAGATCGCCCAGGTATTCACATCTCACTTTGCAACGATGTTGAAGACGTCGAGCAAAGATGTTCTCTCCTTAAGATTGCATGTGGATGTTCCGTCAGTCTTCCCGACATCCTCTCCATTCTGCAGAGACAAGGTCCAAATTACGATGAAAGAAACGACAATTGCTGGGACTACACAAGAGAGACAACCAAGTGGCTGTTGGAGGCCTGCATTCAGGACTGCAGGACTAGGGCTAGAGATAAAATGAGGCTGCAGGCACAGGTGACACACTTGGAGGCGAATCTGTTCCGAAACCACGCCATCAACACTATCCAGAGCGCAGCGGAAATGTGCCGCAACTTGAATGCGCCTGTGCAGTGTCCATTGCAGACTCTCCGTATTGTCCACCGATGCTCTTGTGGTCTTCGGTGACCGCGGTCGTCGGGTCCTCGGTCTTCGGTATTTTATACTCGATTGTATAGACATGACTTTTGTGCCTATGTGTTATGGTTATACAACTGTACATATGCTAAAGTCATGGTTTTATACATATTGTATGAAGATCTTGTTATAATGTTGTATTATTTATATGTATGGTATAATAAAATAGTATTAATTTGACAAAGTGGGATTTTTAATTATAGTATATTTATTTATTTTTAAATAAAACTTACTTTTTTGAGACTAAATAAATTGTTGTTATTATTTTTGGCTAATAAATTTGAAAAAAAGAATAAATACCATCTCATTAATTTAATTGATTATTGAAATATTTGATATGAAATTTAATCATTTTTTAAAATTAATATTTTTATACTTTATATATTAATAAGTTACCAATAATCATAAGTGAAAAAAAATCTCATTAAGAAAAAAAAAAGATTTTATATTTTTAAGAAAAATTGTACTAATATTGTGGAGAACCAAAATACATTGCTCAACATTGTCTAAAGAAGCAATGCAATGATGAATAAGAAATTAAATTGTTAAAGAAGACAATGTGTTGGAAAATAAGTTTGTTTAATTATGATAGGGACAATGAGACTTGAATCTTATACAACAACTAATAAAGGTCTTATTTTCTTCTCAAAACCTTAACCTTGTTTTACAAAAGATATTTATTGTAAAATTTGTATCTATTTAGATTTAAGAGCTTCAACTTATTTTATAGACAAAGATTTTGTTAAAAAACATAAAATATTTGTAATAAAGAAAATTAAGCATCTACACAAAAACGTCACAAATTGTCATTTGTTGTCTTTTAGAGATATTATTAATAAAATTACTTATAAATAAAATAAATAATGATCATAATAATATGATAATATTTAGGGTTATTGATCACCTTCTAAGCTCATCATTTATGGTTTATTGTGACCAAAGAAGTATAATCCTTAAATTAACTAGATTTCTTATAATCTCAATTTATCTTATAGTATAATTCATACTTTTGTTATCTAAGTGAAAAGTCATAAGTTTAGTACAACCAAAGCTTTATTAGTAAGTGCAAGAGCTTCATATATGCAACAAAAAAAGACAATTTTTACTATCTATGCTACATCTATTTGTCACGGACATATATTTATTGTAATTATTACTTAGGTGATATGAATAGGTAGAAGTAGATAAAATTAGATTAATTTCATAATATCTTCTAGAGAAGCTTCCTAAAAACTTTATAGATGCTGCTTTGACTTTATATATGTTTATACTTGATTGGTAGGTCAGAAACTTGATCAACAAGTTAATCACGTGCCACACATATTGGTAGCTTACGGAACAAGCTAGCTATGTGGCGCTCACATAGAAAACTTGCCTTGCAAGTTAAGATAAGTGTTGTGCAAAGCCAACACGTTTTTGGAGGTCTTATAGAATATTGCCATGTAGCTCCCAAGTAGATAGTGTATAAGGAGGCAAGAGTGAAGCCTTCTTCACTCTTGTCAACTCCTTTCTTGCTTCTAGTCTAGTTTCAAGGGTCTCTAGTTTTCTTGTCTTTTGGCAATAGCCATTTCAGTTTCTTTCTTTTATATATATATATATATATATATATATATATATATATATATATATATATATATATATATATATTATTTCTATTTTGTCATTTTTCTTTGAGAAAAAGTCTTACTTATCTATTTATTTTTATCAAGTTCTTGTCCTTGACAGATTGACAAGAGTGTACTTACAATATCAGAGCTTTGTCTAATCTTGATTAAGAGTGGATTACCTCCTTTTCTTGATAAGACACTAGCATATTAGAAGTTACGGATTACCTTCTTCTAAACTGATATTATTCTTAGTATTTTCTTTGTTCTCAAGTCCTCTCTTTTATTTGTCTTGAGCGATATTAGACATCTTCTCTTTTCCAAGTATTATTATGGTAGAACTTGTTGAAATAAAGAGTGCAATGGTACAAATGCAAGAGCAATTGAGGGAGTTAATGCTTGTAATGCATCAACTCAATTTACCACCACAAGGAACAACAAGATTGGTAGGAAGTGAAGATATAGAAATGATTGAAGCTGCTTTAATATTTGCACCAAATCATATCCCTTTTCTTATGGTAAAATATCCTTGTAGTATTAGAGAACCAAGAATTACCATATCGAAGAAGTTTGATGGCATCGGATCAAAGTTTAGAGGATTTATTAATCAAATACAACTTGTAATTAAACTTCAATTCCAAAGCTATCCATCTCCAGGATTGCAAGTTAGATTCATTGGTATAGTTCTTTCAGATTCAGCATTATCATGGCTTTCATCTTTTTTTGAACGTCGAGATTCAATATTGGATAATTTGGAGGCTTCTTTGATAGAGTTTTGATCCATGTATGGAGAGTATGATGCAATTTGTGTTGCAACCAACAAGATCCGTATTTTACGACAAGACAATTGATCAGTAATGTTGTATGCTTCACAGTTTTGACAACTTGCAACTGATATCAAATAGGATGATACTGTACTTGATAGCCAATTTCTCTACGGATTAAAATATGAGGTAAAAAAATTGATGCTCAACTTACCTAATCCTCAAACATTGACTCAAGCAATTGGCTTTGCTACAAAGTGCGATAATTATTTTTTTGAATTTTGATTAGAGAATCATACAAATAGACCTCAACGTTACTATAATTCAATGGCAACACCAATGTCTCTTCAACACATACATTCTGAAGTAGAGGATACACAAATTGATGCGGTATGTTTCAAACTTCTTATTGAGCAAGAAAAGATTCATCATTGTTAGGAAGGATTGTGCTTATATTGTGGAGAACCTAAGCACACTACTCAATATTGCTCAAAGAAGTGACACAACCATAAAATAAAGAGTATGTCTATCAAATAAGATAGTATGTCAAAAAACAAGTTTATCTAGATACAATAGGAACCGTGTGGCTGGAACCTTGTACAACACCTAGTGAAGGTCCTATTTTCTCCTCAAAACTCTTTCCTTCTTTTACTATAAATTTTATTTTAGGACCTTAATATCACAAAGCCTCTACCTTGTTAGATTGAGGAGTCTCAACATGTTTTTTAGATGAAGAATTTGTTAAAAGATATAGCATATTTTTAATGAAGAAAACTAAATCTATTCATATAGAAGTCATAGATGATCATCCGTTGTCTTCAAGAGATATTATTCATGAAATACTTCCTATAGAAGTAGCAACTAATGGTCATATTAGCTTTGTAATATTTAATATCATTAGATCTCCCTCTAATCTAGTCATTTTAGGTTTATCATGGCTAAAAAAATATAACCCTAAAATAGATTAGACTTCTTGTAATCTTGACTTTTCTAAAACCATCACAATAACCTTGTAAGTCAATGTTTTTACTACCAAGGCATAATTTAAAGTCTTTTGTAACTTTTAAGTACCTCAATATCTTCTTTACCATTTTCCAATGCATTAGTCCAGCCTTAGACATGTATTGGCTTACAACACTTATCACATAAGCAAGATCTACTCTTGTGGCCACTATTCCAAACATGACTAAGCCTACAACTGCCTTATATGGAATACTTTGCATCTCACCTTCAACTTGTACAAACTCTTCATCCATGAACTTCATTAACTTCAAATTTACCTCCGAGGATGTTCCAAGGGATTGCACTTCTCCATGTTGAATTGTTTCAATATTTCTTCAATGTACTTGGTTAGGCTTATTATAATGGTCTTATTACCATGATCTCTTATAAATTCCACTCTCAAAAAATAGTACAACTTTTTCAAATCACTCATCTCATATTTCTTCTCTAATTAGGCCTTCATCCAATCCATCTTTTCCATATTGTTAGTCAAGATGATCAAATCATCAATATAAAGGATTAAAATTTGTAAGAACTCTCTAGATTGCATCACATACAATGAATGATCAGCCTCACTCCTCACAAACCCTTTATTGACAAAAAAGGTGTCAATTTGTTGGTACCACGCCCTTGGTGATAGTTTAAATCTATACAAGGATTTTTTTAATTTGCACATAAGATGTTCTTTGCCTTGTTGTAGAAATCCTTGAGTTTGATCCATGTAGATGTCTTCTTATAATTTTCTATTCAAAAAGGCCGTCTTTATATCTATTTGATGTATTTCCAAATTCATTGCTGCTTCAATAGCTACAATGGTTCTAATGGTGGTGAATTTGGCAAAGGGTACATAAGTCTCATTGAAATCAATTCCAACAACTTGTGAATATCCTTTGGTAACTAATCTTACCTTGTGCCTCACCACCACACCCATTGCATCTCTTTTAGTCCTAAACACATACTTACAACCAACACTAGATCGATTTGTTGGAAGAGGTGTCAATTTCCATATACCATTGTCTCTTAGAATTAGGTACTAATCTTTATTGAAGAAAAGTACTTTAAAAGCTATAAATACTTAGCATCAACAAGGAGTGTAGTCTAAGAGAAGTACTTCCAATACTCTTTACTTATAGATGGTGGTTTACTTACCAACGATGTAACTTCCAACTTTTGATATTACATCCATTTTTACTTCATCCACCTAAATCCTAGGTTCTTTCTTAACTTAGCTGCTACCTACAAGCCCTTCGTGCCACCACAATAACTTACTTTAACTCTTTGCTATCTTTTTATCATTTGCAACATATAATGCTTAATCTCAATATGGTTATAACTAAGCAAGTAATTGCTGATCTTCAATATTCTCACTTTCCTAATATTCAAAAGGCTTTTAATCCTAATCTCTGAATGAGATCATGATGTCTATCCTTTACTAATGTCTAAAATATCATTCCTATGATTGCTCAATTGACCTTCAAAAAGGAGCACAACCATCATTTGGACCAATCTACAATTTATTACAAAATGAGTTGGTTGAACTCAAGGAGTATATTGAAGAAAATCTAGTCAAGAACTTCATATGCCATTCCAAATCTCCAGCAAGAGCTCAAATTTTATTTGTGAAGAAAAAAAATGAATCATTGCGAATGTGTGTCGATTATCAAGGACTCAACAAAATCACCATCAAGAACAAGTATTTGCTACATTTGATATCTGCATTCCTTGATCAATTGAATCAAACTAAGATCTATACAAAAATAGATTTATAAGGAGCATAGAATCTGGTATGCATCAAAAAAGGAGATGAATGGAAGACTACATTTTGAACAAGGTATAGATATTTTGAATACAATGTCATGCCTTTTGGACTTACAAATGCACCAGCAACATTCCAACATCTAATAAATGATGTCTTTCGGGAGTTTTTAGATGATTTTTTTGTTTGTTATCTAAATGATATCTTAATCTATTCTAAGAATATAGAAGAATATGAACTTCATGTTCGTTGTATGTTACAAAAATTGAGAAATACGAGACTCTATGCAAAGAAAAAAAAATGTATATTTCACCTTACTGAAGTCAACTTCTTAGGATATATCATTTCAAATGATGGAATTATGATGGATCCTAAGAAAGTTCAAACTATTATGGATTGGAAGATCCCAAAAATAATAAAAGATGTTCAATGCTTTTTGGGATTTACCAACTACTATCGGATCTTCATCAAAGACTTCTCTCAAGTTGCAGCTCTTCTTACACATTTGACTTATAAAGACAAACTTCAATGGAATTAAGGAGCAGAAGTAGCATTTGAAACTTTGAAGATAGCCTTTGATTTTGCACCAATCTTGTATTGCGTCAATTTTTTTAAGCCATTTTTTATAGAAACAAACACATCAAACTTTGCTTTAGATATTGTACTGTTACAAATGGGAATAGATGATAAATTTCACCTAATAGCTTTTTATTTCAGAAAATTTTTAGTAGCCAAGTTCAACTACGAGATCCACAACAAAAACTTCTTACAATCATGGATTCGTTTCAAGAATAGCGCCATTATCTAGAAGGTGCTCTTAGTCCAGTCATTGTATATATAGATCATAAGAACATTGAATATTTTATATCAACATATGTTTTAAATTATTGTCAAGTTTGTTGAAGTATATCTTTGTCAAGATTCAAATTCAAGATCACTTATCGATTGCAAAAACAACAAGGTTTGTCAAATGCACTCTCTAAATGATCATACCTTGCATCAAAAGAAGGAGATGCTACTTTTGATCAGCAACGGATAATTCTCTTGAAGCTAGAGCATCTTCATCTTCGAGCAATGAAATCAATACTAACTATTGATTCAACTTTCATTAAGCAAGTTCAGTTAAGTATGTCTCCTAATCCTCTTATTCGTGATATTAAGAGAAACCCTTTAAGTCTCATGATAGTTTCAAGTTTGAATTCAAGAACAATCTACTATATTTTGAGGGACGCCTATATATTCCAGAAGGTGAAGTTCGATTATGTGTTTTTTTAACCTCGTCATGACTTTCTAATAGTAGGAAATTTTGGATATAATAAAACTTTGGAATTAATATCCAGGGATTTTTGGTAGCTCTAAATGTGGAAGATAGTCAAAGATTTTGTACAATCTTGTGATGTTGTTCAAGTTCAAAAACTCCTCGTCATCGACCTTACGAACTTTTTTAGCCATTATCCATTCCAAAATAACCATGGTCTTTTGTTTCTATGGATTTCATTATGGATCTTCTAATCTCAAGTTTTTATGATTTCATATTTGTGATAGTAGATTATTTTACCAAGATGGCACATTTTGTATCATGTACAAAATCTATTATAGGTGAAGAAACAACTAAGTTCTTTCTTGACAATATCTATCGCTATTATGGATTATTCAAGGATATTATATCAGATAGGAGAATTCAGTTTGTATCAAGATTTTGGCGAACTCTTTTCAAGTTTCTAAAAGTGAATATAAAACTATCTTCGACATTCCATCCTAAAACTGATGGACCAACGGAGCATGTTAATCAAGTTTTGGAGTAGTATTTAAGATGTACCATCAACTATCAACAAGATAATTAAATAATTCTTCTGCCATTGGTAGAGTTTGCTTATAATAACACGATACATTCTTCTACAAAATAAACACCTTTCTTTACCAATTATGGTTATCATCTACGACTTGATACTTTTGTCTTTTCAAAAGCTAATAATTCTCTAGTAAAAGATTTGACAAATCATTTGTCAAAGCTACATGCAACAATAAAGGCACAACTAAAAGAAGCTCAAGAACAACAAAAGATCAATGTAGATGTCTATTAAGAGGAACAACTATTATTCCACATGGGTAACAAGGTATGATAACTTTGTTGCAATATCAAGACTACTTGTTCTTGTGACAAGTTGGACTATCGAAGGTTTGGACCATTTTTTATTTCTGCACAAATCAATCCAGTTGCATATTGTTTACACCTACTGGAGTCAATAAAAATCCATCTAATATTCCACGTGTCTCTTCTTGAACCATAAAAGACAGTGGACATACTAAGAAAAAGACAAGCTCTACCTCTTCTTATAGAAGTGGATAATAATAAAGAGTTCAAAGTGGAAGAAGTCCTAGATTTAAGGCGACACTGAAATAAATTGAAATATCTTATCTATTGGCACGGATATGATATTAGTGAATACACATAGGAGCCAATAAAGAATCTTACAAATGCAGAAAAGGCGGTGGAGGCTTTCATTGATGACATCCATCAAAATCAAGATGAAAACCTTTCTTATTAAAAAAAAACAAGATCTAAGCAAGATAACATTCTACTTTCAATCCTTGTTTATAGCTTCATTGTAGTTGTGACGCTGAAGAGATGGAAAACCAACAACTAGTGGATTTGACTCAAGAGCCTTTGTTTGCTCACCTACTAGATGAGACATTACAATTGTCATGACCTTTAAGACGACGCAATGAAGATGAAGATCTTTAAAAATGACATGTTCTTCTTCGAATAGATGGTGAGATACAACGCGTTTGGTATCAAAACCTTCAAAGGGACTCTCGATGTTTGGTGATTTTACTAGAGGTAGAAACAATTCTTGACAGTGTTCCAAATATTTTATTTGAGGGAAGTTATAAAAGCCTCAACAACAATCAAATAATTAAGTGGTCTTTCCGCCTTGGTATGGGACACTATCGATGGTTGAGAGGCCCTAAAAATCATCTTTGAAGAGAATAAAGATTAGAATATGTGGCAAATATAATTTGCAGCCTCTTAGACTTCTTCGACATGTGATCACCGCTCTTCGTGGAACTTTTTCCTATAAAGGGAGATAATATCACGGACATATATTTATTGTAATTATTATCTAGGTGATATGAATAGGTAGAAGTAAGTAAAAGTAGATTAATTTCATAATATCTTCTAGAGAAGCTTTCTAGAAACTTTATAGATGTTGATTTGACTTTACATATATTTATACTTGATTGGTAGGTCAAAAACTTGGTCAACAAGTTAATAAATTTTTTAAATTAAAAGATTTCAAGATTAGTAAGAGATGTCTAATGATTTTTTAAATGCATCAATTATAATTAGAGATTTATTAAGAATTTTTCTTAAGTTATTACTTTATTTATACGTTTAAATTATAAAGCCAAACTTAAATGAAATAAAAAAGCTCAAACATCACTTGAAGCTTTAAAAAAAACTATTTTTATATTCCTAATTTTAAATTACATTGATTTTTTTGAGAAATTTTTTATGAAAATAAAAGCATTGGACTTTGCTTTGAGTATAATGTTATTATAAATGGCAACATATGACAAACTTCTCTATTTAGTTTTTTATTTAAATTTTTTTTTAGTGATTAAGATCGATTACAAGATCTACAATAAAGAGTTTTTTACAACCATGGATTCATTTCAAGAATAGTGCCATTATTTGAAATATTCTTTAAGACTAGTAATTGTTTACATAATTAAAAAGAATCTCAAGTCTATTATGTCAATACGTATTTTTAATCATCACTAAGCTCATTAGAACATGACATTGTTAAGATTTGATTTCAAGTTTACTTATGACTACAAAAATAATAAGATTTGTCAAATGTCTTTTTTAGATATTCTTATTATGTATTAAAAGGGGAAAAAAAAAACTTTTGAATAACAACTAATAATTCTTTTGAAGCTAGAGAAATTTCATCTTTGAACAATAAAATCAATATTGAATGTTGATTCAACCTTTCTTAATTAAGCTCAATCAAGTATGTTTTTAGGTCTTTTTATTTCTGATATTAATTTTTTTTTGGTGGCTTCAAAAGAAGAAAGCAATTAAAGACTTTGTATAATTATATGATATTTGTTTAAGATCAAAGATTCTTTATTTTAGATCTTATTATGGATCTTCCAATCTTAAGTTCTTATGATGATATAATTATGATAGCAGATTATTTTAAGGCAATAGATATTTAATAATATATAAAAAAACTTATTATATATAAAAAAATAGCAAAGACTTTACCTTAACAATATTAAATACTATTAAGGATTATTGAAGAATATTATATTGGATTTAAAGACTCAATTTTTATTAAAATTTTGAAAAATTCTTTTCAAGATATTGAAGGTGGATATATAACTATTTTTGACTTTTTATCTTCAAAATAATGGACATATAGAATTAATGAATCAAGTTTTAAAGTAATATTTTAGATGTATCATCAACTACCACCAAGATGATTAGACAAAGTTTTTGCCATCAACAAATTTTTCTTATAATAATATAATATATTTTTTTAATTTAATAAATAATTTTTTATGATAATTATGGTTATTATTTATAATTTGATGATTTTGACTTCTCAAAAATTAATAATTTTATAAAAAAATATTTAAAAAGTTATTTTTAAGAATTACATGTATCAATCCTTTATTTGTGAGTTAATAAGCTTTTTATACCAAAATACCTACAAATCTACCTTATTTGTTATTAAAATCTATAAGAAAGAACATTCTTTTAAGAAAAATTAATTATTTTAATATACTTAATTAAAATATTACATATTTATTTCATTTCTGCTACCAAAAATTGATATGTTTTTATTCCACCAATAGAGTTACTATTCTTTTTTAGAAAAGCTCTATTCTAAATACTACTCTTTTCTAAAAAATCTACTTAATTATTCATATAATTACATACCATTACTACATAATTATTCTTTATTAATTGGTTGAATGTAAACCAAGTTGAAATACAATATATTATAATTTAAATTTCATAAATAAAGATTTAGAAACTACAAGAATAATTAGAAGTAACTACTTATGATCCTTCTACTTTCAATTTCTTTACTAACTACTTAATATTATAGATGTCTTTTTAACCTTGAATATATGTTGAACTTGATTCTCTCAAGATTTCTATACTTTTGAAGATTATAAAAAGTGAAAATTCTAAACAATTCCACACCAACCATTAAATACCTTGCATGGCCACCTAATTCTATTAATTTTGCTATAGTCAAACTTGTCTCTTTTTTATTACTATTTCAATGTTCTTCTTTCTTTTTATTATCCATAGACATTAGTTGAGCTCAATTGATTTTTTCTATTACTATCTTTTATTTGGCCCATTGATTTTTTTATTATTACTTTGCATCTTAGACCATTTTTAGTAAAGTCATCCTTCAATTCAATCTTAATTGGCTTTGAATTTTTTCTTAAAATTTTTTAATTTTCTTCAACCATCAGCTTCATTTATAAGACAAGCTATAGCTCAGATTATCTTTCTATGCTTTGTTTATTCCATATGTTTCTTCAATAGGCTCAATTAGATTCTTATAGCAATACATGTCTATATTCGTCATCTCCTACTACCATCAACAATTCTTTTGTATATTACCCTGTAATCAAGAATTCATTTTTTGCCTCATCAATGGTTTCTTCTTCTTCAAAGTTTTTTTTGGTAGAAATTTCTTTCTTGCAACTTGTTAACTAAGCTCTAAATAAAAATTTGTAATGTAATACTTTTATATTTTGAGTAAAATTTTAAAATATTTACTTGAATAACAACTTGACTTGTAAAGTATTCTTTATATTCCTTACACCTTCAAAGCAATAAATGGCTTCTTTTATAATTAAATCCTTGGTCCATTTTCTTTTTATTTTTATTTAAATATTATTTCAATACTTAAGCAAATTTTTAAAATTCTTCTAAATTCTACTTTAAGAATCCAAAAGTCACTTCAAGCATATCCTTGAGATTTTTCAAAAAAAAATTCACTTATAATCTATTCTAACATGCTAATTTTTTTAACCTAACTTTTCTAGAATTATCAAAGACATGAATCAAGATAAGAAAAATTTCAAAACTTTCTTATATAATACAAAAAGAATGAATATTTACTCTAAAATTATTATAGTATTAAGACTCTAATGGCTATTGCTAAAGATAAGAAGAGTGTAGATTCTTGAAACTAAACTAAGAACAAGGCAAATATTGATAAGAATGAAGAAGGCTTTATTCTTGTCTCCATATATACTATCTAATTAGAAGGTACTTGGTGACATTCTATACAATATCTAATATGTGTCTAATTTTTAAGACATGTCTTAACTTGTAAGGCAAATTTTTATATATATGCCATATCATTAGCTTATACTACAAGCTATAAACAAGTGTAATACATGGCTAAGTTGTTGGCCAAGTTTCTAACCTATTAATTACTTATAGATAAGTATAAAGATGAAATTGCATCTATAAAGCTTCTAAGAAGCTATCTTATAAGATATTATTAAATTAACTTATTTTTATATATTCATAATATCTAAATAATTATTAAATTAAATATGTATGTTTATGTCATTACTTCCTATTTTAAAAATGTATTCTAGAAGGAACAAAGATCATATGTTGAAAAAGTCTAAGATATGGTGAATTATATTTAAGACATACTTTGATCTTAGTTTCCTTCAAAGGTGGTTGATAGATTGTCTTAGCCATCAATCATGATTTATTTTATGATAGAAAGACTATCTTATTATTTGATCATTGTTGAGTCCTTCATAACTTCTTTTTAACAAAATATTTGTTAAATCATCAAGAATTATTCCTACTTCTATAAAAATCACTAAACATTGAGAGTTTCTTTCAAGATTGTGATAGTGAATGCATTATATCTTGCAATGTATTTAAAGAAGAACATGTTGTTCTTGAAGGTCTTTATTTTGATTGTGTTGTATTTAAGATCATCACAATTATAATGTCTTATTTCATAAGTCAATAAATGATGGTTCTTGAATTAAATCTATTGGCTATTGATTTTTCATCTTCAATATCAACAATATGCAAAAACCACAAAATATGATAGAAGATAGAATACAATCCTTACCAATCATTTTTTTTAATAATAAAAATTATTTATTCTTAATCTTGATTTTGGTAGATGTTCTCAATAAAAAATATCAATTTTCTTTGTCATGTTTATATGATTCTTAACTAGCTTCCATGTGCATTTACTAATATCATATTTGCACCAATATATAAGATGTTTCAAATTATTTTAGTGCTACTTTGAATCTAAGACTTTTTCAACCTCAAATTCTTTATTATTATTTACTTCTATAGAAGTAGGTGGTACTTATCTTCTTTTCATCATATTCACTATCTTATATAAATCAAGAAAAGACACATAAAATACAAGATGAATCTTCATTGATTCTAGTAGATATAATCAATAAGCAGTTGTATAGATTTGCTCACAAATAAGAAAAGATTCAAGCCTATAATAATCCAACTTATTATAAGGACAAATAGTTTTAATATTGCAATAAAGTAATTATACCTTGTTACCTATGTTGAATTGTGGTTGTTCTTTGCAATAGAAATTTATATTAATCTTTTGTTGTTCTTGAGCTTCTTCTAATTGCGCCTTGATTGTTGCATATAACTTTTATAAAGAATTTGCAAAATCTTTTGCAATAAGATTATCAACTTTTCAAAAAACAAAAGCATCAAGTCATAGATGATAATTATAATTGACAAAAAAAGGTGTTTGTTGTGTAAAAAAATTTACCAAATTATTGTATATAAAAATTTCCAATAACAAAAGAGTTTTTTACTCAACTTAATAATAGTTGATAGTATACCTCAAATATTGCTCCAAAATTTAATTCACTTATTTTTTTTATCCATCAATTTGATGATAAAAGGCCAAAGATAATTTTATATCTACTTCCAATATTATTGTTCTCGTTGTATTCAAGCTTCAATATACCAAAGGAATTGAACTAATAGAGGTAGATTCAAATATGGAAAAAGACTGGTTATATAAATTGGGTCTGTTAGTATCACAATTGATTGTATTTTGGCTATCTGAAATCAATTATCAAACTACAAAACACCAAGGTTTACTACTTCCGTCTTAATTCAACACATAATCTATTCTACGACTATCAATTCAACAATACTTCCATATTCTTATTAGTTCATCTTCTACTTACTCTCTTTGTGGTTTATATATATTCAATTACTGATCTGTAGCTTACTTATTATATTCAGTTTTTCAATTCATCACACAAAATTTAATATCTTCATTTAACACAACACAATTCGATAATCTCAATTCTCAAGGTCACAGATTTTTTCCAAATCTATTAGTCCAAAGTCATATTCTACAATATTCTAATCACAGTTTCAATAATACTTCTCTCAATTATAATTCTTCATAAGCAAATAATAAAAGCAAAGAAAACAAAGAGATAACACCAAGCTTATTCCGGCTTACGACTCTCACAATCTGGCCCCCCGGCTTACGACTCTCATAGTTTGGCTCGGATCTCCTACTTCTCAACCTCTTTATCCTATCAAAAGATGGACCGTCGGCCAACAGATTCCAAAGGTTATGACCCTTTGAATTCTTAACCATTTGTTCCACTAACAACTTAATGTTACCAACTAAACTACCTAACTTTAAGTCTAATTCTCAAGGTTGTTAATAACCAAGCAGTAACTTACCACAAAATTTATTTACCTATTCTACATAGCCCCACTCCTAATTGTGCAGTGCCTTTGTAAACACATAATCGTTACCTATTTAAAAACTACTTAACAAAACTCTACAAAGGTACTATTTCCTTTGGCCCATCCAATTGATCATTTGCTGCATTATCGAATATGCGTTCTACTGAATCTGGTTCCAATTACAAATCTTCTTCTTCCTCCTCCAGTCTGTCCATCAGCTCCTTCCTCACTGGTTTGGAAGATCTTCATTATACTCTTCCAATTCACGGACTTGAGCTTCCAGTTTCAGGATCTGGACATCCCGAAGTTTTAATTGTTGCTGCTGCTAACTTATCCATTCAGAAACATCTTCAATAGACACTTGTGACCGGCTCCTCACTGTTAACTCTTAATTGGAACTACTACTCTCAAAAATACAAGAAATATAAGAAAATGGCATTCTAGCCAACCCAAAACAACACCACAGAATGACTTCAACTCGTGCCCCACTGTTAGGGACATAATCCTTAGAACCTTCTAGAGACAAGTTTCTAGAACCTCCTAGAAGCAAGTCTCTGGAATCTTCTAGAAGCTTCTTAGTTGGTAGAAGATATTAGAGACATAGTCCTTAGAACCTTCTAGAGATAAGTTTCTAGAACCTTTTAGAAGCAAATCTCTGGAACCTTCTAGAAGCTTCCTAGTTGGTAGAAGTTGCTTGAGAAGCTTCCTAAATAGAAGTATATATTGGAATCGAGGCTGAAGAGTTCTTCAGTCTCGACAACACATCCCTTGGAACTCTAGGTCACCTCTCTGGTGTTGTTCTCATCTGATTAATCTAATTCTTGCCAATTCTTCCTGAACTTCTTGTTAGATCTTAAGTCTGTATTTTTGTGTCCGTGACAATTTGTCGAGACTTCACTCACCTTAGATATCAGAGTTAGTTTCTTCCTCGTTAGAGTGCAGATTACTCCTCTGCTTGGAAGTGTACTAGTATTTTAGAGATTGCGGATTACCCTCTTCTAAACTGATACTTCTCTTGTTACAATATTGGAGACTTATTCTTCTTGGAAAGAGTGGATTGTTCCTTTTTTTGAAGCTCTTAAGGTATTTTAGAGGTTGCGGAGCACCCTCCTCTAAACCAATATTGTCTTCTTGTAGAGTCATTTCTGTCCTTCTCTTAGAATGGCCAGAAGCCAAGACATTAGTATGACGGAAAGTTCGGAGTCCAGGTTAGATGCTATCATGAATGCCCTCATTACGTTATCGCAAAGAAATACAGAGATTGAAGGAGTCGTGGCAAGGCTTCATAATGATGGAGCATCTGGGATGGCACAATCTAGGTTGTACCAGCCTCAAACTTATGTACTTGGAGATGCAACTTTGCCTCAGGTTCGATAAGCATCGCTGATTCTACAACATAAAGAGCCCTGAGTTAGCCTTCCGGACAAGTTCGATGGTACGCGTTCCAAGTTTTGAAGATTCGTCAATCAAATCAGGTTGATAACAATTTTACAACCCGAACGCTATCCAACGGAGGAATCACGTATTGAGCTTGTTGGAACCTTACTTACAGGGCAAGTTCTATCATGGTTTGCCCCTTTGTTTGAGAAATGATCGTCCATATTAAAAAACTTTGAAACCTTTTTGGAGGCGTTTGCGGAAGCATTTGGTGAATATGACAAGGTTCGATGGGGTACAATAAAGATCCGGTCACTACGACAAGGGATGCGCTCTACATCAATCTATGCATCAAACTTCAGGTAATTAGCATGCGACATCAATTGGAATGAAGAAGCGTTGATAAGTTAATTCTATTGGGATTTAAGGGATGATGTGAAGGATTTATTGTTAACTCTTTCTGATCCACAAACGCTCAACGAAGCTATTAGTCAAGCTGTGAAGTGTGATAATCACCTATTCTAATGCTGCCAAGACCAACGTTCAAGACAACATATGGTTTGCCACGCCCCAACTATGTCGGCAAGCAGCGTGAATTCACATTCAAAGGTAGAAGACATGCAAATTGATGCGATACATGTCAAATCTCTTATCCTAGAAGAAAAAAAGCGACGTATGGACAAAGGTCTATGCTTATATTGCAGTGAAGAAGGCCACAAAGTTGGAAACTGCCCCAAGAAGCAAAATCAACGTATTGTCAGGACTAGAAGCACATTTGTTCAGGAAAACGAGGATGCCCAGCCACAATAGGAACCGTGCGACTGGACAGTGAAATATCGCAACAACAACTAGATTCCTTTCTTTCCGCTCAACCTGCCCTTTGCTTTACAATCCCTTTGCTTATTGGCCCTCAGAAATGAGAACATTAGCATTATTAGATTCAAGAGCATCTGCTTGTTTCTTAGATGAAGAATTTGCAAAGTGTCATAAGATCCCTTTAGTACAAAATCCAAACCTGTTCACGTTGAGGTCATAGATGGACGACCTTTATTATGTGGTAGTGTCACTCATGAATCAAAACCTATAGAAGTGATGTTTAAGGGCCATAGTAGTCATATTATTTTTAATATTATTAGAATCCCATCAAATCCTATTATTCTTGGTCTTTTCTAGTTGAAAAAGCATAATCCATGCATAGATTGGAGGTTGCGGAAGATGACCTTTCTCACAAAACCATCCAAAAGCAAGCCTAGTAGAAAATCCCGAATAGAAAAATCCTTATTCATTGGAGCAAGAGCGTTTATAAGATCATCCAAGGAAGGTACACCATTTGTCATTTATGCGGCTCCAACTACCGGGGAGAAGATCTCGACAACAAGTATACCTGAGCAATATAAGGATTTTAAAGACGTGTTTCAAAAGAAGAATGCCGACATACTACCGAAACATCGACCATATGATTGCGCCATAGACTTGTAGGAAGGAGCACAACTGCCTTTTGGCCCAATCTACAATCTATCGTAGATGGAGTTGGCGGAATTATGGAAGTACATTGACGAGAATCTAGCCAAGAACTTCATTTGTCATTCAAAATCGTCAGCTGGAGCACCCATCTTATTTGTGAAGAAGAAAGATGGCTCGTTGCAGATGTATGTGGACTATCGAGGCCTCAACAAGGTAACAAAGAAGAATCGTTATCCGTTACCCTTGATTTCTGGTCTCTTAGAACAACTTGGACGTACAAGGATCTTTACAAAAATTGATCTAAGGGGAGCTTACAACCTCGTACGAATCAAGGAAGGAGATGAGTGGAAGACAACATTTCATACAAGGTATGGCGATTTTGAGTATAATGTCATGCCTTTTGGTCTTACCAATGCTCCAGCGGTCTTTTAACATATGATGAATGACATTTTCCGAGAGTACCTTGACGATTTTGTTGTCATCTATTTGGATGATATTTTGATATTCTCCAAAAATGAGGAAGAACATGAAAAGTACGTTCGTTTGGTCTTGGAGAAACTACACGAGCGAGGACTATATGCCAAGTTGGAGAAGTGTTTATTTCATCAAATAGAGATGGAGTTTCTGGGATTCGTTGCGACTACAGAAGGCTTGAAGATGGATCCTAAGAAGGTGGAAGTAATTGTGTCCTAGGAGGTTTTGAAGACGGTTAGAGACGTACAATGCTTTCTTGGTTTTGTCAACTTCTATCAGATCTTCATCAAGAATTACTCTCAAGTTGCTGCTCCTCTCACTCGGTTGACATGCAAAGATAAGCTAGAATGGGAACCTCTAGCGGAGAAGGCGTTTCAAGACCTAAAAATTGTATTTATTACGGCTCCAATCTTGGTACAACCAGACTTTACAAAGGCCTTTTATTTAGAAATTGATGCTTCAGATTTTGCTTTGGGAGCTGTACTTTCACAAATGGGAGAAGACAAGAAGCTCCATCTGATTGCATTCTATTCTCGAAAGTTCTTTGCTGTTGAAATCAATTATGAGATCCACGATAAGGAACTTCTTGCTATAGTGGATTCTTTCCAAGAATGGCGTCACTTTGTTGAAGGAGCTATACACTGAGTGACCGTATATACAAATCACAAGAATTTGGAGTATTTCATGTTAGCTTGAGTTCTAAATCGACGTCAAGCTCGGTGGAGTATGTTGCTATTTAGATTCGATTTTGTTATCACTTATCGACCTGAAAAGCAGCAAGGACTATCTGATGCCTTATCGAGGAGATTGTATCTTGTACCAAAGGCTGGAGAAGCAGCGTTTGATCAACAATGTACAACATTGTTGAAGCCAGAGCAATTTCAGCTTTACGCTACTATTGTGCCAATTGATGCTAACTTCCTGAATCAGGTACGTGCTGTGACTATTGAAGATTCAGTAGCCATTGATATTAAGCAGCATGCCAATGACGACAAGTTCAAGGTGGAGGGAGATCTTTTATACTTTGAAGAGCGGTTATATATCCCAAAATGACCAGCACGACTCCGAGTTCTTCAATCTCACTATGATTTTCCAACTGCGGGATATTTTGGATTCAACAAGACCTTTGAGCTTATTTCTTGAGATTTTTGGTGGCCTCAAATGTGGAAGAATGTGAAAGATTTTGTCCTCTCCTACGACATCTGTTCAAGATCCAAGAATCCTCGACATCGCCCTTATGGACTCCTACAGCCATTACCGATTCCACGTCGACCATGGTCTTCAATTTCTATGGACTTCATCACGGACCTGCCATCATCGAACTCATTTGACAGCATCTTTGTCATAGTAGATTGACTTACAAAGATGGCGCACTTTGTTCCTTGCAAGAAGACATCGTCCAATGAAGTCACAGCAAGGCTTTTTCTCGATAATGTGTATCGATATCATGGACTACCAGATGATATCGTATCAGATTGAGGAATCCAATTCGTATCAAAGTTTTGGAGATCTCTCTTTGAAATACTAAAGGTGGATATCAAGCTTTCGTCGGCTTTTCATCCTCAAACTGACGGCCAAACAGAACGGGTGAACCAAGTCTTGGAACAATACTTACAATGCTGCATCAACTATCAGCAAGACGATTGGACCACATATCTGTCGCTATCGTGATGTAATACGATTAATAGGTGAAAGAGTGTGGAGATTATTATAATTTAAGAGATCTTAGTTCAAAGTATTAGAACAAATTATCTTAGAAATATAGTTAATAGCCAAAGGGGTAGAAAAATTAAAAGGTAACAATGCTGCCTTTTAGAAAGGTGACTTCTACTTACTTTGTAGTACCATAAGTAAGGCAAATCGAAGTAGATTGGGAAAATAAATGATATAGGAATCTTTAGAAGAAAATTAAGAGTAAATTCTAGAAAAAAAAATTACTTAGAAAAACTAGATATTGATACTCGGAGAGGGCCGGTTATGAACCAGGGTCGAAATCAGACCCTGAGGCACAAAACCGAGTCTCGACGACGACTCCAAGACTCTTTGGTAGATTGAAGAGTGGGGTTGGAGAGAAGGTTGGATAAGGTTTCTATGGGCGTTGATTTTGGGTGATTTGGAGTTGATATGAATTTGTAAGAGCTTTGTAAAGTTGAGTTTTTTTTTGGATGACTTGGGTTTTATGAAATAAAATAGGGTTTATGTTTTGAGTGATTTCAAGAGTTTTGTTACAGATTTACAAATGAATTTTTTTGGGTTCATGGTTATAGTTGTGTTGAATACATGTTGTGAATTTGAGCTTGATCTAACGGTTGAACTGAGAGATATTGAGGTTTAAGTGAATCAAGGTCTCAGAAAGTAGAATTTTAGGTCCAGTGAGGGTTTTTAAGATTTCATGCAATCTATTGGTTGGATTGGAGTTAAACTTATGTGAAAGGATATAAGACTTGTTTTGCTATGTCCATGAGAAATTTGAAACCAATCGAACGGCGCAAAGAAGAGAAATTGGCTTTGGAAGCTTGGCAACAAGATTGGAGAAGGAGGCCAGCTAACACCCGAACACATTTTTGAGGTTTTCGTCAATTTGGTAACTCCGATCCTTTTCAATTTTTTTTTTCTTTTTTTGAACTTGATTTTTAAGAAATGTGCAAATTTTGAATTGAGATCAACGGTTTATTCATTAGATATTGGGATTTAAATCTGTCATAGGAATTACTAGGATTTGGATTAGGGTTTGGATTAGGGTTTGGTTAGGGTTTGATTTAGGGTTTGGATTAGGGTATGGATTAGGATTTGGTTAGGGTTTGATTTAGGGTTTGGATTAGAGTTTGGACTAGGATTTGGTTAGGATTTGATTTAAGATTTGGTTTAGGGTTTAGGATTTGGATTAGAGTTTAGGATGGGATTAGGATTTGGATTAGGATTTGGATTAGGATTTGGATAAGGGTTTAGAATTTGGTTAGGATTTGATTTAGAATTTGGATTAGAATTTGGTTAGAATTTGATTTAAGATTTGGTTTAGGGTTTAGGATTGGATTAGGATTTGGTTTAGGGTTTGATTTAGGGTTTGGTTTAGGGTTTAGGATTTGGAATAGGGTTTATTTTAAGATTTGTTTAGGATTTGACTTAGGATTTAGGAATTATTAGGGTTTAAGATTTAATTAGGTTTGGTCTAAAGTTGAGTGAAATTCAATAGGGTTTTAACTAGAATTAAATTAAGGTTGAATTGACATATATTTGAGTAAAATTTGTGATCATTCTAATATTTCTTTAAGAATTTTATTGTTTGTTTGAAATTTCTTTGAGTTGTTTTGAATTTGATTACGTTTGTTTATTATTATTATAGTCTAATTAGAGCATTGTTAGTATTCTATTTAGGATTTTGTTATCGCAATTTCTATTCTTCTTTCTACAGCTAGGTGCCCGGAGCATTCTCAAGCAAGACTTCACACATTACGACACCGCTAGTCGAGTTTGCATATAACAACACCCTCTATGCGTCGACTCAATACACACCATTCTTTTCTAATTATGGGTATCATCCGAAGCTTGATTTATTGAGTCCGTCAACAAATAACAATCCTACAGCTAAAGTATTTGTGAAACAACTATCAGAGCTTCAAAATACGTTGAAGCTTCAATTACAATCCACTCAAGAATCCTACAAGGCGTCTGCAGATAGATTTCGGAATCAAGCACCTACTTTCAAAATTGGAGATAAGGCATGGCCTCTTCGATGGAATATCAAGACCAAGCGACCATGTGATAAATTGGACTATCGAAGATTGGGACCATTTATCATCCAAAAGCAAATCAATCCAGTGGCGTACCGTCTGGAATTACCGGCTTCTATGAAGGTACATCCAGTCTTTCATGTTTCTCTGTTAGAGCCTTATCGAGAGTCATCTTTTCTTGGAAGAGTACAATGTCCGCCACCTAGTATTGAGATCGAGAACCACGAGGAATACGAGGTTGAAAAGGTACTGGATTCACAGCGAAGGTGGAATAAGTTGGAGTATCTTGTTCATTGGTGTGGCTACGACATTAATGAGTGAACGTGGGAGCCAGCTGAAAATCTTGCTAATACGCCACAAAAGGTACAAGAGTTTCATCAACAACATCCTCATAAACCTAAGCCGGTTTGATGATAGCTTCTTTCTGAAGCTTGCTCACCCAAGAATATAAGAAAGGGGGAGAGCACCACCAAAATTCGTAGTTGATGTAGTTATTTTCTCTAAGATAAAATAGAATTTTTTCAGTAGCCATAGTTTGGTCTTCTAATATGGATAGCCAAGAGATAGATACTATGCCAGTCAGATTATCTCAACCGACTAGCTCACGAAGGTGACCCTGAGATGAAGAACCGCCTACACCACGACGACGATGGAGGATATCGAGTAACCGATCACTGGTGATTATATTTGAGTCCGAGCCTGCTTACGGTGGTCAGCTAGAAGGCGTGTTTGCAGGACAATTTCACAATGAGGACATGGAAGTTCATACTTGGTCAGAAGTTGAAGGAGTGGGCCACTACCGTTGGCTTCAAGGGCCGATGAACTACCTACCTCGTGAACAACAGTTGGAGTTCATAGTAGACGTTATGCGACAGATCTTCATTTTCTTGCGTTAGTACTGATCAACAACATTGCTTCTCAGAGACCTCGAAGCTAAAAGAGGGGGTGATATTAGGGACATAATTCTTAAAACCTTCTAAAGACAAGTTTCTAAAACCGTCTAGAAGCAAGTCTTTGGAACCTTCTAGAAGCTAGTCTCTGGAACCTTCTAGAAGCTTCTTAGTTGGTACAAGATATTAGAAACATAGTCTTTAGAACCTTCTAGAGATAAGTTTCTAGAACCTTCTAGAAGCAAGTCTCTGGAACCTTCTAGAAGCTTCTTAGTTAGTAGAAGATATTAGAGTCATAGTCCTTAGAACCTTCTAGAGATAAGTTTCTAGAACCTTTTAGAAGTAAGTCTCTAGAACCTTCTAGAAGCTTTTTAGTTGGTAGAAGTTGCTTGAGAAGCTTCCTAAATAAAAGTATATATTGGAATCGAGGCTGAAGAGTTCTTCAATCTCGACAACACATCCCTTGGAGCTCTAACTCACCTCTCTGGTGTTGTTCTCATCTGATTAATCTAATTCTTGTTAGTTCTTCTTGAACTTCTTGTTAGATCTCGAGTCTGTATTTCTGTATTCGTGACATCTACTCCTATTTTTTTACTACTTGGTGATAATGACAACATGTTATCCATACTATCCATAAAAAGTAATGAGAAGTAATCTTTCTTGGTGGCTGCATTAAGTTTTCAAAAATCCTGACAAATTTGGATTTTTTCATTCTTTTTTGGCACCATCACAATTGGAGAAATCCACTCACTGAAAGAAATTAGATAGATGAATTCAACTTGGAAGAGTTTATCCAGTTCTTCTTTTACCATAAGTGAGTATTTTGGATTAAGTCGATGTTGTCTTTGGCGTACTAGTGTAGCATTCTCTTCCAATATAATTCGATGCTCACAAACTTCAGCTGGACTTCCTTTCAAATCCGCATATGATCATGCAAAAGTAGTTTTATGAGTTAAAAAGTAATCCACCTAAATTTCTTTCTCCTTGCCTTTTATACCGTCGTAAATCTGAATGATTTAGGGAGTCTCCCATATACCTAAATTAATTGGTTGACATCAGGGAATTTCACAAGTCTCTAGAATAATGTTCTACTCAATTCCAAAATCTTTCATAAAATCCGACAAATTAGAACTTTTCAATTCCAGTTCTATAGTACTAACGTGATTAACATCTTGTCTATTCATCCAATATGCAATCATATGATCAGAATCGTCAATAACATCTGGAGGAACTAAGTACTCTCTTGGTCCCCTACACTGGTAGTTCATTCTAGTGTGTTCGACAACTTGTCTTGTATCAGCATAAATTGGGTCAAGTGCACTAATTTCTTCTTCTGTAGACTCATCTTCACAATCCGACATGAATTCTAAACTAGCCAATTGAGTTTTTTTGTGATATTAGACATGGTATATTTGAAGCACAATTTTATCATTACCTTTTCCAATTGTCAATGTACCATGGCCCCAATCATTTCGAACTTTAGCTTGATATAACCATGGTCACCCCAATAAATTGGATATGAAAATATAGAGCTTTGTAATTGAAAAATAATATAATCAATTTTGAAGGTAATTCCCGCAATTATTATATCAATACTTCTTAAAATACCCATAGTTTTAACTCGATTGGAGTCAACTATTCTCAAAACCACTATAGTAGGCAATAAGTGATCTAAATCCAACTCCTCTATTATAGCGACATTCATAAGATTTACACTAGATCCTCCATCTATTTACACTCTCGATAGTAATACTCCATCAATTGAGACATCAATCGTTGGTGCATCCTGATCGGGATTCAAACTTATTTCTCGAATTTTTTTATTTCAAGTTCTACGATAATTTAATGAGGAATTCAAGATAGTTCGACACTTAGGTGTTACCACCAATAATTGCTTCATAGAGATCGTGGGCTGTATGGTGCCCAAATCTTTTAGAATATTATATGGTTCTGTATTAGTGGTAATTCTCAATGTCCGTTTCTTCTTTTTAGTCCTAGACACCGACGAAGGTAAATTGGTTTTTTCTATATTAAAAATTGGTAAAGCTATTGGAACTAAATTTGACAGAGTCTATAAAATTGGTTCTTTCAACGGGTAAGATTGTTCTCCCAATTAGGCTAATATTGGTTCCTTGGAATTCACTGCTCTTAGAGGATCTTTTAACAGAGAGGACATTCCCCGAAACTGTATAGAGAACAGAAAAGCTTAAAATGGAACTAAAGCCTCCGTAATCAGTACTCCATTGGGGTGCACAACCGATTCAGGTCTTATACTGAGTAAGGGGCCCATTTCAGGACCTGGATTGGATGGCCCCATAATTGGGTTCAATTGGCCCTTCGCTTCAAGATCATCCAAATATTGAATTGGTCCTTTCCTCTTTTGCTGACTTCTTGTAAGGACAGCTTGAACTACTTATATTTGATGAAATGGTGAATCTTGAAGACCTTGATTTATCTCCTCTATTTTTTTTTGGCTTTCGATGTGCTGATCTCAATTATTGAAATTGAATGGAGCATTATATTACTGATAAATATGTCCTGACTACTTACAATTCACACTTACTGGCACATAATCGTCACTGGTTTTGGAATTGGGACATTCATTGGCATAATGACCAATCTGTCTACAACAAAAACAACAAAGTGGTCTTCTTGTACCTCCATCTGGCATATTGGGTATCTCCATCGGTATATACATATTAGGCTTGTTCCATGTAGGGTTAAAAAATGATCCTAGTTGTCCCGTTGGTACGGAGGGTACTTGATTTGATGACGTCGATGGAGCATACTGCTGATACCTCTGCTGCTCCTTCCCCTAGTTTTGGGAATTTGATGCAGACCCCTAATTAAAATTAGAACTTTGAAAGTAATTGAATGCTCAATTTTGTTGATTAGATCAATTTCCATTCTATCCATATATATTTCTCGTTTGAACTTGATTGACTTTCGACTGAGTCGGTGGAATCATGGTTTGATTAATGAATTATTGTTGCCTTTGCCAATTCCAACAGTTTTGGATAGGATGCTTTCTTCCACAAAATGTACATTGAACCATCATTTGTAAGGGTGATGGACATTCCGTATCAAAATGACCTTGTTCCTTATAATTATTACATCATACATTAGGTCTCGTATTAGAGGGCTTATGTCATTTCTCCTTATCTTTAGCCAAATTCACGGCCAATTCTTCCATCTTCTTTATTAGATTTAATAACAAGGCTTCATTTGGATCTTTAACAGTCGCATTTGTGAACAACTCTAATTGTTGATAGGTTGGCGATGTAAAACAAGGTGTCATTATTATTGGTACTATTACATAGAGTGGTTTAGCATTAATTGGTTGTTGCAACATAAAATTCTTCATGTTGGAGGCAGCCATTTGTGGATAATTACCCATCAACACATTTTCCAGTTGTATTTGTTGGCTTTCTGAATTTGGAATCATCGTGGCTCCCACTCTTAACAATTGGTCATAATGACATTCTTCCATTACCTTTGCTCTTGCCAACGATGCTTCTATTGTAACTGGTTGAGCCTCTTTTACAAACATTTTTAATTCTGGTGGATGCAAACCATTGATTAATACCGATAATATAAATGCCTCTGGTATTTGTTTATTTGACCATTTACGAAGTATATCCACGACCCGGCCATAATAGGACTCTACTAATTCCCCCGCAAACATCTTGCTATTCATAAAACTTTCTCGAAATCGATCTTCAAATCCAATTGGTTTAAAATGGATTAGGAAGGCATTCCTCAAGGCCTCCCAATTGGGAAATCTACCCACTGGTTGTCGATTATACCATTCAAAAGTTGTATCTTTTAAAGTTATTGGCAACCATCTCAACTAAATGTCTTTAATTCTACTATTATTAGCCACCTAGGTTGTCCAGAATTGAAATATATGATGATCAAGATTAGAACCTGATCAAATACTAAAAATAGATAATGATGATACACTTGTAGTTCGGTCTCATACTGCTTCCATTTGTATTGCAATTGGTACATCTGGCACTCCCGCGGCCATTTGTATTATTATTGGTCTCTTTGCTATTTGAATTTGAATTTTTCTTCTTTTGGTTTTACTTGGACCTACAATTCCTTTTTGTCATTTCCGTAGGAGATTTCTTATGCATAATCGCTCCTCTCTTTCTTTCGCTTGTCAATTAATTCTTTGATAATCCTCTCCTTCATGATTATCACTCATAATCTTTCATTCTTCTTTACAAAATCAATACTGCTTTGAATTATAACTCACATATTTGTAACTCTAAAATTGGTTCTTCTCATGTTTTCATTCAACATATAATTCCATCTCCCATACAATCAATTTCTAACATTTCATATTGTTATCATTTCCTCGGCAATGGTGCCAAAATGTTGTTCTCGTTGTGTTGAAGCTTCAATATACCAAAGCAATTGAACTAATAGAGGTGGGTTCGAACATGGAAAAAAACTGGTTATATGAATTGGGTCTATTAGTATTACAATTGATTGTATTTTGGCTATCTAAAATCAATTATCAAATTACAAAACACCAAGGTTTATTACTTCCATCTTAATTCAACACATAATCCATTCTACGACAACAATTCAATAATACTTCTGTATTCTTATCAGTTCATCTTCCACTTACTCTCTTTGCTATTTATATATATTCAATTATTGATCTGTAGCTTACTTATTATATTCAGTTTTTCAATTCATCACACAGAATTCAATATCTTCATTTAACACAACACAATTCGATAATCTCAATTCTCAAGGTCAAAGATTTTTTCCAAATCTGTTAGTCCAAAGTCATATTCTATAATATTCTAATCACAGTTTCAACAAAACTTCTCTCAATCACAATTCTTCATAAGCAAATAATAAAAGCAAAGAAAACAAAGAAGTAGCACCAAGCTTATCCCGACTTACGACTCTCACAATCTGGCCCCCCGGCTTACGACTCTCACAGTCTGGCTCCGATCTCCCACTTCTCAACCTCTTTATCCTACCAAAAGTTGGACCGTCGACCAGCAAATTCCAAAGATTATGACCCTTTGAATTCTTAACCATTTGTTCCACTAACAACCTAATGTTACCAACTAAACTACCTAGTCATAAGTCTAATTCTCAAGGTTGTCAATAACCAACCAGTAACTTACCACAAAATTTATTCACCTATTCTAAAAATACCTTAAAAAAGATTGTCTAAAATCTTGATACAAATTGTATCTTTTTATTTGATATAATATCTTTTGGCAATCCATGATAGCAATAGACGTTGTCAAGAAAAATCTTACTTATTTTTTTATTTAAAATAGATTTTTTATATGATATAAAATATGCTATTTTGGTGAAAAAATCTACTATAAAAAATATATAGTCATATAAACTTGAACTTGGAAGATTTGTAATAAAGTTCATAGAAATAAAAGACCATAGTTGTGTTAGTATAGGCAATGGTTGGAAAAGTCAATAAGGTCAATGGTGAGGAGTTTTTGACTTTGAGCAAATATCACATGACTATACAAAGTCTTTCACAACCTTCTATATTTATGGCCACCAAAAATCTTTAGATATTAGCTCCAAAGTCTTATTGTATCCAAAATGTCTTGCTATTGGAAAGTTGTAATGTGCTTGAAAAACATATAAACATGCTTTTTTTTTTAGAAAATACATGCAACCTTTAAAATAGAATAGATTGTTTTTGAACTTGAACTTGAAAGTATCATGAAACTTAGAAGAAGTATTTTTAATATCAGAAACAAGAGGATTAAAGGACATTTAATTGAATTTTCTTGACAAAAGTTGAATCAATAGTCAATTTTGATTTTATTGCTTAAAGATAAAATTGCTTGGGCTTGAAGATAATTATTTTTTTTTGATCAAAAATTTTATTTCTTTCATTTGATACAAGATAAGAATGTCCAAAAAATGCATTTAAAAAACTTGATTATTTTTAAGTTGATATGTGATCTTGAAATCAAATCTTCATAATGATATGCTTAAACAAGCTTGACAATGATTCAACATGTACGTTGATATGAAATACTCAAGGTTCTTTTGATCTATATACACAATGACTAAATTTAAAGCATCTTTTAGATATTGACGTCATTTCTAAAAAAAATCTATAATTATAAAAAGTTTTTTATTATAGATTTTATAGTTAATCCATAATTTTAGCTCAAAAAATATTACATATCTCTAATTATTTTTAAAATCTTTCAATCCATGATAGTTTGGACCTTCTTAGGATCCATCATAAGACCTTTGTAAGAAATTTATTTCTTACAAAATTAACTTGAGTAGTGTAGAATATATATTTTTTCATCTTGGCATATATTTATGTATCTCTAAGATTTCGTAATACATAACAAACATGAAGTTTATATTTTTTTTATGTTCTTAGAATAGATTAGAATGTTGTCTAAATAGCAGTCAATAATATTGTCAAGAAACTTACAAAAAGTATCTTTTATAAAATATTGACAAGTAGCTTATGTATTTGTGAGTCCAAAATGTATGATATTATATTTGAAATGTTCATATCTAGTGTTAATTCTAGAAATTATAATAAAATTATTATTTTGTTAAAAAAATATATTGTAGTAAAATAAGAAGATAATAGTATAAATAAATAAATAAAATTTGATATAAAAAATTAACTTATAAAAAAAAGTAAAAATAAGGTTAAAAAAATAAAAATAAGGTTAAAAAAATAAAAAAGTATAAAATAGCAAAAAGATTAGTTACCCATGTATTTAAAAGATAAGGCAATTAAAACCACCTTTGATAGTTATGGTAGTTAGAAATAAATTGGTTTCATTATGTTTAATTGGTATTAAAGTAATTCACTATAAAAACTATAAATAGCTTTAATATTATATTATTATTATAAAAAATCATAATAAAGAGGATATAATTGATATGCTTGCATGTCATTTTATAAACTTTTGTCCTAGTATTTTGTTTAAGAATTACGAGGTGAAATGAAGAATCAAAGATTAGATTGAAGAATACTAAGATAAAATAAAATTGATGAAGATATAGATATATAAAGATTCGAATGAAGAAGACAAAGACAAAGAAAAAAATAATGAAGACATTGATGTGTAAAGAGTAGATTGAAGAAGATAAGATAATATTAATAGATAAAATTGACAGATAAATTGAAGTTAGTTTTAAGATTGAATTATTTGACCATAGCAAAACCAAGAATTGTGGAGATTTAAGATAAGTATATAGATAATTATTATGAGAAAATGTAAAAGAAATACTTGAGATTCTTTAGATGTAAGAATCTAGGTGTTCATTTAGCAACCATATTGAGAATATATTATTATCTTTGATCATTAAGTTCATAAAACTTACAAAATTTATAAAGATGATTTATTAAAGATGAATGATATACCTAAATAGAACTTATCAACTTTACTATGAATATTAAGAACCATATATAAAGATGATACAAAACAATTCTATGTTACATACCAAATCAGAAGTATTGAACAAATAGGACAAAAATAATAATAATAATAATAATCTAATATTAATCAAGAAAAAAACAAAAATGAGATATACATTGAAGAAGGATCTGCATTAAAGAACATTTTATGAAGAAAAATGTTGGAAATTAAGAAATCAAAAGATAAAATAAAAATAAAATATAATAAAAATTAAATACTACATTAAATAATGAGCCAAAAAACTAGATTTCCTACAAGTCTAAAGTTTCTAAAAAAAATAAGTTGCTAAATAATAATATATTTATTGAATATGTAAGAAAAAAAATAAAAGAATTTATAGATAACACATTAAAAGAAAAGAATGTTACAGTAGAAGAAAAAATTCCTTTAGAAAAATTAAATTGAAAAACTTAAAAGAAAATATAGGTTTCAATAGCAAAGACAACACAAAATAAGAATTTTTTTTCTTTATTTTAAGAAAATTAAATTTAAGTATAGAATCAAAATAATTTTTAATATAATTTTTTAATTTATCTACACTATTACAACAAAAAAAATTAAAAATAAAGATTGCATTAATTATTAGATAGACTAAAGTAGGATTGCTTAAATTTAAGGATAAAGGAGATCGAAACATTCATATCAAGGAATTTAGTAATATTTGTCAACCTGATAGGAAAAAAATAGATGAAGACAAATTAACGTTTTTTTTTAGTAACACTAAAAAATGAACTTAAGTAATATGCTTATTATCCTATAAGACATTTTTCTTCATAGGAAGATCTTAGAAATGCATTTATTATTTATTTTAGAGAAAAAAAGAGTGATGGAGAAGTCATCAATAATCTTTCACATCTCAAGCAAAAAAATGATGAAGATGTGAAAGAATTCTTTAAAAGGATAATACAAGCAGCTAATAAAGTTGTTCTTGAATTCCATAATCTATTTAAAAAAATATGGTTCTTAAATGGATTAAAAAGAGACATAGGCAAATATGTAACTTTATTACCAATAAATATGTTGGAAAAAGCTCTATAATCAGCAAGAAAAGTTGAACTAAGTATATATAGGAAAGAAAGATCTTATGATATGGAATCTAAAGAATTGAGTGTCGATTCATATTAAAATAGAAAAAAATAGAAAGAAGAAAAAAAACTTCTAAAGAAAATTTTAAGGAATTAAATGAAAAAATGGCTCAATTAAGCACTTGATCAAAGCAATTTATAGTAGGTGTTGTTTGTACGAAGTGCAAAAATGATAATTATCTTTTTTAGTTTCATATGAAATTTTTTACAAATTACAATACATACATACAACAAAGTAATGAATATATGTATAATCAATGATTTGGGGATAAAAATTTAGCAATTCATTAAGTATTACCATAATTAAATAATATAAGAAGAAAAAAACTTATGAAAAGAAGTTTATTCAATAATCAAGATAGAGGTTAGGAATCATTGAATCAACAATATTATAGGAAGAAAGACACTATGAGAAATAACACTTATAGAAAAAAATAAAGTTATCCATATAGAGAAAGATATATACCCAACTATTATGAGAATACATTACAGCCAAAATATGAAAGAGACAAGAATGCAAATTCACAAAGAAGAGGTTATGTAAATCAAGCACAAGGAGGTAATTCTAAGTGTTATTACTGCCATTAAGATAGAGATATAAAAATAGATTGTCAACTATGGCTTATATACCAAAAATAATCTAAAAAGGCACAAATACAAAGACAACTAATTGTAGCCACAAATGTAATAATTCCAAAAGTTTTATATTGACTTGAGCTCAAAGAGATAAAAAGAAAATTAAAAATATAATAATAAGTAGTAGTAGTAACAAAGACAAGGAAGAAAAAAGTAGGAACCAATTTGAGTTTATAAACTCAGATAAATTACACAAAAAAAAATCTCAAGAATGGGCTAATAAAAAAAATACACAAGAATATAACTAAAGAAGTACAACAATTACAGAAAGAATTTGGTGAAATTCTAATTTTGGAAGAAAGTTCACCTAAAAATATTTTAAAATATTAAAAAGTAAAAACATTGAAAGAATAATAATGATGAAAAATATTAAAAAAATAATTAGAAATGTATTTCAATAGAAAAAAGCAAATATATCTATTGGAGAATTATTGGAATTAGCTCCATATTGCAAAAAAAAGTGATGGAAGCATTTTTTCCTAAGAATAATCATGAATCAAGTATGTCAAAAGCTTATGTTATATGTAAAGATTATGATACGGAAATGCCTATGATAATTGTTAAAATTAAACATCAAATTATACAAGATGTAATATTAGATAGAGGTTTAGGAGTGAATATTATTATAAGTGAATTATGGAAAAAAATTAATTATAATAGGATTGAACCAGCACCTTTTACAATAAAAATAGCCAATCAACAAAAAATGAATTTTATAGAAATTATCAGAAATTTACAAATTCAAGTAGGTGAATTTACTAATAACATTATACTAACAGTTTTGGAAATGAAAAAAAAAAAAAAAAAAAAAAAAAAAAACTCAAAGCTATTTTATGTTATTATGTTGACCATGGTTTAAATAAATTTGGACCAGAAATACTTTAATTATTTTTTAAAAAATAAAAATAAGAAAATAAATATGTTAAAAGTTTCAAGTCTTTTACCATCAAAACCGCTATACACTTGGAATGTTATGATTGAGAAGGAGGTTTGATTGATAAAAAAAAAAAAACAAATAGTTTATCAAGTTATATCTTCATTATATCGTATAGTTGATATTAAATTTTCTAGATTAAAAGAAATGTTCAATTATAATTATAATATGATAGAAATATTATCACAAAATAATACAAAATCTAAGAAAAAAATAAGGAATAAATCATATAAATCAATTGAACCATTGGTGGAATTAATAAAGCATCTTGATCATTTCTGTAAATCAAAGATGAAAGCTAGAGAATTAGAAACAATTCTAGCTACAATAGTAGTTAAAGCAAAATCTATCATAAGTTAGACAATGAATGAATAAGACCAAATAGATAAAGTAAATTTAGAAACTAAAGCTCAATCAAAAATAGTAAAAATAGGAAAATAAAATAATGAGGGTTATAAGAAAGAATTGATAAGATTATTAAGAGAATACAAAGATATTTTTGCATGGAGTTATGAAGATTTAAAAGGAGTGCATGCTTACATTTGTGAACATCAAATTGAACTTAAAATTAATGCTTGATCAATTTAATAAGGAAGATATTGAATGATTCCAATATATACTTCAAAATTAAAAGAAGAAATTGATAAATTACTTAAGATAGGATTTACTTACCTAATAGATCAAATAGAATGATTATCTCTAATATTTATTGTTCCTAAACATAATAGAAAACTTTGAATTTGTATTGATTATATAAAACTTAATAAAGTCACAAAAATAGATCTTTTTTTGTTATCTTTTATTGATGCACTATTTCAAACAATAGCCAAACATGAATTGTATTCTATGTTAGATAGATTCAACGATTATAATCAAATATCAATTGTGGTAAAAGATCAGTTTAGAACTTGTTTTATTATAGAACAAGGACCATTTTCTTATCAAGTAATAATTTTTGGTTTGAAAAATATACTTATTATATTTCAAAGAGTAGTTATAAATAGCTTCGCAAAGTATCTAAATGATTTCATGCAAGTTTTTTTTGATGATTTTAGTATACATGGAACTCAAGTCAAACATTTGGATTATTTACAAAAGTGCCTTCAAAGATGTCAAGAATATGGAATCAGCCTTAATCTAAAAAAATGCACCTTTATAGTTACTTCAGGTATATTATTGGATCACATCATTTATAAAGAAAAACTATTAGTGGATCTAGCCAAGATACAAGCAATTATTGCTTTACTACCACAAAAGAATCTAAAAAAAATGTGAGAATTGATAGATTCTACTAGTTATCATCAAAGATTTGTACATAATTTTGCCAATATAGCACAACCATTGACAAACTTAACAAAATTCAGTATAAAGTATGTGCAGACCATAGAATGTCAACAAAAATTTGAAATTTTAAAAACAAAGTTAATAACTATTCTTATTTTAATCACATTACATTGAGATAAAAAATTTCATGTACATTGTGATGCTTTAAATAAATCAATTGGTTGTGTTTTGGCTCAAAATATTATCTGATAATTAGACTCACCATTTTATTATGCAAGTCGGTTACTAAATTAAGTTGAAAGAAATTACAATACCATAGAAAGAATAGTATCAGCAATGATTTATTTAGTTCAAAATTTTTATCATTATTTTCTGAAAAATCATTTTATATTTTATGTAGATCATCAAGTATTATTATATTTAATTAATAGACAAATAATTTTAAGACAAGTAGCAAGCTAGATGTTATCATTGCAAAAATATGATTTTAAAATTATTTATAAGCTAAAGCATCAATATGTCATGATAGATCACTTATTGAGAATAACTACTGGAGAAGCACCTACAAGTGTAGTAGATATTTTTTTAGACACGAATTTATTTATGGTCCAAATTAATTTAAAAAAAGAATAGTATCCATTATATTTCATAGATTGAAGAACATCTTCTATTGACATTTTGAAAATAGACGACTTACTACATCTACTTCAATTAATGTCAAATAAAAAATTATCATACAAAGTCAATATTTTTTTTAAATAAAATAAATTAATTAATAAAAACTTATTAAAATAGAATAGAATAAATTTCTTTAGTAAGGACTATTACAAAAGCTATTATTATTGAAGAAAATAAAGAATCTACTACAGGTTATTTTTTGGCAACAATAATACTACACAAAATTCTTAATACTTTATTTTAATGGCCAATGTTGAGACAAGATGTATATAAATATTACAAATAATATGATGTTTGCTAACAAACAATGATTAAGCAAAATAAATATAAAAATACATTACATCCAATATTACTACTAGAAGTATTTCAAAGGTGGAAAATTGATTTTATTGGACTAATGGATCCACTAGATACTTTAACGAGGAATCAATATATTATAGCCGTAATTGATTACACAACTAAGTAGGTAGAAGCAAGAATATTAAAGAATAATATAGTTAAATCAATAGCAAAAATTATATATAAAAAAATTATTATACATCATGGTTGCCTATTGAATTGATAAGTGATCAAGGGACACATTTTATTAATGAAAAAACTAAAATATTAATAAAAAAATTATGATTCTATATCAAAAATCTACTACTTATTGTATATTAAATTATACAATAGTAAGAGTCATGTTAGATTTAAGTTGGTTACAAAATGTGATTAGATTATTACTTTGAAATAATTAATTCAAAAAGGCTATTATTGAGGTTGATTTTATATTGATAATAGTTTTATATATTTAGAACCACCTTTATTACATATTAGTGACTCTTAAAATCTTGTTTTATTTTTTTATTTGGTATTTAAGGCACATATTATATAAAACTTATTAGAAAAAGAATTAGAAAAGAGATTTGTATAAAAAAGAGTTGTTAGGTCAACCATATGGATGAATGGAGATAGATGATGAAAATCTCCATTCCTATTGGCCAAAATTCATGCTCAATGGACTTCAAGGAAGCTACTTGAGGCCTTATTAGGAATTAGAGTTACTCCATCAAGGCCATTTAAACATAAGTGATTAGAATTATGAAGTTTAAGATTTTGGATATAGTTTTGGTAAATTTTTTGTATCATTTGGAGTTTTTATGAAGGAGATATAGGTGCTTAAAGTCAAGGTATTGATTTTGTATCTGTTGTCACTCTTTGAGGCATAGCACATATATATAAATAGCTTTTGAGAATCAATTTATACTATCTAAAAGCTGGTTTAAAGGACTATATTTTATATATAAAAAATTGAAGGTAGTTTGAAGGAAAAATGACTACTTGAAGACAATGCTTCTAATTTGAAATTTGTTAATGAGCCAATTGCATGAAAGATTCGGTTCTAGCCATATCTTGGGCATCTGGAGTAATATTTGGCTAAATATTTTTATAAATGAGTACTACTATGTTATAAAACTAAATACCAAATTTTGTAATATTTGGATTTTGGATTTTTGAGATATAGAGAAAATAGTACTTAGATGCTTATGAATTAGGATTTAGAGCACCTACTAGGATTTCTAAGATGTCAAACAATTGGGAGAAGATTTATAGTTTATTTATTTTCTAGTATAGCTTAAAGATAAAGTCTATATTATCTAGAAATTTGAGAAAAACTGAATAATTAGATCAAGGGATATTAATTTCTAAAATTCAAAGAGAAAATAATCTTTTGTAATAGAAAAATATTTTGAAAGTATTTTCCTACAACTTGAACATTTTATGCAATATAAAGGGATTTTTGGGAGCCAAGACTTTATATATATGTAAAAAATAAAGATACAGAGCTATAAAAAAATTATGATATAAAGATAGATTTTTGTAAGAAGATTATGGATTTTCTTTGAACTTGTAGAAAATCTAACTTATTTGCAAATAGTTAGTTAAGATTTGGTATAGCAATGGATGTTAAAGCATTTCTAGATGCTTTAGAAAGCCTTTTGTACAAAGCTTCTTAAATACAAAAGAATTTTTATTTGTAGAATATCTTTTAATATCTTTTAACTCTCTATAATTAGGTCTTCAATGCATTTCCACATAGAAAATCATACCATACAACATTATATCACATAGAAAGTGACAACAAAACATACATGCAAATTCTTTAGTTTATAACACAGAAGTGCTCTTGTCTATACAATATATAAATAGAATTGAAAATGAGACTCAAGTTTTTAACATGTAAACTATTATGAAAAATAGGCTTTGTTAAGTTTTTAAGAAGGATTTACAAAGAGTAGAAGCTGAAGAGAATATAATACAAATTCAATTAAAATATAAATTGTGACATAAATATTTTTTTTTGATTTAGTAAAGATAGTAATGAAATTATTTGATAAGTTTTGGAGGAAAAATCACACCATATTGATCAACATATATGGTAAAATAATTTACAACAATAAAATAAAAATAATCTAAAAAATTATCAATGATAAACATATTAAGTCAAAATTATTTTAAAAGTTTGAATATATTTATTATATTCAATAATATTCTTATTTATAATCTTAAAAAATATTTAGCTTATATAATATAATATTAAATAATATTTATCTTATATTATTTAGATATATTTTATTTAGCTTTTATATTAATAAAAATTACCAATAGTTAACATATTAAGTCAAAAACTAAGATAAATATTGTTTCTTTTAAACTTATCAAAGATTTAATTTTCAAACTTAGCAAAAGAATTCAATATTTTTGTAACCTCAATACAAATATAAAACAACTCAAATATTTTGATTATATTTTTCCATCAAAAAAATTATTCAAAATATTGAAGACAACTAATATTAAGTTATTTCTCCATAATTTTATAAAATTACAAAAATAATAACCAAAGAATTCTCTAAAACTAATGGCAAGATAATGGTCATAACTAAAATAGTTACAACTATTATGGTTATAATAGTTATAACTAAATCAGTTACAACTAAAACAATTATAACCAAAACAATTAAAAACAGCTTAGTTACTTTTTGATTACAAATTATTAATTTATATATATATATATATATATATATATATACATGATAATATAAGTATTTTTATATAGTCTTTTGAACATTTTTTTTTTTTTTTTTTTCAAGACAATGGCTAAATGCTTAGGCAAACTAATTGCAGAAAGAGAGAAAACTATGAAAATTCAATTTGGTATAGTCAAACAATATCAATGAACTGATGAAGAGGAATAATTGCTAGACTGAATGGGGTTGAAGAGTTTTGTGCAGGAAGTTAATTGGAGCAAGAAAGCACAAACAAATATTATAAGAGAAGATCACTGCAGTAGCATTATTGAGGAAATTTTTATTAGTTTTGTTCCTACTTGCCTTAATGCTTTGTGCAAAATTACATTTCAATTTCGGAGATTGTTCAAAAGTTTAATATCCATTAAATATAAAATTGTACTATATCCATCTGTTGAAAAGAGAAACTACAAAGCTTTAATACTTAACATCTCTACTTGCAAATCTGCAGTTGCAAGATGAGTTATGTAGGTGGTTGCTGTTGTTGTTATAGAAAAGAATTCAGTAGTAAGAAATGAAGGAATAGATAGAAGAGAAGGTATGAAATATTTTCTAGTTGCAACACCTACATATAAAGAGGTTTTAACTACAAAGGTTGAGAACATAGATACACACAAGGAAAAAGATGTCCATTAACAAAAAGAAGAAGAAAAAATGGAAAAGAAAAATAAGACATTTGGCACTATCGCCTACAGTAAATAAAAAAATAGACAAAGTCAAGATTATACATGAGAAGACCAGTTGTTCTACAGAAAGGTGTAGAAATTTTTCTCATCAGATTCAAATATCACGTGCGATAGGTAATTATCGAACCACACCTATTGGTCTTAAACAAGTTTACATCAATAAAACAGGACAATAAATTCTTGTGAAAGTAGAGTTTCTATACTAAACAATACTAATGTGTCAATTGTGGATTTGACTACTCTAAGGAAGGACCATATGACAACCACATTTACAAATTTTGGAAAGAATGGAGATGGGATTAAGGAAAAAGAAAAAAATGAAGGTTGTATAAGAGAGGGTGTTATAATAATTTGTACAGAGTAAAAGCGAATAATGACCAGATTAGTTATTCAAGCCACAGAATGAATATTTCCACATTAACTATATCAGTGGAAAGAGAAGAAAAAGCAGATGAGGTTTACAGGCAATATCTAGCAACTGCTAAACAAAAGAAAAATTTAAGTGAGCTACTAAAAATTCAAAAAACAAAAAAACAAAAAACAAAAAAACAAAAAAAAACAATTTAAGGTATAGTGTAGACAAGTCAAGCCGTGATGAAGGCTTTACAGTGAAGCAGATTCAATGGTTGTTTGACCACATCAATAGCTTGAAAGCAGAAGTGATTATGCTAGAAAGTGCAAAAGAAAATGAGAAAAAAGCCCATAAAACAGCAGAAGAAATGTTACTAGAAATTGAAGCAAGCTTATGGTCTATTTTTGAAGACTTACGACTTAGTTCTTCAAAAAAGACACATTGTGATGAAAATGACCTGACTACTCTAATTCCTCATAATGGAAATAATGAAGAATCCACTGGCCGGGTATCTGACACCAGCACTAGCCGGGTAGCCGACATCAGCAATAGCTGGGTAGCCGACACCGGCAATGGCCGAACATCCGATACCCGCATTGGTCAGGTAGCCGACACCAACACTGGCAGGGCAGCCAACACAAACACTGGCTGGGTATCTAACACCGACACTAGCCAGGTTTCCGACACTGGCACTGGTCGAGTATCTGATGCCGGCGCATCACATTCCGCCACCCAAGACGACACTCCGGAGAGATGGGTCCATGGTCGTGTCGATATAAATACAAGGATCCAATTAAGTTTAGACCATCAGACCAGCAACTGCTTACACAATTTGACGCACAAAACAGCAATTCATACAATTCAAGCACCTCGTGGTAAAAATCAGGGAGAGGTCCATATCAAAACTTTGGTGTATGACACTCAGCCGAACCACTTATCATTGGATATTAATCCACTCAAATCACAAGATTCCGACCAGTATGCTCTTATTAATATGGCTGTGGTCAATACAAAAAAATTCAAAATCTGGCGATTTACGAAACAATCAGTATATGGAAATGAAAAATCCATCCTCTCACTGTTTTTGCCTCCATTCGTCCATTCAAACTTTTCCACCGATTAGAATCCAAAAGCCAACTTAAGAGCGGAGTTCGATGAACAGTCAAAAATGCCCGTTCTCTCCATGGTTATGAAACGATTTATATTCAAACAGATCAAGTTGATCAAGATCGGCCGCACCAACCTCCTCTCAACCAACTCTTCCGTAAATGCATATTAGCAAACCATGCACAGCACAGTTTTGGTGATATTAGTGTCGGCAAATAAACTAACACAGCCTGCCATACAACTATCCATGACAATGATGTAACTGCAGTACCCACAAAATTACAAAGAACAACTCAATGGGATTTAAAACCAACCACAGAATCTATTCAATACTCAATAAGACAACATATCCAAATAAATCAAGCAAAATTCATGAAGTAATTTCAAGATATCCATATAAGCTCAATGAAGGCCACATACAAGAAGATGACTTAGTTTTTATTTAAACTAATAAAAATCAATTTTGGAAGGAAAAACAAGCTTTAGTGTGTGAGAAAAATTCTTTTAAAGACAATCTAAATGCTAAAAATCACGAAATTCACTATTTACAAAAACGGATAGAAATGAATGAAAGAAGACAATGTGTTCAATGTATAACTTAATTTATTAGTTAATTGGATGAAACCAATTAATTTTGGGAGGAGGAAATAATGTTAATTTTAGAAATGATAATAAAAAATATTATTTTATTAAAAAGATGTATTATAGAAAAATAAGAAGGTAGTGGATTAATATAAAAAAATAAAATAAAAATTGGTATAAAAAATCAACTTATAGAAACAAGTGTAAATAAGGTTAAAAAAATAGGAGAGTGTGAAAAGGCAAAAAGGTTAGCAACACATGTGTTTAAAAGACAAGGTGGTTAAAACTACCTTTGATAATTATGGTAGTTAGAAATAAATTAATTTTACTATATTTAATTGATATTAGAATTGATTTACTTTAAAAAGTTATAAATAGCCTTAAAGCTATATTATTATTATAAAAAAATCATAATAAAGAGGTTATAATTGACATGCTTGTATGCCATTTTATATACTTTTGATCTAATATTGTGTTTGAAAATTACAAAATGAAATGAAGAATTGAAGATTAGATTGAAGAAGACAAAGACAAAATAAAATTGATGAAGATATTGATGTATAAAGATTAAGGTGAAGAAGACAAAGGCAAAGATGAAGATAAGGAAGATATAGACATATGAAGAATTAAAGAAGATAAGATAATATTAATATATAAAATTGATAGATAAATTGAAGATAGTTTTAAGATTGAATTATTTGACCATAAAAAAATCAAGAAATATAGAGATTTAAGATAAATATATAGATAATTTCTATGTAGAAACATAAAAGGGATACTTGAAATACTTGAGATGTAAGAATATAAGTATTTATCTAGTTCATAAAATAGTCTTCTATTCATTTTCTTCTTTGATGCAGACTAGGTTGTATGCTCATTGTAGATCTATTTTTTTTATAGATCTCTGTTTGATTGAGTTGGTCAAAAATTCCTTAAATCAAAAATAAAGAATATCTATTCTTGATAGTGATTTTGTTAAGTCCTTGATAGTCTACTCACTTTTAAAAGATTTAATTTTTTTCTTTACAATTAAGAAAAAAACTCATATTGGAGGTTTTGAATTGTATACAAAGTTCTTAACTAAGTTCTTGTCAATATATTCTTTTAGTGTAGCCAACTTATTCTACAATAAGTTGTAGATTGATTGGAATGATGCTTGAGCACTTTCTTAAAGATCAATTGAATAATCATTATGTTGATGATTAATTTAAATTAATTTAAAATAATTTCTTCTTTAAATTTCTAATAATTAATATCTAAAAAAGACCAATTATGAACTAAGATTGAAATCAAATCCTAAGGCATAAAATTTTGCACCTATAATTTTACACCTATAATTATAATTTATATTTGAGCTTAATCAAATAGTTAGGTTGAAGGTTATTAAAAATCAAGTGGATTGAAGTCTCAAAAATTGGAATTTGAGGATTAATAAGAATATTTAAGATCTTTAGTAATGTACCAATTGAATTAAAATAAAAATTATTTGTATGAATAGTAGACTTGGTTTTTGATATTTTTGTGGATTTTAAGAGTATTTCAAAAATTTTAGAAGGAGATATTGGTGCTAGGAGCTCGCCATCAAGGTTGGATAAGGAAGTCGTCCAACACCTCAAAGAGACTATCTTAGATTTCTCTCAATTGATAAGTGCAATTGATTTCATTTTTCTTGTACTTATTTTCAATTGAGTTATTTAGACATATAAGGTTTGAGTTGAAATCAATAATTTGATCATTAAATATTGATATTCTAATTTGTAATAGGATTTAAGTTTTGTTTAGAACTTGATTAAGATTGATTAGGATTTAATTATAATTTGATTTAGGATTTGATTTAAGATTTCTATCAAGATTTGATTAAGATTTGATTAGGATTCTTTTAGGATTTGGTTTAGAATTTGTTTAAGATTTAAAATTTGATTGAAATTTGATTTAAGATTTAGATAGGATTTAGGATTTGATTAAGATTTGGTCTAGGATTTAAATAGGATTTGGTAAGAATTGATTAAAATTTGATTAGGATTTGATTAAAATTTGATTAGAATTTGATTAGGATTTGATTAGGATTTATTTAGAATTTAATTAGGATTGATTTAAGATTTCATTAGAATTTATTGAAGATTATATCAGGATTTAGTTAAAATATAATTAAGATATTTATTTTTAATATTTTTTAAAGATTTTTTTGATATTGTTTTGATATTTTTTTAGGATTTTTTTATTATATATATTTCTTTTAAGTTAATTTATATTTTCTTTATATTTTTTTTGTAAGTTCTTTAAAATAATTTTAGAATTTAATCAAAGATTGATTAATATTGTTATAATTTAATTAGAATTGTTTTAGGTTTCTATGAGAGTTATTATGACCTTCTTATTATAAGTTCTATTTTACTTTATATAGCTAAGTATCAAGTGCATTCTCAAGAAAACTTCATGAAATACAACATAATTTGGCAAATCCAATGTTTAAAGCTTAAAGTAGAAGGTGTTAGAATTTTTTTGGTTTATTTTAATTATAAATAAGGAAGGCAAGAAAATGGAAGGAGGGGCATTAGTTGGTACATCAATTGGTGCTTCAATTGGAATTGAAAATAGAGTTACAAGTAGAAGATATGGTATATATTTTAATTCCAATTCTATAAGCATATTTGAGACTTTTGCTCTATCCATACAATAGCAATAAGTTAAAAATTGCAAAGAAGGTATGAAAAATAAGGCTTTTTAAGTAGTTGTCAATAAAATTAATCATTTCAAAGGAAAAGATATTACAATGTACTTAAGGTGTTATGTTGAAAAAAGAAATTAAAGTATATTTCTAAAAAAGAGATGATTCAATTATTTAATATAGCTTCTAGTTTAGAAATAAGAAATCATATAAAGTCCATGATAGGAAATTTTGGAGGATCATGGGATAATTTTTTCAAGCAGTAAAGGTTGAAGTTTTTTTGGAAGATAATAACTAAGTTACAACAAAGTTATTATTTGAGTGCATTGAAAGATCTAAGTAGGATCTTAAGAAGTAGTATTATTGAAAGAATTTAAAAGTTAGTATTTTCATTCATCAAAGAAAGAAAGGTAATTATTAGTTTTGAAGCAAAATCAATCTTTTTCTTTAAGCGATGTTGTATTTTGTGAAGTTTGTTTAAAAATGCACTAGACACTTGGTTGTGGAAGGTAAAATGGAATTTATAACAATAATATCTTAACAATTCTAATAAAATTTTAAAAAAACTCTAATTAAATTATAATAATATTGATTAATTTTTAATTAGATCTCAAAAGAATCTTAAAAAATTTATAAAAAAAACTTTAAAAAATTATAAATTAATCTTATATACATATATATATAATAAAAAATCCTAAAAAAATATCAAAGAAATCTTTAAAAAATATTAAAAATAGAAATCTTAATTAAATTCTAATCAAATTATAATATATTCTTCAATAAATTCTAATAAAATCCTAAATCAATCCTAATTATATTTTAAATAAATTTTTTTAAAATATTAAATTATTCATAATTAAATCTTAATAAAATTCTTATGAAATCCTAAATAAATCATAACCAAATTCTAAATCAAATATTAATAAAATCTTAATTAAATCTTAATCATATCCTAATAAATTTTTTAATTCTATCCAAATTTTTGACTAAATACTAATAAAATCTTATTTAAATCCTAAATACTAACAAAATCCTAGACCAAATCCTAATCAAATCTTATATTCTAAAAAAAATCATAAAAAATCCTACAATAAATTGAAACATGAATAACTAATAATCAAATCGTTGAGATTGACTCAAAATTTATATACTTTTTAACAATTGAATTAAAAATAAGCATTACAAAATTGAAATCAATTGTACTTATCAAATATAAGAAATATAAGATAATTTAATTAGATTTTAAGTGACTTCCTTCTACAACCTTGCTACCAAGCTTCCAAATCTAATATCTTCTTCTTAAATTATTGAATTGCTCTTAAAATTTTAAAAAATGTTGGAAATTAAGTCTACTATCTATAAAAATAATTTTTACTTTAATCCAACTTATGAATTGCTGAAGATCTTAAAAAATCTCACTAATCCTCAAACTTTAATTTTTGAGATCTCAATCCATTTGAACTATAGTAATCCTCAATCTAATTATTCGATTAAGTTCAAATACATAGCATACATTTAAGACAACTCATAAATCTAATACTCATAAATCTATAATTTTTAATTAATAGATTTATTATAAAATTCATAAAATTATTCAAAATATCTATTATAATGCTCAAAATTTTGATTGATAGTTCACATTACCTAAGAAAAATAGAACATTGAGAATTATTCAAAATATGCAATCAATAAATAAAATGATTATTAAAAATATGGATTCAAGGCCAATTATGGATGAATTTGTAAAGACATTTGCAAAAAAAGTAACTCATTTTATAGAAGATCTTTATTTATGATATGATCAATTTTAATTGGAAATACAAAGTAGAATTTTATAACTATGAAGACACGTGTAGCAAAGAAGCAAGCCAAATTATTTAGAAAAAAATATGTATGCATATATTTTGGTGAAGAACAAAATTTATTAAGTCACATTAAAATTGAAGAGGAGGAGCAAATTGAAGACTAAGAATTTGACTAAGATAAAGAGCGTTGTTGTACTGTAGTTACTTATAATATGTAAAAAATTAATTAAAATATATATTATTTTTATAAGTCTTGATGTAGATTAGAGTGATTAATAAGTAAATTTAAAGAGATTTGATATAAAAAAAATTATTTGGAGGTTTATCTATTTTGATTAAAGTATTTATATTATGTAAGATTTAGATATTTAGTATAAAGCTTAAGAGAAGGTTGGAGTCTAAAGATGAAAGTCTAAATTATTAGAAGGCTTATTAGGAAGGATGAAAGTAAGATATAGTTAGTTGAAGGCAAGGGGTGAAGATCTTCATCCCTATTGGTCGAATGTCATACCCAATGGACTTCAAGGAGGTTGCCCAAGGCCTTATTAGGGATTAGGGTTTCTCTTCCAAATTCATTTGAGCTTTGGCAGCTATGGTCAGCAATTTTAGGTTTTTGGATACGGATTGGGTACAAATTTTGTGTGATTTGAAGTTTTTATGAAGGAGTTATTAATACTCAAAGTTAAAGTATCAATTTTGTAGCTATTGTCTCTCTTTGGGGCATAACATATGCTTAAAGAAAGCAAAAAAGGATCGGAAATTTAAATTGAAAAGAACACTTTTTGAGCTACATTTTTTATATATTTTTTAATGAATTTGGAGCTTAGATGAAGAAGTTATAGAGAGTTGAAGTCAACACATTCAAATCAAATGCAGTAAGTGAGTGATTCTATTTTGTTCAGACCATTGGGTACAAATTTTGTGTGATTTTGGACGAATTTTTAGCTCAAACTATTTGAAGAAGGTAGATTATTGTGTTAAGAAGACATACATATAAATTTTGTGGCATTTGAATGCTTAATTTGTGAGATATGAAGAAACTTCCATGCTAGTGTATAAAAACTAAGGTTTGAAACTATTTTTAGGATTTTGGCAATACCTTAAGATTTACAATGTATTTACAATTGAAATTTTTTTTGATAGTTTTTAAAAGTATATCAGTACTTTATGTAAAATTTGAATGTATTTGAACGGTCCGATTGGAAGATATGAGTTGTTGAAGTTTGGAAATAATACCCCATAAGGATATATAAGGATTTAGAGTTTTTAATCATATTTTGGGTGTTTTTGGGAACTTAAGACTTGTATGTTTGGTATAATTGCTTCTAAAAGTGATATATATATATATATATATATATATAAACTTAGGCTTTCTTATCTCAAGACTTGATTGAGCAATTAGTCACAACAAGGAGCCTAGTGCATCTTAAGGCAATTCCTTTCTATCCTGACATATTAGTGCATCATCATATTGAAGAATCATTGGTACATGCAAGTGGATGCTTAAATTCAAGAAGGGAGGGAGGGTGGATGTTATATAGTAACATGGCCATTAAATAAAAGAAAAAAGAAAATATTTTATTACAAAAGAGCCTAATTAAAAAGATATAATAAAATAACATAAATAAAAGATAGAAAAATAACAAAATCTTATAGAGTTAGAACTACCTTTTATGAAAATATATTATATATATTTTTTTAATGGCCATAAATAAGGCAAATAAAGTATATTTAAAAAAAAAGTATATGGTATATGTAGAAAAGAATTAGGAGTTGATTTTAGCAAACATTACCTCAAGAAAATAAGAATTGATACTCAAAGAGGACTAGTTGCCAACCTAGGTTGCAATCAGATCCTGAGGTACAAAATTTAGTATTTAAATTATTTTTTGGATTCTTTTGTAAATTAAAAAGCAAGATTTGAGAGCAAATAAGTTTAAGTTTTTTTGTATATAAATTTTAAGGATTTGAATTTTTAATGAATTTTTAAGAACTTTACAAAGTCAAAGTCATTTTGGATAATTTTGGTTTATATAAAATAAAATAGGATTGTCATTTTTAATAATTTTATAAATTTTAAAATATATTTTTAGATAAAAAATTGTAGGTTTGTAAATATAGTTGTATTAAATATATATTATATATTTTAGCTTAATAAAATAATTAGATTGAAGATTACTAAAGTTCAAGTGAATTGAAGTCTTAGAAATTGGAGTTTGAAGATTAGTGAGATTTTCTTAGATCTTCAACAATCTATTAGTTGAATTAAAGTGAAATCTATTTTTGTAGATTATAGACTTAATTTTCAAAATTTATATATATTTTAAAAGCATATCAATAGTTTAAAAAAGAGATATTAGGATTAGGATTTTGATAGTAAGGTTGAAAAAAGAGGCCATCCAATATTCAAATAAATTATCTTATATTTCTCTCAATTAATAAGTGAAATTGGTTTTATTTTTTTTTTATATTTTTTTTGACCTCAATTTTTGAAAAATAGAAAAAATTTTAGTCAATATTGATAGTTCAATCTTTAATTTTTGAAGTTTCAATCTACTATAGGATTTATTAAGAAATTATTTAATATTTATGGTTTGATTTAGTGTAAGATTGGAATTTAGGATTTGGTGTAGGATTGGAGTTTAGGATTTAATTAGGATTTGGTGTAGGATTGGAGTTTAGGATATAATTAGGATTTGGTCTAGATCTAAAATTTGATTGAGATTTAATTAAGATTAAATAAGAATTTATTTAGAATTTTTATTTGTAGTAATTTTAAGAATTATTATTATTATTTTAATATTTTTTATTTTTATTATATTTTAAAGGTTATTATTATTTTTTGAGATTTTATTTTTTATTTTTTTAGGATTTTTTTATTTTTTTTATATTAATTATAACTTCTTTATATTTCTTTTGTAACTTCTTTTAATTTTTTTTAAATTGATAAAAAATTTATTAGAATTGTTAAAGATTATTAAAGATTTATTTAAGATTCTATTATAATTAATAGGATTTTGTTGTATCATTTTTATTCACCTTCTATAGTTATGTGTTTTGTGCATTCTCAAGCAATAATGTACATAATATAACAATGTCAAGTTTCTTTTTATTTAGTGAGAGGTTTAAAACATATTATATTAATTTGCTTTGATTCTAACCTTAATAAATAATTTTTGAAAACTTAGGACTTATCATCATTACTTGACTCATTCTTCTCCAAAAATGTTTTTGTTCTTCATGCCTTTCATATAATTAATTGTCTCATGTAATAGCTTGAAAAATAAATTGTTTCAAATAATTTTCTTTTAACATTATTAATAAAAAAATCTTTGATCTTATCCTTTATTCCATATAAAAATTCATTGATAAATGCTTTGATATTTCAATCCACATAAGCAGCAAGCAAGGTTTTGGAATTCAGTAGCATATACGATAGCTCATTATGATCTTTATTGTAAAGATGAGAGTTTGATTTTTACTACTCTTTCTTTATCTCTTTTTTCAAATGTGCTTGTAAACACTTCTAGGAATTAATTCAAATAATAAAAGAATTGTGAATTCTTTTCCATCAAAGGTGCAAACTAAGAAATATCTCTTCTAAATAGAAGTAAGTTTATAAATTTAATTTCAGTAAATTGTGAGAATAAAATTCATTCGTCAATCCAAATTATAAGATAGCCTTAATTAAGAGTTGCTTGTAATTGGTGGTATGAAGTGGAGAAAGCAAATGGTAAGAATAAAAGAAGAACAACACAAAAAATTTGAAATAAATAAAATCAAGCAATTAAACAATCCAAAACTTAGTTCAATCTATTTATTGAATTTTTATCTAATAAAAAAAATAATAAAAAAAATAAATTATAAAGATAATTTTTTATCTTTTCCATGATATAAGAAACATGTAAATCTGAGTTACTATGAATAAATTATGAAGGTTTAAAAATAACAAGTAAATAAATAAAAATTAGGTGAAAATATTTTACCTCAAGGATAACTTGCTTATAGATCAAAGGTTTGAACCTCACCAATGCTCACATGTAATATATAAGTGTGTTTAAAAGAGGCCACAAGGCCTTAATCTTATTCAAATTTTTTAAATTTAAGGTAGTTATTTCAAATTTAAAATTTTTATAAGTAATATATAGATAGATAGCTAATATAAATATTAATCTTAATAAATAATCCTTAATATTCAATAATATTATTCATCATATATTATGATTTTAAGTTCTTTTAATACATCCTTTTAACCTAAAACAATTAGTGAGTCAATTTAGTGACTTAAATATGGCGGCTATTTGAGACAACTTGATGAAATAGAGAATCCAAAACTCTTGTTCTAAAAGTAAGTCCTTATCTAAGGTTAGGCATATTGGATTTAATATTCTATTAAGATTATATTAATAGTGCTATAGAACCTAAGAAAAATATTCATATAAAATATTTTTCTCAGTATTAGTACTTTTTTATTTTTTAGTATTTTTTTTTTCTTGAGTTAAAACAATATTGAAGAAATTAGTCTACTTAATAAAATAAGATAAGATAAATCTATGGAATAAGAAAAGAAACAACAAAAGAAGAAAAAAATTAAATTCTTCTATGTAAAAATTCTAAAAGTTGGTACTATTAAATTCTTATCTAGGGAGAAGAATTTAAGTTTGAAGCCATGAGGCCTATATATCTTCTAAGTTGCACAAATTGATCTTTTTCCTACTCTAACACTACCTCATATAGATAGCTACATGTATACATTGGATTTGAACTGATACCACCTCTTACATAATCACTTTTGTGGCCAACTTCCAAGAAATTTGAGGATGCTAATCTTTGCGAACTTATCTCTAAATTCTAAAAAATAAAGTTTTTTTTTTTTTTTTTTTTTTTTTTTTACATAGAATTTATTAGATTTTATGAAGTAGAAGAGATAATATTCTAATAGAACTAAGAACCACATAAAGAATAGTTTGTAACTTTTTAATGAGTCAAGATCTCTATTTTTTTGATAAAATTTAATTTTGACTAAGTTATATACCTACATCTTTACTCATTTATGTAAACAAAGAAAGCAATGTTTTTCTTTCTATAAGATAAATTATTCATACTTTATATTTTTTGTATCTATTTTAAGATGTTTTCATTAAAAATAGTTCACTGCTTAATATTTCTAATTATAAAGAATTACTATCAAATACTTCCTTGATATGATAAGGTCCTAATCAAAGAGCATCAAATTTGCTGGAAAAGTCCATTCTCTTGGCATCTTGTAAAAATATTAGCATCTATAAGTATAAGATCCTCTTCTTGTGTTTTTTTTTATCAAAAGTATTTTTTTTTTCTTTCTTTGAATTGCTTCTATATATTGAATCTCAGTCTTTTGAATTTGATCAAAGCCTTCTAATTGTTCTAATCTATCCATCAAGGATTCTTGAATTGTTAATCTATTATTTATTTCTATCCTTAGAGAATTGATTTCAAATTCTATTGATAGTTATCAAGGATATGAATCTCAAAGAAAGAAAATCCTCAATACACTCTTGTGTCATTAAAAAGAACTAAAAAGTCACTCAAAGTTGATATAATATTGAATTGGAATGGCTATTGCCAAAAACAAGTAGACTAGAAAGTCTTAAAATAAGACTAAGGACTAAAAAGGCATTGACAAGAATGAAGAAGGCTTCACTCTTGCCTTCATATATATTCTTAACTAAGAGCTCTGTGGCAATGTCTTATAGGACCTCTAAAACATCTTGACTTTGTTAGCCACATGTCTTAACTTGCAAGGTAAGTTATCTATATATGTGCCATATAATTAATTTGTTCTATAAGCTACTATAAGGAGTTAACTTGTCCTACAAGCTTCTAACACGTGATTAACTTGTTGGCTAAGTTTCTATCCTACAAATACATCTAAAGTCAAAATGGCATCTATAAAGCTTGTAGAAAGTTTCTCTAAAAGACTTTATGAAATTAATCTATATTTACCTACTTCTATCTAATCATATAAGTAACTATTGACGTAAATATATATGTCTGTGATAGTACTCCTCCTTTTAGGGACAAGTTCCACAAGGAGAAATCTTCATAAATTGAAAAAATCCAAGATGTGACAAATTATATTTACCATATACTTTAATCTTTATTCCCTTCAAAGATAGTTGATAGGTCCTCTCAACTATCAAAAGTATTCTATACAAGGACACAAAGACCATCCAATTATTTGGTCGTTGTTGAGGCCTTCGTAACTTCTTTCAAATGTAATACTTGAAACACTGTTAAGAATTGTTTCTACATTTAATAATATAACTAAACATCAGAACTCTCTTCAAGGTAGTGATATCAAACACATTTTATGTTGCTATCTATTTGAAGAAGGTCATGTCATTTTTGAAGGTCTTCATCTCAATTTTATCATCTTAAAGGTTGTGACAATTACAATGTCTCATCTAATAATTCTGCAAATGAAAGCTCTTTAGTTGAATCTGATAGTTATTAATTCTCTATCTTCTTAGTGTTACAAATACACAAAAGCTACAAAAAAAGATAAAAGGTAGAATATTATCTTCTTTTGATCTTCTTCTTTTTATAGTAAAGATTTATTATTTTTCAACTTGATTTTAATAGATATTATCAATGAAAAGCTTCAACTCTCTTTGTTGTATTTGCAAGATTTTTTGCTCGCTTCCATGTACATTCACTAATACCATATTCATGCTAATGGACAAGATATTTCAACCTATTTTGATGCCATCTTAAATCTAAGACTTCTTCCATCTTAAATTCTTGGTTATTATCCACTTCTATGAGAGGAGGTGGCATTTGTCTACTTTTTGAGATATTCAGTGTCTTATATGTCTCAAGAAGGGATACAATAAATATAGGGTAGATTTTCATAGACTTTTCTAGATATAATTGATAAGCAACATGATTGATTTGTTCAAAAATAGGAAAAGGTTTCAATCTACAATAGTCCAACTTATCACAAAGACAAGTAGTCTTAACATTACGACAAAGTATCCATACCTTATCACTTATGTTAAATTGTGGTTACTCCTTGTAATAGACATCCATGTTGGTCTCTTGTTATTGTTCAGCTTCCTTTAATTGTGTCTTCATTGTTGCATGTAGCTCTGACAAATAATTTGCTAAATCTTTTGCTTATACGATTATCAACTTTTAAAAAGTCAAAAGTATCAAGTCGTGGATAATAACCATAATTGGCAATGAAAGGTGTTTGTTATATAGAAAAATATATCAAATTATTGTATAAAAACTCTCCCAATGGCAAAAGAATTGTTCAATCATCTTGATTATAGTTGATGGTATATCTCAAATACTGCTCCAAAACTTGATTCACCCATTTTGTTTGCCCATTAGTATGAGGATGAAAAGTTGAAGAAAACTTTATATTCATTTTTAGAATCTTAAATAGGATTTTCTAAAATCTTGATACAAATTGAGTCTCCCTATTTAATATTATATTCTTTGGTAATCTATGATAGTAATAGATATTTTCAATGAAAAGCTTAGTTATTTTTTTACTTGAAATAGATTTTTTACATAATACAAAATATACCATTTTGGTGAACCAATCTATGATTACAAATATAGAATCATATGAACTTGAACTTAGAAGATCTGTAATAAAATCCATAGAAATGAAAGACTATGATTGTTCAAGTATAGATAATATTTGGAGAAGTCCATAGGGTCGATGACGAGGAGTTTTTTTTATCTTGAACAAATGTTATATCACAGGACAAAGTGTTACTGTCTTCTGCATTTGTAGCCACAAAAATCTTTAGATATAAGCTCTAAAATCTTGTTGTATCTAAAATATCATATTGTTGGAAAGTCATGACGTGCTTGAAGAACATAAAAATGTGCTTCTCCTTTTGGAACATATAGACGTACTTCAAAATAGAGTAGGTTGTTCTTGAACTCAAACTTTGAAATATCATGAGACTTAGAAGAAAGATTTTTGATATCATGAATAAGAGAATCAGAGGACATACATAATTGAATTTGTTTGACAAAGGTCAAATCAACAGTTAATGTTGATTTCATTGATTAAAGGTGAAAATGCTTTGGCTTCAAGAAGATTAATCTTTGTTAATCAAAAGTTACATCTCTTTCTTTTAGTACAAGATAAGAGTATTTAGAAAGAGCATCTGATAAACCTTATTGTTTTTTAGGTCGATATGTGATCTTGAAATTTAATCTTGATAATAATATCCTCCAACATGCTTGGCAACAATTCAAAACATGAGCTGATATGAAATATTCATGGTTCTTGTAATATGTATATACTATATCTAGACTTGAAGGGCCCTCTAAATAATGATGCCATTCTTGAAATGAATTGACATTTGCAAGAAGTCCTTTGTCATGGATCTCATAATTAATCTTGATTGCTAAAAATTTCCTCCAATGAAAAGCTACTAAATGGAATTTGTTATTTGTTTCCATTTGTCACAATACTATACCCAAGACAAAGTTTGATGCATCTGTCTCTATAAAAATACTTTAGAAAAGTCAATGCAATATAAAATCTATGCAAAAATAAACTCTTTCTTTACAGCATTAAATGATGCTTCTGCTTCTTTATTCTACTTAAGTTTGTCTTTACAAATCAAATATATAAGTAGAGCTACAACTTGAAAAAAGTTCTCAATGAAGATTTGATAGTAATTAATAAAGTCTAAAAAATATTTCACATCTCATATTATTTTTAGAATCTTCCAATCAATAATAGTTTGGATATTCTTGAGATCCATCATAAGGCCTTTGTTAGAAATGATGTATCCTAAAAAGTTAACTTGAGTAGTGTGGAATATATACTTTTTCATCTTGGCATATAATCTTATATTTCTAAGCTTCTATAACATGCAACAAACATGAAGTTCATATTTTTTTGTATTCTTAGAATAGATTAGAATGTTTTCTAAATAAAAAAGGACAAAATCATCTAGAATTCACAAAAAATATTATTCATAAAATGTTAGAAAGCGGCCAGTGCATTTGTAAGTCTAAAAGACTTGACATTATATTCAAAATATCCATACCTAGTTCAAAAAGTAGTCTTCCATTCATCTCCTTCTTTGATATGGATTAGATTATATGCTCCTTGTAGATCTATTTTGGTATAGATCTTTTTTTGATTGAGTTGGTCAAGAAGTCGTGAAATCAAAGATAAAGAATACTTATTTTTGATGGTGATCTTATTGAATCTTCAATAATCCACAGACATCTGTAGAGATCTATCTTTCTTCTTTACAAATAAGAGAAGAATCCTGGCTAGAGATTTAAAATGATGTATAAAGCTCTTTGCCAAGTTTTCATCAATATACTCCTTTAATGCAACTAATTTATTTTACAATAAGCTATGGAATGGTCCGAATGATAGTCAAGCTTCTTCTTGTAGATCAATTGAATAATCATAATGTTGATGCTCTAAAAGAATATCTACATCTTCATTTTCAAAAATGTCTTAGAATTCTTGATATTGGTTAGGAAAACCACTTGACATTTTTCCACCATTAGAAATGGACGTAGCATATATAGCAAAAGATGATCCTTTTTTTATAGCATGCATGAAAGCTCTTACACGTACCAATAAAGGTTTGGATGTACTAGACTTATGTACTTCTATTTCATTAATACAATCTTGGATTATACCACCAAAAAAGTTAAGATTACAAGAAATCCAATCTATTTGAGAGTTATATTTTTTTAGCCATGATAATTCTAAAACAATTGGATTGAAGGAAGATCTTATTACAATAAATACTACTATATTTTTATGATCTTTAATTGCTACATCTAAAAGAATAGTTTCATGGATAACATTTCCAGAGGACAACAAACAACCATCTATGACTTCTATATATAAGATATTGTACTGTAAATACTTATAATATGTAAAAATTAGTTAGAAAATATAATATGTCTATAAGTCTTGATATGTATTAGAATAGTTAATAGATTAATTTAAAGAGAATGAATTTAAGAAACTTTATTTTGAGTTTTATTTTTTTTATTATAGCATTTAAAAAAATTGTAAGACCTAAATATTCAGTATGAAGCCTTGAGAGGAGAATAGAAACTAAAGAAGAAAATCTTAACTAATATGCGGCTTATTGGGAGGGATGAAAGCAAGGCATGGTTGGATGAAGGCAAGGAATGGTGATCTTCATTCCTATTGGTCAAAGGCCATGTCCAATGGGCTTCAAGGAGGCTGCCCAAGGCCTTATTCAGGATTCAGGTTTTTTTTTTGAAGTCATTCGATCTTTAGAGGCTAGGATCATCAAGTTTAGGTTTTTGGATATAGATTGGATACAAATTTTGTGTGGTTTGGAGTTTTTATGAAGGATTTATTGGCGCTCAAAGTTAAGGTATCAATTTCGTACCTACTATCACTCTTTGGGACATAACATATGTTTACGGACAGCAACAAAAAATCGGCGACTATGATTTGAAAGAACACTTCATCAACTATACTTTTTATATAATATTTGATAAATTTGGAATTCAAATGAAGAAGTTATAGAGGGTTGAAGTCAATGCATCCAAATCAAAGGTAGTAAGTACGTGATTTTATTCATAGTAATGGTTGGAGCCATTTCTTGAGTTTCTAGAAGAATTTTTGGCTCAAATCTTTTGGAAAAGGTAGATAATTGTGTTAAAAAACTATACATACAAACTTTGTAGAATTTAGGTATTTAGTTTGTGAGATATGAAGAAAAGTGCACATGGGTGTATAAAAACTAGGGTATGAAGCTACTTTTAGGATTTTGGTGATATCTTAAGATCCACGATGAATTTGTAGTTGAAATTTATTGTCGAAGTTGATAAAAATATATCAGTACTTCATATAAAATTTGAGTAAGTTTGGACGGTTGGATGAAGAGATATAAGATATTAAAGTTCAAAAAAATTTCCACATAAGGATATGCAAGGTTTTAGAAGATTTTATCATATTTTGGATATTGTTGGTTATTTGAAGCTTATGTATATGGTGTAATTACTCCAAAAAGAAAAATTTTATATATAAACTTAAGAATTTTCTTATTTTGAAGCTTGATTAAGCAATTAGTGATAGCCAAGAGTCCAGTGCTTTCTTGAAGCAAACTCTCTCTACCCTAACAATGGATTTAGTTTTCTTGATTAAAGGTATTTTTTGATTTTTGACAAAATCTTCATTTATAAAATAGGCTAAGGCTCTTGAATCTAATAAGATAAAGACTTTAAGATTTTTAGGTCCTAAATACACATGTATTATAAATCAAGGTGATGGGTTTGAAGAGAAGATAGGATCTTTACTAGGTATTGCACATGATTCTAGCCGCAAGATCCCTATTGTAGCTAAAAAATTTTATTTTTCAAAACATTATCTTCTTTGGTAATTATACTCTTCATTTTGTAATTGTATTGCTTCTTTAGATAATGTTAAGTAGTGTGTTTAGCTTCTCCACAATATAAATACAAACCCTTTTGGTAACTTCAAGTCTTTTCATGCTCCATAAGAGATTTAAATCAAATCATATCATTTTATATTGGTTCTAACCTTGATGAATATGTTTCAAAAAATTTAGAAATTGTCGCTATTACTTAACTTATTTCTTTGCAATTAAGTCTTTATTCTTGATGCTTTTTGAATAATTGATTGTTGCATACAACACCTTGAGTAATAAATTGTCCCAAAGATTTTACTTTTGGTATTATTAATAACAAATCTTTGATACTATCCTTCAATCTATATCAAAATTGATTGATAAGTGCTTTGTCATTCCAATCCATGTCGTAATCAAGGTTTTGGAATTCAGTACCATATATGGTAGTTGATTGTAATACTTATTGTAAAGATAAGAGTTTGGTCTCTACTACTTGTTCTTGATCACTTTTTCCAAATGTGACCATAAATACTTTTAAGAATGAATTTAAATCATAAAGCAGTCATGAACCCTTTTCTATCAAAGGTACAAACTAAAAAAGAGCACTTCAAGATAGAAGTATACATATAAAATTGACTTGAGTAAATCCATCTATATATTGGAAAAGATGTAATTTTAAGTAGAGCTTAACTTGTTATAAAAACCATCAAAATTTTGATCTTATTCTATTAAAATTCTTGGACATACTAATTTTTGCCTCTTGAGCTTATAGAAGCAAGATCCTTTGAATTTGATTGTGAGACTGATTGACTTCTTTTCTTCAACTACACAATTTCTTAATGTAGACTTTGGACTTCTTCTATAGGTGTAGAAATAGTACTTTGATGATTGAAGTTGGTGATGCATGAAATTTTTGTCCTAAAAGTATTAACAAGTTCATGAATCCCTGTAATAGTTGCAAATCTATTTTCACTTCTACTAGGAGTAGCATCCATAATCTTTTTCTTTCATAGAAAACTCAAACAAATCCAAAAAAATTAAATTACAGGAAGGTAATCTGCAATCTCTAATAAAAATTTCTACAAAGAGGAATAATCTATTCTCTTTAAAAAAAAGATTAATATTAGAAAATAAGATTTTTTGTTTAAAGGTGGATAGTCTGTAACCTTCAAATTATAACAATAAATGTAAGATAATCCATTCACTTCTAAAACAAGATAAAAATAATATGTTAGTACTCTTCTCAAATCGTTAAGGATATGAATCTTAAAGAAAGGAAATCCTTAATACACTCTTGTGTCACTAAAAAGAACTAGAAAGTCATTCAAAGATAATATAATATTGAATTGGAATGGCTATTGTCAAAAACAAGAAGACTAGAAAGTCTTGAAATAAGACTAAAGAATAGAAAGACATTGACAAGACTGAAGTAGACTTCATTCTTACTTCCATATATACTCTTAACTAGGAGCTATATGGCAATGTCCTATAGGACCTCCAAAACATCTTGACTTTGTTAGCCACATGTCTTAACTTACAAGGTAAGTTATCTATGTATGTGCCACATAGTTAACTTATTCTACAAGCTATTACATGTAGTTAACTTGTTCCACAAGCTACCAACATATGGTTAACTTGTTGGCCAAGTTTCTATCCTACAAACACATCTAAAGTCAAAATCTTATCTATAAAGCTTTAAGGAAGCTTTTTTAGAAGACTTTATGAAATTAATCTATATTTATCTACTTCTACCTAATCATATAAATAACTATTGAGATAAATATATATATACACGATAGTAGTATAATTTTCTTAGTATATATATTTTCTGAAGGAAACTAAGGGCAATAATATGTAGAAAGAAAGTACTATATGTAAATTATTTTTTACATAATTTTTGTAAGCATCACATCTTTTAGCATAATCATGTATATCTTGGAACATGGTAGGCCAATAACACCCAGCTCTCATTGCCTTTTGAGCTATTAATCTACTTAAGAAGTGGACTTTATATGCACTATTGTGGCATGCCATTAATATGGTTGGTATTTCATCAATTACTACACATTGTTTGAGTAGTATAATAAAAAAAAAAAAATATTATATACTCTACTCAAACATTTCATCAATTACTACACATTGTTTGAGTAGTATAATAAAAAAATTATAATGTGATTGTACTGAGTATAATGGATGGAAATGATAAAAAATGATTCATCTATGAAGTTATCATCAATAAGACTAGAGCTCAGTTCTCCTTCTAACCTTGAAAGATAATTGACATGATTATATAATTTTTTAGGTTTATATTCAACTTTTTAGTCAAATTCTCCTAATAATAATATCCATCAAGCTATATGACCACTCAAATCTACTTTGTTGAGTAGATATTTGATGGCCATATAGCCAACAAAAAATACCACAAAAATTTAATTAAAAAAAATATTAAAATTTATTCATAGAAAAAACCATGGCTAAGTATTTTATTTATATGATATTATAATTTTATTTTTCTACATTTAAATTTTTGCTAGCAAATGCAATAAGATAATTTTTATGTCCACTTTTTATTGATTAACATAATGCACTACTTATTGCTATGGATGAAGCATCCTAATAGATATGGAAGAAAAGATGTCAATTAGGTAATTTTAAAATGAGATATGAGCTTAATATTATTTTTATACAATGAAAGGCATTTTGATATTCTTTTTTCTATTCAAACTTTACCAACTTCCTTTTGAAGTTAGTAATAGATGAAGTTTTTGTGGCATAGTTGAAAATTAATTCCCAATACTATCTAAGACATCTTAAGTCTCTTTCTAATCCTTTAATATTTGTAGGAAGTTGCATTTTAACTATGACCTCTATTTTTTTTAGGTCGGATTCTCTTCCATCTTTAGAAATCATATATTCTAATAAGTTTCTTTTTTGAACTACCAAGTATATTTTATCGAGATGTAAAGCAATTCTTATTTTTGTACATCTTTCTAAGGTTTCTTCTACATAATCTAGATGGTCTTTGATATTGGATTGGATACTAAAATCATCTATGAATACCATTATAGATTTGTATAGCAAATCCAAAAAAATAAAAGTCATGACTCATTAGAAGGAAAAAGGGATATTACAAAGCCCAAAAAGCATGATTAAGAAAATGAAAGTATCCCAAGGAGTGATAAAAGTTATTTTATGGCAATCTTTTGGAACTATGGCAATTTGATTATAATCCAAATAACTATCTATAAACATATAGGTTTCATGACTTGCCACTTCATTTAAAATACTATTAATAAAAAGAAAGAAAAAATGGTCTTTTTGAATGTACTCGTTGAATTTTCTATAATCTATGCATACTTTTAATTTATCATTTTTTTTCTTCACAACGACCATAGAAGAAACTCAATCTGTTATTTCTATTGGTTTAATAAAACCAACTTATAACAATTTTTCAACTCTCCCTTAACAATCAATTAGAATTGAAGGTTCATATGTCTTTTTTTTTGTCTAATTATTTTAGCTTCAAAAATAAGAGGAATATGGTATTCAGCCATCTCAAGTGGTATATCCTTCAAATCTTTGTAAGACCATGCTAAAACATCTTAATATTTCATAATCAAATTATAATATCTAAACACCTCTTCTTGATTTAAATGAGCTCCAATTTTAATATTTTTGGGCTCTTTTCTTTTATGAAAAATATCTATGAGTTTTGATTTAGATTCTCATATTAGAAATTGTTTAGAATAATTTCTATACCAATTACTAGGTATAGAGGGGTAGTTGACAATTCCATTGCCAACTAAAATTTCTAATGAAGTATTTTGAAATCTAAGAGGTGGCAGTAAGTTATCATCTCTTTTAAGGACCTCAATTTCCTTGTCTACTGTCCCATCTACCTTAATGCTAAAGACTTTGAAATCTTCAATTTCTACAATCTCCAACATACCTTCTAAAAAATTAATTAATTCAAAATAATCAAAATTAGAGCCTGGATGATTATTTAGCCATTTTATAAATTCCTTATTATCCTTCTAATGATAAAAGTTGGGACCTATGCATTCTATTTTCTTTAAATTTTGGTCAACTAAATTTACCACCTTCATTAAATTATCTTGTTTTTTATTTTTATTTTTTTATATCTTTTAAAAAATCAATGGAATTAATTCTTTTATAATCAAAGATAAGTTATATAGAAATTTTGGTTCTATTCTTCCATAGATCAAAGGCAATGTGAGGCTTATCTCCTCTTTACTTAACTATGGCTTCTAAATTCTTCAACCATAGTCTACTAAGTAATAAGAAAAAAGAATCTTTCAATATATGCATTCAAATGACATGATATATCAAGGCATATTCTTTTCCTTTAATTCACATCTTATAATTTTTAATTTGATCCATAGGAATAGATGGGCTTTGATTTATCATTTTGATAATAAAAAAAGATGGATTAGTGATATTTGATCCTAATTTCTCCATGATTTGAAAGGGGCATAATATTCAATCTACTTCTATTATCTACAATGGTATAAGATATTATTTTGTCTTCAATAGAAACCTCAATTTTAATTGCTTTTACTTCATTTTATTTTATATAGACATCTATTTTTTCTATCATTCTAATTTTAGGCCTTCTTTGATTTCTCATAGAAATATGATTTTTTAATACCTTCCTAATTGTTGGAAAAATTTCCAATAGTTTAGCAATTGTAATATTAGCTTTGATCTTACTAAGATCATTGCATAAATTATATTCTTGCATGTTAGAATCTTCTATATAAGAGAATTTATATTAATAAAAAACTTTAAATTTTAGAATTTTTAAATCCTTCTAATTATGATTATTTGGATTAATACTTAACTCATATTCAACTTTTGGATTTTGGAAGGATAATTCTTCTACCAAAGAATCAAATGTCACAAATTTAGTAGTGTTATTTTGGATTATGTGAGTCATCAGATTGACTCACTAGTTATTTTAGGACAAAAGAGTACATGCAGAGTGCCAAAATTACAATTATTAGATAAATTTGTGCTTAGAAGATGTTAAAGAAAGAAGAATAGTATTAGTGGAGAGGAAATGGAGTCTTAGTAAATCTTGGAAGTAATTATTTTAGTTGATTTAGTATTTTTATTTATTATTGAGGAGTAAAGAGTAGTTACTAAAATCAATATTTATTTTGATCTTATATCTATATGTATTACTTATACAAAAACTATAAATGTTAGTTAGTAGTTAAAAGAAGCATGATAAAGAACCTCATGTCTTTTTACTTATTTCTATAGAAAGTAGAATTTATAGTAGATTTAAATTAATTCCATCACTATAAAAAATCAAAAATATAGGAAATTATATCCTTAAATTACTATTAGCATTATAAAAATATTATAGGAATTTTTAGAAATTATTTAGAAATTATTTAGAATTTTTAGTAGATTCAAATTGATTTTTATCACTATAAAAAATCATAAATATAGGAAATTATATCTTTAAATGGATATTAGAATTATAGAAATATTATATGAATTTTTTATAATTTATTTAGAATTTATTTAGAATTTTCTATGAATTTTTAAGGTAATTTTCAAGACCTTGGTAAAATTGAGTTTTATCACTTGGGGAGCCATTATGAAGAAATGGAGCAAGGTTTGAAGGCCACGCCAAAATTCTAGGCTAATTGGGTGTTTTTGAACACCATGGTGAAGTCAAAAATGCAAAAAAATTAATTCTACTAGTAGAAAATAGGAGGACCAGCAGCTAGTATAGTCCTTATAAGAAGGGAGGTGCACAAGTCCCATATGGGTTGTAGCACCTCGGATGTAGGTAGGAAGATAAGACTAAAGCCTCAAGACCTCTTTAGGCAGCCCATATGTACTACATGTGAGCCTTGGAGAGGTTCGAACCCTTGATCTATTAACAAGTTATCTTTGAGGTAAAATATTTTTCACTTAACTTTTCATTTGTTACTTGTTATTTTCAATCCTTCATAACTTATTCATAGTAATTCGGATTTACATGTTTTTTACATCATTGAAAAGATTAAAAAAAAAAAAAAAAAAAAAAAAAATCTAAAAATATATTTTTTACTTTTTACTCGGTAAGAATCCAGTGAACAGACTGTGATTCGTTTTGTAGTATATAATTGCTTGATTCCACTTGTTTCACTTGTTTTGTACTATTCTTCTTTAGTTCTTGTTGTTTGTTACTTCTAATTCATACCACCCATTACAAAAACTCTCAATTGAGTCCATCTTGTAATTTGGATTGAAGGGTAGAATTTTACACTCACAGATTGCGTTAATTGTTTCTTTCACAACTTATTCTAGATCTGAGAAGCAAGGTGGACTCTTGGTGGTACTAATCACCTCTTCTTAATAAATAGATAAAGTTGCTACATTAGATCTAGTCATTATTGCTAAGATTCATATTACAAGTAAGTTCTTTTTCTTTAATTGATTTCTTTCAATGATTATTAAATTCAATTTATAAAAAAAGATTTAATTGACATTAAATTGAGCACCATTTTGAATTGGTTCCAACTCTCCTATAGGTTGAGACACAAATCTCATATCTTGAGATTCTTAGTCTTGTCTGGTTGATTAAAAGGATTTTGACCTTGACTAAAATTTAGTAGAATATATTGAGAATTAATTTATAGCCTACCGGGTTTATTTTAATTTTACTTATTATTATCATAATTTTAGTATAAATTTGAGGGCCTCATATTATTATTTATTAGAGATTTTTGTACTCTCCTACAATTATCAAATGATTATTGAAGAGAGTAATAATGTAAGAGTTACAAGAGAATCATTCTATCTGGTTTTTTACAAAATTCCATGAGATGGTTACTACCACAATTTTTACACTCTATTTGGTTTTCAATCCAAAATTGAACAAGAAGGTATCTTTTTTGCAAAATGTGTGAAAATCTACTTGTTATCTTATTTGATTCATTGAACCTTGATTCTTAGAATTAAATCTTTGTTGCCTTAGATTATGCCATTGATAAATCCTTTTATTGAATCAAAGATTAATTGATATAGGTAGTGGTTCTTTCCATCTTCTTCTATTTAAATCCATTCTTTTTGGTGGTTGAGGAAAATAAGCACTCTTTTGATCCAAACTACTCATATTATCTATCAAAGATTTTAAAAACAAGTTTTTTGAACTTTCTTTAAAGCCTTCTAAAGAAAGGTCTTCAAACTCTTTAAAGAGATTTTTAGGCATATTTAAACTAAGTTCAGGAGTCTAAATTTTAATGTTTGACAAAGGAGGTCTGATAGTTCTTAAACACTTTGGATTTTTCAAAGTTTGTATTAATATAGGTTTATGGTACTTAGTAGAGCGGTGCATTAAACTACTATGATCACAATGTCATTTTTAATAATTAACAATTAAACAATTAAATAAGCCAGATAAGTAACTTATGGATTTTTTTTTTTTAAAAAAAAATCTTATATTTATCAATCAACATGCCACTTAAACATTCTTTTTGACAAGAAAGGACAACATAACAAAAATAATCTAAAAGAAGAATACTTACTAGAGTATTAGCCAAAGCAAGACTTTTCTTCTCTTAGCTTATCATACAAAAAGACCTTGTATATGGGTGATCCTAAGTAATATTCAATATAAAAGTATTCTATTGCCAATAAAGAGCCTGAGTTCTTTTTTTTTTATCTTTTCTATGATATAAAAAATATGTAAATTTGAATTATTATGAATAAATTATGAAGGTTTAAAGATAAAAAGTAAATAAATAATAAATTAAATAAAACTATTTTACCTCAAAAATAACTTGCTAATAGATCAAAGGTTCGAACCTCACCAAGATTCATATATAGTGTATAAGGGTGTTTAAGAGAGGCCACAAGACCTTAGTCTTATCTTCATAACTACCTTGAAGGTGCTACAACCCATATGGAACTTATGCACCTTCCTTCTTATAAGGACTACACTAGCTGTTGATCCTTTTATTTTCTACTATTAGATCCAATATTTTTATAATTTTGACTTCACCATGGTATTGAAAAACATCCAATTATCTTAGAAACCTTGTGTGGCCTTCGAATCTTGCTCCATTTCTTTATAATGACTTTCAAAGTAGTAAAACTCATATTTACTAAGTCTTAAAAGTTACTCTAAAAATTCTAAATAAATTGTAAAAATTCCTATAATGTTTCTATAATTTTAATATCAATTAAAAGCTATAATTTCCTATCATGGTGATTTTTTATAGTAATAAAATAAATTTAATCCCAGTATAAATCTTACTTTCTATATAAATAATTAAAAAGATATGAAATTCTTTCTCATGCTTCTTTTGGCTACTAATTAAAATTTAAAATTTTTTATAAGTAATATGTATAGATAGAAGGTTAATATAAATATCAGCCTTAATAAATGATCCTTAATACTCAATAATAAGTAAAAAATACTAAAGTAACTAAGGTAATTACCTCTAAGATTTACTAAGACTCCATTTCTACAACTAACATTCTAATTTTTTATTTGTCTAAAGATTTCTAAACTATTCATCATATATTGTGATTTTAAGCACTTTAAATACATCTTCTTGTTTTAAAATAATTACTGAGTCGATTTAATAACTCACATAAATCTATTAAATTATTAAAAATGATGCAATCCTAGATAGAGCTTGACTTCTTATAAAAGCCCTCGAAATTTTGATTTTGTTTCATCAAATTTCTTAAGCATATTAATCTTTATTTCTTTTATGCTTTTAGAAACAAGCCTAAGTAAATTTGATTGTGAGGTTCATCTATTTGCTTCCTTCTACTATATAACTTCTTAGTATAAACTCTAAATTTTTTCAATAGGTGTAGAAATAGTGCTTCCATAATTGGCATTGGTGATGCATGAAATTTCCACCCTAAGAATATTGACAAGCTTTTTAAGATCTACAATAGTTACAAATCTAATTCCATTTTTGTAAAGTATAGCATCTATGATTTATTTTTTATTTTAAATAAATTAATAAATCTATAAATAAAATTAAAAGAAGATAATTTGCAACCTTTAATGTCAATTAAAATTTTCTCCAAAAATGGATGATTTATTCATTTAAAGAAAAAAATCAAGGTTTGGAAAAAAAATAATATTAGTTTAAATATAAATAGTCTATAATATTTAAATATAATAATAGAAGTAAGATAATCTACTCATTTTTAAAACAAAAAACAAGGACAATAAAGTTTTTATTCTTGTTAAACTATCAACGACATGAATCAAGAAAAAAAGAATTTCAAAATATTCTTATATAACTAAAGATAAATAAATTTTCACTCCAAAAGTATTATAATATTAAGACTCAAATGGCTATTGTCAAAGACAAAAAGAGTATAGACTCTTGAAACTAGTCTAAGAATAATAAAGGTATTAATAAGAGTGAAGAAGGCTTTATTCTTACCTCCATATATTCTATCCAAATAGGAACTATTTAGTGACATTCTATAAGACTTCCAACATGTGTCTTCACTTATAAAGCAAATTTCTTATATGTGCACCACATCATTAGCTTATACCATAAGCTATCAACAAATGCAATATATAGCTAACTTGTTGACTAAGTTTTTAATTTATCAATTATCTATAGATATGCGTAAAGATGAAACAACATCTATAAAGCTTTTAGGAAGTTATTAACAAATTAACCTACTTTTATATATTCATAATATTTTAGTAACTATTCAAATATATATATATATATATATATATATATATATATTTATAAAAAAAATTCCTTGAAATAAGTTATTTCTTCTATAACGAAATATAGATAAGATATTTATATTGTTGATGCATAGGAATAAATAATTAGAGCCATGTTTGCAAAGTTTATAGAAATTTTTAGAATTGGAATTAGGTTGTATAAGGCCTACCATAAAACATTCTAGAAATGTCTTAAGATAATTATTTAGGTAGAATATACCATTAAGAATATTTTCAAAAGTTCTAGAATGGTTGAATAAAGTATAAATAGGACTAGCTAGGGCCATTTGGACATTTGGTCAAATATGATTTTGAATCCTTTCTCTTAGTAAAGTTTGATTTTGTATCTTCTTGTTCAATTTTTTTATATATATTTTTTTGTAATATATTTTTTCCTATATTGTAATAGAATTTAAATTTTTGTGATTTAAAAAGATCTTAGATTTTAAAGATAGTCCTATTTTATTGATATCAAAACAAGTACTAGATTGTTCTTTGGTAGGATGTCAATAGCCACCGTCTAATTCTAGGTTAGTTGTTGTAGTTACAATAGTACAATATTGAGGCTATCATAAGCTACTCTTATGAAGTCAATTGGAAGAAAAAAAAAAAAAAAAAAAAAAAAAAAAACATTACAATAATAAAGTCTAGCAAGAAAATTGTAGCATGAGTGATATAATAGAGCAATCTTGAATAGAAACTTAGATACAAAACCTCATAAGCTAGATGGCTACTCTGTAAGGGCAAATGGAAGCCTTTAAGATAAAAGAATTGACATCTATTAGGCTAAAATTAAGTAAGCCTAGTACATATTCTGAAACATTAAGGTAAGAAGATGTATATCAATGGCTCTTCAACATGCAATAATACGTTGTCGGGGTAGAGAGAGTTTGCCTCAAGAAAACGATGGGCTTCTAGTTATCACTAATTATTCAATCAAGCTTGAAAATAAGGGAAGCCCTAAATTTATATATAATTTTTCTCTTTTTGAGTAATTACACCAAATACACAATCCTTAAGTAACCCACAACTTCCAAAATATGATAAAATCTTCTAAATCCTTGTTTATTCTTATGTGGAGATTTTTTCAAACTTCAACACCTCATATATCTTAATCCGAGCGTCCAAAAAAACTCAAATTTTACATGAGATACTGATGTATTCTTATTAACTTCTACAACAATTTTCAACTGTAAATTCATTGCGGATCTTGAGATATCTTGAAATCCCTAACAATCGCTTCAAACCCTTGTCTTTATACATCCACGTGCAATTTTCTTCATATCTCACAAAATATAAGCTCAAATGCCACGAAATTTGTATGTATAGCTTCTTAATACAAAATTTTACATTCTCCAAAAAGTTTGAGCCAAAAATTCGTCTGAAAACTCAAGTTATGGCTCCAACCATTACTACAAACAAACCCGCTTACTTATTGCTTTTGATTTGGAAGCGTCACCTTCAACTCCTTACAACTCCTTCATATGAACTCCAAAAGCAATAATTCTTTCATGAAAGATGTAGGCCTTGAAATCGCCGTTCCAATCGCACCTTTTGATCTTCAAAAGGATTGAAGGATAGATAATTTTACCAAAATGGCACATTATGTACTATGCAAAAAATCTATCATAGGTAAAGAAATTATTAAGCTTTTCTTTGACAATATATATATATATATATATATATATATATATATATTATAGATTGCTAAAAGATATTTTATCAAGTAAGGAGACTCAATTTATATCAAGTTTTTGGAAAATTCTTTTTAAGATTCTAAAGATGAATATAAAGCTTTTTTTGGCCTTTTATCTTCAAAGTGATGGAAAGATAATACGTATAAACCAAGTTTTAAAGTAATAATTAAGATATACCATCAGTTATGAACAAGATGATTGAATAACTTTCTTACCATTAGTAGATTTTGTTTATAATAATAGAATATATTCTTCTATACAACAAACATCTTTTTTTGCTAATTATGATTATCATCCACAACCTGATATTTTTAACTTTTTAAAAGTTGATAATCTTGTAGTAGAAGATTTGATAAATCATTTATCAGAGCTACATGCAACAATGAAGGCTCAAAAAATAACAAAAGATCAATGCAGATGCCCTAAAAAAGAACAACTACACTTCAATGAAGCTAATAAGGTATGGTTACTTTATCATAATATGAAGTCTATTCATCTTTGCAATAAGTTGGACTATTGCAAGCTTGATTTTTATTTATTTATAGACAAATCAATTTAGTTGCTTATTGATTACATCCACTTGAGTCAATAAAGATCCATATTATATTCTATAAAAGATATATAATTCAAGAAAGATTGTAGACTACTTTCTATCTTTGTTTGTAGTTTCTATACAATTGTGATATTAAAAAGATGGAGAATTAAGAGTTGACAGACTTAACTCAAAAGCCATTATTTGCTAACTTATCAAATAAAACATTGTGATTATCACAGCCTTGAAGACAATGTAATAGAGATAACGACCTTGAAGAACAATATTTTCTTCCTTGAATAGATGAAAAAATATAATATATTTGATATCATGACCTAAAAAAAGAATCAATGTTTGGTGATTTTATTGAAGGTAGGCATAACTCTTAATAATGTTACAAATATTTTGTATGAAAAAAGTCACAAAGATTTCAACAATGATCAAATCCCAGAGTAATCTTTTTGCCCTAGAATGGGATATTACCAATGGTTGAAAGGACCTATCAATTATCTTTAAAAGAAATAAAGATCAAAATATATTGCAAATATAATTTTCCACATCCTAGACTTCCTCAATATATGATCATTGCTCCTTGTGGAACTCGTTTTTAGAAAGGAAGATAATGTCATGGATATATATCTACTATAATTATTATCTAGGTAATATGAATAGATAGACGTAGGTAAAAATAGATAAATTTCATAATATCTTCTAAAAAAGCTTCTTAGAAGCTTTTTAGATGTTTTTTTGACTTTATATATATTTATAGTTGATTGATAGGTTAGAAACTTGGTCAACAAGCTATCCATGTGTCATATATATTGGTAGCTTATAAAACAAGCTAACTATATGGCGTCCACAAAGAAAACTTGTCTTCTAAGTAAAGATATATATCATACAAAGTCAACATGTTTTTGAAGATTCTATAGAATGTTGTCACATAGATCCTAGGTAGATAGTATATATAGAGGTGAAAAAGAAGCCTTCTTTAGTCTTGTTAATTTCTTTCTTATTTTTAGTTTAATTTCAAGAGTCTCTAGTTTTCTTATCTTTTAGTAATAGCCATTATAATTTTTTTAAATATATATATATATATATACTTCATATTTTTTAAGATATTTTTACTTATTTATATATTTTTATTGATTTTTTGTCTTTCATAGTAGTTATACACTTTGTATCGAAGAAAAAAATTGGACTTTGGCTTTACATCAACTATTGAGGCTTTAATAAGTAGACTATTAAAAATACATATCTACTTCTATAAATGGATGATTTTCTTAATCAATTTTAAGATATAACTATCTTTAGAAAATTAAACATTTGGAGTAGCTATCAGCATATACTTATTGCAAAAAAGGATATAAAAAAGATAACATTTATTACGTACTATGGGCAGTTTGAATGGCTTGCTTTATCTTTTGGCCTCACCAATGCTTCAGCCTCCTTCATGGGTCACATGAACATATTGTTTCAAGACCTTTTAGACAAATATATACTTGTCTTTATTGATGATATTCTAGTATTACCTTTTTGGAGCATGTAGTATCCTACAAAGACGTACATATGGAATAAGTTGAGGTGAAAGCAATAGAGAATTGGCCAACTTCCAAACATGATTTTGAAGTCCATTCTTTTTTAAACCTTATTAGATATTATTGCCATTTTGTTTGATGATTTGTATACATTAATGCCTCATTGATAAGACTATTAAAGAAGGGTGTTTTATTTGAATCGAAATTAGAAAAATAAAGTGCCTTTGATAGATTGAAGGAAGTACTCATTATTGCTCCAATATTGCAATCATATGATTTCAACCTTTCGTATATACTTGATGTTGATACTTTTGAATTTGCTATTGGAGCAGTCTTTGAACAAGACTTCAATAAAGGCCTTCAACTTATGGTATATGAATCATACAAGCTTAGAAGGACAAAGTGTAATTAATCTACACATAATTAAAAGTAATTAGTAATTATATATGCTATAAAAATGTGGCAACACTATTTGTTAGAAAATTAATGATTGTTTGGAGTGACTATCAATCCTTGCTACATAATTTATATCTAAAAAATATGAAATTACAATATTATTGTTGGAAAGAATATTTGCACCTTTTTGATATTTAACTTGAGTACAAGCAAGGATGATAACATATTATGCTAGACAACTTATTGCGGGGACTAGACTTGAAGGTCAAATATAAGAATAAGACAGAAGTTGCTACCATTAGTAGTATCATTTCAAATCTAATCAAAGAGGTAGAATAGAATAAAATTATATATTAGAATGCTTATTTTAAGATGCTTAGTAATTGACTAAAGGTGGGTGATGTATAATATCAAAATTATAATCTTAGTGATGGCTTACTCTATTTCAAAAAGTGGATTTATGTACCTAATAATGTTATATTTTGTATGTGCATATTTTAAGAAAGACATAATATTCTAATATCTAGACATCCACGGCATGAAAAGACTTTAGAACGAATCTTAAGAATATAATTTTAGATAGGTTTGAATCATGATATTTAAGCTTTTGTATGCTCCTACAAATCATGTCAATATTTCTTGAAATATTGTAGCTAATTCTACTATCTATGATATAATAGAAGCAGATGAAAATGGATGTCATTACATATTTGCCGCAAACGCCTCACAATCACATTGCAATTTTTTTCTTTTTAGAGTGACTCTTGAAGCAACTTCACTTGATTTGGATGCACTATTATGTAATAATACAATTATATGGTAAAAATAAAAACATGGATATTATTATAGAAGAGCCTAATATGAAGATGTAGAAAAATAAGGATAAATAATAGGAAGGTAATAAAAAGTTTAGTCTTAATACTGCCTTTTAAGCAATGAACTTTTATTTATTATGTAGGAGTATAAATGCTTCAAAACAAAGTAAATGAGATAAATAATTGAAATAGGTATGTTAAAAAGAGAATAATCAATAGGTTTAAGTAAAAATTACTTCAAATTACTAAATATTGATACCCAAAGCAAATTGGTTGTCAACTTGTATCAAAATCAAATGCCAAGGAACAAAATTACGTACCTACAGCAATTTTGGAGATTTTTTGTAGATGAAAGATCAAGATTTGAGAGCATACTTAATAGGATTTTTTTAAGTATTGATTTTGAGTCATTTGAGTATGTAGTGATTTTGTAAGAGCTTTGCAAAATCAAAGTTTTTTTGGGTGATTTTGGAATTAGTGAAATAAGAAAAATATTACATTTTGGAGAATTTTGTAAGTTTGGTAGTAGATCTACAATTCAGATTTTGAAGACTTATGTAAGTAGTTGTCTAAAGTATATGTGATAACTTTGAGCTTCATCAAATAATTGAGTAAAAGATTATTGAATTTCAAGTAGGTTGAGATCTTGGAAATTAGATTTTAATGGGCATTTAAGATATTCAAGATCTTCACCGATCTACTAATTAGATTGGAGTAAAATTTATGTGTGAGAGTATAAGACTTAATTTGCTATATATACGTGAAATTTAAGAACAATTGAATAGTTTGGAAAGGAGATAATGGTGTTGGAAGTTCAATGTTTAGATTGGAGTAGGAGGCCATCCGATACTCGAGTAGTTTTTAGGATTTTTCTTCCAGTTGGTAAGTGCAAATACCTTCAAATTTTGTGTATTTGTTGCCAACTTAATTGTTGAAAAATATATAAAATTTTAGGCAAGATCAATGATTTAATTGATAAATATTGAGATTTTAAATTATGCTAGGATTAGATTGAGTTGATTAGGTTTTGGATAGGATTTGATTTAGGATTAAATTTGGATTAGGATTTAAGATTTGGTTAGGATTTAGATTTGGAGTAGAATTTAGAATTTGATTTAAGATTTACTTAAGATTTAGAGTTGATGGTTTTTTTAGGATTTAAGATTTAAGATATGTTTAAGATTTAGAATTTAAGTTTTGGTATAGGATTTTAATTAAGGCTAAATTAAGACTTGATTGAGATTTATTTAAGATATATTTGTAATTATTTTAATATTTCTTTAAAAAAAATTTGAAATTCTTTTAAGATTTATTGTAGATTTTTTTTTAATTATTTTAAGATTTCTTATTGTTTATTTTTTTGTAATTTCTTTATGATTTATTTTGAATTTGATTAAAGCTTTTTTAGAATTATTAAAGTTTAATTAAAATTTATTTAGTATTCTATTAGAATTAAGATTTTTTTATTATAATTTCCATTCTACCTACTACAATTAGGTACCTAGTACATTCTCGAGCAAGACTTCACGTAATACAACAACACTCGAAAATTCATGCCTTAGCACTTATACAGATCTTTTTTGATACTATCTTTTTTGACCATAGATTACCTCATGTCATCATATCAGATCATGATCCATACTTCACAAGAAGTTTTTGACAGACCTTGTTCAAACTACTAGATACATGACTTGCCATGTCCACGACCTTCCATCCCCAAACAAATGCCAAATAAGGCATTTTTGTGATGTAACACAAATAATAGGTAAAAGAAGTAAAAAATCTATTATATTATAATAGATCTTACTCCAAATATTGTAGCAAATTATCTTAGAAAATAGACAATAGAAGATTTAAATGTTTAAAAAAAAATAGAAGTAAAGATTTAAATTCTATCTTTTTGCAAAGTAGGCTTTTACTTACTTTGTAAAGCCATAAATTAGGTAAAATAAGGTAGATTAAAAAAATAAAGAATATGAGCATATGAAGGAAGAAGTTAGGAGTTGACTGGAATAAAAATTAATTCAAAAGGAAAAAATTTGATATACAAAGAGGACCAATTATCAACTTAGGTAGAAATCAAATCCTAAGGCACAAAATTAGGCATGGATGGCAACTCGGAGGTTTTTGGCAAATTAGAGAGTAAAATTTGAGAGCAGACTTGGTAGAATTTCTTTAATTATTGATTTTAAAGGAATTAAATATATAATAACTTTGCAAGAGCTTTGCAAATTTATATTTATTTTAGGTGACTTTAGAATTTATGAAATAAAAGGGATATTATATTTTGGAGAATTTTGTAAGTTTGATTGTAGATCTATGGTTTAAATTTTGATGACTTATAAAAATAATTATCTAAAGTATATATTATAAGTTAAAGCTTGATCAAAAAATTAAATTGAAGGCTATTGAATTTCAAGTAGGTTGAGGTCTCAAAAATTGGACTTTGAGAGGCAATAAGGATTTTTAAGATCTTTAGCAATCTATCAGTTGGATTGAGGTAAAATTTATATTTAAGGATAATAGACTTAATTTCATATATAAATATAAAATTTGAGAATAATTGAATAATTTAATCAAGAGATATTGATATTGAAAGTTCAACATTTAGATTGAAGTAAAAAGTTGGCCAACACCTAAGTGGATTTTAGGATTTTCTTCTATTTAATAAGTGTTATTATCTTCAAATTTTGTGTACTTATTACCAACTTAGTTTTTGAAAAGTGTATAAATTTTTAAGTAAGATCAATGGTCCAATTGATAGATATTAAGATTTTAAACTATATTAGGATTAGATTGGATAGGGTTAGGATTTGGTTTTGGATTTGGTTTAGGATTTATGATTTGTCTAGGATTTTATTTAAGATTTAGGATTTGATTTAAAATTTTATTTAGGATCTAGGATTTGATTTAGGATTTGATTTAGGATTTAAGATTTATCTAAGATTTGATTTAGGAATTGATTTAGGATTTAGGATTTGTCTAAGGTTTGATTTAGGGTTTGGTTTAGGATCTAGGGTTTGATCTAGGATTTGATTCAAGATTTAGGATTTGTCTAGGATTTGATTTAGAATTTGATTTAGGATATAAGGTTTGTCTAGGATTTGATTTAGATTTTGGTTTAGGATTTAGTATTTATCTAAGGTTTGATTTAGAATTTGTTTTAGGATTTAGAATTTGTCTATAATTTGATTGAATTCTATTAGGATTTTAATTAGAGTTAAATAAGAACTTCATTGAGATTTATTTAAGATATATTTTTGATTAATTTATTATTTTTAAAGCTTCTTAAGAATTCTTTTAAGATTTATTGTAGATTTTCTTTCAACTCCTTTAAGATTTTTTATTATTTCTTTTATAATTTCTTTAAGATTTCTTTTGAATTTGATTAAAGCTTGTTTACTGTTGTTAAGGTCTAATTTGAATTTATTTAATACTCTATTAGAATTAGGATTTTGTTGTTACAATTTCCATTCTAACTTCCATAGCTAAGTGCTTGGTATACACTTAAGCAAAACTTCACGTAATATGATAGTCTATAAATCAGACCTTAAAGCATATGCTATGGACATTTGTGGCATTTCATTATAATAATTGAGATCAATATTTTATCTCCTTAGAATTTTCTTATAATAATAATATTTAAGTAAGTACTAGTAATTCACCTTTTTAAAAAAAATATCAAACAACATCTAATTATGTGAGCAACTCTCTATTGTCTTATTGATATCAATAGCTCAATAATAAAAGAGTTTATATAATAGCTTAAAAGAGCCTTACAAGAGGCATGGCACCGCTTTCTTATCACACAAAATCAACAGAAGTAATATGGAGAGAACCATCGACAATACAAGTCCTTTCAAAATAGTGATCAAGTATTACTCTCTATCGCCAACTTGCCACTTGTTATACCAACTCAAATTTATAAATTGGCACCTTGTGTCATGGACATATATATGTAAATGAATAATTATCTATATGATTATATAGAAGTAGATAAAAATAGATAAAAATAGATAAAAGTATGTTAATTCCATAATATCTTCTATAAAAGCTTTTTAAAAGCTTCATAGATGCTGCTTTGACTTTATAGATTTATAATATATTTTTAGATTAGAAACATCGTCAATAAGTTAGTCATGTACTACACATGTTGATAGCTTGAAGAACAAGCTAATTATATGGTGTACACATAGAAAACTTGCTTTATAAGTTAAAACATGTGTCTTATAAAATAAATACATATTAGAGGTCCTATAGAATATTGCTACATATCTCTTAGTTAGATAGTATATATAGAAGCAAGAATGAAGCCCTCTTCACTCTTGTCAATTCCTTTCTTGCTTCTAGTCTAGATACAAGAATCTCTGGTTCTTGTCTTTTGGCAATAGTCATTTAAGTTTCTTTTTAATATACATACTACTTTATTTTTATTTTTTTACTTTTATTTTGATACAAATTTCTTATGTTTATGCATCTTCTTCCAATTTATGTCCTTGACATCTTAATGGCTTAGACCTTTTTATATTTTGGGGATGATTTTTGATATTATATATAGCCTCAAGCTTCTACTACATATTTGGATCCATCCATCTTTCATGTTTTGAAATTCACAAAATTTCATACCAAGCCAAGGTGCTTTCTAGACTGACATCAACTACTGCTACTACTAATTGTAGTTGATGACCAACAAGAATATGAAGTGGACAATATTTTGGAGCATTGTTATTTATGTCATGGCAGTGGACAACCACAACTTCAATACAAAGTCTTTTAGAAAGATTATTCCATCCATGATGTAACATAAGAGCTTGCATAGAACCTCAGTCATTGCTTAGAAATAATTTAGAAACATCATTAGGAGTAAAATAAAGAAGTTCTCTATTAATAGAGGGAGATTAATTAATAAGAGATATATATAAGATATTTGTATTGTTGACTTATAGAGATAGATAATTGAAGGCATATTTGAGAAGTTTATAGAAGTTTCTAGAATTAGAGTTAGGTTAGTGGACTATATAGGATCTATCATAGAATATTCTAAAAAAATCTTAGGATGATTATTTAGGTAGGGCCTATTATAGAATATTCTAAAAAAGATTAAGGATAATTATTTAAATAGAATTTATTATTAAAAATTCCAAGATGGTTGAAAAAAATATAAATAAGATTAGCCAAGGCCATTTGGACATCTAGTCAAATATGGCTTTGGATCCTTTCTCTTAGTAAAGTTTAAATTTACATCTTCTTATTCAATTCTGTTCTATTTTCTTTTATTGTGGTCTACTCTATCCTACATTGTGATGGAATTTATATTGCTATGGTTTAAAAGGGTCTTAGATTTTTGAGATAGTCTCATTTCATCTTAATTTTTTATATATTTTTTCTTGATTTTAATTTAATCTCTATAAATGACTAAAAATGAAAAAATTAATCTAGCATAATTCAAAAATATATTTAGATATATTAGATCTTTTTATATCTTTAAAAAATATATACTCTTAATTTGACTATATTTTCTAAAATCCGCAAGTTGGCAACTTCTAGTTCCGTGAAACTTTGAATAACTCCTAATCTAAGTACCTAAATAACTCAGGAATTTATAAAGGTGCTTTAGGGACTTTAAAAAAAATCTTAGCTAAAAATAAAATTCTTATCTATCAAATAATTCCATTACTCTGGTTTTTTAACAATGTCAATATATTATTTTTAATTAATACTTCTATCTAAATTAATATTAAAATCTAACTAAGTTACATATTTTGATACTAACTACTAAAAAAAATACTTATTTATTCTTATTTTCTTTTAAAAAGTCTTAAAATATAAAATAATGAAGACAAAAATAAAAGAAGCTTAAGAACAATAAAAGATCAATATTGTTAGGGACCATATATAAGACAAGGATTCAAGACTAAGAAATAGAATTAACTAGACATTAGAACAACAATTGGATACAAGACAAGAAGATTCTAGTTAGACCTCAAGAAGTGAGTTGTCAAGATTGTGGATCTCTTCAACCTCGACTCCTATATATACTATGTCCTAAGAAGATTCTTGAGAAGTTTCTATGGGGCTTGAGAACAAAGCAAGCCTAAGATCCTTCTTCAACAACTTCTTAAATCATCTAAAGCCTTTTAGAATCTTCTAAGACCTCCTATGACCTTCTAGAACTTTCTTAGAATCTATTGGAACCTTTTGAAACCTTATGGAACCTCTTAGAACCTTCAAGAGCCTTCTTAGAACCTACTGGTACCTTCTAAAATCTTTTAGAACCTTTAGAAATCGTCTTTAATTGTATATCTATGACATCACCTCTTCTTATGGCTTTGAGGTCTCTAAGAATAATGTTGTAGCAAACTAGTATATGTGCAAAAAGTTGAAGATCTATTGCATAATGTCCGCTATATATTTTAGTTGTTTTCTACAAGGTAAGTGGTTCATATGCCCTTGTAGCCATTGATAGTACTCTAAACCTTCTATTTGTAATCAAACATAAACTTTGGTATCTTCATTATGGAATTGTCCTACAAACACTCTTTTTGGATGTCCTTCATAGGCATGTTCTACCTCGAATACAATTATGAGTGACCTATTATTAGGTATCTTTTGACGTCTTCGTGGTTCATATAGCTCTTCATCTCGGGATCATCTTTGCAAGCTACTTGGTTGAGATGGTATGACCAGCAAGGCATCTATCTCTTGACTATCCATATCATATAAAGTAGATAAGATCAAAAGAATATAAATAAGCTATGGTCATAAACTCAAACTACTGACTTATGCTATTCTAAATATTTGACAACAATTGCCTCTTCAGAGGTTGCCTCTTCTTCTTCTTTATGATGCCAAGAACTAAGAATCTTCATGGTGAAGCCATCTTAACAAGCTACCGTTCTTCATTTTGCTACTTTTGGTCTGAATAGATGTCATTGATGGAACCTTCAAACCTTCATTTGTACATTTATAAGGTTTCTAGCTGATTCCCACATACAATCGTTGATATCATATCTGCGCCAATGGACTAGATATTCAAGCCTTTCATATCTTATCCTTGAATCTAATACCTCTTCTACTTCAAATTCAATATGATCATTGCTTTCAACCATAGGAGGTCATGGTTGTCTTCGATCTATTATATTTGATTTTTTATATCTTTCCAAAAGTGAAACATGAAAGATTAGATGAAGGTAACTCTAAGTGATAAGTTACGTAATTAATTTGTTTCTGAATCACAAATGGTTCCAGCCTTTGGTAGTCCAACTTATCACATGACTTGTCTATTTTTATATTACACCAAAGAATCCATACTTTATCACCTACTTGAAATGGAGGATGTTTCTTCCTCAATTCATCTGCCAGTAGCTTATAACGTTGTTGAGCCTTTTCTAGGTGAGTCTTTAAAGTTGCTTGAAGTTCAACCATCTTTGTAGTAAACTCCTCTGATGTTGGATTTGTTGATTTTGAAGGCTCTATCATATCCAACTTTCGATGATGATCATACTTTGAGTAGAATGGTATTTTCTGCATAGATGCATGGATTGTGTTGTTATATGCAAACTCTACCAACGATAAGTAGAAAGTCCAATTATCTTGTTGATAGTTGATGGTGCACCTCAAATATTATTCAAGAATTTAATTAATCTACTTTGTTTGGCCATCAATATGAAGATAGAAGGCAGAAGAAAGGTTGATGCCAATCTTAAGAATCTTAAAAAGTGCCTTCCAAAACCTTGATACAAATTGTGGCCTATGATGTGACACAATATCATGTAGCAATCCATAGTAACAATAGACATTGTCAATAAAGAGTCGTATCATCTCTTCATTAATAATTAACTTCTTGCAAAGTATAAAATATGCTATCTTGGTCAATCGATCAACAATAACAAAGTTAGTATCAAATGAGTTTGATGGTGGAAGATTTGTAATGAAATCCATAGAAATAGATGACCATGATTGTCTTGAAATAGGAAGAGACTAAAGAAGTCCATATGGCTGATGTTGAGGATTTTTTGACCTTGAACAAGTATCACATGATAGTACAAATTTCTTAATATCTTTTTATATTTTGAGCCACCAAAGGTCTCTAGATAGAAGTTCCAAGGTCTTCTTGAATCTAAAATATCGGATTGTAGGAAAATCATGGTGTGTTTTAAGAACGTGCAGGCGAGTTGGTCCTTCAAGAATGAATAAATGTTCTTCAAAGAAGAAGAAGTTGTCTTCATACTTGAATTTAAAAGACTCTTTAGGAAGGTTGTTGGGAAGTTTCTTGATATTAAGAACAAAAAAGTCTATATTTGAGGCTTTACGAACCTAATCAAGAAATGATAAATCCACAAACATTAATACATTGATCGCTCAAAGATAAAATTGCTCAGGTTTTAACAAGGTTGTCTATTATTGATCAAATGTTACCTCGTCTTTTTTTGGTTTAAGGTAAGAACATCTTGATAATGCATCTGATAACCTTTGTTGGCTCCAGGGTTGATATATGATATAAAAGGCAAATCATGATAAAGATATATTCCGAAGTACTTGGCAACGGTTCAATACTTGAACTGACATGAAGTATTGAAGATTCTTATGATTTGTATATATAATCACCTAATGAAAGGTGCCTTCAAGAAAGTGGTGCCATTTTTAGAAAGAATCTATGGTAGCAAGTAGCTCTTTATAATGGATTTCATAATTAATTTCTACTACTGAGAATTTTTAAGAATATAATGTAATTAGATGAAATTTGGCATCTTCTCCATATTGTGATAAAACTGCTCCCAATACAAAGTCTAAAAAATCAATTTCTATAAAATATGGCTTGTTGAAATCTGAAAGTATCAAAATTGGAGCTATTAAAAAAGCATCTTTTAAGCTTTGAAAAGCTTTCTTTGCTTTAGGGCCCCAGTTTAGTTTGTCCTTGTGTGTCAACTATATAAAAGGAGCAACAATTTTGGAGTAATTCTTAACAAAAAATCCTATGGAAGTTTGTAAATCAAAGAAAGCATTGGATATCACATACAGTTTTTGATTTTATCCAATTGATGATTACTTATACATTCTTTGGATCCATAAAAAGATCTTTGTTAGAAATAATATTTCTAACAAATTTGACTTGAGGTGCATGAAATACACACTTCTGTAGTTTTGCATGTAGCCTAGCACTTTGTAGCTTTTCCAATACAATGCAGACATATTTTTCATGGTCTTTTAAATTCTTGAAAAAGATCATAATATCATCTAAATAGATCACAATAAAGTCATTAAGATACTCATAAAATATATCATTTATTAAGCATGACATTGTATTCAAAATGTCCATACCTAGTGCAAAAAGCTGTCTTCCATTCATCTTCCTCTTTAATGCATACAAAGTTATATGCACCTTGTATATCAATCTTTATAAAGATCTTTGCTTATCTAAGTTGATCAAGAAGTCTTGATATCAATGGCAATGGATATCAATTCTTTATTGTGGTTTTATTAAGATCACAATAATCGACACACATTTGTAAGGATCCATCTTTCTTCTTCACAAATGATATCGTAGCACCAAGTAGTGACTTAGAATGTCAAATAAAATTCTTAGCTAGATTTTTTTCAATATACTCTTTTAAAGTTATAAGCTTATTATGGAATAAATTGAAGATGGATCCAAACGGTGTCGTGTTATAACACGAGTATACAGTGAAAATAAAAATTAAAAAAAAAAAAAAAAAAAAAAAAAAAAAAAAAAAGAATTTTATTAATATTCAGTTACCTCGAATATTGGGAGCATCGACCAACTCCAACGCAAATACCGAGTGGTCAGGTTCAGTCACCCCGTTACAGTCAGCCGGGGCATACTGAAATGCTCCGTTCGATTCTAATAACGGGAGTTAGCAGGATGAGAAGGACCAATTCACACGACGGATTTGAAGAGCCAATTGGATCCAATTTCGAGAATCCAATCCGGGTCCTCTTACCCAATATGAGACCTGTATTGGTGGGGCAACCCAATGCAGTCTAGTTACGGAAAAATCCAGGTTACTACGGGCATCTTACCCAATATGGGACCTGAATTGGTCGGGCGACTCAATGTGGTCCCGATTACGGGGTTTCGATTCTGTTTTGGGCTGTCTTGTTCTCTGTGTCGTTTCAGGGAACATTATTTACGGTAAATGGATCTCTTAAAGGTAAAAACGGAGGAGAAGGCCTTGATGACGTGAGCCAATTTTGGATCTAAGCTCTGACGGTGGGAGCCAATTCCGGATCTAAGATGGAAGATTGAAGAAATTCAGAGGATAAGGTTAGGGGAGAATATAGTTTTAGGGAGGGAGGTTTTTTTTCTTTTTTCGGGGAATCGGGGGGGGAGCTAGTTTTCAAGCTTTTGCAAGGTTACCAGTTCAGTTTTTTATTGGGGGGTTTTGAAGATCAAGGGAATTAGAGAGAGGAGCTTCATGCTTTGGGTCGGGGAAGGAAAGACATAGAATTTGGATTTTTCTTCTTCGTAGAGTTTTGGGAAGACTAAGGCAATCGCTGCTGAAGTCAGTGTTGTAATGGTGAATCAAGATTTTTAAATGAAGTGGGTTTGAGTACTCTTGACTGTTTTATAAAATCGAGTTACGTCTGTGATTGAAGGATTAAAAGGGTGTCTATAGGATTGAGTATGCGGAGTGAATGAAATTTATGGGGTTAATTTAATAGGACAGTCAGTGGAAACAAGATCGTAAGTACAAAGGGGTATTGAAGATTAACAATTTGGGTTGTTCGGGGTTCTCTGTAACGTCTAGAGACCTACCGGCTGGGGCAAAAAAAAAAAAAAAGACTTCGACAAGCAGTCGAAGAGCACCCGTATAGATTTACGGTACATTGTTGCAGTCGTTTATATTCCGACAGTCAAAAACTGATAGACTGCTTGACTATCGGCGAATATCCATACTACCTTCTACAACCAGAAGCCCGGCGCGTTCTCGAGCAGGAAAGCACGTAATACGACATAAGTGGTGAACCCGACGTGAAAGCTTGAGGTGGAAGGTATTGGATTTCGGTTGATTTTATCTTTATTTTTATGGAAAACGAAAATAAAAATTTTGAAGGATTTTTGGGAGAAGTTTCTGGTGGAGAGTCTTCTAAAGGACAAGGTATGCATATAGATCCATCTATTGCTAGTTTGTTTCAAGCCTTCTCATTGTCAATGCAGCAACAGCAAAGCAATGATCGGAAGGAAGCTTTGGCAATCAAAGCATTGCAAGCAGTGGTCAATAAAATTGATCAATTTGATGGGAGGAATATTTCAAGGTATTTAAGATGTTATGTTCGTGAAATGGAATTAAATCGGGTTTCTGAGAAGAAAATGGTTGCACTATTTGGACTTGCCACGATATCGGAGATAAGGGACCACATTACATCGATTACGGATCGTTGTGGGAATTCATGGGAAGATTTTTCACATGCATTGAAAGACGAATATTTCTTGAAAGATGCTGATCGCGTTACTAAGAAGCTGTTTTTGGGATGGATTGAATGGCCCAATAAGAATTTGCAAGCAACAGAGCTACTAAGGGAATTTGAGAGGCAGTACTCTCAATTATCGAAGGTAGAAAAATTGACATTAGAGCCGAACAAAGTTGATCTATTTCTTCAAGCTACTGATGGAGAATTGCAAGAGAAATTAGAACCCCTTCTTGAAGACAAAGAAGAAGATGAAGGATTGACGACGAAGTGGAAGAACGTTGAAGATGCAGTGGGATTGCTTACAAAAAAAGAAAGGAGGAAGGATAGGAGCAATATTCCGAAAACAGTACAAGCATCCAAAGCTCCAGTATGTACAACACCACCGACAATGCCTACAGTTCAACCTTCGACATCCTTGTCAAAGAAAGCAGATATGGGTATGGAAGAAATTATACGAGGAATGCGAGATCTTCAAATCAAATTGGCAAGACTTGAAGAGAATACTTCTATAAACAATTCGAAGAATGTTTCAAAACAAGGATATGTACAAAGATGCATTTGGTGTGATGATGCTTCACACACTAGAAAAGATTGCAATGAATTTAATAATATGATACAGCAGGGAATTATTTGCTGGAAAGATGGGAAGATAGCATTGAAAGATAGAGAGGATCTTCTTCAAACCAATTTTGGCAAGGGAGGAATGAGAGCATTGGTTCAAGATTACTTAAAAGAGCATGAAACAGTAGTACGAGAAAGTGCAAGTTATGGTGCTAGAGTAGATGATGAAATTGGTGGAAGTACGGAAACTAGTGAGTTTTGGGCTTCTGCCGTTTCTACAATGCAAGAAGGGAAATTACCTCGAGAGGCGTTATTGAGAACTGCAGCTACAATACGAGGAAGAACAGGTTGGGAGGATCCTGTTGAGTCTCTTTCAGTTCATGCATATATTGCTAAGAGCCAACATGAAGCTTTGATGGAAGAAAAAAGACGAGGAAATTTTGATGATACTAGAGAAGGAAATTCTTTTAAGAGGTAAACTCGAGGAGACAAGGCTCGGGAGGCAGCTTCACAAGAATTACCTGTAAAGGATACCTCAGCATCATTGGGAGAAAAAACAACGGAGACAAAAGATAAGGGCAAATCAATTGCTTATAAGCTACTTTCTGACATTGAAGCGGCAACAAATTTGAAAGGGGTGTTGGAAGAACGTATATTAAACGCTAAGGTGGAATTCACATTGAAAGAAGTCTTGAGAATTGTAAAGAAGGAGTTTCATGATATTATCATTGATAGCATTAAGCGAAAGAGGCAATTAATGAGCGAAACTGGAATGAGTCATGCTATTGATGCAACGATATGTAGAGATGAAGAAGAGGTTGATATTGGTTACAAGCAACCAACAAATGATAAGAATGGGTATAATCAGCGAGTACGTTTCAAAGATTCTAGTGATAAGGAAATGGAAACTTTGAGCCATTATACTCGATATTGCTTTGGTGGACCATGGTTCTGAAATAAATCTCATGTCTAAAGATCTTTATAAGAAGCAAAAATGGCCAATTGATATGGAACATGGATGGGCAATACGAGCAGCTAATAACACACGAGGCGAATTATATGGAGCTTGTCCAAATGTCAAAATTCGGATTGGGAATGTTGCGACGGAGCAACATTTCTTCGTTCAAGGTACAACGTCTTATCCGTTGATTTTAGGACAACCTTATATCACGGCAACACAGATGGAAACAAAGGTACTTGACGATGGTTCTGCTTATGCAAGGGTACGGAGCGAAGATGGGAGGAAAGCTGTATAATTTCTAACAGTACCTCCTAACCATGAACGGAATCGAGATAGGTTGAGGGAGAAACCATTGCCAAAGATTGTTGAAGGATTTAAGGATTTTGGGGAGGTACCACTGTAAAGCAAGATTATGGAGGTATAAAAGAGGAGGTACTCTCGCGAGATGAAGGTGCCTTTGATGCGAGTTTTATTGGTATATTGGAGAATGGAAATATTATGTATAAGAAAGTTGATGATTTTAAAAGAAAAGAAAGAAAAAGATTATATGATATTGAAGGACAGTTACGCAAGATAGGTTCATTGCAAGATGATGAGAGGATTTTGGGTGTTTATGAAGAAAATGGACTGGAAGATTCATTGGAATTGATTACATCTATTGGGTTAGGGGATAATGATAAGATTCTTGAGATTCATTCGAGAGAGGTTTATACCATGCTTGAATCTTTTCAAGCACCAGAAGTCACAGTAGAGACGAGATATAAAACGGCAGATAAGAAGGTAAAGCCTGTTGCCAGACCATTACCAGAGGATTCTAAAGAACAAATGGGAGAAGCATCAAAAGAAGCAAGTTTAAGAGATCCAATGAGTATTGGACATCAGTTTACTAAAGAGACTTTTGAAGAATTGAAGATTGGTTCTGATGGTTCTTTATTGCCAGAAGAAATTACTTGCTTCAAAAAGATGTTGGCTAAACAAGGTAGATCGTTTGCCTTCGAATCTCATGAAATTGGGTGTGTGGATCCAAATATTATAACACCTATGGTTATCTTCACTGTACCGCATGTACCTTGGAATCTAAGACCGATTCCAGTACCGAGGGCACATTTACCTAAATTGGTGGAACTATTGAAAGAAAAGATAAAGATGAAAATATTAGAACCTTCATTTGTGCCGTATTCTAGTCGATGGTTTACGGTACCTAAGAAGAATGGGTCACTACGGTTTATTCAAGATATGCAGCCGGTGAATGCTGTAACTGTCAGGAATGCAGGAATTGGACCTATTGTGGATGAATTTGCTGAGGCATTTGCTGGAAGGGCGATCTATTCAATGGATGATTTGTATTCAAGTTATGATCAATTTCAACTTGTCGAAGGAAGTAGAGATATGACAACGATGAGGACACTGCTTGGATTGGTTAGAATGTGCACTCTTCCTCAAGGCGCGACCAACTCAGTTGCGCATATGATGAATGGGATGAATAAGGTATTGAGAGATTTTATTCCGAAAAAGACTATGCCTTTTCTGGATGATGTTCCTATAAAAGGGTGCAGAGAAGGAGACAAGGATGAAACTTTAGATACGAGGGGGTGTCGCAGATATGTTGTTGATCATATACAAGATTGTGAAAAGATTTTAACTCGGCTTGGAGAAGTTCATCTTACATTATCGGGTATGAAGTCCGTATTTGGAGTGCGAGAGGTTGTAATTGTTGGACATTTATGCGGATCTTACGGAAGAAAACCAGATCTGACTAAAGTTGATGCAATTGGAAGGATGAAAGAGGATTGTGGTTCTTTAACAGAGGTTCGCAGGTTTTTGGATGCATGTATATTTTATTGAATCTGGATCCCTCATTTTGCTCATATAGCGGATCCATTATATGAACTGTTACGCAAGGGTTACCGATTTGAATGGAAAGAAAGGCATATTCAGGCAATGCAAAGATTGAAGAAATTATTGATGTCACCTCCAATATTGAGGAAGGTTGATTATAAGTGCAATAGACCAGTGATTCTTATTGTAGACGCTAGTTCAATTGCCGTTGGATGGGCTGTGGGTCAAGATGATTCGAATGGGAGTAGATTTGCAGTTCGATTTGGGGCTAAAGTTTTAAGTATTCGTCAGCGTGCATATTCGCAAGTCAAAAGAGAACTTTGGGAAGTCGTTTCAGCTATGAAAGCAGAAAAGGACTATTTGATTGGGGCAGTAGTAGTAATTGAAACAGATTGCTTTCCATTGCTTGGAATGATTATTAACTGTTCAACGCCAGATATTGCAATGTTGAGATGGATTGCTTATATTAAGTCACTAAATCCAGAATTTAAGCATATCACTGGAAAGGACAATTTAGTAGCAGACATGCTATCTCGAGCAAGATACGAGACGGATGACGAAATGGTTGAAGACATTGATGATGTCGGATTGAAATTCTATTCAATATCAAATCTCAACAGAGAAGACAAGCTATTTCTTGAAGAATCTTATGAAGGAGAATTATTGGATATTGGTCATTATTTGAATACCTTGTCTAAGCAGGGAAATTGGTCTACAGAAAAATTCAAACAAATAAGAAAAAAAGCATATGGATTTTTACTTCGAGATGGATTCTTATGGAAGAGACCCAAGAAAGGAATTGGGATGCCACAACGAGTGATAGGCAAAAAGGAAGAAAAACTAAAATTATTAAAAGAGTTTCATGATAGTTTATGGGCAGGGCATAGAGGAATCTGGGCTACTTTTGCTAAACTCAAGGAACGATATTGGTGGAAAAATATGTATCGAGATGTGCTCTCATTTGTAGAGTCATGTGAAATCTATCAATCGTATTCTAATATCCGACATCGAGATAGTCTTCATCTTACGTATCCTTTGGCTATTCATTTTAAATGGGTTGTTGATTTGGTTATTATGCCGGTTGGGTTATGGCAGATGAGATATTTGATTTTAGCTCGTGAAGATTTATCAAATCAAGTAGAAGGAAGAGCATTGAGGACAAAATCTACAGAGGGGATTTGTAGGTTTTTGCTTGAAGATGTCATTTGCCATTACGGGTGCATAGGAAAAATCACTGTAGATCGTGGAGAATTAAATGCACAAGAAGCTCGTAAGTTCTTTGAAAAATGTGGAGTTAAACTATCACTGACTACTGCTTATAATCCGGAAGGAAATGCAAAAAGCGAACGCGGTCACCCGCCGATTGTGAAAGCATTGGTTAAAGCTTGTAATGGGAAAGTTAAAGAGTGGCCACGGCTTTTGTCATTTGCATTATGGGCTGATCGAACAACACATAGTTCGGTGACAAGATATATGCCAGTAGAACTTATGACAGGTCAAAAACCAATTATGCCGATTGAAGAAAAGGTACTTACTTGGAGTATGCTACCATGGAAAGATGGATTGACAAGAGAAGAACTTCTGGCTATTAGGATTCGACAATTGGAGCAAAGAACGGAAGATGTCCAGATAGCATTGAAAGGTTAAAAAGAACAAGGTTACAAAACAAGGCGCGATTCGATAAGCAACATCGATTGAGACCTAAAGCAATCGAGGAAGGTGACTGGATACTTGTTTATGACAATAGTCTGGATAATCAACATAGTACTTTGCGGAAATTTTCAAAACGTTGGTTTAGACCATATGTTGTAACAACTGTTCATGATAATGCGACTTACTCATTACGGGAGTTAGATGGTACAAAATTGAAAATATCAATTGCAGGGAAGCGAGTAAAAATATTTAAACGAAGACACACGGAGATGAATATGGAAGACCTTAATGAAGGTATAGAGATTCCGCAGCAAGAAGATGAAAGTGATTTGGATAATGAAGGTGACGAAGACGAACTGAACAAAGACGTAGGGGATATATTCTGAATCAAACAGTAATTGGGTAAATTGGTGCATACCGGAGGATGCACAGGTTCAGAGGGGGTGGATGTCGTGTTGTAATACGAGTATACAGTGAAAATAAATTTAAAAAAAAAAAAAAAAAAAAAAAAAAAAAAAAAAATTATTAATATTCAGTTACCTCGAATATTGGGAGCATCGACCAACTCCAACGCAAATACCGAGTGGTCAGGTTCAGTCACCCCGTTACAGTCAGCCGGGGCATACTGAAATGCTCCGTTCGATTCTAATAACGGGAGTTAGCAGGATGAGAAGGACCAATTCACACGACGGGTTTGAAGAGCCAATTGGATCCAATTTCGAGAATCCAATCCGGGTCCCCTTACCCAATATGAGACCTGTATTGGTGGGGCAACCCAATGCAGTCTAGTTACGGAAAAATCCAGGTTACTACGGGCATCTTACCCAATATGGGACCTGAATTGGTCGGGCGACTCAATGTGGTCCCGATTACGGGGTTTCGATTCTGTTTCGGGCTGTCCTGTTCTCTGTGCCGTTTCAGGGAACAATGTTTACGGTAAATGGATCTCTTAAAGGTAAAAACGGAGGAGAAGGCCTTGATGACGTGAGCCAATTTTGGATCTAAGCTCTGACGGTGGGAGCCAATTCCGGATCTAAGATGGAAGATTGAAGAAATTCAGAGGATAAGGTTAGGGGAGAATATAGTTTTAGGGAGGGAGGTTTTTTTTCTTTTTTCGGGGAATCGGGGGGGGAGCTAGTTTTCAAGCTTTTGCAAGGTTACCAGTTCAGTTTTTTATTGGGGGGTTTTGAAGATCAAGGGAATTAGAGAGAGGAGCTTCATGCTTTGGGTCGGGGAAGGAAAGACATAGAATTTGGATTTTTCTTCTTCGTAGAGTTTTGGGAAGACTAAGGCAATCGCTGCTGAAGTCAGTGTTGTAATGGTGAATCAAGATTTTTAAATGAAGTGGGTTTGAGTACTCTTGACTGTTTTGTAAAATCGAGTTACGTCTGTGATTGAAGGATTAAAAGGGTGTCTATAGGATTGAGTATGCGGAGTGAATGAAATTTATGGGGTTAATCTAATAGGACAGTCAGTGGAAACAAGATCGTAAGTACAAAGGGGTATTGAAGATTAACAGTTTGGGTTGTTCGGGGTTCTCTGTAACGTCTAGAGACCTACCGGCTGGGGCAAAAAAAAAAAAAAGACTTCGACAAGCAGTCGAAGAGCACCCGTATAGATTTACGGTACATTGTTGCAGTCGTTTATATTCCGGCAGTCAAAAACTGATAGACTGCTTGACTATCGATGAATCTCCATACTACCTTCTACAACCAGACGCACGGCGCGTTCTCGAGCAGGAAAGCACGTAATACGACAACGGTGGTTGAGTACATTCTTGAAGGTCAATTGTACAATCATAAGGATGATGCTTTGATAAGTGATCCACATTTTTCTTTTCAAATATATATGCAGAATCCTTATATACCTCTAGAAATGTTGTTGTAGCAACCACAAGTTCCGATCGTGGATTTGCGTAGACAACAAATATACTACCTTGTTTGATTGTCCTCACAAATGTTCTAGCTCTGATAAATAAATGTTCTTTAAGTTTTGGCTTGTCAAATGTTAGAAGTTTTTTTTATAGATCTAGGGGTTCCATGATCTACTAGAGGAAATTCTAACTTTCATGATATCCAATCTATCTATGGATTGTATTTCTTAAGCCATGAGAGTCCTAAAATGATTAGACTTGATGGTGATCTAATGACGTTGAATACTACTTGATTGCTATGATTGTCAAAGGTTCTTTCTAATGGAATTGTTTCATAAGTGACATCTCTAGAGAATAAAGATTGACCATCTATTACTTCTACATGTACGACTTTGGATTTTTTAACCATACAGATTTTATATTATCTAAAAAATTCTTTATCAATAAAACATGCAAAGGCTCTTGAGTCAAGTAATGCATGATAATTTAGTTTTGTGACTTCTAACTATACATATATAATGAAACAACAAAAAAGGTTAGCAGAGAGTACAGGACCTTTTTTGATTTGTGATAGTAAAGAATCCAGCTGCATAACCCCTACTGTGGCTGGACGCCCTTGTTTTTCTGTAATGCTTTTGATGATGTGGTCGCACTCCTCATTCAGTATATATGCTAGCATTTCTAAATACAATTATTAATCTTATAGCTAAGTTTTTTACAATATAAGCATAGGCCAAGTTCCCTTTGACACTTTTTTTTTTGCTCAAAAAGAGATTTAAAGCGAACTCCATCAATCTACATATCTTGTACTTTCAACTGCTCATTAGAATTGGGTGGTGAAGAAACTGTAAAATAATTGATGTATACATGTGGCATAATTGAAGAAAATTTATCTTGTTGTCATTGAAATAAAAAATTATCACACTTCACAACTTGATTAATGGTTTTATTGAGTGTTAGAGGATTTGGCATAGAAAACAATAAGTCCTTAACATTGTTTCTTAATCTCTAATGAAATTGGCTCATCAATGCGTCTTCTCTCCAATTTATATCACATATTAATTGTCAAAAATTTAAAGCATATGTTGATGCAGAGGAGATTCCTTATCAAAGGCTATGAATTTTAGTTGTTAAAGAATAAACCTTATCATGTTCACCAAATACTTCTACAAATGCTACCAAAAATGCTTCAAAATTATGTAATATAGGAGAATTCTTTTCAAATAATGGGGCAAATCAAGATAAAGCTTAACTTGAGAGCAAGGTTCCAATCAAACCAATATAAGATGCTTTAGTGAAATATCATTGAGGTTGAAGCAAGGTGATTAGTCGTACTTGATTTACAAAGCCACAAAATTTTGAGTGGATGTCATTGAATTTTTTTGGAAGACTGATTCTTAGTTCTTTTATTGTTGTAGTTGTCAAATCATTGCCTTAAGTAGATGCACCTCTCATATTTGAAGTAAACATAGTTTTTTGAGGATTTGAAACCTCTATTATAATTTAATGTGATAGTTGAGGTACTCCAGTTTCTTGACCATTATGTATGGTCATATATAGTTCTTCATTCTGCTTCACCAAAGACTCTATTCTAATCTTCAATGCTTCAAGAGTATTAATAATAGAATCTAATTTGATTTCTTTAGAATCTATCTTATTGAATTTTCCACTTTCTACCATAAAAAATCAGAGAAACACATGCCTTCAAAAGAAAAAAACTTGATTTATGATATAAAGAAAAGAAATCAAAAGAATATTAAAATAAGAAAAATATTAGTCTAGAGGAGGGTAATTTGCAACCTCTAGAATGCTATAGTATTTCTGAGAAGAGAGATAATTCATTCTCTATCAAGAAAGACTAAGTTCATAATATTATTTTATGGCAGTTTTGACAAACTGTTAGGGACCAAATACAAGATAAGGATTCAAGACCAAAAAATGAAGTTAACTTGATAATAAAACAACAACTGGATACAAGGCAAGAAGGTCCTAGCTAGACCTCAAGAAGTGAGTTGCTGATACTAAAGATCCCCTCAACCTTGACTCCCATAAATACTAGGTCTTAAGAAGCTTCTTGAAAAGTTTCTATGAAGCTTGAGAACAAAGCAAGCCTAAGATCCTTCTTCAACAACTTCCTAAATCATCTAAATCCTCCTAGAACCTTCTAAGACCTCCTATGATTTTCTAGAACTTTCTTAGAATCTACAAGAACCTTCCAAAACCTTCTAGAACCTCCTAGAACCTTCAAGAGCCTTCTTAGAACCTTTTGGAACTTTCTAGAATCTTCTAAAATCTTCTAGATACTTCTGGAACCTTTTGGAATTTTCTTCAATTGTATATCCGTGACAAACACAAGTGCCTATAGCAAAGAATAACTTTAATTTTACATTAGTAATAAAGTATTTTTAATTCTTCATAATATTAAGATTTTTTTTTGTAATAAATTAAGTTATTATAGATTAATATCAATTATTAATTATAAATAAATAAATCCAAATACATGTCAATTATATCTATCATATTCTATAAAGATTTATTTAATATTTTATATATTTTATTTTAAGAAATATAAAAAAATAGATATATTAAAAATAAGAAAAATATCACTTCATCATATCGAAGTAGATAATAATCAAGAGTTTGATATTAAAAAAGCTATAGACTTAATATATTGAAAAAATAAATATGAATATCTTGTACATTGGAATAAATATGATATTAATAAATATGTATGGAAGCCATTCAAAAATATTACAAATATAAGAAAGAAGATTGATGCTTTTTATTAACAATATCCATCAAAAATAAGATAGATAGTCAAACAATTATTTGTTGTAAAACAAACAAGATTCAATAAAGATTGCATTTAGTATTCTATTATTGTTTTTAGTTTTTGTATCTTTATTTTACTAAAAAAAAGAGAATCAAAGACCAATAGATGTAACTCAAGAATTATTTTTTATTGAAATATTAAACAAAGCATTAAAATTATTACAACCTATAAGACGATATAATAGAAATCAAGACCTTCAAAAATGACATATCATTCGTTAAACAAATAGCAAGATACAATGACTTTGATATCACAACCTAGGAAGAGACTTCTAATGTGTGGTGATATAATTAAAAGTATAAACCACTTATGATAGTATTTCAAATATTTTATTTGAAAGAAGTTATAAATACCTCAATACTAATTAAATAACAAGTTGATATTTTCACATGGATATGGAACACCATCAATGGATGAGAAGACTTATTAACTATCTTAGATTTTTTCAACATGTGATTCATAATCTTATGGAAGTCATATCTAAAAGGCATGATAATGTCATAGATATCATTAACGATTGGAATTACCTAGATAGTAGTAATTTGGAAAAAATAAATAAAGATAGATAAATAATAATAATATCTTATATAAAAGCTTTTAAAAGCTTCAAAAATATAAATTTGATTTTATATGTATCTATATATGATTTGTAGGTTCAAATTTTAACTAATAAGTTGACAATATTGTCAACTTATTAGTTAAAAAAGTCTCTTTAAAATAAGTATTATATTTAAATAATTTTTAATTGTCTTTAAATAGAATATAATTTTATTTCTTATAATTTTTATTGAGTCTATCTTAAAGATTTTTATTATTTTATTATATATAATAATAATAATAATAATAATAATAATAATAATAATAATAATCATAATTAAGAAGATATTAAGGATATAAATCATAAAGAATAATAAAACCAATACATTCTTGTATTATTAAAAAAGAATAGATATTTATTCATATACATCATAATATTACAATTTATATGGCTATTGCCAAAGAAAAGAAGATTGGAGATTCTTGAAATAAGACTAAAAATAGAAAAAGGCATTAATAAAAATAAAAAGGCCTTATCTTCTTATTTATATATACAATCTAACCAAAAGCTATATAGCAACATTGTATAGGACCACAAAAGTTTGTCCAACTTAAAGAACATTTGTTTAATTTTATATGATAAGTTTCTAATATATGAGCTACATAACCAACTAACACCATAAGTGGCTGATATATGCTAAAAATAAGTTATGTTTAGTTTGACATAAACTTCTTGCATTTATTTTAAGCTCTATGTTATTTATCTTGATAAATATTTTTTTAAGAGTGTTTTGTGAATTCTCAAGGTAATTGTTGTACTTTCTTGTGTCTAATTTATACTAATTTTATTTAGATTTTTGTGCCTTTTATATTGTATGTTTATTCTGTTGCATACATTTATATGCTTTGTCTATTCAAATATTTTTTTATATATTATATTATTTTAATTTTTTCTGTTATCATTCTTCTTCTTCTTCTTCTTCTTCTTCTTAGTTCTATATAATAAAACTTATATTATTATTAATATTATTCACCAAATTCTAGTATTTTTTTATGCTATAATGTATATTTATATGTGTACTTGTAAGTTAGTTGGTTACTAGAAATTCTAACACATATCCATCTATTGAATTGCAAGCTAACAAAAACCTGAGTTTGTGTATTCTTTTTATTATTATGTAGTGCTCCTAAAACTTGTTAAGTGCATGTTATTGCCTACAAAACATATTCAAAAAAGTTATTAGAATAATATAAAAGATAGACTTAAAAGATATATGTTTCAATTAGTGTATAATATGGTAAATATCATTAAAAAAAAATTAAAATCTTTCAATTTTAGCTATTGAACCAAAGCAGTCATTTCCAACAAAATATATTTGAATATGATATAGTTTTTGATTTCACATTTTAGACAACATGGCATTTATAAACTATATAGGTGAAATTTTCTTACAATAAAATGGAAATATTTATATATATATATATATATAGAAATAAAAAAATAAAAAAATATCATATGCTAATGATTAATCCACTTCAATGCCATAAGATTATGTTTTTAGTAAAAGATAAATATGTGTAACTTCTTATTGCACTATGACAAAGCTTCATGCATTAGGTGATACCATCCACTTTGCTCATGCACTCCAAAAGCTTCCATAATTACATGTTTGTTTGCATTCACATTAATATTGGTACCTTCACATGTTGTAATGCCAATGTTCTAACTTTAACTAGTTTGGTTTGAGACCTCATTACAACACCATATTCAAACCCCTTTGAGACAATCCCCAAATATAAATAGTATTACCCTCCTGTAATACAATGACTGCCCATTGTTCCATTGTGATCTCTCACCAAAGCAACCCCTTTCCAGCCTGAACTGTAGCATTCCTGCATGTGGCTTGGCCTGAGTTGCACATGCTGCTCTAGCATCTTACTGCACTGCAAAAGTTGGAAAAACTAGCCATGTTTCAGTAGCCCTCCCTGTGGTTGATCCTCCCTCAAAACCAAGACCAAAAACACTAAAAGCTCATTTTCACTTTTTAATAGAGGCAGACGGAGTAAGAATCAATCCACATGGTGGAAGAAGAAGAATGTGAAGAAAACAAGGTACCGTCAGTCATTTCATGTTTTCAACCTCGAAAAAGCTACCAAAAATTCATATCAAGGTGACTGAATAATGTTTTTGGCATATTGCATAATTATACAGAAATATCAACTAGAAGCATTTGCGACAAGCTATTGATTCAAAACGAATCTTACGTGGCGCGAGGTTAGTAGCACCACTATGGGAAAAATCTGTTATCTTTTCTTCCATTAATACACGGTTCCCAAGAAACGGGGTTTAGGGGATCCATGATCCATTTCTCAAATGACAAAAGACAAATACAATGAACGACTCATCAAATTAGGTTTTATCCATTAAATGACAAAAGAGCAGGATACGTCATTTGAGCACAGTATTCATCCATTTCAGAAAGCGCATCTGCGGGATTATCGAAATCGTGCAGGTTGTCACGTGGGACGCCCGTGGCATTCACGCCAGCCTAGATGCGAAGATACTACTCTACGAGCCCCAGAGAGGTCCAATGCATTCAATGCGTGTAGTGCAACCAGGGTTCGAATCACAGCAGCCTCCCACTAGCCAACTCCCGAATCCGAAAGCCAAGGATGATTCACGACGCCCCAGTGCAAACGTCTGTGGTGACGTCACAATAGGGACCCAAGGTAAAATTGTTTTGTGCGTCCAACTTCATGGTCATGCAAGCCCGCAGAGGCTCCACCAAAAGCCAGGATTAGGCTCCAGTGGCAGATTCGGATCAAGTGTTGTGGATATGATGAGTCATAAGAAGCGTGTAAATAGATAGCTTTGAAGCGGATTCAGGAATCTGTTTGGAAACGAGCCCCCCTCTTTGAAAATAAGCACCGGATTGCAATATCTAATGAGGATAATTTCATCAACGCTATATGGATGAAGATCTTCAAAGAATGAAAGTGTAAATTGCTGGCTAGTCTTCAGATGGATGCCGTATATTTTGTGTTAATTTTTTTGGCATATTCAAAGTGGATTTTTTAGGAATGAGTTTTTGTTTGCAAGTTATAATGTTTTAGTTTTTTTTTTAGTAAATTGTGTTATTGAAATATTTCGTGGGATTTATAATTTTGAATTCCAGGCACATATTACGATACAGACCTTCTTAAATTGTAGAAATGATTTTGTAAAGATTCTTACTAAATATACTACACCCGAAAAAATTAATTGATGGAATCAGTAATGCATATATTTTGGTCAATATACAATTTAATGTGTCATTGCACTTGCAATGTATCCACACTTTTGCAATTATATATACACAATTAAACATTTTTATTTTTATTTTTATGTACCTTGATCTTTTCTAGAATAAATCAAGGCGTCGTAAAAAAAATTAATCATATTAGAACACATCAAAAGATCGTGGTGACTTTATTGTAACACAAAGTCTCAAAAGCCACAAATTAAGCAACGTTTCTACTAAAAGTGTTGATTATAGTAAGCATGACTTGAGTTTGTATCCTATTTGTACTAGTTACAAAATTAGCATAAACATATAAACCTGTATGATGAAATTGAAGTAATGTGTTATTTATACGAACATAATAAGTTTTATTTTGCTTTTAGAATATAAACTAGGTACTAGTTGGCAAGGAATGAATGGTTACCAGACAAAAAACTCCATCGCACAAACTCCATGCCTTGTATATCATCATCTGCACAAATTTATTTAATTAGATCAATAACGTCAGTTGCAAAAACAATTTATAAACGCATTTAGTATATTATTTTGAAGTAGAAACAATTTATTCTTATGGACGTTATATGTTGAAACCATTTGAAAGTAAAAGGAATATTCTAAATAAACAGTTTCCACCAAGTGATATCCTTGGAAAACACCAAACCAATTTGTGTATTTCAAACATCTTTAAAAATGGATTCGAGTTTATGAAATGGTAATAATTTGAATGTTGTCTTTTCTGACACTTCATGCTTCCTCATACACTTTTTCATCAGGTTGGATGGTGATCATATGATCAGACGATTGAATGAATTCATCGAAACTAACCACTGACACATTGGCGAAAGGTCCAGAGGAGGAAATGAATGAATGTTCATCCGGTGATCAGAGGGCCCCGCCCGGTAACAGAACCGGCGACTCATGCAAACGAGGAGTTTGCAGAGAACCATAAAGAGCCGGTCTGGTGCCTTTCATGTCGCTTTGGTGGTCTGCCCTCTCTCCGACTGCGCTCTGCAGTTGTGTTTTCCGTCTCCGCTTTTCTTCATCTTTTGATCCACATCGCGGTAGTGTTCAAGTTATCGTGCTACATTTTTGTGATCTTTCGAAGAATACGTTACGTAGATTATTGTGCTCCATTTCCGAAGAGTTTTTGATCCACAATCATTTCGAGACCGGTGCTTCTGTTTGGGGTTTCTGCGTGTAGTTTGCTGCTCGGGAGTTTTTGTGAATTTTCCCCTCGCACGAGCGATATACGATCCAATATTACGAGAGGCATTTTTCCTCTGATCAGATCTGCGAGTATTTTTGTGCTTGTGGAGCATGTCATAGTTAATTGTCAATACCCTGTCGATTATGCGTTTCATATTTTGCTCAGCGTGTCGTGAAAAGTTAATACTGAGCGTTTGATGGACAAGAGGAGCAGATTTTTTTCTTTAGAATATTAGTATAGAGTTTCTGTAGTAGGACGCCGTTTGCGCCTCTGGGAGCTGTGCACTTGTTTGGTACGTCAACAACCGTGACTGTGAATTGTTTTGTTGCAGTGGTGTGCTTTGGTCGTCTTCATTGTCCGTGGTGTGATTGTAGTGTTTGTTTTTGTATTATTGTGACATTACGCATGGTTTTCCCATACCGTCTTCCTGATTTTTTAAAGGGAAATGCAACGCAGGTTTCTGAAATATCATCATGAATGCTTCTAAGCTTCTCAAGGCTGTCCTGAGGCCACGGTCCCTTCAGACCAATGTAGGAAGGAGTCCTACCGTATCCGATGGGCCGTCGTCACGACGCTCTCTATCTCCTGACAGTCGTCTTCCAAAAGACCTTGCGTCGAAGAGATCATCCTCGCCAGTGAAGATGACATGTATGTGCTCTCCGACGAATCATCCAGGTTCGTTTCGCTGCAGGTTTCATCGCGCTCAGAAGCAGCGAGACGTCGTTGCTTTGCCAAGTTCTCCCAAAAGCAAGACGCACACGAGGGATTCCGACATCCTCTGTGAAGTGAATCGCACTCTCCCCGGGATGCATCCATCTACATCTAGGTCTACCCCAGTTCGTTGTAGCAGGCTGAAGAACATGACTCTCGGAAGCGATGTGGAAGAGGAAGGAGCTTTGACGCTTTCTTTAGATAGGTATGTACATACCAACCTCTTCTCTTGCATGAATGTCAATTAGCTCGTTTGTGACAATCAGGCGCATTCTTTTGGGAGTTAGTCCTGATATGTTGCACCATTGGTCCGCAGAAATATCATGCGGAATGCCGAGGGTTCAGTGAGTTATGGAGGCACTGCATCTGCTCATCGAAGCACCAGTCATCTGGCCCTTCAAACGGAGGAGGATCTCCCAAGGCAGATTCCTACTATGTTTTGTCAAAGCACTTCGAGGAAGGCCTTAGAGGCTTTCGACCGCAGCATGACGAGGATGTATTTGTGAATGAACAACTGCTAGGGTGTCCATTTTGTTGTATAAATATATTTTTGTAAATCGAATTAGGACATTTGTTTTTCTTCGCTTCACTGCGAAGACGGAGGGGCAGCTTAGAGCTGGGATTTGTCACTAGATTAAGGTTTCGTGATGCGGCGAATCTTATGGATCTAAATGTCTTTTTGATACATGGAGGCGATTTCAGCTTTGCTTTATTAGGACATTGTCGTATTCTTTGGTAGATGCTCTTGAACTATGAGCAGAGGTTACGGAGCTGGTAAGGACGAGTAGATGAATATGCCTGCTAGTGGATGAGAGAGCGAGTTGTACACAGTTGAGCACCATTTTTGCTCATCAGCATCCTCACCGTGTCCAACGATTGTTTCCACGGCACACGTGTCATTTGTTGGTTGTGACTTGGTGTGTTGTCTTGCAGATGTACTGATTCTTGGCGTTGGACACAAGTATTTTGCCTCAGTTGTATGAACTGTGAAGGTGCACGCTGGCTCAGTCTTAAGTCTCCTCTCCAGTACACCCTCAGATAATTCATTTCAGAACGAGACATTTCTCTGCAATCTTTCACAAGAGAGCACCATGCAAGGGTCTTATCGTTTCCAAGCACAACTCGACCTCTTACATCTAATGCTTGGTCCCGCTGGAGTTTATGTATTCCAGTGTGGAGTTGCTTTGGACTATCACCAAGATATAATCCACTTCAAGACTCCTTCCTGTCGTTGCAATGCGTGCTAGTTTATTGCTGTCTGCTGTTGCTGTGCATCCTGCTAGTGTTTAAAATTGTTCTTGTCCGCTATCTTGCGGAATATTGCGGTGGTAACTTTCACTTTGTGTTTGATCATCGTTGCCATTGCAACTGAATGTCATACGAGCCATCTGTGTTGACTCGCATGCCTTTGATGTGTGGCAGGTGTGTGTGTATTGGCAAACTGTGTAATACAGTTGGTGGGCGTTGATGCAGCTATTCAACTGCTTCGTGTGTCCCACATGATTCATGGATGTTCGCATACTGCTCTCACATATCTGGCTTTAAGTTCGGTAAAATCTATATCCTATGCAACGTTTGATCTTGTGCTTGGTGCACATCTGACGTACAGTTGAGTGTCGGTCTACTTTACAACTCACTGTTATCTTTTCTGATAAAACTGCTACTTTGGTAGGCTTGTGATGTACGAATTCTTTTCAATGGTTAAATGCTGTGTTCTGTTGTAAGCAAGTGCTTTGGTTGTCATAAGTTCCGATAAAAATGCTGTTTATGGTATGTTCACAGGTTTCTCTGCTGTGCAACCGGTCGACTATATTATTACTCGCAAACCAAGCGCTCACCAACACGAAGAAAATTGTTTTTGAACAATCGTAATCTTGGATATTGGCTTCAATCGATGGTAAGTGTTGTACGGGTCCACGATTGCGAGTCCAATACTCGTTGGAATCTCTAATTTCCCATGAGGATTACCAAAACAAGTCGTGCTAATAAGCCGGCATGAGAAATAACTCGCATCATTTAAAAACGGCGCATGAGGAATGATGAAAGACGACCTGAAATGTCCCACCTTCATTCAAGATTCTACTGAGATGGAACTGGCAACCAACCCGTAGAAGCGAATGCTGAGGGAAATGCTGTGCATTCTTCTAATTTTTCAGACGAAAAGATCCTGTTGAAATTTGGAAAATGAAATCGGGAAAGGAAAAGTGCTGGCAAAAGCCACCCTCATTCAAAAAGGGGCGAAAATATAACTCGGATACTTTTCTTCCAATTCTCTACACAAAATGCAGCTAAACACAGTGGGAACTAAGGACAGAAGAATGAAAGCACGAAGAGGGAAGTTCGAATTGGTCATAGGAAAGTTGCTTGTTGCCCGGGCTAATCCCGGAGAAGACATTAACACCAGTCTGAACACCATCCGCAGTTTCTCTATTATGGAGGTGTATTAAAATATATTACCCTGTGATGAGGCAACAACGTTCTCACAAATAATTAATCGAGTTCCCGCACCCTACTGATGAGCCGTCTACAAACGAGAACAAATGTTCATCTCGGTTGCTCATTCTCTATTTCTCAAACATAACCAGAGGAACTGTATTCAACCTCAGGTACGGGGTCCAAGCTTGGAATTTTATCGACACTGAAGAAATAACACACTTTGGATGTTCATGCAGGTGTGACGCACAACATGATGCTCGTGCAGAGGTGAATGTTGTCACTGAAGCTTTCAATGCAGCTTGAGTGGATGCGCAAGTAGTACATGGTGTGAGTCGTCCTGTTTGCTTGCACTACACCCAGGTACCCTCATGTCTGCAGATCATGGGGAGGTGTGTCCTTGTGTCCTAACGCTGTAAGTGCACGAAGTGGTCAATTACAGAGGGAGGTGGTGATGGCACTCAACAGCTCACTGTCCAGCTCGTCAAACCCCCTCTACATCGTTGATGAAGGTGGGAAAAATGACATGGAAGCAAACATGGTGGAAAGTGGTGATCCACAGACTGATGCGTTCCAATTCTCAAGTGCCCATGGAATATTGTATCCCCTTTTGAATAGTTCTAGGGATGTGATTGCAGAACCCTTGGCTGCTAAATTTGTCTCCAGAATGACGATGGGGAAACAACGCGGCTTAACAACACATCTGAGCAAGATCCTTTCGGTATTGCTAAGTTGCATGTGAGCATTTGAATTGCATGTTTTGGCTGTGTGAGTGGTTGTTTGAGGCCGTCCAGTAGTAGGTTAATGCACATTTGTAATAAATAGTAGTACAAATTTACGCAAAATGAGAATCTTCCAAGAAAAATGATTACAGTGTTGGAGAAAGATAGGTTGGTAATGTAGAGACATAACAGCACCATACAAAATATATCTACGTTGAAAGAAATGAATGAGAGTATCAAGTGGTCTTAATTGTTGAATGTGAAGAACTGTGCAATGTCGAAGACCCGTTTTTATGCTAAAGCTTGTGGAGTTATTTCCAATTATGGAACATATTTTTAAAGATGCGTTTAAGCTCAAACACTCAAATAAGATCAGAGTGAATTGAATATTTTTAGTCTTCACTATTGATTTCATTAAGAATACAAAATAACTGCACCAAAAATAAGTAGTTTTAACACATGTAAAATTAATAGGAGAATATTTGGAGTATAAAATAAAATATTCTTTCAACATTAGGTACTATAAAGTGACAATGCATGTCATTAAAACATATGAAAATTTTAAGTACACTTTAAAATATATATTTTTTTAAAAATATTTTATAAATTATTTTTATAAATTATTATAAAAATAAATTTGAAAATATATTATAAAATATTTATAAAATATATACAAATAATATATTTTATATTTAAAAAAACATATTAAAAAATACATGTATGTATATATATATAAATACATCTATATTTATTTATTTTTGTTTAAAAAAATTACATATAAATATAAAAATATAAAAATATAATATATATATATTTCTTTATATATATATTTATAATATATAAATAAAAAAAATTATTTATAATATATAAATTATATATATATATATATAATTTTAGTATCAAAATTTTAATTAGAAGAATTAAAATTATAAAAAAATATAATTATCATAACTTAGTTCTTATGTCAAAAATCATAAAAAATGATTAAAAATTAGTAATTGATATCTTGAGAAATTATGAACTATGTATTCAAGTGATAAACTAGATTTAAAATTGAAAGACCTAATATTATTTTTGGATGATTGAAATTTTTTACAAAAATAAAAAATAAGATTCTTACTATCAAATTATGAAAACTAATTAAATATTATATTTTAGCTTTTATATCATAATAAAAATTATATTAATTAAATTTGATTAAAAAATATATAAATAAATATATATATATATAAATAAATAAATAAATATATATATATAAATAAATAAATAATATATATATATATATATATATATATATATATATATATATATATATATATATATATATAAAATAAATATTGATATGAGATAAAATATTCATCAATAGCTTGATTTCGTAGTGTAGCCAAAAAAACTTAAAAAATTATATATATTAACTTTTAAAAACTTTATTGTGATGTTAATAAAATGCCAAAGACATAAGTCACAAGCAACCAAAGAACCAATATATTCTTGTGGCACTAAAAAGAATAGATATTTTCTTAAAAGTAGCATAATATGAAGACCAAAATGGCTATTGCCAAAATCAAGAAGACTAGAGAGTTTTGAAACAAGACTAAAAACAAGAAAGGTCTTGACAAGAATGAAGAAGGCTTTATTCTTACCTTTATATATACTACCTAACTAGAGGCTACATGAAAATATTCTATAAGACCTCTAATATATATCTAATTTATGAAACGTATTTATAATTTGTAAGACGATTTTTCTATGTGCGTACCACATGACAAATAATTGTATAATATATAATAATTATGTGATATATGTAATAATATTTTCTATGTATGTATCACATGACAAATAATTATATAATACATAATATTTATGTGATATATGTAATAATATTTTCTATGTGTATACCATAATTGGCCAATGTGTGTAATATATGGCCAAGTTTTCAACCTATCAATTATGTATAGAAATTAATAAAGTCAAATTTGTATCTATGAAGCTTTTGAAAAGTTTTTTTATAAGATATTATTAAATTTATTTATTTTAATATATTTCTATATAATTCTTTTTATCTTGATAATTGATAGTATTAATTATATCATTAATACAATGACTTTTATATTTGATTTGTATTAATTTTAATACTTATTTCAATACAATTTTATTTTACTTTTGATAAGAATAAATTTCATGTACTTCATATATATAGTTTTCATGGACATACATATTTATTTAGATAAGAAGTGCTAGGTAGAAGATAAATGTAGGTATATTTGATATTATTATATAGTGAAGCTTTATAAAAGCTTCATAAATATGTATTTGACTTTATACATGTTCATAATTAATTGATGGATTGGAAACTTGACCAACATGTTAACCATGTGTTGTACATGTAGATAGCTTGTGTTATAAGTTAACGATGTGGTATACATATAAGCAACCTTCCTTACAAATTAAGACATGTGTCTTGTAAATTAAGATATATATTTTGTAAATTAGACACATGATAGAGGTCCTATAGAATGTCGCTACATAGTTCTTAATTAAATAATATATATGAAGATAAGAATAAATCCATATTCATTCTTTTCAATGCCTTTCTAGTACTTAGTCTTATTTGAAGACTTTTTAATCTTCTTGTCTTTGGCAATAGCCATTCTAGTTTAATACTATATTATCTTTGAGTGATTTTCTAGTCTATTTGAGTGATACATAAATTTATTGATCATTTAGTTTTTTGAAATTTATATCTTTAACAATGTAACAAGAATGCTAACTTGATGTTCTTGTTTTGTTTTAAAATTGAGTGGATTATTCTACTTCTATTGTTGTGTTTTGAAGGTTGCAAACTATCCACGTTTAAACTAATTTTTACTTTTTCAAACATTGATTATTTTTTTAAAAAAAATAGACTATTTTTATTTGTAGAAATTTTCATTTGATATTAAAAATTACTAATTATCTTCCTTTAATTTGACTTATGAGTTTATTTGAATTTTTTATAGAAGAAAAAAATTATAGATGCTACTCTTAGTGGAAGTGAGAATAGATTTGCAACTATTGTAGATTTTCATAAGCTTATAAACACTCTTGATGAAAATATCACTTATTTCTATTATGAATCATAGAGGTACTATTTCTATACTTATGAAAGAAGTCAAAAATGAGGTTTAGATCCTACACTAGTAAGTTGTGTAATTGAAAGAGGCAAGTAAATCAAATTTATAATTATATGCAAGACCCCTTATTTTTACAAGTATGAGGGCAACAAGGATAAGTATGCTAGAGAAGTTTGACAAAACAAGTTCAAAGTTTTGAAGATTTTTATAACAAGTGAATTTCTTTCTAAAATTGTATCTTTTTTTAATATCTTGATAAATTTACTCAAGTTGGATTTATAAATATACTTATATTTGGGAGTGTATTTCTTATTTTACATCTTCGATAGAAAAAGATTCATAATTCTTTTATGATCTAAATTCATTCTTAGAAGTATTTATGGCTACATTTGAAAGTGATTAAAAAAGAATAGCTAAGTCCAAATTTCTATCTTTTTGAAAAAGATCACATTTAGTCACCATATATGCTACAAAATTCTAAAATCTTGCTTGTAATGTAGTTTGGAATGACAAAGCCCTTATTAATCAATTTTGATATGGATTGAAAGACAATGTCAAAGATTTAATGTTGACAATACCAAGAATGGACTTAGTAAAGTAATTTATTGCTTAAGCCATTACATGAACTAATTGACTCTTTAAAAGATACGAAGAACAAAGGTTTGATTAAAGAAGTACAAGTCAAGTTATGATGATAAATTCTAAATTTATAGAAGCTTATTCATCAAGGTGAAAATCTATGTAAATTAATATGATGCGTTTTAAACTTCTTATTGAGTAAAAAATAGATTTAATGTTGTCAAGAAAGATTGTACTTATATTGTGGAAAATCTAAGTATACTACTTAATATTGTCCAAAGAAGCAACATAATAAAAAATGAGGAGCATGGTTGTAATAAAAGAGGATGTATTAGAAAACAAGTTTCTTCAACTACAATAAAGGACCATGTGGCTAAAATCTTGCGTAGTAAAGGTTCAATTCTTTTCTTAGATTCTTCACCTTGTTTTACGATAGAAGTTTTTTTAAAACCAAAAAGTCAAAAATCTTTTTTTTGAAAAATTCAAAAGATTCAATTTTTTTTATAAACAAAGCCTTTATTAAAAAATAAAAATATCTTCAATTAAGAAAAATAAATATATACATATAGAAGTTATAGATGGTCATTTGTTGTGCTTTAAAAATATAATCTATAAACTATTTTCTTTAGATGTAGCAAATAAAGATTATAATAGCTTAATAATATTTAATGTCATTAAATCTTCTTCTAATCCAATTACTATAGGCAATACTTTTTTAGCCATAATCTTCTTTCTTCCTATGATCATTCTATTGATCTTCAAAAAGGAATTCAACCACCATTTAGACCAATCTATAGCTTATCAAAAAATGAATTGGTTGCACTTATTAGTATATTAACAAGAATTTGGCTAAGAATTTTACATGCCATTTTAAATCTCAAGCATGGACTCTTATCTAATTTGTAAAGAAAAAAGATGGATCTTTGTAGATGTGTGTGGACTAACGAAGACTCAATAAAATCACCATTAAGAATAAGTATCCTTTATCTTTAATATTAAGACTTTTCAATCAATTGAATAAAACAAAGCTCTATATGAAAATAGATCTATGAAGAGCATACAACTTGATATGCTTCAAAAAAGAAAATGAATGAAAAAATATATTTTAAATTAGGTGTGGGCATTTGGAATATAATATCATATCTTTTGAACTCACAAATGTATCAACTACTTTTTAACATTTAATGAATGATGTCTATTGTAAATTTTATGATGACTTTATTGTTTGTTATTTAGGCATTATTTTAATCTATTCTAAAAATATAGAATAGTATGAATATCTTATTTTTTATATATTAAAAAAATCTAAAAATATAGGATTATAAACCAAAATAAAAAAGTGTATATTTCACATTGCTCAAATTAACTTTTTATGATACATCATTTCAAACAATAGCCTTGTGATAGATCTTAAGAGAGTTCAAACTATTACAGATTTAAAGATGTCAAAAAAAATTAGAAATGTATAATGTTTTTTTTTGGAATTTGCCAATTATTAACAAATCTTTATAAAAAAAAATCTCAAATTGCGGCTCTTCTTATACATTTGACTTATATTGACAAACTTGAGTAGAACAAAGACGTCAAAATATCTTTTGAAGTCTTAAAGACATCATTTATTTCTAAACCAATCTTATATTATATTAATTTTTTTAAGTTATTTTTTATAGAAACAAATGCATTAAACTTTTTTATGGATGCAATATTATTATAAATAAAAAAAATAATAAGTTCTACTTTATAGCTTTTATTTCAATTTTTTTCAGCAATCAAGATCAACTATGACATTCATAACAAAGAACTTCTTGCAATTGCAGATTCATTTCAATAATAGAGTCATTATCTAGAAGATACTTTTAATTTAATCTTTGTGTATATGGATCACAAAGACTTTAAATATTTCATGTTGGCACATATTTTGAATTTTTGTTAAGTATGTTAGAGCATGTCTTTATCAAGATTTTATTTCAAAATAATTTATTGACTCAAAAAATAATAAGATTTTTTAGATGCTTTTTTTAGAAATTCTTATCTTAAATCAAAGTAAGGATATGAAACTTTTTATTAACAAAAAATAATTTTCTTAAAGCTAAAGCATTTTCATCTTTATGCAATGAAATCAACATTAATTATTGATTCAACCTTTTTCAAGCAAGTTCAATTGAATATGTCCTCTTATCTTCTTGTTTATAGTATTAAAAATATTTTTTTAAAGTCTTATGATATTTTAAAGTTTCATTTCAAAAATAATCTATTTTATTTTGAAAGAAAATTATATATTCTAAAAGATATAATACGACTATGCATTCTTAAAGCTCATCATGACTTTTCAATAATTAAACATTTTGAATAAAATAAGACTTTGGAACTAATATCTAAAGATTTTTGGTGGCTTCAAATATGAAAGATAGTCAAAGATTTTTTACAATCATGTAATATTTGTTCAAGATTAAAAACTTGTCTTCATCAATCTTAAAGACTTCTTTAGGCATTATCTATTCTAGAATAACCATGGTTATTATTTTTTATAGATTTTATTATGGATCTTCCAATCTCAAGTTCTTGTGATTCTATATTCATGATAATAGATTTTTTTTATCAAGATGGTACATTTTGTACTATGTACAAAATATATTATATATGAAGAAATAACAATTTTTTTTATTAAAAATATCTATTGCTATCATAGATTATCCAAAGTTATTATATTAGATAGATGGATTCAATTTATATCAAGATTTTTAAAAATTATTTTTATAATTTAAAAAACATATATAAATTTATCTTTGACTTTTCATCCTCAAATCAATAGACAAATTGAGAAAATAAACTAAGTTTTGGAGCAATATTTGAAGTATACCATCAACTACAAATAAGCTGATTGGACAATTGTTTTGCTATTGGTAAAGTTTGCTTATAATAACATAGTATATTCTTCTATTCAATAAACACTTTTTTTTGCTAATTATAATTTTCATCCATAACTTAATATTTTTGACTTCATAAAAATTAATAATCTTATAGTAGAAGATTTGATAAATTATATATCTAAGCTATATACAACAATGAATGCACAAAAGACTAATGCAAATGCATATCATAAGAAACAATGTCAATTCTATATTGGCAACAAGATATGGTTACTTCATTGCAATAACAAAACTAGTCATTTTTGTAATAAGTTAGATTATTGTAGGCTTGGACTATTTTCTATTTGTAAATAAATCAATCTAATTTCTTATTAATTATAACTATTAGAGTCTATGAAGATCCATCTCATATTCTATATATTTCTTCTCGAATCATATAAGATAGTAAATATCTTGAGAAGAAATCAAATGCCACCTCTTCTTATAGAAATAGATAATAATAAAGTATTTGAAAGAAAAGAAGTTTTAGACTCAAGGTAAAATTGAAATAGGTTAGAATATCTTATTCATTTATGCAGACATGATATTAATGAACCTACATAGAAGCCAAAATAGAATTTTGTAAATGTAGAAAAGAAGGTTGATGCTTTTTATTGACAACATCCAACAAGATGAAGATAAAAAAAAACAAATATTTGCTTTAAAAGAAATAAAATCTTAAAAAGATAACATTCTATCTTCTATTATTATTTGTAATTTTTAGATATTTATGGCAATAAAAAGATATAAAACCATCTATCAATAAATTTAATTTAAAAACTATTGTTTGCTAACTTATTAGATAAGATATTATAATTGTCACAACCTTGAAGATGACATAATAGACATGAAGATCTTTAAGAATGACATATTATTCCTTGAATAAATGGTGAAATATAATATATTTGGAATCACAAACTTGAAAGAGATTCTTAATGTTTGATAATTTCATTAGAAGTAGGAATAATTCTTGATATTATTTCAAATATTTTATTTGAAGGGAGTTATGAAGGTATCATTAATAATCAAATAACAAGAAGGTTTTTTTGCTATAGTATAGAATACTATCAATGGCTGAAAAGACCTATCAACTATCATCAAAGAAAACAAAGATTAGAGTATGTTAAAAATATAATTTGCAATATTTTGGACTTTTTCAACATATGATGATTGCTCCTTATAGAACTCATTCCTAGAAGGAGAAAGAGGAAAAGGAGTGATAGAAAAAAAAAGAAGAAAAGATAATATTATAGACATATATATATATTTATCTAGATAAAAAGTGCTAAATAGAAGATAAATATAAATATATTTAATGTTATCTTAAAGTAAAGCTTCTTAGAAGCTTTATAGATGTGTATTTGATTTTATAAATATTTATAGCTAATTGATAGATTAAAAACTTAACCAACAAATTAGCCATGTGTCACAAGTATAAATAGCTTGTGATATATTTATAATTAATTCATAGATTAGTATCAAAGATATAAATCTTAAAGAAAGAAAATCTCAATATACATTGTATCAATCAAAATCACTCAAAGATGGTATAGTATTAAACTAAAATAGCTATTTCTAAAGACAAGAAGATTGAAAAGTCTTGAAAGAAGACTAAAGACTAAAAAGGCATTGACAAGAGTAAAGACGGCTTCACTTTTGCCTCTATATATATTCTTAGCTAGAATGGAGTATCTTATAGAACCTCCAAAATGTATTGACTTTGTAAGATACATATCTTAATTTTCAAAGAAATTTTTCTATATGTGTGCTACATAATTAAATTTTTTAATAAACTATCAATACAAGGTTAATTTTTTGATTAAGTTTCTGACCTATCAATCAACTACAAATACATATAAAATAAAAGCAACATCTATGAAGCTTTTAAGAAGCTGTTCTAAAAAATATTATAAAATTAATATATTTTTATTTATTTTTATTTAATCATATAGATAAATATTAAAATAAATATGTATGTTCATGACATTATCCCTCTTTTTATAGATAGGTTTTATGAAGTGCAATTATTATATGTTCAAAAAATCTAAGATGCGACAAATTATATTTACCATATACTCAAATATTTGTTCTCTTTGAAGATAGTTAATAGGTCCTCTCAGCCATTGATAGTATCACATATTAAGGCAAGAAGACCATCCTATTATTTGATTATAATTGAAGCCTTTATTACTCCCTTCAAATAAAATATTTGAAATACCATTAGGAGCCATTGTGTCTTCTAATAAAATTTCCAAACATTGGAAGTCTCTTCTAAGGTTGAAATACCAAAAACATTGTATTTTTCTATCTATTCAAAGAAGGACATGTTATTCTTGAGGATCTTTATTTCAATTATATTGTCTTGAAGGTTGTAATAATTACAATATTTTATTTGATAAATTAGCAAGTGATAGCTTTTGAATTGAATTTGTTGGTTGTTGGTTTTTCATCTTCTTAACATTACAAATGCACAAAAGTATTAAATAAGAGTAGAAGGTCAGATTCTATCTTTCTTAGCTTTTATTTTTTTTATAGCAAAAATTTGTTATTCTTCATCTTCATTTTCATAGATGTTGTTAATGAAAAACCTCAACCTTCTTTGTTGCATTTGTAAATATTTTTTGCTGGCTTCCATGTACATTTACTAATATCATATTTGTACCAATAAATAAGATATATAACCTATTTTTACACCACCTTGAATCTAAGACTTCTTTTATTTTAAATTCTTGATTATTATCTACTTCTATAGAAAGAAGTGGCATTTGTCTTCATCCTAAGATATTCATTGTCTTATATGGCTTAAAAAGAGATATATAAAATACATGATGGATCTTCATAGACTTTAATAGATTTAATCAATAAGCAATATGATTGACTTATTCACTAACAAAAAAGATCTAAATCTACAATAGTTCAATTTGTCACAAAGATGAGTAATCTTAATATTATGATAAAATAGCCATACCTTGTCATCTATGTTTAATTGTGGTTATTCTTTGCAATAGGCATCTCCATTGATCTATTGTGGTTCTTGAGCTTCCTCTAATTATGCCTTCATTGTTGCATATAGCTTTGTTAAATGATTTGCCAAACCTTCTGCTATAAGATTATCAAATTTTGAAAAGTAAAAAGTAACAAATCATAGATGATGACCATAATTGAAAAAAAAAAATTTATTGGATAAAAAAAATATATCAAATTATTGTATAAATGGAAAAAGAGTTGTACAATGATCTTGATGATAGTTGATGGTACACCTCAAATACTACTCTAAAACTTGATTCATCTATTTTGTTTGCCCATTAATTTGAAGATGAGAAGTAAAATAGAGCTTTATATCCACTTTTAAAATCTTAAAAAAGATTTTTCAAAATCTTGATATGAATTGAGTCCTTCTATTTGATGTAATATCTTTGGACAATCCAAGATAATGATAGATATTATCAAGAAAAAGCTTAGCTATTTCTTGACTTATAATGGATTTTATATATAATACAAAGTATGCTATTTTGATAAAAAAATCTACTATTACAAATATAGAATCATATAAACGTAAGATTGAAAGATTTGTGATAAAATCTATAGAAACAAAAGACCATTGTTGTTCCAAAATAGATAATAGCTGAAGAAGTCTATAAAGTCAATGATGAGGAGTTTTGGATCTTGAACAAATATCATATGATTGTAAAAATTCTTTAATTGCCTTTTATATTTGAGGCCACCAAAAATCTTTAGATACTAGTTCCAAAGTCTAGTTGTATCCAAAATATTCAGCTATTAAAAAGTCATGACAAGCTTAAAGAATATGTAATTGTACTTTGCCTTCTAGAATGTATAATCATCCCTTGAAATAGACTAGATTATTTTTAAATTTAAACTTAAAAGTATCATGATATATAAAAGAATTATTCTTAATATCATGAATACAAAGTTTAGAAGACATATTTGATTGAATTTACTTGACAAAGCTTTAATCAATATTTAATGTTGATTTTATTATTAAAAAAAAATATTTTTTGTTGATCAAAAGCTGTATTTCTTTCTTTTGGTGCAAGATAAGAATATTTAAAAAGAACATCTGATAAACCTTGTTGTTTTTTAGATCTATAGGTGATTTTGAAATTAAATCTTGATAAAAATATATTCCAATGAACTAGGCAATGATTCAAAATACGTACTAATATGAAATATTTAAGATTCTTATTATCTATATATATAATAATTATACTAAAAGTACCTTCTAAATAATGATGCCATTTTTAAAATAAATCCACGATTGTAAGAAGCTCTTTGTTGTGGATCTCGTAGTTAATCTCAACTACTTAAAATTTCTTGGAATGAAAAGCAAGCAAGTGGAGCTTATCATCTATTATCAAGGACATGAATCTTGAAGAAAGAAAATCCTTAATATATTCTTGTGTCATTGAAAAAATTACAAAGTCATTCAAGGATGATATAATGCTGAATTAGAATGGCTATTGCTAAAAAGAAGACACTAAAAAGTCTTGAAACAAGATTAAATATTAAAAAGATATTGACAAGAGTGAAGAAGGCTTCAATCTTGTCTCCATATATACTCTTAATTAGGAGCTATATAGCAATGTCCTATAAGATCTCTAAAACATGTTAATTTTATAAGACACATATATTAATTTATAAAGCAAGTTTTTTATATATGTACCACATAGTTAACTTGTTCCACAAACTATCAATATGAGGTTAATATGTTGATGAAGTTTCTAATCTATCAATCAACTACAAACATATGTAAAGTCAAAGCAATGTCTATGAAGCTTCTAGAAAGCTTTTTTAGAAGATATTATGAAATTAATCTATTTTTATCTACTTTTATCTACTTTTATCTACTTCTACTTATTCATATCAATATTTATTAGAGTATATATATATATATATATATATATATATATATATATATATATATTTTTGACATTCCTCTTCTTTTTAGAGATGAATTCTATGAAGAGTAGTCATCATGTGTTGATGAAATTCAAGATGTGGTAAATTATATTTATTACATATTTTGATCTTTGCTCTCTTTAAAGATGGTTAATAGGTCTTCTCAGCCATTGATAGTGTCTTATATCAAGGCAAGAAGACCACTTTATTATTTGATTGTTATTGAAGCCTTCATAATTTCCTTCAAATAAATTACTTAGAACATCATTAGGAATTGTTTCAACATTATCAAACTATCAAACATTATCAAACTATCAAACATTATCAAATTATCAAACATTAAGAGTTTCTTTGAAGGTTGTGATATCAAATATGTTATAACTTGCCATCTATTCAAGAAAGAATATGTTGTTCTTGAGAATCTTCATCTCGATTATATTATCTTGAAGGTTGTGACAATCATAATGTCTTGTCTGATATGTCAATAAATGAAAGTTCTTTAGTTGAATTTGCAAGTTGTTGGTTCTCTATCTCTTTAGGATTGTCGTGATGTAACACGACTAATAGGTGAAAGAGTGTGGAAATTATTATAATGTAGGAGATCTTAGTTCAAAGTATTAGAACAAATTATCTTAGAAATATAGTTAATAGTGAAAGAGATAGTAAAACTAAAAGGTACCAATGTTTCTTTTTAAAAAGGTGACTTCTATTTATTTTATAGGACCATAATTAAGACAAAAAAAGTAGATTGGAAAAATAAATAATATAGACATCTTTAAGAAGAAGTTAAGAGTAAATTGTAGCAAAAATTACTTAGAAAAACTAGATATTGATATCCAAAGAGGGCCGGTTATTAATCTGGGTCGAAATCATACCCTGAGGCACAAAACCAAGCACCTACGGCAACTCAGAGATTCTTTTGGAAATCGAAGAGTGGGGTTTGATAGCATATTAGATAAGATTTTTATAAGCATTGGTTTTGGATGATTTGGAGTTGTTATGACTTTGTAAGAGCTTTACAAAGTCAAGATTGTTTTTGGATGACTTGGGGTTTGTGAAATAAAATAGGGTTGATGTTTCTAGTGATTTCAAGAGTTTTGTAATAGATCTACAAGTGAAATTTTGTAGATTAATGGTCATAGTTGTGCTCAATATATGTTATAAATCTTTGCTCAATCTAATGATTTAATTGAGAATTATTGAGGTTTAAATGGGTCAAGGACTTAGAAAGTAGAATTTTAGGTCCAATGAGGGTTTTTAAGATTTCTTGCAATCTACTAATTGGATTGGAGTAAAATTTGTGCAAAAAGATATGAGACTTTTTTTTATATGTGTATGAGAATTTTGAGATCAATCGAATGGTAAAAAGAAGAGATATTGGCTCTGAAATATTGGCATCAAGGTTGAAGGAGGCCAATCAATACTTGAGCACATTTTTGAGATTATCATCTATTTGATAATTTCGATCCTTTTCAAATTTTTTGTGCTTGTTTTCAACTTAATTTTTAAAAAGTGTGAAAAATTTGAGATAAGATCGACAGTTCATTCAATAGTTATTGAGGTTTAAATATGTTGTTGGAATTACTAGGATTTGGTTAGGTTTTGGTTTAGGGTTTAGAGTTTGGTTAGTGTTTGGTTTAGGGCTTAGAGTTTAGTTAGGATTTGATTTAGGATTAAGATTTGATTAGGATTCGATTTAGTATTTAGAGTTTGGTTTAAGATTGGGATTCGGTTTAGGATTTAGGATTTTATTAGGATTTGTTTAGGGTTTAAGATTTAATTAGTTTTGGCCTAAATTTTGAATGAAGTTCAATAGGATTTTAACTAGGATTAAATTAAGATTGAATTGACATGTATTTGAAATATATTTGTGATAATTGTAATATTTCTTTGAAATTTCTTTGAGGTTTCTTTGAATTTGATTAAAGCTTGCTTAGTATTATTATGGTGTAATTGAAGTTTAGTTAGTATTCTATTAGAGCTAGAATTTTGTTGTTGTAATTTCCATTCTATCTTCTACAATCAAATACCCGGAGCATTCTTAAGTAAGACTTCACGTATTACAACAACGTTACAAATACGTAGAAGCTATAAAAAAGAATAGAAGGTAGAGTGGTATCTTTATTTGATCTTGTTTCTATTATTACAAAGATTTGCTATTTTTTTCTTGATTTTGATAAATTTTTTCAATAAAAAGCTTCAATTTTCTTTGCTATATTTGTAAGATTTTTTGTTGGCTTTCATGTGCATTCAATAATATTATATCCATATCAATGAATAAGATATTTTAACCTATTTTAGTGCCACCTTAAATCTAAGACTTCTTCTACTTCAAACTATTGATTATTATTCATTTCTATAGAATGAAGTGGCATTTATCTTCTTCTCAAGATATTCACTATCTTATATGGTTCAAGAAGAGACATGTGAAATATAAGATGCCTCTTTATAAACTCTAGTAGATATAATTGATAAGCAATATACTTCATTTGTTCATTAATTAAAATAGGCCTAAACCTACGATAGTCCAATTTGTAACAATGATGATTAGTCTTAATACTAAGACAAAATAATCATACATTGTCATCTACGTTGAATTGTAGTTGTTCTTTGTAATAGGCATCTATATTACTTTTTTTTTGTTCTTGACCTTCCTTTAATTGCTCCTTCATTATTGCATATAACTTTAACAAACAATTTGCCAAATCTTTAGTAGGAAGATTATTAATATTTGAAAAGTCAATAATATCAAGTCATGGAAGATAATCATAATTAATAAAAAAAGATACTTATTGAGTGGAAGAATATATTATATTATTATATACAAACTCTACCAATGGTAAAATAGTTGTCAAATCATCTTGATGTTAATTGTTAGTACACTTTAAGTACTGCTACAAAACTTGATTTATCTATTTCGTTTATCCATCAATGTGAGGATGAAAAGCCAAAGAGAGCTTTATATCCACCTTTAAAATCTTGAAAAAGATTATCCAAAATCTTGATATAAATTAAGCTGCCTTATTTAATATAATATCTTTAGGCAATTTGTGATAGCGATTGATGTTGTTACAAAAAAGTATAGTCATTTTTTTTTTACTTGTGATAGATTTTGTACATGGTATAAAATATGCCATCTTAGTAAAATGATCTATTACCACGAATATAGAATCATACGAATCTGGGATTGAAACATCTATGATAAAATCCATAGAAACAAAAGATCATAATTGTTTTGGAATAAGTAATAGCTGAAGAAGTCTATAAGGTCAATGGTAAGGAGTTTTTAATCTTGAACAAATATCACATGATTGTACAAAGACTTTGATTGCCTTTCACATTTGAGGCCACTATAAAACTCTTGATATTAGCTCCAAAGTCTTATTGTATCCAAAATATCTAGTTGCTGAAAATTCATGACGAGTTTGAAGAATACATAATTATGCTCTACCTTTCGGAATATATAATTGTCCCTTAAAATAGAGTAGGTTGTTTTTGAACTCAAACCTAGAAGTATCATGAGACTTAAAAGAATTATTCTTGATATTATGGATAAGAGAATGAGAAGATATACTTGATTGAATTTGCTTGAGAAATATTAAGTCAACAACTAATGTTAATTTTATTACTTAAAGGTGAAAATATTTTGGCTTCAAGAGAATCATTCATTATTGATCAAAAGATGTACCTCTTTCTTTTGGTACAAGATAAGAACATCTAGAAAAGACGTCTGTCAAAACTTATTATTTTTTGGATTGATAAGTGATCTTGAAATCAAATATTGTAAAAACATGCTCCAATGAGCTTGGCGACAATTCAAAATATGTATTGAAATGAAATACTTAAGGTTCTTGTGATTTATATATATTGTGATTGGACTCAAGGCACCTTCTAAATAATGATGTCATTCTTGAAATGAATCTACAATTACAAGGAATTTTTTGTTGTGGATCTTATAATTAATCTAGGCTGCTAAATTTTTTTAGAATTAAAAGCTACTAGATGGAATTTATCATCTATTCCCATTTAAGATAATATTGCACCTAAGGCAAAGTTTGATGCATTTGTTTCTATGAAAAATGCCTTAAAAAATTCAATATAATATAAGATTAGTTCAAAAATAAACTCTTTTGTAAAGCATCAAACAATGCTTTGGCTCCTTTACTCTACTCAAGTTTGTCTTTACAAATGAAATGTGTAAGTGGAGCTTCAACTTGAAAAAAATTCTTGATGAAGATGTAATAATTCTTGGCAAAGCCTAAAAAGTATTGCATATTTCTTATTATTTTTACAATCTTCCAATCTATGATAATCTAGACCTTCTTCAAATCCATCATTAGCTCTTTATTGAAATTGATGTATCCTAGGAAGTTAACTTGAGTAGTGTAGAATATACACTTTTCTAATTTTGTATATAATCTTGCATCTTTAAGTTTTTGTAATACATGATAAATTTAAACTTCATATTTATTTCTATTCTTAGAATAGATTTAGATATTGTTAAAATAATAGATAAAAAAATCATTAAGAAATTCACAAAAAAAATCATTCATTAGATGTTGAAAAGCAGTTGGTACATTTATGAATCCAAAAGATATGATATTATATTCAAAATACCCATACCTGTTTGAAAACATAATTTTATTTATTAATTTCTATCTTTAATGCATATCAGATTATATATTCTTCATAGATCTATTTTTTTATAGACCTTTGCTTGATTGAGTTGATCAAGAGGTCTTAAAATTGAAAGTAGAAGATACCTATTCTTGATGGCAATCTTGTTGAATCCTTGATAGTCTACACATATCCATAGATATTCATCTTTTTTCTTCACAAATTAAGATAGGAGCTCTACGTAGAAATTTAAAATGCTATATGAAATTCTTAGCTAAGTTCTCATCAATATATTCCTTGAATATAAGTAACTAATTTTGTAATAGGCTATAGATTGGTCTAAATGGTGGTTGAGATTTTTCATGAAGATCAATCAAACAATCATAAGGACAATGCTCTAAATTTTTTTTTACATTCTTCTTTTAAAACATTTTCTAAAAATCTTGATACTAACTTGGAATACTACTTGTCGTCTTCTCACTATAAAAAATAGGCATGGCATATATAGAAAAAAATGACCTTTCTTTAGTAGCATGCATAAAAGCTTTTGCATCTATAAATAAGAATTTGGATGTACTAGACTTATGTATTTCTACTTGATTGATGGGATTTTGGATTAAACTATTAAAAAAATTAAGGTTACAACAAATCCAATCTATCTAAAGATTATACTTTTCTAGGACAATAAACTTAAAATAATCAAATTCGACAAAGAACTTATTAGATTAAATATTACTATGCTATTATGATATTTAATTGATACATCTAAAGGAATAATCTCATATGTAATATCTCCAAAAGATAACAAATGACTATCTTTGACTTCTACATGTGTAGATTTTTTTTTTTGACTAATAATATTTTTTTATTTTTTTAATAAAATCTCCTCTATAAAATAGATTGAGGCTCTTGAATCTAATAAAATTAAGATTTTGTGATTTTTTGATCTTAAATAAAATTCATTGTAAAATAAGATGAGAGAACTGGAGAAAGAATAACACCTTTAGGAGGAGTTTCATAAGTTTCTAGCTATACAATCTCTATTGTAATTGGAATTTTTTTTCTGACACATTGTCATCTTTGAAAACCATGATTCTCATTTTTTGGTTGCATTGTTAGTTTGGAAAATATTGAGCAATGTGTTTAGTTTCTCCTTATTATAAGCATAATCCTCTTAATATTGTTAAATCTTTTTCTACTCCATGAGGGATTCAAAACATACTATATCAATTTGAATTGATTCTAGGCTTGACAAATGAGTTTCTAAAAACTTGGGAGCTGTCATCATTATTTGATTTATTCTTTTTCAACCAAGTCTTTATTCTTAACATCTTTCAAATAATCAATTGTCCCATGTAATGGCTTGAGTAATAAATTATTTCAAAGATTTTTCTTTTGATATTATTAGTAATAAATCTTTGATATTATCTTTCAATTCATATCAAAATTGACTAATAAGGACTTTATTATTCCAATCCATGTTGCAAGCAAGATTTTGGAATTCAACAATATATATGATGGCTGGTTGTGATCATTGTTGTAAAGATAATAGCTTGGTCTCTGCTACTCTTTCTTAATCATTTTTTTCAAATATGGCCATAAAAACTTCTTGGAATGAATTCAAATCATGAAGGAGTCGCAAATATTTTTTTTTATCAAAGGTATAACCAAGAGAGAGTACTTCCTGATAGAAGAGTGCCTATAAATTTGACTCGAATAAATCCATTGGGATATTGGAAGAAATGCAATCTTAGATAGAGCTTGATTTGTTGTAGAAATCCTTGAAATTTTGATCTTCTTCCATCAAACTTTTCATACATACTAATCTTTTTTCTATCATACTTATAAAATCAAAACTTCTTGGATTTGGTTGTGAGGTCAATCTACTTGCTTCTTTGAACTGTACAACTTCTTGCCACATACTTTGAACTTCTTTTATAGGCTTAGGAATAATACTTCTATAATTCATGTTGTTGTATTATGTGGCATTTGGCTTGAGAATGTATTGGGCACTTAATTGTAGAAGATAAAAGGAAAATTGTAATAACAAGTCTTAATAATTCTAATAGATTATTAAATAAATTATAATTAAAGATTAGCAAATATGATCATATATTGATCAAATTCAATCAAAATTTCTAAGGAATTATATAAAAAACTCAAAATATTCTTAGAGACCCTTTAAAGAATCATAAAGAAATAACATAAAAATTCAAAAATATACTAAAATAGAAAGCTTAATAAAATATTAAAACAAAAATCTTAATTAAATCTTAATCAAAATCTAATCAAATTCTAGTCAAATCCTAGTCAAATCCTAATCAAATCCTAATCAAATCCTAATAAAATTCTAAATAAATCCTAAAAAATCCTAAAAAAATCTTAACCCAATTCTAATCAAATCCTAAACAAATTTTAACCAAATCCAAGTCAAATTCTAAATCAACCCTAACCAAATCCTAAACAAATTCTAAACAAATCTTAAATAAATTCTAAACAAATCCTAAATAAATCATAAAAAAATCCTAAAAAAATCCTAACCAAATCTTAAACATATCCTAACCAAATCCTAATCAAATCCTAAACAAATCCTAAGTAAATCCTAAAAATACCTTAATCAAACCCTAAAAAATCCTAACCAAATCTTAAACATACCCTAAGCAAACCTTAAATAATCTCAAGTAATTTCTATAGCAGATTTAAACTTCAATAACTAATGAATGAACCATTGATTTTAACTCAAAATTTTCACACTTCTTAAAAATTAAGTTGAAAACAAGTAAATGTTTTTTGAAGAAGATCGAACTCACCAAAAAGAAGATCAATCCTAATATTTGCTTTGATATTGGCTGGCCTTCTTCTCCAATCTGAATGTTGAATTTTTAGCACCAACATCTCCTTATCAAACTATTCAATTGATCTCAAATTTCTCAAATATGTAAGAAAATAAGTCTACTATCCATATACATAATTTTTATTCCAATCCAATTCATAGATTGCAAGAAATCTTAGAAATTCTTACTAGACCTAAAACTCTACTTCTCAAGACCCTGACCTTGTTAAACCTCAATAACCCTCGATCCAACCCTTCAATTAAGCTCAATCTCATAATATATATTGAACACATGTAAATCTACAAACTTCTAAAATTTTGACCTATGGATTTATTGCTAAACTTATGAAATTCTCTAAAAAGTATCTTCCCTTTTATTTCACAAATGTAGAGTCACCTAAAACAAACCTTGACTTTGCAAAGCTCTTATAAAGTTAATACAAATCCAAATCACCTCAAAATAATGCTTATTAAAATCCTATCAAGTTTGTTCTTTAATCTCACTCTTCTATTTGCCAAAAAACTCCAAAATTATTGTTGAGGCTTGGTTTTAAGCCTTGGGGTCTGATTTTGATCCTAGTTGATAACTGAACTTCTCCGGGTATCAATTTTTGTCTCATTTGAGGTAAAGTCTACTAAAACTAACTCCTAAATCCCTCCTACATATGCCTATATCTTTTATTTTTCTAATCTACTTTGCTTTTTCCTTATTTATGGTCATACAAAGTAAGTAGAAGTTATTATTCTAAAAAGGTAGTATTCTTATTAAAAGTTTTATTACCTTCTTATCTTTTATCCATATTTTTTTACTTTATCTTTTAATTTGGCTCTTCTATAATAAGATCCATATTATTATCTTTCACCATATAGTCGTGTTACAACATGACAGTATTAGAATATGTGAAATTTTTACTCTTAGAATATTGACAAGCTCATAAAAATCTACAATAGTTGCAAATTTTTTCTCACTTTTGTTGAAAGTAGCATCTATAATCATTCTTTTGATAGATAAATCAAACAATTTAAAAAAGTTAAATTAAAGAAAAATAATCTATAACTTCTAATATCAAATGAAAATTTCTACAAAGAGGAATAATCTACTCTTTTTAAAGAAAATATTAGTATTAGAAAATAAGATTATTTAATCAAAGGTGGATAATTTGTAACCTTTAAAATATAATAATAGAAGTGAAATAATCCACTCACTTTTAAAACAAGATAAAAATAATAAATTAGCACTTTTATCAAATTATCAAGGATATGAATGTCAAAGAAAGAAAATCTTCAATACACTCTTATGTCATTGAAAAGAACTAAAAAGTCACTCAAAGATGATATAATATTGAACTAGAATGGCTATTGCCAAAAATAAGATGACTAGAAAGTCTTGAAAGAAAACTAAAGCTTAAAAAGACGTTGACAAGAATGAAAAAGGATTCACTCTTGCCTTCATATATACTCTTAACTAGGAGCTACATAGCAAAGTATTTTATGGCCTCCTAAACGTGTTGACTTTGCAAGACATATATCTTAGTTTATGAGGTAAGTTTTCTATATGTGTGCTATATAGTTAGCTTGTTCCATAAGCTATTAATACGTGGTTAACTTATTGACCAAGTTTCTAATCTATTAATTAATTTCAAATATAAGTAAAATCAAAGCAACATCTATGAAGCTTCTACGAAGCTTTTCTAGAAGGTATTATAAAATTAACCTACTTTTATTTACTTTTATCTACTTCTATCGTATCATATAGGTATTTATTAGAATATGTATGTATATCCATAACATCTACTTCTATTTATGATAAAACAACATCTATAGCAAAGTTTAATGTGTCTATTTCCATAAAGAATGCCTTAGAAAAATTGATACAATACAAAATTAGTGCTTAAATAAATACTGTCTTTAAGGCTTCAAAAGATGTTTTTGCTTCTTTTTTCTACTTGATTTTGTCTTTACATATTAGATGTATAAGAGGACTTACAATTTGAAAAAAATTCTTGATCAAGATTGAATAATAATTAGCAAATCTCAAAAAATATTATATATCTCTAACTGTTTTTGGGGCCTTTTAATCTATGATAGTCTGGACCTTTTTAGGATCCATCATTAATCCTCTATTGGAAATAATGTACCTCAAAAAATCAATATGAGTAATATAGAATACATACTTTTTCATCTTTATATATAATCTTGCATCTCTAAGTTTTTATTTCACATAACAAAGATGAAGTTTATGTTCTTTTATATTATTAGAATAGATTAGAATATTATCTAAATAAAAAATAAAAAATTTATAAAAAACTCACAAAAGAAAATATTCATGAGATGTTAAAAGGTAGTTGGTACATTTGTGAGTCCAAAAGTAATGACATTATATTCAACTTCTTCATACTTAGTTCAAAAAATAGTCTTCTACTCATTTCTTTTTTTAATGCAGACTAGATTGTATGCTTTTCATAGATATTTGCTTGATTGAGTTCATCAAAAAGTACTAAAATCAAAAGTAGAAAATATCTATTCTTGATTTTTATCTTACTAAGTCTTCAATAGTCTATGCACATCCATAGAGATCCATTTTTTTCTTCACAAATAAGATAAGGGCTCTTCATTAAGATTTCAAGTAACATATGAAGTTTTTAGCTAGATTTTGTTAATATATTTTTTTAGTGCAGCCAATTTATTTTGCAATAAGCTATAGATTGGTCCAAATGGTAGTTGAGTTCATTTTTATAGATCAATTTTATAATCATAGGATCAATGCTTTGGAAGAGTATTTGCATTTTTTTTTTCAAAAATATCTTAGAAATCTTAATACTAGCTAGAAATACCACTTGACATCTTTTTATCATTAAAAATAGATGTAGCATATATAGCAAAAGATGGCCCTTCTTTTGTTGCATATATGAAAGTTCTTGTACCTATCAATAAGGGTTTGGATTTACTAGACTTATCTATTTCTACTTCACTAACAAAATTTTGAATTAAACTACAAGAAAAATTAAGGTTACAATAAATTTAATTTATCTGAGGATTATATTTTTTTTAACCACAACATTCTTAAAATAATTAGATTGCAACAAAATCTTATAAAATTAAATACTATTATATTATTATGATCTTTAATTGCTACATCTAAAAGAATAATCTTATGGATAATGTCTCCAAAAGATAAAAAACAATCATCTATAACTTCTATATGTACAAGTTTAGTTTTCTTGAATAAAGATATTTTTTGTTTCTTAACAAAGTCTTTGTCTATTAGACATGCTGAGGCTCTTGAATCTAATAATACAAAGACTTTTTGATTTTTAGATCCTAAATACATATCTATTATAAAATAAGATGAGGGATCTAAAGAGAGAATATGACCTTTACTAGAAATTACATATGATTCAAGTCGCACAGTTCCTATTGTAGTTAGAAAAACTTGTTTTTCAATACATTATCTTTTTTAGTAATCATGCTTTTTATTTTATGATTATGTTGCTTCTTTAGACAATATAGACTAGTATACTTAGCTTCTCCACAATATAAGGATAAATCCTCTTGATGACATCAAGTCTTTTTTTGTTGAGTGAGGAGTTTAAAACATACTATATCAATTTGCATTGGTTCTAGCCTTGATAAATAAGTTTCTAAAAATTTAAGAGTTGCCATCATTACTTGGCTTTTCCCTCTCCAACCAAATCTTTTTTTTTGATGTCTTTCAAATAATTTATTGTTGCATGCAATAGCTTGAATAATAAATTATTTTACAGATTTTGCTTTTGACACTGTCAATAATAAATCATTGACATTATCCTTCAACCTATATTGAAATTGATTGATAAGAGCTTTGTCATTCAAATCCATATCACAAGTGAGGTTTTCAGAATTTAATAGTATATATGATGGTTGATTGTTATTCTTGTCGTAAAAATAAGAGCTTAGTCTCTGCTACTCTTTTTTGATCACTTTCTCTGAATGTGGCCGTGAACACTTTTAAGAATGAATGCAAATCATAAAAGAGTCATGAATCCTTTTCCATCAAAAATACAATCAAAGAAAGAGCACTTCTACATAGAAGTGCATCTATGAACCCAACTTGAGTAAATCTATTAGGATATTGGAAATGATGCAATCTTAGATAGAACTTGACTTATTACAAATATCTTCAAAATTTTAATCTTATTCCATCAAAATTCTTGGACATACTAATCTTTGTCCTTGTCATATTTATAGAAGCAAACCCTTTGGATTTAGTTGTGAGATTGATTTAGTTTCTTCTTTCAATTATATAATTTCTTGATGTAGACTTTGAATTTCTTCTATAGGTGTAGGATTAATATTTCCATGGTTGGCACCCGTGATATATAAAAATTCTATCCTAAGAGTATTGACAAGTTTTTTAAGATTAACAATAGTTGTAAATCTATTCTCACTTCCACCAAATATAGTATCTATAAATCAAATTAAACGAGGATAATCTATAAGCTCTAAAATTAAATAAAAATTTCTACAAAGAGAGGATAATTGGAAAATTTTAAGAAAAAATCAATGTTAGAAACTTAGTCAATTAAGTAGTTTGTTTAAAGGTGGATAATTTGCAACCTTCAAAATACAATAATAAAAGTCAGATAATCCACTCACTTCTAAAATAAAATAAGAACAATGAATTAGCACTCTTGTCAAACTATCCAGGACATGAATCTTGAAAAAAGAAAATCTTAATATACTCTTGTGTCACTCAAAAAGACCAAAAAATCACTCAAAGATGATATAGTATTAAACTAAAATAGCTATTGTGAAAGATAAGAAGACTAAAAAGTCTTGAAACAAGACTAAGGACTAGAAAGGCATTGATAAGAGTAAAGAAGGCTTCACTCTTGCCTCCATATATATTCTTAATTAGGAGCTACATGGTGGTATCCTATAAAACCTCCAAAATGTGTTGACTTTGCAAGAGATGTATCTTAACTTGTAAGGAAAGTTTTCTATATGTGCACCACATATTTAGCTTTTTTCACAAGCTATCAATACGTGGTTAACTTATTGACTAAGTTTCTAACCTATCAATCAACTACAAATACATGTAAAGTCAAAGCAGCATCTATGGAGTTTTTAAGAAGTTTTCTAAAAGATATTATAAAATAAATGAACTTTTACCTACTTCTATTTAATCATATAGATAAATGTTAGAGTAAATATATATGTTTATGAAAATTAGAAACATGGCTAACAAATTAGCCATGCGTCATACATATGGATAGCTTATGGTACAAGTTAACAATGTGGCGTACATATAAAAAACTTACCTTGAAAGTTAAGACATGTATCTTGTAAATTGGACACGTGTTGGAGGTCCTATAGAATGTCACCACATAGCTTCTAGTTAAATAGTATGTATAGAAGAAAGTGTGAAGTCTTCTTTACTCTTGTCAATGCCTTTCTAGTCCTTAGTCTTGTTTCAAGACTTTCTAGTCTTCTTCTCTTTGGCAATAGCCATTCTAATTAAATATTATATCATTTTTGGATGATTTTTTTAGTTTATTTAAGTGATGTAAGAATTTATTGATCTTTGAATTGTTTGAAGTTCATGTCCTTAATAATAGTGCTTACATTAATATAAAAATAAATACATTCTTTAAGTGATGTTAATGTCTTTTGATACTCTTTAATTAATAAATAACTACATATATATATATATATATATATATATATGTAAAATTTTATTAATAAAAGCTTAGAATACTAATTTTTTTTGAATTTTTATCTTTATTTTAGTAAATAAATAAATTTATTATAAGCTTTTGTAATGTGAAATAAGAATAAATGTTCATATATAAAGAGCCAAAGCTATAATAGTAATAATTCTTTATTATTAAAATAAAAATCCAAATAAAGAATTTAAGTCTTGTACAATAAACATACATAAGTACATATATTTTTTTTAATCTACTTGTTCATAAATATTCTTACAAAATCTTCAATATTTTAATCTTTTTCATAATTTCTTATATCTACAAATTCATAGAGAATCTTACACAAATACTTGGTTTTTATAATATGATTTTTATATTCTATGTTTATATTATAAAATTATTATAAATATAAATTAAATTCTATTGATATTAATATTATTGATATATGTATAATTTATTGATATATGTATAATTATTGAAGATTATTATTTAATTTATTTTAGACCAAGCATAGAATTCTTGGAAGGCCTAAAGTTCAGAAATGATAATATTTTATCTTCTGACTTAATATCATTAATTCCACCATGCTACCATTTCCATCTACTATGGTTTGATGATTTATTGTAATCGTCTTATAGTTGCTTTTGGTCTTTTTATTACAAGGTGCATAAACTATTATAATTTCTAATTAATTAATTAACTAATTTGTAAAAGTATTTCTTTTAGCTTGCTAGCATGTAAAAATTTAAAGAAAGGGATACATAATATTTTCATATTACTTTCTAACTTTGAGAATATTTTTAAGTAACTTTTAAATGTCAAATAAAAATATGTAGTTATAAGTTTCTTTTGTTCTTTTTATTGTTTCCTATCTTCTCTTTTCTAATCTTATACTCCCCTATTGTGAGTTTAGATTATTCAACAATTTTTCTTAAGCTTTTTCACACTTGATAAAGCTTTGAAGTGATACAGGTTACAATATTCTCACCATCATCACCCACATGCAAATACACTATTTACATCCCTTCAATATGTGACAGCGAAATCACGTCCCTTCGAAAACCTAACACCTCAAAAAACAAATCTTTCACCACCATATTAGTAACCTTCACCACCTCTCACAACCCGCAACTTTTCACCAGCACCTCAAAAAACAACATATTCTTTTCAAACTCCAAACTTACAGAAACCCATCATTCTTCATGGTTGTCATCGACTTGTGACGGATCCCACCCTGAGGTTGACGTGGCCGCTGGTTATGGTGACATCAGGACAAGATCACAACATTTGTGCACAACATCAGCAAACAAACGATCACAAAAACAAGTCAGAAGAACGCCGTGAACTGAAGCTTCAGGCTTGATCAAACTTCGTTGACAGGTCAAGCCCAGTCATATCGACACCATTTCTAGAAGCAGCGATGGCATCAACAACACGATTGACTGGTGGACCCACCACATGCTAATCGCACCACAACTGGGTCCAATCGACACATGGATGGATGGACCGATCGAAAGATCGACTGCTACAATGTCGCTGTGGACCAGGCCATGCTGGTGCAGCCCGACGGCGCCATTCTGTGCAGGTCCGAGGACTGGTGCCCAAGGTCCATGGTCTGGGCTTCAGCTGCTCGTGTGGTTGCAGTCGCACAAACTAGCCCTCTGAATGTTCCATGGGTGCGTCTAGACGCGGTGGAGCTGAAAAATGTGAGGAAATAGAGACTGGTGGGATCGCTGAGCCGGGGGTTTTACTGCAGCTCCCCGACCTGGAAAACTTCCTCACCGTGTCGAGTTCTGGTGGGTTCAGACAGTTCCCCTCGTCCTCTTGGGCCCAGACCCCGTGACCCATCGTCTATCTCTTGAGATCTTGGTTGCGTCTACCATGTTCGCGGCGTCTCCTAGATTGGTTAATGTCTTTTGAATCACGATTCGTTCGTGCGATTTTGACCTGCACGAATCATCGTCAGTTTTGAGGAGTGAGTATTCCAAGCTTTTGGGGACGTGGAATTGTTTTTAGTTTTTTGTTGGGGTTGTCAGAGGTCGTAGGCCCACCATGACCCATGCTCTTGCAAAGTTACCTGAATCTGTGGGCTGTGAGTTTTGCTATTTCAGTGTCCGATCTAAGGTAATTTTAGCTGAAGTTTCGTCCCCTTGTTGGATACCAAACGTGCTGTTAAAAATTCCTTTTACGTGAGTTGGACGTCTTAGTTGATTAGTGTTGAATTCAATATCCGAGAACTGTTGGCCAGAAGCTGGAAAAGTACATCGGAAAGAGGAGACTTGCAGGTGACAGGGTACTGTTCGATGGCACCAACAGCTCCCACCAAGTTCTGCCGCCACTGTACGCCCAGAGTGATGCGGTTCTATGTGAAGCCGCCACTCGCCGTGTCCCCTTTTTCACCCAAATGGCTTTTGAAAATGCGAAATAGCACTTGCATGCGTGCAAAGTTGCGGCTTCGAGGTACGCGTGAAGGACAGACCATACCCGAGTCATTTTTCGAATTTGCTTTGTGATAATCGTTCTATTCTGGATCGAAAGATTAAGGACAGGATCCCGCTCTTTTCTACACATCAGTTAGCTTCTGTGAGGCCATTCGTCTGTTCTTTTGTGGTACAGAGTTTGTATAAACTCTTATTTGGAGGTATCCAGCTGAAAATTAAATCACTATCCACAATTAAGTAACCTTGCCGTTGCGAAAATTTTGATGTATCAAGTACTAGTAGTGAGTGCTAGTAAGGACTAGTAGTGAGTGCTGAATGTTCCATTTCGGTTGTAAATCTAAGACGGCTTTGGCGAATTGTTGGTAATTTTGACTGTTCTTTGGTCGCGCGTTTTAAATCTTGGGTACAAGCTGATTGCTTTAGAGGATGGCTTCCGCGATGAAAGTTTCGGTGGGGAACGGGGGTGCTGTACTTGAAGATGTTCCTCACCTTACTAAATGGCTCCCCGGTTTGCCGGTAAGCAACCTGGATCGCAGAATGAGCCGGTACACAACGAAACCTGATTGTGTGTACCTTGATTGATGTGATTTACACTTGAAATATTTTGTTCTACGGTTACCGAATGTTTCCCCTTTTCGATGAAGGCTTTTGAGTTGATGTATTGTCAATGCACTATGGTTACAGCTAACTTATCAATTTCTGCACGTCGAATGTAATTTATGTGACCACCAGCAACAGTTCGAAACCTTCATGGCTATGTTTATCTAATTTAGCAGTTTCGTAGATGAAGAAAAGGTTTTGCTATGAGAAGTGTCCCTAGAGACGACGACATTCAATGTTACATTTAGTACGAAATATCGACCGTAGCGGCTCTCTGGAGATCAATTTCGATGTCAATGTTTCAACTTTTGTGGGTTGACAGACATGTTTGTTTCTTTTGCGGACAGACATATGAAAATCCATTGAAACATAACCCCGCTTACTCAGCTGTGAGGTTAGCTTCATGCGTCAATTTCAAGTAATTTCTATTATTGGCAATATTGAGGGCTTGTCTAAAATCCCCTAGGCTACTATTTTTCCACCGAGAAATGATAATTTGTCGCCAAACTTGCTAACTGGAGAAAGTCCCCTCGTCATGGTTGCAGGCAGTATTTTGTGGAGGACACAGATGTTGTAGCGAGAGACGTAAGCTCGACTGATACGAAACAATTTTCCACATTTTGTTTTTAAATTTTTTGTCTCGTGATTTGGGTCGCACTTACAGTCACCTCGATGTCCAACCGAGTGGAGGCAGCTGTCTCGAGAATGAAACTCACCCATATTATCTTTGTCAGGTCGTTGTAAATGTTAATACAACCGGTGAAGGGATTCATTTCAGACGTGCAGGGCTTCGAGATAAGGTTCCATATCTTTCTTGACTCGTCGTCTGTTTTATAGATCTTTCCAAGTCTCACAATATTCAGCCTTTGTCAACCTGAATAAGTGGTAATGAGGTGAAGAAGCACATATTTTCTTTCTCACACTAATGCGACTACATGTGGGTCCTCACAACACATTCTGGGTAAGATATATGTTTATCTCATTTCTGTAAATATTTTGAACCTTTTTCAATAGTACATGCACAGTTTGCTTGTCTGCAGATATATTTCAAATCGGAAGATGTGAGGGCATGTATTGTGACTTGTGGAGGATTATGCCCGGGCATAAACACTGTAATTCGTGAGATTGTGTGCGGTCTGTGGACACAATATGGGGTGCGCGATATCAGCGGGATTGAAGTGAGTACGAGGCAATCTTTGGATTGTTCATTTTTTATTTTGTTTATTTTATATTTATATATTTCCCTTCGTCTGTTCAGAGATGGACTAACGACTTGAAAATGGTCCCTCAGCCATTCTGAACATGAAAGATTGTATCCCTGGTTGATTCTATGCTTTAGAGTTGATTAGAAGGAACTCACGAATCACTTGCGGCTAATTTGCAACTACTTTGCCACGCTTGCAGGGAGGCTACAGGGGGTTCTACTCCCGGAATACTATCTCTCTCAACCCTAAAGTTGTCAGCGACATTCACAAACGGGGAGGCACCTATTTGAAGTCCTCGCGTGGTGGGCACGACACTCACAAAATTGTTGATTCTATTCAAGACCGTGGATTCGATCAGGTATGGCAGATGTTGCACGGTTCGAATTGGTTTCAGTGGATACATGGAGATCATTGTGCTTTTCTTGTTCAACTTGAGCATTGTCTGACTGAGCACTGCATGTATAATTTTGTGTTGTTTAATGCATCGCTTTTGGTACTCATGTATACCCATTAGAGAGCTTAGTCATTTCTTCCAAATTTGAAGATCGCTTCAAAACTTTTCGATGCCGGCCTCAGTCACCTCATCAACCTCGTATTTTTTGCAATACAGCTCACCCTGTGACATTGATTTGACTTCAGGTCTATATCATTGGAGGAGATGGCACTCAGAAAGGAGCTAATGCTATCCACGAGGTACATTGATCGAGATTTCTCAGGAAAGTATTAAATGGTACATTTTTCAGCTTAGGCAAGTTGAACTAGCGATGATTCGGCAACTAACTTTGGCTGGGAATGATCTTTTGCAGGAGTGTAAGCGGAGGGGTTTGAAGGTTGCGGTGGCAGGAATTCCAAAAACCATCGATAATGATCTCGATGTAGGTTTCTGACAAATCCTTGAGTCTGATATTCGTGCAACTCTCGAAAGAATCGAATTGTATGATCAAGTCTTAATTGGGACCAGACTTTGTGAGGAAAGACGAATTGATTTGACCTGGAATTGGCAGGTTATAGACAAATCGTTTGGGTTTGATACAGCTGTTGAAGAAGCACAGCGCGCAATCAATGCTGCCCATGTGGAAGCTGAGAGTATTCACAATGGCATTGGGGTGGTCAAGCTCATGGGACGCTATAGCGGTGGGACGCCTTTAATCCTGTGGAAACATCAGCACATCCTCTAACCATCGCTGAGTTAATTAGATGTTTCTCAATGTTTCCCTGAGATCAACTGCTACCACTTATACTAATTTCACACCGTTTGGTGCAGGGTACATTGCGATGCATGCCACACTTGCAAGTCGTGATGTGGTAATTGCGGTTTTATGAACTCTCTGGATCCGTTCCTGAATATCGTTTTTGTTGTAAGAGATTACATGGTTCCATAGACGTATTAGTGATCCTATCAGGTTCTGATTAATAGGCTTGATTGAGGAGATTAATTCTTTGTGAATTTAATGTGTAAATGCAGGATTTGTGCTTGATACCAGAAGTGCCATTCTACTTGCATGGACCAGGCGGCCTGATCGAGTTTGTACATCACAGGCTACGAGAAAATGGGCACATGGTTATCGTTGTGGCCGAGGGTGCTGGACAAGAGTTGATGGCTGAAACCATGGGATCTTTGGACAAGATGAATGATGCTTCTGGAAATAAGTTGCTCCTCGACGTTGGTCTATGGCTCTGTAATCATCTGAAGGTGAGAGACAACAAATTAAATTCATTGCTTTGACTGTTACAGTTCAAATGTGCTTGTTGTTGATTCGGACTTGCATTAACTGCCCATTGTGAGAATTTCCGATTGCTTGACTGTGAATTTATAAATTCACTGCAGGAGCATTTCCTCAAGGCATTCAGGGAGCCGCTTAACTTGAAATACATAGGTACAGTAGCCGTCAACTGTTCTAACTGTTGAGTGATGGTGATCCGTCTTCCTGGTCTACATCTGTCGATTTTTTACACTGTGGGGAATTGCTTACATTCTGGCCACGTCCATGGTGATCTTGCATTCGATAAGACTGCTCATTATGCCATAGTTCTGCAGATCCGACGTATATGATTCGAGCAATTCCAAGCAATGCTTCGGACAATGTCTACTGCACATTGCTGGCTCATAGCGCCATCCATGGGGCTATGGCAGGGTATTGCGGCTTCACTGTCGGACCAGTCAACGTTCGACACTGCTACATTCCTATTGCTGTAAGATGAATCCCAAGCATTACGAATCAGCTTTCATGGTTCTGGGGAGGCAGTGTTCTTACTTTTTGTGTGCAAATCATTCAGATGCTTTCGTGGACGTTGTGATCAACACATTCTTATACACCACGAGGGTCATTTATATTACCCGCACATTGTGACAGAGAGTGGTGGCAACGTCCCGACGTGTAAACGTAGCTGATCGCATGTGGGCACGACTGATGTCGTCAACCAACCAACCCAACTTTGCGCAATACAGCCACGCAATCCAGCAGAGCCGAAAACAGAATGCCACCAAGCGAAGGGAGGAGGAAGCATTGTCCAACGGTTCTTCCACAGCTGTAATTAGCCTTTAATTCACCATATGCTCACATCTTCAAGTGATGAAGGCCGTCACTTAAAATGATCTGTATTCATGTTTGAATAAAATCTTCATGCAGTTTTTAATCATCTCGCGATGCTTATCTAAGATTTGGTACAACTTTAGTTGGCCTTACATGCTCACAAGTCCTAAACTTGTCTCTCTTTCTGAGATCTTCTGACTAAAAATTGATTTCGTTTGCATCCCTGTGTACCAGAATGTAAATGGCGACGATGTCAAGCTTGATTCTACACAAAAGGAGCCAATCGAGATGATTGAAATTGGAAACAAATAAGATTTGCCAATGCAAGAAATGGATGCGTCCTTGTCAACGACACATGCGCACGGAGATCCTACAGCTTCTCTTAACCAAAAACTACTATGAATTAATTGTCTTCTACGTCTATAACCTGGTGTCTATGAGAAGATGATTTGAATCTCCACATTATTTTGTCATGTTAATTGCAGGGACGCATATAACAATGTGGTTGAGATCAGTAATACTAGAAGGGTCGCCAATCCTGTCCTGAATTAAGGATGTCAGTCCAAGATACTGTACATTTGTAAAGTTAATCTGCCAATTTAACGCCACAGAGAAGCACACTTTCAATAATAAAACTAGGAGTAAGACATTTGTAGTACACTCTCAAAAGCATGTATAGTTGCTACATTTACTGTACATACGAGCAGGATTGAAATAGCCGAACAATCGCACTAGTGTGAGTAGAACACTTTGTTGCAATCTTCTAAAGAGTGACTGTAATGCAAAATATTGGGGGCCCCACCATATGAAGAGGACAACACTGGCTAGGTCAAGTTAGCAACCAATTACAAAAAAATTGAATTCAACAGTATTACACTGATAAAAGAATGATTAAGTCGATGGCTGTTGCATGTAATCTACACGTCGAATCTTTATCAGGGACCTCAGAGTGGCAGGTATGCCTTCAAGGAGCTTCCAAAGTGTACCACACTACCAGCATTAAATCATATCAGATTGTTGGCATGTGTTATCTGAGGTGGGTACTAGATAGGTTTTAAATTTCAAGGAGCACGTTCAGATTATGTTCCAGCTCTGGACAAGAACTAGCAAGTACTGATTGTGAATGACAACAGAGTAGAATAATGAAATTAATCAAAACAAGCGAGGACGCAGAGTGTCAAATACACAAGTCATTTGGACTTAAAATTCTGGAGTTAGAATAATTTGTATAGTGAACCGAACTACATTCTATAAGTTTATAGTGAACAGTTGACTAGAGCAATAACTGTCTAACACACTCCCACGTTCAATGTTGTTCGTTTAAAAAGGCTTTGCTGAAGAATAATAAACAACTTGTAAGTCTTGTTCTTGAACTTCATTTTTGTTAATAAGATGCAATGTTATAATTTATAAGAATGTTAGACTTGAGGGATTTTTTAGTTTAGTTTAGTTTAAAATTTTCTTTCTTCTTCTTCTTCAAAAAGATGGTAATGAGATTTTAGCAGCTAAGAATGTAGAATAGAAAATAGAAATAATAGGATTAGCTTAAAAAGAGACCATGATCATGCTGATTGGACTTCTTGATGATTGACTTTATGATTTAGATAGGAGTTGAAAAAAAACTTAGAAAGAAATTTTTTTAAAAATAAAAATTAAATAACTTTTTAAAATAGAGGGAAGTAAAAGGTTTTGAATTTTATAATTACATCTTTGTAATTACAAATATTTAGTAAAGTTTCGAAATTGTTAAATATTCATCTTTATAGTGGTTTTGTATATGCAATCTATTTTGAATTTGTTGCAACTCATATACTAGCTTTATTATCACATATGATTAGTATTGGCCTTAAGATCATGAAACTTAGATTACAAATGAGTTTTTAAAGCCAAGATGCTCTACAAATTATTGTAGAGATGTACATATATTTAGCTTCACATGAGGATAATAGTATTGTATTTTTCTTTTTTAACTACCATTTTAAAGTATAAACACAAAGTCCTATATTCAGCACCAATCTTCTAGATTTCCAACTAATCAATATTTGTGTATCAAAAAATTTAAAGGTTTATGTTTTGTTAATAAATTATATCATTTTTTTTCTTCCCAAGATATACTTCAAAATTCTTTTTGTGCCATGTAAGTGATATAATAACAAACTTGCTATAAATCAACTTGTGATCCATACTGTATAAGAAATATTTGGCCCTAAATAAAGTAGGTGAATAAGTTTGTTAATCATTAATTCATAAAGAGTGGTGTTGTATTACGTGGTGTTTGGTTTAAAAATGCACTAGGCACTTGGTTGTGGAAGATAAAAGGAAAATTGCAATAAGTTCTAACAACTCTAATAGATTCTTAAACAAATTATAATTAAAGATTAGCAAATATAATCAAACATTGATCAAATTCAGTCAAAATTTCAAAGAAATTATATAAGAAACATAGAGTATTCCTAAAAATCCTTTAAAGAATCATAAAGAAATAACATAGAAATTCAAAAATATACTAAAATAAAAACCTTAATAAAATATTAAAATAGAAATATTAATTAAATTCTAAATAAAAATCTAATCAAATTCTAATCAAACCTTAATCAAATCCTAAGCAAATCCTAAATAAATCTTAGTCAAATTCTAACAAATCCTAACCAAATCCTAATCAAATCCTAACCAAATCCTAATCAAATCCTAAATAAATCTTAACCAAATGCTAAACAAATCTTAACCAAATCATAATCAAATCTTAAATAAATCTTAACCAAACTCTAGTCAAATCCTAACCAAATCCTAAACAAACCTTAATCAAATCCTAAATAAATCCTAATAAAATCCTAACAAATCCTAACCAAACTCTAATAAAATTCTAAAAAAATCCTAAATAAATCCTAAATAAATCCTAACCAAATCCTAATCAATCCTAACCAAATCCTAATCAATCCTAATCAAATCTTAAATAATCCTAACTAAACTCTAATTGATCCCTAAACATATTCCTAAATAATAAGCACAAAATTTTTGAATACGATTGAAATCACCAAAAAGAAGATCAATCTTAATATTTGCTTTGATATTGGCTGGCTCCTTCTTCAATCTAAATGTTGAATTTTCAGTACAAATATCTCCTTATTAAACTATTCAATTGATCTCAAATTTCTCAAATATATAAGAAAATAAGTCTACTACCCATATATATAATTCTTACTCCAATCCAATTGATAGATTGTAAGAAATCTTAGAAACTCTCACAAGACCTAAAACTCTACTTCCCGAGACCCCGACCAACTTAAATCTCAATAATCCTCGATCCAACCCTTCAATCAAGCTCAAATTCATAGTATATATTGAACACATATAAATCCACAAACTTCTAAAATTTCACTCATGGATTTATTGCCAAACTTATGAAATTCTCCAAAACAAATCTCTCCTTTTATTTCACAAATGTAGAGTCACTTAAAACAAACCCTGATTTTGTAAAGTCTCTTACAAAGTCAATACAAATCCAAATCGCCTCAAAACAATGCTTATTGAAATTCTATTAAGTCTACTCTCTAATTCCACTCTCTGATTTGCCATAGAACCCCAAAATCATCATTGAGGCTTGGTTTTGTACCTCAGGATTTGATTTCGACCTTGGTTCATAATTGACCTTCTCTGGGTATCAATATCTAATTTTCTATGTAATTTTTTACTATAATTTATTCTTAAATTTTTTCTAAAGATGCATATATCATTTATTTTTTCAATCTAATTTTTTTGCCTTATTTATGGTCCTACAAAGTAAATAGAAGTCACTTTTTTAAAAGGTAGTATTACTACTAAAAGTTTTATTACCTTCCTATCTTTTATTCATATTTTTTTACTTTATCTTTTAACTTGGATCTTTTATAATAAGATCTATATTATCATCTTTTACCATATAGTCATGTTACAAAATAACAACAAAATTAATAAAATCAACTTTTATATCTATGAAGAGTTTTAGCCCAACAATCATTGGAATTGAAATTTGTTAACATGAAGTCATGTCAAATGTTTCTAAAGTTTGAGCAATATAACTTTTTTAAGTGAAAAGATTCTTCTTAGGATTTATATGTATTTTTCTTTTAGAAATAATTTAATTTCTCTTTCACCAAGTTCATTCATTTTAAAATTTAATTTCAAACAAATTTTTGATAATATAATTTATTCATCACAATAGCTTATAATTAAGAAATTATTGATATGTATGAATAATAAGATTATTTTGTCTTGATGTCTAAAAATGTATAAATTATAGTTTCTTTCTATTTAAAAAAAAACTTCTTAAAAAAAATCTATTTTTTTTATATTTACCTTAAAAGTAGAACTTTTTAAGTCTTACAAGTGATAAATGTGGAATAAGAAGTAAATATGACTTTATAATATCTTTGCCAAGACGTATATTCTATTAGCTATAATAATGTTTATTTAAATTAATTGTTACATGCCTTAAAAGGCTCTAAAATAATAAAAATTTATAATTAGATTTTTTAACAAAAATATATTTTTAATCCATTAATTATATATTTATAATTTTAATTCTATATAAGACTAGTTTAGACACTTCATCAAATTATTTTGACTACATACAACTTTTTAGGACCAAAACGATGAAATTTATCTAATTTTTGTCTTTTTTTCACTTTAAAACAAAAAACCTAAATTCAAAATGGACTTCTTATGGTTGTAAGTAGTTATTAGGTAATAGTAGTCTTTTTTGATTTGGCTAACTATGTTTAAGTCTATATACTATATTTGGCTATTATATTAATTTGTAAGTATTGCAAAAATAAATATATGTATATTAATCAACTATTACAATAGAATCAAAGAAATTTCTTTATTTAACAAAAGGTTGTTTAGATTATGAAAAATAGTAATTTATATTAGATGATTAATAATATAAATAATAAAAATTCTTATCTCATAGAGGACTTTCTTAGATTAGTCTCTAATTAGAGTACTCAAGGTGGTCCTAATAAAAGTATGTCAATCAAATTAAAACTTCTCAATGTTAATGTGAGAAATAAAGTAGCTACTTGAAATAATGTGTCTCTTAAATTAAGTTAGATTCAATTGTCAATTCCTTAATATTACTTTTTGTACAAATAAAAATAATAATATACTTAATCTATATCATCTATTATAATAGGATAAGATCTATGGTTTAGAATTTTTTAATGATATGATTAACATTCATCATTGCAAAAATAATTTTGGCTACAATTGACTATTACCAGTTTGTTGGCTAAAATTATTCTATTATAATGTATGTTGCAAATTACACAACCATATTGTAATTGCAATTAAGTTGCTATTGATACTAAATTTTTAATGATAGCCCACAAATCATTCTCTTGAAGCATATTGTACCTATTTTTTCAATCAAAGTTTGTTGTTTGTAAAAGCACATGACAAAATTATTGATGGTTTTGAAAAACAAAATTATCAAACATGATAAGAATCTTTTTTTTAAATGAAACATCAGGCTAATATAGCAAATATCATTTGCATTATAGAAAAAAACTAGCTTAGGACAAAATTAATGAGATAATGTTGTCATGATGGCTTATCATTGTATTCTTGCAATTGATATTGATGCTTAATATTTTAATGTACTAGTATATGTACATAATATTTAGCATCATGAATACTAATTTGACTAAATTTAATATGTTGTAGAGGCCTACTATTAACACAACAAAGAAATATAATCTTGTATATAATCTTGCATATAATCTTGCATCTCTTATTTTTTGTAATACATGACAAGCATAAACTTCATGTTCATTTGTATTCATAGAATAAATTAAGATTGTCCAAATAATAGATGACAAAATCATTAAGAAATTCACAAAAGACATCATTCATTAGATGTTGAAAAATAGTTGGTACATTCATGAGTCCAAAAGGTATGATATTATATTCAAAATATCCATATCTATTTGAAAACATAATTTTTTATTCATTTCTATCTTTAATGTGTATCAGATTATATGCTCCTCATAGATCTATTTTTATATAGATCTTTGTTTGATTTAGTTGATCAAAAAGTCTTGAAATTAAAGATAGAAGATACTTATTCTTAATAGTGAACTTATTGAATCCTCAATAGTCTATACATATCTACAAAGATCCATCTTTTTTCTTCACAAATAAGATAGGAGCCTCAGTTGGAGGTTTAGAATGATGTATGAAATTTTTAGCCAAGTTTTCATCAATGTACACTTTGAATGCAATTAACTTATTTTGTAATAGGCTATAGATTGGTCCAAATGGTAGTTGAGCTCTTTCGTGAAGATCAATGGAACAATCATAAGGACAATGCTTTGAAAGAATATCTACATTCTTCTTTTAAAAAACGTCTTGAAAATCCTGATATTGGCTAGGAATACTAGTAGATGTCTTTTTATAAATTGAAAAGGGATATGGCATATAAAGCAAAAGATAACCCTTCTTTTGCGACATGCATAAAAGCTCTTGCACTTATTAGTAAGGATTTAGATGTACTAGACTTATGTATTTCTACTTGGCTAATGGGATTTTAGATTAAACTATGAAAAAAATTAAGATTATAAGAAATCCAATCTATCTAAGGATTATACTTTTCTAATCAAGATAATCTTAAAATAACCAAATTAGATGGAAATCTTATTACATTCAATATTAATATGTTATTATGATCTTTAATTTCGACATCTAAAAGAACAATCTCATGCATAATATCTTTAGAAGATAACAAATGATCATCTATGACTTCTACATATATAGGTTTAGATTTTTTGACTAACAATATTTCTTGTTTTTTGACATAATCTTCATCTATAAGATAAGTTGAGACTCTTGAATCTAACAAAGGTAAGACTTTGTGATTTTTTGATCTTAAATAAACTTCTCTTATAAAATAAGGTAAGAGGATTAAGGAAAGAATAGGACCTTTACTAGGAGTTATACAAGATTTCAACCACATGGGTCATATTATAGCTAGAAAAACTTTTTTTTTTAACACATTGTCTTCTTTGGCAATGATGCTTCTTATTTTGTGATTATGTTGTTTCTTTGGATAATGTTGAGTTGTGTGTTTAACTTCTCTACAATATAAGTATAAGCTTTTTTGACATTGTCAAGTCTTTTTTTGCTCTGTGAAGGATTTAAAATGTATTATATCAATTTGCATTGATTTTGGCTTCAATGAATAAGTTTTTGAAAATTTAGAAGCGACCATCATTATTTGATCTGATCTTCTTTAGCCAAATCTCTATTCTTGACATCTTTCAAATAATCAATTGTACCATGCAATGGCTTGAGTGATAAATTGTTCCAAAGATTTTGCCTTTGGCATTTTCAGTAACAAATCTTTGTCATTATCCTTCAACCTATATCAAAAATAATTAATAAGGGCTTTCTCATTCCAGTCAATATCGCAAGCTAGATTTTGAAATTCAGCAGTATATATAGTAATTGATCATGATTCTTATTGTAAAGATAAGAGCTTGGTCTTTGCTACTCTTTCTTGATCACTTTCTTTGAATGTGGACGTAAACACTTTTAGGAATGAATTCAAATCATAAAGGAGTCACAAATCCTTTTCTATTAAAGGTGCAAATCAAAAGAGAGAACTTCTTAATAGAAGTACACCTATGAATTTGACTTGAATAAATCCATTAGGATATTGAGAGGAATGCAATCTTATATAGAGCTTAACTTATAGTAGAAATCTTTAAAATTTTGATCTTATTCCATCAAACTTCTCACCCATATTAATCCTTGTCTCCATCATACTTGTAGAAGCAAAACTTCTTAGATTTGGTTATAAGGTGAATCTATTTGATTCCTTCAACTATACAATTTCTTGTCATAGAGTCTAAATTTCTTCCATAGGCTTAGGCATAGTACCTACATGATTCATGTTAAAAATATGTGAGATTTCTATTCTTAGAATATTGATAAGTTTATAAAGATCTACAATAGTTATAAATTTATTCTCACTTCTATTGACAGTAGCATCTATAATCATTTCTTCTATAGACAATTCAAACAAATTCAAAAAGTTAAATTAGAAGAAGATAATTCACAACCTGTAATATCAAATGAAAATTTCTACAAAGAAGGGTAATCCACTCTCTTTGAGGAAATGATCACTATTAGAAAATAAGATTTTTTTTGTTTAAAGGTAGGTAGTCTACAACCTTCAAAATAAAACAATATTCTTTTTTAGTATTTATTCTTAAATTTTTTAGATGAATATTAAAATAATCTATTATTAATTTATATATAGATTTTTTTAGAAATTTTAGAAATTTTGTCTTTTTATTTATAATTTGATATATCATTTTTTTAATCGTTGTATTAATTAATAATAAGTGATTCTCATAAAAAACAGTTTAGTTAGATTAATCAAATTATTTGGCTTTATTATATTAAAAAATATTATTAATTATATTTGAAGTCATTAAATTAACATATTCTAAAAATATTAACAATAAGATCAAGTCTTTTGTAAACTTGCCTTGAAGAATTTTAAAAAAAATCAAAGGTTTAATAAATGACAAGATTCAAAGCCTAATTAACATAGATATTAATTTAATTTAGAAAATACTATTTTAATATTCCAAAATAATATTCTAAGCTAATATATAACTCAATAGCTAAGAGAACCATCTACAAAAGCTATTTTTAGAATATTTATTAATATATTTGTTATAAATATTAAAAATAAAAGAAATTCAAAATTATAGATTTGTTACAATAATTAAAAAAACTCTTTATAAGAAAAAAAATCATAATAAACATTAATAGCATTCTATTTCAATAAATAAATATATATATATATATATATATATATATATATATATATACTCTTTTTAATATTCTATCTATTATTGATAATTAAAAAAATAGTAAAGTTAAATTTTAATTTTTGTATGGTTTAGAGAAATTAAAAAGCTTCTTTTCTTTTAAAATCCTTAGATAATTTATTATCAATAAATATACTAATAATTTATGTTTTTATAAAAATATATATGTATATATATTTTAAATAAATAATTGATAATTACTATCTTTAATTTCTATCTTTAATTTTATTTTTAATCTTAAACTCAACTTACATAATTGTAATACAATATGGCCTTCAAATACCTCTAAAATTAATAAAAATATTTAAAAATAAATATATTTAAAAAAATTAAAAAGATACCATATATGATAATATTAATAAAATATTTAGAAATTTATATTTCATATTTATATAAAATATCTATTAATTTACAAATTTTTATTTCAAAAATAAAATATTAAAAAAATTATATTTTATACATTTCTATTAACTTGGAAAAATATTCATTATTAATTATATAATTCTAGCATCTAAAATATACTTTGTTATTACATACAATAAATTTTTTAAAAAATTATACATTGTCTCTTAATATATAAATAATTTGTAATGGTTTGGTAGAAAATCAATACAAAAGTAAATATTTGTCATGGACATATACATGTAAATCAATAATTACTTATATGATTAGATAAAATAGGTAAAAATAGATTAATTCCATAATATCTTCTAGAAAAGCTTCCTAGAAGCTTTTGAGAAGCTTCATAGATATTGCTTTGACTTTATAAGTATCTATAATTGACTTTTTAGGTTCGAAGCGTAGTTAATAAGTTGGCTATGTGCCACATATGTTGGTAGCTTGAAGAACAAGCTAACTATGTGGCCTATACATAGAAAACTTGCCTTGTAAACAAAAGCATGTGTCATCCAAAGTCAACACATATTAGAGGTCCTATAGCATATTACCATGTAGATCATAATTAAATAGTATATATAGAAACAAGAGTGAAGCCCTCTTCACTCTTGTCAACTCGTTGCTTGCTTTTAGTTTAGATTCAAGAGTCTCTAGTTTCCTTGTCTTTTCACAATAGCTATTTCAATTTCTTTTTAATATACATACTACTTTATTTTTATTTTTTGATTTTTCTTTTGAGAAATATTTCTCAAGTTTATGCATCAACTTTTAATTCATGCCTTTGATAAATTGATAAGTGTATATTTATAATATTAGAGCTTTCTCTTCTCTTGATTACGAATGGATTATCCATTTTTCTTGATAAGACATAAGCATATTAGAAGTTACAGATTACCCTCTTCTAAACTAATATTATTTTTTGTACCTTTTTTGTTCTTAAGTTTCTTCTTCTACTTGTCTTGAGCAATATTAGATATTTATTTTCTAAGTTTTATCATGGTAAAGCTTCTTGAAATAAAGAGCGCAATAGTACAAATACAAGAGCAATTGAAGGAATTAATGTTTGTGATGCATCAACTCAATTTACCACCATAAAGAGCAATAAGAATAGCAAGAAATGAAGATACATATTTGATCGGAGCTGCTTCAACATTTGCATCCAACCATGCACCTTTTCCTATGATAGAATATCCTTTCGACATTACAGAATCAAGAGTTGCCTTGCTTGAAAAATTTGATGGCAAAAGATCTAAGTTTCAAGGATTCATCAATCAAATATAACTTATGATTGAACTTCAACTCCATAGCTATCAAATTCCATGATCATGAGTTAGATTCATTTGCACACTTCTTTCAGATTGTGTATTATCATAGTTTTTTATCTTTTCTTAAACAATAAGTTTAAATATTGGATAATTTTGAGGCTTTTTAGTAGAGTTTTGATCCATGTATGGAGAACATGATGCAACTTGTATTGCAACTAACAAGATCCATATTTTATAAAAAGGCAATCGATTTGTAATATTATATGCTTCATAATTTTGACAACTTCCACTAATATTAAGTGGGATGATGTTGCATTAATTAGCTAATTTTTCTATAAATTACAATATAAGATAAAAAAAATTGATGCTCAACTTACTTAATCTTCAAAAATTGAGTCAAGTAATTGACTTCATTATAAAGTGTGACAATCGACTTTTTAAATTTTGATCTGAAAGTTAGACAAGTGAGCTTCAATATTACTATAATTCAATAGAAATACCAACACCTCCTTAATACATATATTCAGAAGTAGAAAATGTATAAATTGATGTGGTATATTTCAAACCTCTTATTGAGGGAGAGAAGACTCGTCGCCATCAAGAAGGATTATACTTATATTATAGAGAAATTAAATACACTACTCAACATTGTCCAAAGAAACAAAATAATTATAAAATAAAGAGTATGAATGTCAAAGAAGACAATATATTAGAAAACAAGTTTGTCCAACTACAATAGAAACTGTGCATCTAGAACCTTATACAATATCTAATGAAGGTCATATTCTCTCCTCAAAATCCTGTCCTTGTTTTATATTCAAGATTATTTTAAGACCTATATATTACAAAGCCTCTGCCTTGTTAGATTTAAGAGCCTTAGCGTGTTTCTTAGATGAAGAATTAGCTAAAAGATTTAATATATCTTTAGTAAGGAAAACTAAAACTATTCATGTAGAAGTCATAGATAGTCGCCTATTATCTTCTGGAGATGTTACTCACAAAATCCTTCCTATAGAAGTAATAACTAATGGTCATAATAGCTTTGTGGTATTTAATATCATTAGATCTTTCTCTAATCTAATTAATTTAGATTTATCATAGTTAGAAAAATGCACACTTCGAGTAGATTGGATTTTTTGTACTCTTGACTTTCTTAAAAGTATAAATAAGAGTATAATTAATCAAGTAAAAAATCACAAGTCTGGTACAATTAAACCTATACTTGTAAGTACAAGAACTTTCTTGCATGCTGCAAAAGAAGGATCACCTTGTGTCATTTATGTCATACCTATTTCTAATGGTTCAAAGACTTCAAGTGGTATTTCAAGCTAATATCAAGATTTTCAAGATATATTTTAGAAAAAAAATGTGGATGCTCTTCCAAAACATCATCTCTATGATTACTCAATTAACCTTCAAGAAGAAGCACAACCACTATTTGGACCAATCTATAAATTATTACAAAATAAGTTGGTCAAATTCAAGGAGTATATTGAAGAAAATCTAGCAAAGAACTTCATACGCCATTTCAAATCTCTAGCAAGAGCTCCAATTTTATTTATAAAGAAAAAAGATAGATCATTGTAGATGTGTATTAATTATCAAGGACTCAATTAGATCACCATGAAGAATAGGTATCCATTACTTTTAATATCTGGACTTCTTGATCAGTTGAATCAAGCTAAGATCTATATAAAAATAGATCTACAAGGAGCATACAATCTAATACACATCAAAAAACAAGATGAATGGAAGATTGCATTTCAAACCAAGTACAGATATTTTGAATATAATGTCATATCTTTTGCACTTATAAATACACTAGTACCTTTTCAACATCTTATGAATGATGTTTATGAGAGTTTTTGGATGATTTTGTTATCTATTATCTAGACAACATCTTGATCTATTCTAAGAACACAAAAGAATATGAACTTTATGTTTGTCGTGTGTTACAAAAATTAAGAGATGTGAGATTAAATACCAAGATAAAAAAGTGTGTATTCTATACTATTCAAGTTGACTTCTTAGATTACATCATTTCAAACAATGAATTTATAATGGATCCTAAGAAAGTTCAAACTATTATGAATTGAAAGATGCCAAAAATGGTCCGAGATGCTCAATGCTCAATTGGAATTTGTCAATTACTATGGAATCTTCATCAAGGATTTCTTTCAAATTGCAGCTCTATTTCCACGTTTGACTTGTAAAGACAAACTTCAATAGAATCAAGAAGTGGAAGCAACATTTGAAGCTTTAAAGACAACTTTTTTTTATATACCAATCTTATATTATATTGACTTTTCTAATGCATTCTTTATGAAAATAGATGCATTGGACTTTGCTTTGGATGTTGTATAATCACAAATGGAAATAGATAATAAACTTCATCTAGTAGCTTTTCATTCTAGGAAATTTTCAGCAGTTGAGATTAACTATGAAATCCAAAATAAAGAACTTCTTACAATTATGGATTCTTTCTAAGAATGGCGTTATTATCTAGAATACGCTTCTAGTTCAGTCACTATATATATGAATCACAAGAACCTTGAGTATTTCATATCAATTCATATTTTGAATCGTCACCAAGCTCGTTGAAGTATGTCTTTGTCAAGATTTGAATTCAATATCACTTATCAGCCAAGAAAATAACAAGGTTTGTCTAATGCCTTTTCTAAACATTCTTATCTTGTATTTAAAGAAAGAAATGCAGCTTTTGATCAACAAAGGATAATTTTATTGAAGCCAAAATAATTTCATCTTTGAGTAGTAAAATCAACAATGACTTTTGATTTAATTTTTTTCAACAAATTCAATCAAATATGTCCTCTTATTTTTTTATTCATGTTATAAAGAATATTCTTTCTAAGTCTCATGATACTTCTAAGTTTGAGTTCAAGAATAACCTACTTTATTTTGAAGGACACTTATATATTCCAAAAAGAGAAGCACGTTTACATGTTCTTCAAGCATGTCATGACTTTTCAACAACATGACATTTTGGATACAACAAGACTCTGGAGCTAATATCTAGAGATTTTTGGTGGCTCCAAATGTAGAAGGTTGTAAAAGACTTTGTTCAATTGTGTGATATTTTTTCAAGGTCAAAAACTCCTCGGCATCGATTTTATGGACTTCTTCAACCATTACCTATTCCAAAACAACCATAGTCTTCTATTTCTATGGATTTTATTATAGATCTTTTAATCTCAGGATCGTACAATTTTATGTTTGTGATAGTAGATTATTTTACTAAAATAACACATTTTGTACCATGTATAAAATTTATCATACGTGAAGAAACTAGCAAGTTTTTTCTTAGTAATATCTATTGATATCATAGATTGCCAAAAGATATTATATCAAATAGAAGAACCTCAATTTGTATGAAGATTTTAGAAAATTATTTTTAAGATTTTGAAGGTCGACATAAATCTTTCTTTGGCCTTTTATCATCAAAATAATAGATAGACAGAGCATGTAAACGAAGTTTTGGAGTAATACTTAAGGTGTACCATGAATTATCAATAAGATGATTGGAAAACCTTCTTGCCATTGGTAGAGTTAGCTTATAATAATATGATGCATTCTTCTATGCAACAAATACCTTTCTTTGCCAATTATAGTTACCATCCATGACTTGATACTTTTGACTTTTTAAAAGTTAATAATCCTCCAGCAAAAATTTTGGCAAATCATTTGTCAAAGCTACATGTAATAATGAAGGTGCAATTAAAAAAAGCTCAAGAACAACAAAAGATAAACAAGGATGCCTATCGAAAGGAATAACTACAATTCAATGTAGGTGACAAGGTATGGTTGATTTGTCATAATATCAAGACTACTCATCTTTGTGATAAGTTAGACTATTGTAGGCTTAGATCTTTTCTATTTTTAGATAAATCAAATCAGTTGCTTATCGATTACATCTATTGGATGTAATGAAGATCTATCCTATCTTCTACATATCTCTTTTTGAACCATATTAGACTATGAATATACTAAGAAGAAGATAAGTTCCACCTATTCCTATAGAAGTGGATAATAATGAAGAGTTCAAAGTGGAAGAAGTTTTAGACTTAAGGTGATGCCAAAATAAATTAAAATATCTTATCAATTAGCATGGATATGATATTAGTAAATACACATGGAAGCTAGTAAAGAATCTTACAAATACAACAAAGGTAGTAGATGCTTTTCATCAATGACATCTTTTAAAACTAAGATGAAGAATAATAAGTCTTTGCTATAAAAGAAATATAGTCCAAAGAAGATTATATTCTATCTTCTATCTTTTTTTGTAGCTTTTGTGTATTTTTGATATTAAGGAGATGGAGAACCAAAAATTAGCAGATTTAACTCAAGAGCTTTCATTTGTGGACTTATTAGACAAGACATTGACATTGTCACAACCTTCAAGTCAAAGAAATTGAGATAAAGATCTTCAAGAAAAACATGTCCTTCTTCAAATAGATGGGAAGATATAATATGTTTGATATCATGACCTTGGAAGAGACTTTCGATGTTGGATGATTTTATTAGAAATAAAAACAATTCTTGATGGTGTTTCAAATGTTTTATTTGAAAAAAGTTATAATGGCCTCAACAATGACTAAATGACATGGTGGTCTTCTTGTCCTAGTATGGGACACTATTGATGGCTAAGAGGTCCTATCAACTATCTTTGAAGACAACAAAGATCGGAGCATATGATAAATACAATTTGTTGCATCTTGGATTTCTTCAATATATGAAGAGAGCTCCTCATTGAACTCGTCTCTAGAAGGGGAAGTAATATCATGAACATAAATATGTAAACCAATAATTACCTATATGATTAGATAAAAGTAGATTAAAGTAGATTAATTCCATAATATCTTCTAGAGAAGCTTCATAGATACTACTTTGACTTTATAAGTATCTATAATTGACTTTTTAGATTAGAAACATGGTCAATAAGTTGGTCATATACCATATATATATATATTGGTAGCTTGAAGCACAAACTAACTATGTAGGCCACTTGTAGAAAACTTACTTTGTAAGCTAAGACATATGTCCTGTAAAGTCAACACAAATTAGAGATCCTGTAGAATATCGCCACATAGCTTCTAATTAGATAGTATATATAGAGACAAGAATGAAGCCCTCTTCACTCTTATCAACTCCTTTCTTGCTTCTAGTCTAGATTCAACAGTCTCTAGTTTCTTTGTCTTTTCGCAATAGCTATTTCAGCTTCTTTTTAATATATATATTACTTTATTTCTATTTTGCCATTTTTCTTTTGACAAAGATTTCCAATTTTATGCATCATCTTCTAGTTCATATCATTGACAATATCTTCTGGCATATATCTACTAAATGCACTTTAAATAGGAGCCTATTTTTATGGAAGCTTAATTTAATAGTTAAGCTATTATTACTTATACCAAAGTCTATATTATGCTATCCAACTACAACAAACAATAATTTGTAAGATGTTATCTTAATTTTTGATATGAAAGTTTTATCTCTTTCAGTATATAAGTTTTTTTATTTCTATTTCTATGAATAGTAAAATACTAAGATTCTAAAATAAAATAAAAAAATAGATATATTTTAGAGTCTAACTAACTATTTGAAAATCTTTCATTGATTATTAGAATGTTAATTGGTACAACTTTCTAAAAAATTATAAAAAAATTACTAAATCTTGAATAAGAAAAATTATACTATATATTAAAATAAATTATATTTTTATATAATAAAATAAATATGTATTTTTTAAGGTTTGTATCTCTTACTACTTTTCATAGCCTTAAATAGTTTCTTAGTATAAAAAACTAACATCTCAATATAAAGAACAAAAGGATCAAACATGTTTTATTATATATATATATATATATATATATATATATATATATTTGGAAGCACAAATCTCCATGATATATGTATTGGCAATGATTTTTTTTTTTTAATTGTTTACTATATGAGGATGTATAGGAGGATGTAAGCCAAGCCAATTCCAATTGTGAGTCCATCAATGGACATTAATCTAAAGTTATCAAAAAAATCTGAACAAAATTTGTTTCTCTACTTACAAGTGACATTTAGAACTTCAAAAAATTGTTATATTTACTAATATATACATGTTAATAAGTATAGAATTACCTTTAAGTAATTACAAATTAATTATAACTATTCTCCATAAGATAATAAGTGAGTCACTTAATCGACTCACTGCTGAGTTGGGTACAAAATAAAATATACTTGTGGTACTTAAAGTCACTATTATCTCATAATAAATTCTGAGATATAGCAAATAACAGATTGTTAGTTGCAATGATGGTCTCTTATAGAATTTTTTAAAAGAAATTCCAAAATAGATATTTCTCCTTAAGTTATTTAACATAAATTTGTGGTTTTTTAGTAGTAGTTTCTATTTTTATTAAATATTTAAATTAGGCTAGAAGTTGAGGTAGAATCCTTGATTCAAAATATCCCAAAAAGAATTAGAATAATAATAATAATAATAATAATAATGGATAATCACCTTGGTAGTTTTAGACTAATAATAATAAAAAAAATAAGAAAATAAAAAAATGGAATTGGAAATAAAATAAATTAAAGTTGAGAGTAGAGAGAGAAAAAGAAAGCAGAAAGAAGGAGTAGAAAAATAACAATAATAATAATGAGAATAGAGGATGAGGAGAGGGACGAGAGGCTACCCCTCAACCCTGACAGTCTGTTTTGTGGATAGGGGTCCAGGCCACCCCGGATCCCTCCATCCTTCTTTCTTTTTTCCGATTATGTTTCATGAGGAATTTGGCTCTGACGGTGTGGATTTTTTCTTGTGGTTTTATGATAGTGTGTTGCTACCGCGGCAGCGTTGAAGATCATAATTGTTGTTTGACTTCATGCTTTCCCTCCAGCGCGAAAGTGCTAGATTGTGTGATTCCAATGCGGTAGAGGTCCGGCATGTGTGTGTGTGTGTGTTTTTTTATTCCCAACGTGGTCTTCCAATGGTGGCAGCTAGTGTTGTTTTCAATTTGAGTGCTGCGATAGTGCGGAAGTGCCATCTTATTGTTTTTCCTCTATGTGCGGCAAAATGTTGTGGGCAGCGTGGAGTGCCTGCTTTAGGTGGCTTCGACAGTCGGTTACTAGAGAAGCTAACTTGAAGTTTGGTAAACGATGGTAGTGGTTTTTGCAGGCTTGATTATTAAGCATCAAATGTGGCCGATCTAGCGTAATTTTTTTGTTCTAATGGAGAGCCATTCACACCCTCACACTTCGTCGCCAATTTCTTCTCCGCGTATTGCATTGCTCAGCAGCACCAAGATCTATCGAGCATCGTCTCTTTGACATCTCTCGGCCATCTTCCACTTCATCAGCTTGGAATTGCGGAGTGGAGTTGTAGCAAGTTCATTGTAAAGTATTGGAAAGCAAGAAAGTGAGCTCTAGCATCAAGACTTGCGGAACCCTTATCACCCATTCGTGGCGTGTACCTGTTTTGATTCAGTTTTGGTGCGCTGAGTATACGTTGAGTTTTGAAGTTCTAGTCAAGAGGCAGAGAAGTCTGCGCTTTGAATGCTCGTTGCAAGATTGCAGAGCAGCAGAATTCAAGGTATCATTTTCAGAACGTTGTTAGCAGTACATTCAATTTCCAACTTCAGAAGGAAAGGTTACTGTTATGAGCGGCGGTGGAGATCTTCTTATTTTTCCAGTTGACGTTAGGACGGCGTGGTGCGGCGCTGATCTAGTGCTTAGATCATTGTAGGTAGAGCTCCAAAGATTGGAGCGAGGGGCAACATTGGAGCAACGTCGATGCTAGCTGGAAAGTACAGAGATCTACTCTGATCGAGATCGTGAACAAAAGGCAGTCTATTTTTTTAAAAGTGGCGTCTAGTCTCAATTCAAGCATGGCTAGATCTCCTCAGTGTTATGTTAGGCTAGGAAGAATGTTGCAAGAGTGTGACTTCCTGTAAATGATCTTGATTGAGGCTCTCGAGAGAGGATTTTATTCCAATATGGATGTAGAGCAGAGAACTAAGGTTGGTTGAGATGAATCTTGAGGATGAGTTATTTGCATCCGTCGAGAATGCTAAGAGTTTGATGGCGAATTAGAATTCTGTGTCCTGCGCTAGAAGCTAGTGCTTCAATTTACAAGGTTCAAGGACCAGCATTTTGTGTAAACATATGAATCTGTGAAGAACAACCATGGTAGAGGAGCAACCGCTTGTGTGGACGGAAATCTGCTGTCTCGTGCCTACAGCTACATTGCGTGTGGTGCAGCTTGGCGTTGATCGTGGGCAGGGTGGTAGAGTCAACTCACAACACATCGACCAAAAGCAGACCAATTTTGATCCAGTGAGGTTTTTGGATAGATGAAGCTAGATTAGGTCGATTGAAGTAGACTTGAAAATAATAGGTTAGAAGAATTTTAGGTCAAAACAAATGATTTCTATATGGATGAAAAAATTAATGGATTGGATTAATTTTTAATATGGATGAATTTTTAATATAGATTGATTTTTTAATACGGATGAAATTTGAGTTTAAATGAACATACGTTGGATGATAAATTATTCATGGGTGAGATGTTATTTGCAGATGAAAACTTATACTTTGATGATTTTTTTGTCAATAGATAAGAATTAATAAAAAAAATATAAAATCAAATTAATAAATAATAAATAAAAATAAATAATAATTAAATTAAGAATTAAAAGATGGAATTTTTGGGTATGTATTTTGTGGAAGAATTATTATTATAAGTGTGAATTACTAGTAGAAGTTGGTCTTAATTACTTTGTGTTTAAGAAGATTAAAGAGAGATTTAATTAGGATTTAAATAAGAATTACAACTTTAAAAAAATTGCATAGTTAATTCACTTGTTGTGAACTAGGATAAATATCCAAGTATTAGAGGCTCATTTATTTCACGCTTGGGTGATTTAAAGAGGTTAAGAGTGAATTGACTATAATTAAAATAAAAACTAGAATTTCTAATTTTTTTTGTAACCAATTTACTTGTTGTGAATTAGAATAAACTTCCAACTAGAAGAGGTTTATTTTAGCTCATACAATATAAAAATCTTGTATTATTATAATGTAATTAAGTTATTTTATTAATATACTTTATACTTTATTTTATCATTTTTAATATTTTTTCTCCTATATGGTATCAAAGTACTAATTTTTCCTTCATTTTCTTTAGTATAAGTGGAAAACTTCATCCACTATATCTTCTTATAATATTTCTTACTTTCCATTAATACCTTTGTTGTTTGCAAATAAACATTACACTTGGAGTATTAAATTAGAGGGTCTATTGAGTTGGGTGGAATTATGGAGAGTAATTAATGGCATTAAAGCTACATCCAATATCAGCAATTTGGTACAACATCATGCTTGGAGTTTGAAGGATATAAAAGTGCGTGCCAAAATACTTTTGCATTGTAGAGATAAACAATTCATAACATTATACAGATTATCTACATCAAAGGTAATTTGGAATTACATCAAGCATATTTACAAATAATCAAAAAAAATATATCATTTATATTTCCATAAGTAGTTTTGTTATTTCACAATAGACAAGAATAAAGATGTTCATGCATTCATTGAAAATTGGCAATACATCTTTGAAGAAGCTGCCATTGTTGGTGGTGTTTTTACTAAATTACAATAAGTTAATGTATTATTAGCTGCTCTTTGCAATTCATAGAGTGCATATATTACCATCTAAGGTAGAATTAGTAATTTATCTTTTTCAACATTATTCTTTAATATATTATAATAAATAGCTATTAATTATTTAAAATATAAAAATTCAAAAATTAGTATATTTTATGTAAAAGGAAAATTTTGTTAAGAATATTAGATCCTAATATACTCCAAAATCAAATAATAACTCCTCTCAATAACATTATTCTAAATCATCCACTTGTAATAAATTTTTATTTATTAAAATTTATTGAATTTGACCTACCTTCGTCCATACAATTTTTTATCTAATGGAGTTTAATTTTATCATCAATTTCCATCCATAATAGCTAACTAATGGACTTACAATATCATCCAAGTAAGAACCAAATGTAGTTGGCACTTCTAAATCTATTGCTACACCTACCTTCACAATTTAACATACTACATTTGATTACAAGCTTCAAATTGAACTCAACTTGCCTTATTAGAAAGAAGACTTAAAGTCTCATCTACCTTCTAAATTTCTCTTTCCAATTTGGTTGTCTGACTCTAACATTGCCCCTTACAATTGATGCTTTAATTTGGAAAGGCAACAAACCTCTTTCTACAAAATTGAGTGCCACGACTTAGTCCTTGATTTTTTTTTAGAAAATCTAAGCTTGATAAAATCTTAACTCTAAATGGCACCTTCTTCTAAAATTTAAGATCTTAATCTATCTCAATTCTCATAATTTTGTCCTCCAAAGTTGCACCTTCACTCCATCTCTTGAATTTCGAGATAACAAATCTCCTTCTACAAAAATCAACACTCCTACTATGGCCCAACTCTAAAATAATTGATTATTAGCTTTTTAGAAACTGCACTTCATAAAATCTTTGAAAAAATAATTCTTATTACTTTAGAACTTATCAACAATGAAAAAGAGCCTTCTAAAATAGAGCTACCAAATTGTGAAGGCAAAATATCACTCTTCACTAATTAAGAATTTTTTTTTTCATAAAAACTCTAAATTCTAAGATTTTTATGCCTACAAAACCAAAACAAAAATTTCTACTTCCATCTAAAATTTTAGAAACTTATTCCAAAAACTAAAAGAGACAAACTAGAACAATATGCCACTTATAAAATCTAGAAAAAAATTAGTATGGCTATGCCTATCAACAAAAGAAAGAAAGAAAGAAAGAAAGAGGACTTGGCCACCTAATCCTTTATATAAGTATTTGAAGTTATAAAAATGGCATCCACATCTCTAGCATTTAGATTCCATGAACTTAATCAAGATCTACAATTTATAAGGTTTCTTATATCTAAATCCGATTATAGAATCGAAGCTCTTATAACTATCAAATTAATATATTTTTGGTAAAAATAATGTCATCATTGTATTCAAAATACATTTTTATTTCAAATTTTCCTCCTTTCTTGTCCAAATCTATGCTAAAATATAATAATTATATAATTTTAAAGAATTATGCTCGAAAGCTAATTGACTATTTAAATATTAGAAGTTAGTCATCAATTGGTATTACAATTTTAACAAAGAACTTATGGAACTTATGGAACTTATAGAATTCATTGTTTTTTAATCTTCAAACAAAATAATCTATATTTTTTAGGTACAAGAGTTTTATCAATACTCTCTTTACTTTACATACATGACAATAACCATTTTTTCTTGATGTCTACCAATGACACCTCCCAATGGTCAACAAACATTCTTTCTCTTTCCAATTGTAATCTACACTTTATTTTTGGTCATCCTCGACCATATATTAAAATTACCAATAAAAAGTTGATTGCAAATTGTTTACTCTTTAGCCTTATTATTGGTGATTCAGGCTTGATTGTCGCTCAAGAATTGATTGATGATTGTCCTCACCTTACAATTGCCAAATCTAAGCGACTATTAATTGTAAGTACTTCCTCGGATCCATTGACCAATAAACTTGTCACCTTATTTTTATTCCTAAGTACTCAACTTAGCCACTTTTTCTATGCTAGTTAACAATCATGCCTTAACCACATGTTTGAGTGCTTCTCTCGTCAAACCTTGGCAATTGCTTAGGCCATACTACCTACAATAACTCTACTATCAATAGCAATAATGCATCAAATCAGCAATCTCAATTGGAGTATCAATAGCTCTTTACTATCACACAAGATGTTTATAATGTTCTCTTTATATTAGATGAATAGTCTAATCCTTGACTATACTTTATCATTTTTGTTAAATCTTGACTTAGTCGCAACAATTCTCAGTTCTTCCTAACCACGACAATTTTATTTTTCATGTTTTACGGCAATTTCTTAATACATGCTCATAAGGCGGCCTGCATTAATGCTAATTTTTTGTGAATCTACTTGGCTATTATCTAAGTCAATGTGGCCCCCATTGATATGGTCCAGACTTGTATAGTCCAATCCTACGCTGCTCTGATTAGCGTAGCTTAGGCCAACCAGATTGTGATCCAATTTGGTGTGGCCCAAGTCTACAAGGCCTAAGCTTGCATAGTCCAAATTTACAAGCCTGAAGCTAAGGAAGTCTCCACTAGTGTAATTACTTAGAAAGCTATTGCTTAAAAGAGCTCCATCTTATATAATAATGAGATCATTTCAAATTCATATGTTTCAAGTTTAGGCACTATTTTGATACTATGGCATCTTCAATTAGAGTATTTTAATCATTTTTGCAAGCAACATATAGCATGCCATCACCTTCCTGTTGAATTATTTTTATTAATAAATAATTTACCTTTTTGTAAAAGTTGTGTTTTTAATAAACATAGTAACACACCTTCTTTCAAAACACTTACCACACATGCAACAATATTATTGAACTTGATCCATTCCAATCTTTGTGGTTCTAAGATTATTCTTTATTTTAGAAAGACTTATTATTTCTTAGTATTTATGAATAATTTCTTTTGCTTCAGAACAATTTTTTTTTTCAAAAAGAAATTTGATGTTTTTTCTCTTTTTCAAAATATCATCGCCATATTACCACCTAATTTGGCAAACCATTATTAATACTTTGGATAGATAATAGTGAAGAATTTATAAGTAATGATTTTTCTACTTATTGTGAGCTTCATAGTATTATTTGATATTTTACAATTCTTTATACTCCTCAAAATGGTATAGTTGAGTGTAAAAATCAGTCTCTTATCACTTTGGCCTACACCATGTTACATGCAACCAATTTCAATACTAATTATTGAACCTAAGTTATTTTTATTACTTTTTATTTACAAAATTTATCTTATCACTCTTTTTTGTTGGATATTACTTCCTATGAAAGGTGGACCAATCTTAAACCAAACCTCTATCATTTAAAAGTTTTTGGATATTTAGCTTTTGTTAAAAAATCTAATGCAAACTACAAAAAACTTAATCTTCCTACTTATTGATGCTTATTTCTTGGCTATGCTAAATTTCTTGGAATTAAAGGCTATTAAGTTTATGATTTAGAAATTCATAAATTCTTTATAAGTCAAAATGTGATCTTAAATGAAGTTTCTATATTCAAACCTATTCCTTCTATAGAGTCTCTTCTTCTCTTAGAAGAGGTAAACAATCTTACCATACTATCTATTGTAGAGCACATACTATTATCTAATCTACTAAGATGACTACAAGCACTCCATACACCATTTACAACACCAAAGGTGGCTCTCATAGTCACTTCACCTTCATTGGTCACTCCATTGATCCTACAAGATGTATCGATCATTTTCACAATTCACATATATCACTTGAATCAATGCCAGAGTCTCTTCTTTCCTATCTAAATAATCCTCTTTCATTGCCAACTTTTAATTTAGGACTTCTACTCTTTAAGGATCTTGGTGGTCATAACAAGGCTACTTCAATAGACGTGCTCAAAGTTTCTTCACCAATGTGGTTGTTGGCCCTTCTAATTCTATATTCAATTCATCTAACCTTTCTTCAATTGATCTTCTATGAAATTCCTTAAAAGAGAAACTACTTTGACAATCTACTCAGATTACTTGTGGGACTTGGAAAGCATCTAAATTTAATGAAACTACCTTATATGTTAGTGGATTTCTTGCCACCTTAACAGATCCACTTTCTGATCGTAAAGCATTTATAAGTGAAGATGTCTTCCATTAATACTTAACTATAAATATATATATATATATATATATATATATATATATAACTCTGTAATTAAAAATAATACATGGAATTTGGTACCTCGCCTTCTTAATTACTCTATTAAGAGCATTAAATGGCTATTCTATTGGAAATATAATTTTGATGGTTTTTTAGCACTCTTTAAAGCATGGTTTGTTACTTGGGATTTTTTGCAACAAAAAAGCCTTGATTATCATGAGACTTTCTCTCATGTCATTAAAATGACATTGCTTTGTCTTCTCTTTACTTTAGTTTTTCATTACAACTTTTATATTTGTGAAATGGATGTCACTATAGCCTTCTTAAATTGGGCTCTTAAAAAAAAAGATTTACATCATTCAACCCAAAGGCATTATTATACCTAATGATAAAAATAAGATATGTGATTTACTTAAATTCTTATATGAATTAAAACAAGCTCCTAATATATGGTATGATCTCTTTGATGATTTTTTAGTTGCTAATGGATTTTTAAAATATATTTTGGATATCAATGTTTATTATAAATACTTATTTATATTTTTTATCTACTTTAGACTTTACATTGATGATCTAGTTTTAATTTCAAATGATTTATCATATCTCATTTCAATTAAAGTACTCTTCTCTTCATATTTTTCTATGATGAACAACAATAAAATTGAATGCATCTTAAGTATTCAAATTTATTGTAATTGTGCAACCTCTACTTTAATTCTTTCTCAAAATAAATATATATTAGATATATTAAATTAATTTTCTTTATATAATTGCCATGCCATTTCTACTCTTCTTCAGGCCAATATTCACTTTTTTCTAGGACATAGTCTTTGTCAAAAATCATTTGGCACAATTTATGGCTAAGCTAAATACAATAAACTGGATGATTTTAAAGGGCATACTTGATTATTTAAAAAGAATTCAAAATTTTGGACTATGTTATTTAAGTTCTTCTTCTACATCTTCATGACAACTTTATGGTTGGAGTGATGTAAATTATATAGGAAATTTAGATGCTCAAAAATCTACTTTTGGATACTTGTTTTTATTTTAGTTCATTTCTTTTGAATTGGCATTCTAAGAAATAAGTCAAGGTAGCACAATCAAGTACAAAAGTGGAATATATTGTGGTGGCAACAACTTTAAAAGAATTGATATGGCTTCGAATTCATTTCAAAGAAATTAGACATTAAGTAACATTACCAAGCACAATTTATTGTGATAATCAATCATGTATTGTATTGATACAAAATCCACATTTTGATGATTGCATGAAACATATTGATATCAAGTACCATTACATTCAAAAAAAAGTAAAGGCAAATGAAGTTGTCTTAGAATTTATACCTAAAAATGATATGAAGATGGATATAATGATGAAGTCATTGCCAAAGCCCAAGCACAACAACTTCATAAAAGATTTAATCAACATCAACAATTCAAATATAAACTAGTCTATGATGATTATGGAGGGGTGTTAAATTTATTAATATACACATGTTAGTAAATATAGAATTACCTTTAGGTAGTTACAAAGTAGTTATGAAGAAGTTATTACTACGCTCCAGTAGACAATATAAAAGGCTCTCATCATTTTAATGTAATCAAGTTATTTTATTAATATACATCATGCTTTATTTTATCATTCGTAGTGTTCTTTCTCTTACAAGAACAAACTTCAAAGCAAAAGCAATTGTTGAAGTTGTGATCAATGACATATGCTGATGAGTCTGAATGACGGTGTTAAGACAACACATTGGCAAAGTCAAGAATTATTATCGCAACAGACTGCTAGCCCATGATTCTGTATCCCATTACCAGGCAGTTTTGAGGTTCCATGCCTCGCACCTGCCCATTCATTAAAACTTCTACGAGCCTAATCCAACCATTGTAGCAGCTTTAAGTTCTCTAGTTCTGCAGACTTGAAGTGGAACTGCAGTTTCGTATTCATTAAAACTTCTACGAGCCTAATCCAACCATTGTAGCAGCTTTAAGTTCTCTAGTTCTGCAGACTTGAAGTGGAACTGCAGTTTCGTATTCATTAAAACTTCTACGAGCCTAATCCAACCATTGTAGCAGCTTTAAGTTCTCTAGTTCTGCAGACTTGAAGTGGAACTGCAGTTTCGTATTCATTAAAACTTCTACGAGCCTAATCCAACCATTGTAGTAGATAATGTTGTAGAGTTTTAACGGTAGAGGACTCCATTGTGATGAAAATTCTTATTAAAAGCTCTGTAGTGTCGCATACATATTCCGAATCAGAATGTATCAACACAGGTTTGAAGAATGAGCTTAGATCACCGCAGATGTGAAGATCTCATCTGGGCTGCTTTAATGGAAAATATTGGGTCAGACTTCTTGTCAACATCGTCACCTCCAACCAGGAAAGGAACTCCCCACCCATTCAGCCAGACCACAACAACACTTTACGTATTCAGTGGGTGCATGGTATTGTGAAGGCAGCAGGGACTTCAACTTCGCTGTACAATGAAAAAGGCAACTTCGTGAGACATTGAGAAATTGGATGCAAATATAGATATATACAAACACACATAGACAAGTGGAGCACACTGCGTGACAGTCATAAGAATCAGTGCTACCCTTTGAATCTCTCCGGCTCGGAGCGCAAATATTATCATCAGTTCGATTGTGCAGCTCTCCTCACGCGCATGTTGGCGCTACACTATCTGATGATTGTACAGAGATAGAATAGTGTAACAGCCTCTGCTCAAAGATTGCGCAACTGCACCTGGAATCATATCGCTCGGTGAATGCACTATTTCTATTTGTCTTCGACCTCAACAGGTAGGCTACAACCCAGTGATGAAGCACCTAAAGAATATCGGTAGTTATTATGTGTTCCACTTCATTGGTCAGAGCATTTAGCGCGAAAAAAGGTTGAAATTTTATATTCATATATATATATATACACACACATAATCACAGATTGGGCGAAAAACCCAATATTTTGATAAGTGTTAAGATTGTTGCAGGAAGAAATACATACCATTATTAGTACGTTCCAGATTCAATGCAAAGGCAGAGGGCGGACACATACTTCGCAACAATTCTGAAAAGGTGGATGAGCTTGTAGATTGCAAGAAAAAAGTACTCTTTCATGTCCACCCTGATTGATATATATATATATATATATATATATATATATGTCTCAACCCACACCACAGAATGACAACCCACGTAGCCGTTCCTCATTCCTCTTTCTAACTTGATAACTTAAAATTGATCATAACCAGAGTTCTCATCTGTCGGTAAACGTCAATAGCAGCAGTTTAGCTACAATTTTAAGTGTCCGCACCATGGAGTTATTTGTTGCTAGATAATTGGTGCTGGATAATTGGCCTGGCTTGGAAACCTCTTAGAACAGCTAACAATTTGCAGCGACAACGTTCGCAAATTTTCAATTTTGCTTGACAGAGTTACATGTCGTGAAAATACACGTTGTAGCTATCTACAATTAACTTTCACTTACGAGTAAAACCCATGTCATCAATAACATATGGAACAATGGTTTACGTAACATCTAGGGACAGTTTCTTACACTAAATTAATAAGACATCAACCTGTAAAAAATCCCAAAGATCAACTAATTGAATGCGCCGATTGAATGGTATAGGTATTTTCTTGTAGTCATTCCTCTGTCAGACAAGTAAGGAGGATAGTCGCATCCTTACAAAGCCTCAAAGAGTATGCTTGCCAATTGTAGCCAAAGAAAAATCCTTAAAGTGTGAGAGCTAGAGGTTCGATCCTCCGTACCAAGATATCATGAATTTGGGTGTCAATGCAAACCGTAGGTCTGTGATGACTACTGAGTTCTCCTGATCCTGCTTTGCACCCCATCCATCAGCAAATGGAACGCATAAGTTCATAGACACGCTCACTCCTTGCTGCTCATCCTGGACGCCTGTGTGCATCCTCTCACCGTCCATCCCAGGTGGACCATACTGCACATCGCCACCAACCACGACTGATCAGACAACAGAAGTTTCAAGTTTAATCTCCCTGGAGATGGAGTGTCACCACTTTGAGAGAAGAAAAATGGAAGTGAACATTGGGATTTTAGAGAGCATACCTCAACAGTGGCCAACTCAGCTGGATAAGTTCTCACAGCACGCGTACAGTGCCACGCTATCTCCAGTCCGGGGTCCCAGAGTGTGAAATCCAACATAAAGACACCGCGAAGCTCACCAGAGAATACTTCCGTTCGCCACGGCGATGTCAGGATCCCTGGGAACACCTCATGCTGTATAGTTTCGTAGTAAGTCATACACCAATACCAGGCAAGTTAATGTCTGCAGGCAAAACTGACAGTATAGTTCCCACGAAAACAATTCCTTCACAGCTTGCACATTGCTAAGTTATACGAAACTTCACTTTACATATCTGTGTCGTCGTTTACAAAATCCTGATAATTTGTAGTATAATCCAAATCGTCTTTCAAAATCATTACTTCCAAGTATGATGACACGCTAAAGCTCTTCCAGATGGTACTATCTACGACTTAGCAATATATCGTGCTCCGCTAAAACCAATTCTCAGAAATGAGGTCAGACAACATGTAGATGGTTTGTGAAGGACACATACAGATGAGATTAGCAAAAACACGGCTGTTTGGCCAGGTATCGATTCTCGTGGGCTCCGGTACACCTGCAACAAAGGACCATGATAACATTCCAGTGATTAATAGCAGTAAATTCCAGACAACTCAACCAGTATTCTGAAACAGCTAAACAGCTAAGTCATTTTCAATTTAATGCAGATCAATTGTATGAGAAAATAAGGTAACCGAGGTTTCGTTTTTATGATCATCGGTTCATCTGAGTGCGCCAATTCCTTTAAATATAATAAATTTCTTTGCATGCCTCTGATGTTCTGAAAGGACAACAGACGAAGAAAAAAATATTATCACCAAGTCCTTAGCTACTCACTTGACGCCCTACATCATACCTGGCGAAATTCTTGCTTCCATAGGAGTTTGCCAAAAGTATGAAGCTCGATACTTGCATGCAAGTTATGTAAACCTGTCATTGTAACACCATCCTTCAGGTATTTGCTGCGGAAGAGTACAGTCGAAACCAGTAACTTTTCTCTACCCAGTGGTTTAAATCAATAGGCTATATGAGATAAACGGCCAAGCCATTAAACCCACATTACTAAAACTGCACGTTCAAACCAATCTAATGCACATTTTAGGGCGAGTTTCAGGAGAGGCCTCTTAAAAGCTTTTACCATACATAATAGCCCGTGTTGTATCTGGATTAATGCAACCGATCCAATCTGCATTAGTATAAGACTTTTAGAATTAAAGGGAATTACAAATATACTAAGTGGCATCATACCGTAAGCAGGATCCAAGCGATCGTGAAATATACGACGCGAAATCTGAGGTGTGGCACCATCTCCAAGCTCCATCATGGTCCATATGAGATCGCTCAGATGCAAGCTAACCATAAGAAGTAGTACCTGTTCCTCACCATGTTCTTCAATGCTAAACCCATCAATTCCGTGCATGCCTTCAAACAATGTACCTATAATTAAGGACGTGCTATGTTTTGGAGCATGCTGCAACAACCGCAGAGGTCCAGAATTATGCCCTTCCCTCGACAGCATCTCAAACTGTCCGCCACTCTGCATGTTTGGTAAAGGTAAAACTTGATTCTGTATCAAAGCATGAAACTAATGCTAGCAAAAAATACACGAACAGAGTTAAGATTGAAGATATCTGTGAATTTTGAGACTTGACTGTGTATCAGAAAAAAGCCCCAAAATAGTGGCTGATTTCCAAAACCTACAGAAGACAGAAAAGCGAAGAGAATAACTACGAAAGATATCCAAGAAGTGTTGTAGTGAGGATTTCGTTGAGGAGCCAACTGCTGACCTTGGGAATCATGAAAGTACGACATTCACAGTGATCTACACCTACTCATCAGAAATTTAAGTTGACGGCAAGTAGACCAATATACAAAGACTTTAAGGATACAAAATTTGCAATTGTACATGAGTGCCGTAGGAGCCTATCGCTTGTTGCTGTTACCTGCGCCAATCAACCAACATAGACGTTATTTATAAACTTCTCCCCTTCCATTTTAAAACACTCTAGATTCCTATAGACTGGCAATGTTCTGTATATACAGTAGGTCACCACTGGGTTTCACAAATAGTACAAATTTTAAAGAATTTAATGCAGGAATATTACTTACTTTGAAGGAATTTACGGACTTAAGGCTGAGGCCAGTCTTTGTGGTTTTTGTGGAATATCGCAAGAGACAAGATCCAGGAAAGTAAACCACAGAACCCTTACCTGTCCGCCATCACAGAGAAAAAGCCGTTACAAGGTGTTAATCAGAGCTAATATACACAGCAGCAACACCCGAATAGAAAAGTTCTAAAGGGTCTTCAAAGTAAAGAAAGAAAGATTCCTTTCACGTGCCTTTCAGTCGAATAACTGGGTCTCGATTAATTTGTACATGAAATGTAAGTCCCAACTGATCCACGATTTTTCGCATCGCAGCCCCAGGCATACAATCCCTAACTGCAAAGACAGAAACCGTACTGAAAACTTACGTAATCAAGGTGAATAAACCAGCACGATCATACACGGTGGAAAACATTTGAGTGGTGGATTAGTCAACCAAATTGACTCGTTCGAGACAGCCTAGATGTATCATTGGAAATGCACATGAAGGGGCATCCCTGTGAAGTTTCATTGTTGATGTTATGCTATGTAACAGAACAAAATCCATCTCCATCACTTAGTGATATTCTTGAAATTGCAAAACGACTCAACCAAGTGTTTAAAGATCATTGAAAACCAGAAAGTGACTAACCTTGTTTCCCTCGCCTGTCAGGCATTCTACGGACATGAAGCCAGCCTGCATTCACGCTATGAGTAATTACTTCGGATCGAATCTTCCGCTTCTGTACGCACATTGGTACGTTATCAGTTTATCTGAATAACAAATCCTGCAAATCTGGGTCTGCTGCTAGCTATATTTCTAAGTTGTACAGAAATCAAATATTGGAAACTAGCAAGAAACAGGCTAACCCCTTCAGTATATTTATCTTTGAAAGCATCTCTCCAAGTATCAAATCCTGAGGGCATCCTAGTTGTCTGAGATGAACCACTTGAAGCTCCATTATCTTCCTCTTGATGCCACCACCTTAGGTAGAAAGCTCTCCAGATCTACATAAAAAATTATTGGGTGTGATTAGTTTTCATAGTCTTCACGTCGAGATTCGAGAAGATGAACCATTTGCATGCTATACAAGATGAAGAATTACAGCATCGAAATCCCATACGCAAACGAAAACCTCCAATAACATCATGAGGCATTTCCCACCACAACACCCTCGCGTAATTTTTTATTTTGAGAACTGCAACAAGGTGAACAGCCAGATAATAATTTGCTGAAAATATGAGGCCTATACCAACGTTGGCCCTATTAACAATTACATTCAAAAGGCTACCCTGAGCTTACCACATCAGAAAACGCCGCTGCTCTCCAATGCCGACAGACTTGAGCACAAGAGACAACGTGGTACACAGACTGTAGTTTTTCAAGGCACAGGCAAAGAGAATCCAAAGGCAAATCCTGAGCAATTGCTTGCACTTCTGTGTCTCGTGTCGCACTTTTCTTCACCTTTTCATCAACACGAATCTTACTGGAAACATGTCGAAATCTACTTTTCACGACATCCGCTTCCTTCGTAGTAATTTGTTTCCCAAGTGAACTCGCAGTGGACTGCTTACACACAGAGACACGCCGACTGGGATTCTTCTGAGTTGAAGATTTGCCCGAACCCTGCTGGTCTAGACTTGCTCTTCTGTTCGGTAAATTCGGCGAAGTTTGCTGACCCAGACTTACTCTTCTATTTGGTACATTCGGTGAAGATTGCTGGCCTACACTTGCTCTTCTGTTTAGTACATTCGGTGAAGCTTGCTGATCAAGACTGTTTCTTCTGGTTAGCACCTTCGACGGAGCAGCAGTTCTTCTGCTCAGAACCAGATAAGTGGAACAATTCTATCAAGGTCTTCCTTACAAGATACTGACAAAAAAAACACTTGATATTGTATGTCAATACAATCATGATCCTGATGAATGATTGACCCGCCCTAAATGAACGCCAGAACCTAACCATGACCTCCACATTAATACATCACGAAGAAGAACGATTCAGGTTGTGTACAAAGAGCCACAAGATCTTCATGAAAGATGCCCTTTCCAGCATTGAAGGATTTTACACAGAGTTCGAAATTACCTAGATGTAGGGTGAGGAAGAGTGTTATCTAAGCTGCGCATACTGAGAGATTCATCGTCATCCACATTGCTTCGGCTGGAGCTGCTGGGTGCAGTGCTAGACCTAGAGCGTGATAATCGTAATTGTGGTTCGACCTTCTTCATCTTCCAATCCCCTTCTTCTTCATAAAGCTTATACTCCCAATGTCGAAGTGAGAATTCGCATACAGTTTTGACCACTCGTATATCAAAAATAGATGTATTCGAAAACTGTTCAGCCAGGGTTAATGCAAGGATCAGTTGGGAAAATGCGCACTAAATTGTTCAACTTGGAAATTAACGAAGAAATAATTCTTGCTAATCGACATGTGCAGCTCTCTTCAGTGCGTATGATCTGGCGATCATTGCTCAATTTAAATGAACAATCTGGTCTACTCACGTTTATCTCGCTTACAGAAGAATCCATCTTACGCCCTCACTGCCCGAGTCTCAAAAATGACAATTACACGCTTATGAGACAAGACAGGGAAAATTTCGAGAATGCCAACTGCCTTGTTCCCCAAAAAGGAAGAAGAAGCAGAAGCAGAAGCAGGAAAAGTTTATCTTTAATCGGCATATCAACTCCGACCTTACTACAGCTAGCGTGAGGGAGAAGCTACATCGAAACAGAGTGGGTGACGATGCAAGAGACACTATCAAACCGCATAACCCACCTACAGATCCTTCACATAGAAACAAACAACGAAGAATAAGATAATCAATCCCATTTCTGCATCTACAGCTAACAATCAATTCATACCCGTAAATGAACCCACTTACCGCAGACAATCTCAATCACGAACTGCCCCAAATCAAACTTTAGCGTCCCAAAACACAGCGAAGCTCTTTTCCCTTGCGTCTGATTCCCCTAGTTTGGTCACCTCCGAGAATCCGAATTTGTGAGTGAAGCTGCAATATGGTTGCCCAACCCACAAGTAAGCAATGAGTGCGGTGATCAATTCAAAGGTGATGCAGCTACAATACCTGGCACCCCTAAATGAGCGATTATGGTAGAATCCTCCGCACGATCACCAGACGCAGCCCCACACGAGGGAAATTGGGACAACAGGGTGGGTAAGATCTGCAAGCAAATGACACACATGTCGATGCCCAAAGTCTCCATCTGCCAAGTCGACGAAAGTCTATACAATGTCCACATTCATGCATAGCAACTGGCCTTCGTTACAAACTGTGGTCCTCCAGCGGAAGAGAAACAGTCATTTCGTTCATCTCATCGACGAAGAATTGATTCCGTGTGCTCTGTTGAAAAGCCTCAAATTACACAAGAATTGTATTAATTCTGTTGAGCTGAGAAGAGAGAGAGTATTGCAGGTACAAGAATTTGCCTGCTGCTGCAAGAATCGCTAGGCTCTTAGACCTCGGAAGAAGCGCGCTGAGGAGGCCTTGTCGTAAGCCAGGAATGAAATAATGACGGTTGACAGGACGGACTTTTGCAGGTGGTGGGGGAGAAGCCGAGAGTGTCAAGGAAAAAGCGTCCATTGCGTAGAGGATAGGTATCTCTGATCTCGCTGAGGAGGGTTGTGAATTCTGATCATCGGAATTGCGCCAACTGTGGTTTAGGGAAAAACGCAGCCACTCCCTCTAGAGTTTTAACCCGAAGCCTAGTCCACACATTCTCATCTAACACAATTGGCTCACTTCCTTGGTAAAATCTGTGGAATGAGGAGTTCTAGATACCGGCAATCCTTCCTCTTCGAATACACTACAAAATCAAACTAAAAAAGTAAAAACGAAGGAGAAAATCCAATGGGCGTTTGGCGAATTGTAACAACGGGTACAGGTCCGTTGAGGCAAATTGCCTGCAGCGAATTGGGACAGTCGCTGAAACTACTTAATGTGTCCACCTCACAGTTAATTCCCCTCCCATGGTTTCATACTTCCAATCGCAGTAGACGTGACAATCCAGACATGACTGCACAGCGACGAGGCAGAAGCTGCACGCTCATCGACCGACACTTTCAATCTCAACAACTGTAACAATTAACCTCCCTCTGCGTCGAATTCACCACTCTAAGTTGACAAAACGTGCACCGTAAGCAAGCAAACACCGCACCATCAACAACGATGACCCACAACCGGAATCCTAACACCGAGAGCCTGTAATCGCTCCAACAACCCCCAAACACTTTGCTGTGAGCCAAGTGACTATGACACATTCTTGTGAATTCACCACATTGCACGCAATCTCCCTTCACCTGTATGGGATTGTAGCCATCACTTCAGCTTCACAATAAGAGGAGGAGGAGAAAAAGCGGCCCCATAAAAGCCCCGTGAGTGGTCCCAGCACAACTGACAAAATTGGTCGCGTGAACCAACTTCCACTCCCAGCTTGGAACTTCTGACGCTCCAGTCCAAAGCCAAAGATTATTCGTACGATGAGCATTGGACGAACAGATCATAGCAAACCATCCCTACAGGGGTTGGCGTTACGATGCTGTCGTCGAGCAAATAATTCTGGCAATTTTCCGCGATGATGAATGGCAGCATGGACGCCGTCGACGCCGAGGACACTGTGGAATCTGAGGAGGAGGCCACATCTTCCTGCAAGACCTTGCTCTTGGCATCTAGTTCATGAAACAAGCTGCACACAATTTATGCAGACAGTGTGGTCATGTTTGAGAGCCCGTGCTCGGTGACTCTGTGTGTGTGTGTGTGTGCGTTGAGAGTGTGGGATTTGCCATTCTGTCGTATGTGGTGAAGGTCCTTGAGTCAAACTTGTATTTTTTCTGAAGAAATTAGTGATTGTGAATGTGAATGAAGTGTCGAGGAAGAAAAGTTACAAGTTTGCTTGTGGGTCTTTGCGCGCTTAGTTGTCTTGTCCTTACTGTGAATTCAATTGGTGAATACATGAAGATTATCTTAACAACTTCGGGTTTCAGTAAAACTTTCAATGGTGTTTCTATGCAGTAAACAAATGATGATGCGATTTTTTTTCTTTTGGAGTCTACGTTTTACAAACTACAACATTCAAAACGTATTGTTAGTTGTTACCAAATAATACGGTGACAAAGTCTTACATTAAAGTTGAAAAGAGTGTAATGATTTGTGAAAATGATCTCCGTTCAGTGCAAGGACTTCATCATGTTGAGGTAAAAGATAAGGCAGTATTCAAAAAAGAATTTGGTAACTAGATTGTCAAAACCAAACGAAGGAATTTGTGGCAAAAAAAAATTATTAATAAAGAATATATCTATATATATATGGCCCTAAATATGAGTGTATACATACATAAATACATACAGACAGTGAGTTCAATAAAGGTGTGAAGTCCCTCAATTCAAACACCAAATTATCCGATTTCTATTAAAGTTAGATATTTACTGCTGATTTATCTAGGTACTCAAGAATAAATACTGATTTCTATAAAAATGATGGATTTTCTTATATTTTATGAATAATTCTACAACTGAGCAATTAGGTGTGACCAGTAACTGATTTCCAGGCCTAATTCTACTGCCCATATGGAACATTGATTGAAGGTTTTCTTTTTTTTTTTTTTTTGTTATTTCTTTAGAAGATAAAATATCAAAATTGAATACATTCTTACAAAATAAAAATGTATAATAAAAATAAAAATAAATTATCTGACAGACAAATGGTGTTTTAGATGATAAGAAGAATGATATTAATAAGTCAGTAAATTTTAATCTTAATTATTTAAAATTCCACAAAACTTCAAATTTTATATAAAGTAATTTTTACTATGGACAAGTAATTTAAATGTTTTATATGGTAGTGATATAGACAAGTATTTTAAGAGTTATATATAGAAATAAAAAGAGTAATATGTATATATATATATATATATATACATAAGTGAAAGATGAGTGTTACTCGTCTTATTTATTACTTGAATTGACAAGGAGTATGAACTTGATGCCAAATTGCATATGCATTAACAAAGACAAAGTAGTTTAATGAAGGTAGAAGGTATGTTATAATAGGCTTTGACAAAATGTTTGAAATTCTCTCTCTCTCTCTCTCTCTCTCTCTATACATATATATACATACATACATATATATAATAAAAATATATTCTTAAAATCTAGTTCATGTTAATATGAAAGCAATAACATCAAACAAATTTGGTGCTTAAAATAATAGACATTTGTAGCAAGTTTGGAGGTTTAAGTGAATTGAATGGTTGTTGAGAGAGATTTATAATATAAATTACAACTAATTAGTAAAAAAATTGTACCCTAGAAATAAAGTACATCAAGAAGAGCAATATAAAAGTTGAGAATATAATAATTATTGTTTTTATCCTATTGTACAAATTTTTGAATATGATGTTAATAAAGTCTATAAGAGTAACATTGTTCAACCTCTATACCATTGCCATCAAACTTAAGGCACTTATTTATAGGTGCATAGACACAATTATTGTTCTAATCAAGTATCTAATAGAAAATATTATAAAAAGAAAGAAAAATTGAGTAAGTATAAGTTTTGATGGCAGACTTATGTTATAAAACCAACACAATTTTCATATAATCTAGCACTACAATGGACCTTATATATCTTCCAATTGGTAGTAAGTCATTGTCAACCAAAAAAAATTATCTCTCTTGTAATATCAGCAATTTACTTCATGTTTTAAACTAAAATTGACCAAGTACATGTATTACTTTCCTTATTAATATTATGCCTAAGAGTAGTTCTTAAAAAGGAAAAAATTAAAATTAAAAATAGATCTACAAGGATAAATTTAATGCAAATTTTTAATAAATATTTTATTTTCAAAATCCTCTTATGTGTTCTAAAGTATACTCGTTGATTTTTGTAGTAAATACGAAAGTATATTCTATAAAATTCTATTATAAAATTTTAATAAAATAGTTAAATGAAAATCATGAAAGATTACGACTTAGGGGTTCTACAAATTGTTTTGTATTGAATGTTGATGAAAACTAAATACATGATCTATAAAATAGCATTAGAAGTTAAATACCAAGTTTTAGAATATTTAGTAACTTGCAATAATTCAAATTTAATATTTTGTGTAAAATTTATTTTAGAATATTTATTCTATAAATATCTAAAGTATTTAAAAACCATGCTTTCACAATTACTTGTAGCTTCTTCTAGAAATAAACAACAAATAAAATTAAAAATAAAAATAAAAATAACTATGTAGACTTTTAACGTTCTTAGTATCAACTCAAATATTGTCAAGGGCTCTCAAATATTTTATTTTATATATTCTATATTTTTAACTATATTAATTCTTTATTAGATTTTTTTGGTTTAAATTCTATTAATAGATAAAATTGATAAAAAAAAATAAGAAAGACTTGAAGAAAGAAAAAAGAAAAATAAGAGCTTGAATGCTTTTCTAGATTATACCATTTGACTTAAATTCAAACATACAATTTTATTTTTCATCCCAAATTTTCCATTTTTTCCTATTTCTTATCCTCTCTTGCTTTTCTTGACTATTTTTCCTAACCCTAACTAATCAAGGTTTGGTCCTAGCTTTTATTATGTCTATTTTATTATGCTAATTTAGTAGAAATGATATTTCTATTTACCAGTTTATTTTAATAATATTAAACTTCAACATCTTTTATTTTCTTTGTAGATTCTAATCATGTTTTAAGATAACTTTTTTATCAAGGAATTTAAACATTCATAATAAATATGATTCTATATTTACCATCTTTGTTTTAATGTTTAAATATTATATTTAGATTTTTATTTTTCTAAATAACCTATACTAAGAAAAATACACCTAAAACTCCATATTACACAAATTTAAAGAGAAAACTTCAAAATACATAAATAATAATAATAATAATAATAATAATAATAATCTTATTATATTATTGCAATGCATAAATATATGGAATGATATTTTTTTTCTTTCTGAAATTTTTGATTAAAGTTTTAATACTTTATTGTAAGTTTTTTTTTAAGTTGTAGAAATTGCTTGAATTAATTTATTAACTAATCTTATTTGAGTTATTGAATTGTTCCTTGTATAATAATGGATCAAATATTCAAGTGCATTGGATGTGTAAATTTTATGAAAATTAACATAATAATTGAAACTAATCAAGTCTATAATTCATTAGAAATAAAAATCACAATAGAAATTAATTTTTAAAGTTATATGACAAATGTCGAATTTATTTGAGTGATAGAACAAAGATGTTCAATGTCCAAGTGGTATGCATTTGTTGCAAAATATTTACTGATTGTAAGTTACTGTTTATTTTCTTTAAAGGACTAAAGTGGTACAAAGCTCATATAAAACAAATTCATAGTTTTTATTTATTTTAGTCTTATTATTATTACTACTAATGAAACTTATTTATAATGCAAGCATATGTCTTTATAAGAAGTATATAGTTAGTTTATTCTTTTTCTACTACAACATAGAAAATACAATTTATATTCATCCATCTATTAATTGGTTACTTTAATCATAATAAGATTAATTCGAGTGCTCTTGCAATAGTTATTGTAACATGCTTTGTAAAAACACATAAAATAAGAGCAACCAAACTACAAGAAATCTTTGTAATAGTAATTATTATTAATTAAAAAATACAAAATTTTGATATGTACTTAGTTGAGACAAATATCTGATATATTTATTTATATGCATATATGTGTAGAAAAAAAATTGAATGTGCTTTAATAAAAAAAATGATGAATATTAATTGAAATAATAAAAAATAACATACCAAAAATATAGGTATGTATATATATATATATATATATATATATATATAGGGGAAAATGCTAAGTGATCCAAATTTTTAATAAATCAATCCACTCTAAATGAAGAATCATGGCACCTTTGTCCCTATTTTCCTTGCTCTCATGTTCTTAGCCTTTGTCCATGTTTTTAATCCCTCTTCTTCTAGCTATGATCCACTATTCTCATAGCACTACTAAAAAAAAAAAAACTCCTTCAATAATGTTCATCTTACTCTCCTCATTCTAATACCATAATCCAATGTTTATTCTAACATTCTTAGCTTTTGAAGGCTTTATGATACCCTCTCCATTGTCAATCCTTCTACATCATCTCATCCATCATTTCTCTCACACCTCCTCTTTCATACATCCCTTGCCCCTTGCCATGCTCCATCTCATTGCCTCTTCTTATGTCATGCATCCTCCTCACCCTCAGCTCGGTCATTGAACATGGCTGATTTAGGTCACTCTTGGTGCTTAGGAAACACAAAGAGTAGCAAAAACTCAGTAGCTATTTTTGTAGAGGTTGAATTGAATCTTTCTTTAGATGATGTCACACAAATTATACAAAATTTTAGCAAGCAAAATTACATTGACATTCATAGCATGAGCATAGCATACAAAGAATAATTTTTGGATGGTATTGTAGTGTCAAGGACAAAGACTCGATGAGGGAAAATATACACAAAAAGGCTATCTCGATATAATAAGTCAAAATATAAACAAGTAGGTATATTAAAAGGAAACTGGAATGGCTATTGCCACAAGACAAGAAACTAAAGACTCTTGAACCTGGACTAGAAGCAAGAAAGGAGTTGACAAGAGTGAAGAAGCCTTCACTCTTATCTCTATATATACTATCTAAGTAGGGGCTACGTGGCGACGTTCTATAGGACCTCCAATATGTGTTGACTTTGTAGGACACATGCCTTGACTTACAAGGCAAGTTTTTCTACGTGTGGGCCACATAGTTAGCTTGATCTTCAAGCTAACAACATGTGTGGCACATGGCCAACTTTTTGACCACGTTTCTAATCCAAAAAGTCAATTAAAGACACCTATGAAGTCAAAGCAGCATCTAGGAAGTTTCTAGGAAGCTTCTATATTAAATATTATAGAATTAACTTACTTTTATCTACTTTTACTTACTTCTACCTATTTCTATATGTAATTATTAGCTTACATGATTATGGCCGTGACATTATCCCCCCTTCTAGAGACGAGTTCCATGAGGAGCGGTCATCATATGTTGAGGAAATCTATGATGCGACGAATTGTATTCGCCACATACTCTGATCTCTGTACTCTTCGAAGATGATTGATAGGGCCTCTCAACCATCGGTAGTGTCCCATACCAGGGCGGGAAGACCACCCAGTTATTTGATCATTGTTGAGGCCTTCGTAACTTCCTTCGAATAGAATATTTGGAACACCATCAGGAGTTGTTCCTACCTCTAGCAAAATCACCAAACATCGGGAGTCCCTTCCCAAATCGTGATACCAAACGCGTTGTATCTCACCATCTATTCGAGGAAGAACATGTCGTTCTTGAAGATGTTCATCTCGATTGCGTCGTCTTGAAGGTTGTGACAATCGTAATGTCTCGTCCGACAGGTCAGCAAACGAAGGTTCTTGAGTTGAATCCGTTGGTTGTTGACTCTCCATCTAATTAGCGTCACAAATGCAAAGAAGTTACAAACAAGGATAGGAAATTGAATGTTATCTTGCCTCAATCTTGTCTCTTTTATAAGAGAGATTTTCATCTTGGTTTCGATGGATTTTGTTGATGAAAAACTTTGACTTTAGCTGATGCATTTGCTAGATTCCTGGATGGCTCCCATGTGCGTTCACTAATATCATATCCGTGCCAATCAACAAGATATTTCAGCTTATTTCGGCGCCGCCTTGAGTCTAATATCTCTTCCACTTCAAATTCTTCATTATTATCTACTTCTATAGGAGGCGGTGGCATTTGTCTTCTTCCTTGTATATCCACTGTCTTATATGGTTCAAGAAGAGACACGTGGAATACAGGATGGATCTTCATTGACTCCGGTAGATGTAACCGATATGCAATTGGGTTGATCTGTTCAGAAACAGAAAAAGGGCCAAGCCTACGATAGTCCAACTTGTCACAAGGTCGAGTAGTCTTGATATTGCGACAAAGTAGCCATACCTTATCACCCACATTGAATTGTGGATGCTCCTTACGATATAGATCTGCGTTTATCTTTTGTCGTTCTTGAGCTTCCTTCAATTGCGTCTTCATTATTGCATGTAACTCTGACAACCGATTTGCCATATCTTCTGCTGCAGGATTATCAACTTTTGAAAAATCAAAAGTATCAAGTCGTGGATGATAGCCATAATTGGCAAAGAAAGGTGTTTGTTGCGTGGAAGAATGTACCGTATTATTATAAGCAAACTCTGCCAATGGCAGAAGGGTTGTCCAATCATCTTGTTGGTAGTTGATAGTACACCTTAAATATTGCTCCAAGACTTGGTTTACGCGCTCTGTTCGTCCATCAGTTTGAGGATGGAAAGTCGAACATAGCTTTATGTCCACTTTTAAAATCTTGAAAAGGGTCCTCCAAAATCTTGACACAAATTGAGTTCCCCTATCCGATATATTATCTTTAGGTAATCCATGATAGCAATAGATATTATCAATGAAAAGCTTAGCTGTTTCTTCACCTGTGATAGATTTTGTACATGGCACAAAATGTGCCATCTTAGTGAAACGATCTACTATCACAAATATAGAATCATAAGATCTTGAGCTTGGAAGATCTGTGATGAAATCCATAGAAACAGAAGACCATTGTTGTTCTAGTATAGGTAATGGCTGAAGAAGTCCGTAAGGTCGATGACGAGGAATTTTTGATCTTGAACAAATATCACATGATTGTATAAAGTCTTTGACTGACTTCCACATTTGTGGCCACCAAAAATCTCTTAATATGAGTTCCAAAGTCTTATTATATCCAAAGTGCCCTGCTGCTGGAAAGTCATAACGTGCTTGAAGAACACGTAAACGTGCTTCTCCTTCTGGAACATATAGGCGTCCTTCAAAATATAATAGATTATTCTTGAACTCGAACTTAGAAGGATCATGAGACTTGAAAGAATTATTTTCGATATCATGAACAAGAGGGTCTGAGGACATACTGGAATGGATTTGCTTGAGAAAAGTTGAATCAACAGTCAATGTTGATTTCATTGCTCGGAGATGAAATTGCTCCGGTTTCAAGAGGACCGTTCTTTGTTGCTCAAAAGCTGCATCTCCTTCTTTTGGTGCAAAATAAGAACGTCTAGATAGGGCATCTGACAAACCTTGTTGTTTTCCTGGCCGATAAGTGATGATGAACTCGAATCTTGACAAAGACATACTCCAACAAGCTTGACGACGATTCAACATGCGTGTTGACATGAAATACTCGAGGTTCTTGTGATCTGTATACATAGTGACTGGACTAGAAGCGCGTTCTAGATAATGACGCCATTCTTGAAAGGAATCCACGATCGCAAGAAGTTCTTTATTGTGGATCTCATAATTGATCTCGGCTGCTGAGAATTTTCTTGAATGAAAAGCTATTGGATGAAGTTTGTCATCTGTTCCCATTTGTGATAAAACTGCACCCAAGACAAAATCTGATGCATCTGTTTCTATAAAAAATGCCTTGGAAAAGTCAACACGATATAAGACTGGTGCAGAGACAAACGATGTCTTCAAGGCTTGAAATGCTGCTTCCGCTTCTTGATTCCATTGAAATTTATCTTTACTAGTTAAGCGTGTAAGTGGAGCTGCAACTCGTGAGAAATCTTTGATGAAGATCCGATAATAATAGGCAAATCCCAAGAAACATTGGACATCTCTTACCGTCCTTGGAATCTTCCAATCCATGATTGTTTGGACTTTCTTAGAATCCATCATGAGACCATCATTTGAAATGATGTATCCTAAAAAGTCAACTTGAGTAGTGTGAAATACACACTTTTCCATCTTGGCGTACAATCCTGCATCTCTAAGTTTTTGTAATACTTGACGAACATGTATTTCATGTTCTTCGACGTTCTTAGAATAGATCAGGATATCGTTTAAATAGCAGACGACAAAATTGTCTAAGAATTCACGAAATACATCATTCATGAGATGTTGAAAAGCAGCTGGTGCATTCGTGAGTCCAAAGGGCATGACATTATATTCGAAATGTCTATACCTGGTTCGAAACGCAGTCTTCCATTCATCTCCTTCTTTGATCCGTACTAGATTATATGCTCCTCTTAGATCTATTTTTGTATAGATCTTAGCTTGATTCAACTGGTCAAGGAGTCCTGATATCAAAGGTAATGCATACCTGTTCTTGATTGTGATCTTGTTGAGTCCTCGATAATCAACACACATTTGTAAAGATCCATCTTTTTTCTTTACGAATAGAATTGGAGCTCCTGCTGGAGATTTTGAATGGCGTATGAAATTCTTCGCTAAATTCTCGTCAATATATGTCTTGAGTTCAGCCATCTCATCTTGCGATAAACTGTAAATTGGTCCAAATGGTGGCTGAGTTCCTTCCTTGAAGTCGATTGAACAATCATATGGACGATGCTCAGGAAGAATATCTGCATTTTTTTTCTCAAAAACGTCTTGATACTCCTGATATTGACTTGGAATGCCACTTGAAGTCTTTACATTTTCAGAAATAGGTGCAGCATAAATAGCAAAAGTTGATCCTTCTTTTGCTGCGTGTATAAATGCTTTTGTACCTATCAGTACGGGTTTTACTATACTAGACTTATAATTTTTTACTTGGTTAGTAGAACTATTAATAATGCTTTGGAAAAAGTCAAGTTTACGCAAATTCCAATCTATTCGAGGGTTATATTTTTCTAGCCAGGATAAACCTAAAATAACTGGATTGGACGGGGATTTAATTATGTTAAAAGCTATGTAGCTATCATGACCGTCTATTGTTACTTTTATAGGATGAGTTTCATGAGTGACATCTCCAGAAGACAAGGGATGACCATCTATGACTTCTACATGTACTGGTTTAGGTTTCTGTACAAAGGATATTTTATGACTTTTAACAAATTGTTCATCTAAAAAACATGCTGAGGCTCCCGAATCTAATAAAGCAGAGGCTTTGTAATTCTTAGGTCCTAAATATAAGTCTATTATAAAACAAGGAGAGGGTTCTGAGAAGAGGATAGGACCTTCATTAAGAATTGTACAAGGTTCCAGCTGCACGGTCTCTATTGTAGCTGGACGAATCCGTTTTTCGACATGTTGTCTTCTTTGACCGTCGTACCCCTCATTTTATAGTTGTGTCGTTTCTTTGGACAATGTTGAGCAGTGTACTTAGGTTCTCCGTATTGAAACATAGAAAGCATACTCCACACAAGTAAGTTAGGACCAGCAAGGTTGCACTATAACAAATAGAGTGTGGTATGAGATAATTCTTCCCATGCCAACCCTTTCTTTATATACTAGTACCAAGGTACCAAGTGCTACAATCCATATGGGATATCTCCTAGGACCAGCCCTCCCATTGTACTCTAATGTACTATAGACCAGCACCCTACCTTATGGGATGTCCTTAACAACACTTATACTCTATTGACCATTAGCAACTACTTAAAGAGTTCTTTTCTCAACACTCCCACTTTGCTATTGGCAATTAGCTATCAATCCTAATGCCTTACTCAACTTGTTGTGTCCTTCTCTAACTAAGGCTTTTGTCAACAAATCAGCAAACATGTCTTTGGTTTCACAATACATCATATCAATAACCTCCATCTCTATCTTCTCTCTTATGAAATGATGCTGAATATCAATGTACTTAGTTCTTGCATGATGCTTTGGATTCTTTCCAAAAGAAAGACATCCTTGATTGTCACACCTCAATGGAATAGCTTCAAATTGGACAAGTCCAATATCTTCCAATAACAACCTCAACCAAAATGCCTCCATTGCTTCATGACTTGCTGCCAAATACTCCGCCCCTATTGTGGACCTTGCAATGTTTGGTTGTCTATTGCTATTCAAAGATATGGCTCCCACTCAAACAAAGAATATATAGCCCATTGTTGACCTTCAATCGTTTGCATCTCTCTTAGTTCTAAGCACCCACTTACATCCAATTATTGTGGAAAGATGTGGTTCTTTCACCATTCACCTTGTGGTCTTCTCTCACGTGTTGGATATCTTCTTTCATGCAAAGAAGATGAGCCTTCTTGCACCTCTTGCTGCCTTGTATGACTCATGGAGTGCTTTCTCTTACTCATTTGTTGGTATTCTTCATCTTCATTCTCTTCATTGTCCTTGAAACAATTTCTAGCAAAATGGCCTGGTTTTCCACAAATGTAACAAGTTTTAGGAGGATAACGTTGAAAAGGGGAACTTGCCTTACTTGGTCTTGTAAATAGTGTTGATTGCTCCCCAATAGACTCCTTTTGCTTTCTTTTGGTCACTTCATGGGCTAGTCTTGCCGTGACATAGTCCAAAGTGAGGTCTTTCCTTGAAATGGACTCCAATGCCACAATGAGGGAGGAATAGGAGTCCAGAAGGCTTGAGAGCAATGTCATCACAACATCTTCTTCAAGTAAAGGCTTGTCAACAACAGCAAGTTGGTTTGTAAGTGCTTTTACTTTATTTACATGAGCCATGAGATCTTCACCTTCTTCCATCTTCACGGTGAAGAACTTTTGCCTTGACCATAGCACATTGGAAAGATTCCTACTCTCATAGACATTGCAAAGAGTCTTCCATGCATCTGCTGCTCCTTTGCAAGAAATGACATGAGCAAAGTTGGTTTCATCTAAGTTGGTGGCAATTATGCCAAAAGCCTTCTTCTCTCGTCTTTTGAAGTCCTTTTGCTCCTTCATGCTTGCCTCTAATCCAGGTGCCTCTTCCTCCTCACATACTATCTCCCAAAGATCCAATGACGCCAAAAGTAGCTCCATTTTGGCCTTCCAGTGGTGAAAGTTGTCACCTCTAAACTTTTCTACCATTCTTAAGCTATCACTCTCAAAAGATGCCATCTCAAGCTACAAGTAGGTCCAAAAATCTCTTGATTTGGAGTTGTAATGCAAAAGATATGACTACTCAAAGATTGCTGAACTACAAACTCAGAATTCGCTGTTTTGCAACTTTTTGCATACTTTGAGTCCAAATCACGTCTAAATGGTGGGAAATGCTATGTCATGTAATTCTATGGCTTTCAAACATCTCTCTCACATCACCTCACTCAAAATGACTCAATTTCTCATAAAACTCTCAAATACTAGTGTTACTTTAGCAAAGACACTATCAAGGTCTTGCACTAACCTCATACACTCACAAATCCAGGAGTAATGACTTCAACAAAACACTAGTAATACTATACCATAAGATCTCAACCACCAAACAAGCAACAAAGAAAATAAAATGCAAGAACAACTTACTTGGTAAGAGAATGTGGGCCCATAACCTATTGAAACATAGAAAGCATACTCCACACAAGTAAGTTAGGACCAGCAAGGTTGCACTATAACAAATAGAGTGTGGTATGAGATAATTCTTCCCATGCCAACCCTTTCCTTATATACTAGTACCAAGGTACCAAGTGCTACAATCCATATGGGATATCTCCTAGGACCAGCCCTCCCATTGTATTCTAATGTACTATAGACCAGCACCCTACCTTATGGGATGTCCTTAACAACACTTGTACTCTATTGACCATTAGCAACTACTTAAAGAGTTCTTTTCTCAACACTCCGCAATATAAACATAATCCTTCTTGACGACGACGAATCTTTTCTTGCTCAGTTAGGGGTTTAAAATGTACCGCGTCAATTTGCATGTCTTCTACTTCCGAATGTACGTTTGGCAAAGATGTTGATGTTGCCATTGAGTAATAATGTTGAGGTTCCCGTGAATGATTCTCAGATCGAAATTCGAAAAGTCGATTATCACATTTTACCGCAAAATCGATTGCTTGACTCAAAGTTTGAGGATCAGGTAAGTTGAGCATCAATTTCTTTACTTCGTATTGCAATCCATAAAGAAATTGACTAATGAGTGCAGCATCATCCCACTTGATGTCAATTGTAAGTTGTCGAAATTGTGAAGCATACATTGTTACTGAGCGATTTCCTTGTCGCAGAATTCGGATCTTATTTGTTGCAACACGAGTTGCATCGTGTTCACCATACATAGATCGAAACTCCGCCAAAAGAGCTTCCAAATTGTCCAATATTGGATTTCGTTGTTCAAGAAAAGACGAAAACCATGATAATGTAGAACCAGAAAGTAGAGTGCCAATAAACCTGACTTGTGATCCTGGAGTTGGATAGCTTTGCGGTTGAAGTTCAATTGCCAATTGTACTTGATTGATGAACCCTCGAAACTTAGATCTCGTACCATCAAATTTCTCGGGTAAGGCAATTCTTGGTTCTCTAGTGCTTACAGGGTGTTGTACAATTGGAGAAGGAATGTGATTTATTGTAGATGTTGAAGCAGCTCTGATCATCTCTATATCCCCACTTTCTGCTATTCTTGTTCTTTCATGTGTTGGTGAATTGAGTTGATGCATCGCAAGCATTAACTCCCTCATTTGCTCTTGCATTTGTGCCATTGCACTCTTCATTTCAACAAGCTCTGCCATAATGACACTAAGAAAAATTTCTTTGATACTGCTCAAGACAAAAGAAAAGAAAGACTTGATAACAAAGAAGATACTAAGAACAATATCAGTTTAGAAGTGGGTAATCCGCAAACTTCTAATACGCTTATGTCTTGTCAAGAGAAAGGGGTAATCCACTCTCACTCAAGAAAAACAAAGCTCTGATATTGTAAGTGTACTCTTATCAATCTGTCAAGGACAAAGACTCGATGAGGGAAAATATACACAAAAAGGCTATCTCGATATAATAAGTCAAAATATAAACAAGTAGGTATATTAAAAGGAAACTGGAATGGCTATTGCCACAAGACAAGAAACTAAAGACTCTTGAACCTGGACTAGAAGCAAGAAAGGAGTTGACAAGAGTGAAGAAGCCTTCACTCTTGTCTCTATATATACTATCTAAGTAGGGGCTACGTGGCGACGTTCTATAGGACCTCCAATATGTGTTGACTTTGTAGGACACATGCCTTGACTTACAAGGCAAGTTTTTCTACGTGTGGGCCACATAGTTAGCTTGATCTTCAAGCTAACAACATGTGTGGCACATGGCCAACTTTTTGACCACGTTTCTAATCCAAAAAGTCAATTAAAGACACCTATGAAGTCAAAGCAGCGTCTAGGAAGTTTCTAGGAAGCTTCTATATTAAATATTATAGAATTAACTTACTTTTATCTACTTTTACTTACTTCTACCTATTTCTATATGTAATTATTAGCTTACATGATTATGGCCGTGACATGTAGTGGCGATAAAGAGATTAACAATTTGGTAGGGTGAAATGACCAAGAATATGGAGATAATTCTAATAGACAGATTTAAAATTTTAGGCCATATTTGGCATTAGACTCATGTCAAAGTAATGGATTATTATTGTAGTTTCAACCTGAAGACATTGGTAATAGAGTATATGTCCAACAAAATGCTAAGCAACTTGATATATCCATTGAAGGATGTTGAAGTGATGAAAGAGTTTAACTAGACTCATCAAATTAATGTGGCTATCAAAATTGCTACAAGATTGAAATATCTTCACTATGATTGTCTAACCTCCACTATTCATAGAGATTTGAAGCTGAGTAACATTATATTCAATATCTTTATAGAAGTAAGAATAGCCAATTTTGGCATTGTAAAGGCTTTGAATAATATCGAAATTTGGCCTACCACTTCAATCATCACCACTACTAGTGGCTATTTGGCTCTAAATACAAAAATCCAAATCTATGATGGTTTTTTTAACATTGTAGATCTTGACATTGCGGAGGGATGTAGAGAGGAGCAGTTGAACAACTTGGATTGAGGAAGGCAAATTGCTGCCTAAAGTGCCACAACAAGCAATCACAATATAAAAGCATCTCTTGAGTTGTTTGATCCTATGCTTTTATAATCAAGACAAGGAAGAGGGATTGAGATGGGGGACAAAGGTGGGGAACATGGAAATGGATGCAACATGAGAATGAGGATGAAAGTACAACAATTCTTCATCTAGGGTGGATTGCTATAGTAAAAATTTGGATGGCTTTAACATTCTTATATAGATATATATATATATATATATATATATATATTTGACTATAAACTTAATACAAGTTTTTAGATTCAAGTATTTATTTGATACTTTATTGTAAAGTAATTAATTAAAATAATCTAAATTAATTTAGCTAAAATAGGATTTATTTTAAAATAATCATAGAAAATAGAAATTAAATTTATAGCTTATTTTATATATGTAATATTTTACCTTTGTATCTGATTTGAATTAATATACTAATTTCAGATGCTAGTTGCAATTGCAAATCAATGGATGCAAAAAGATGCACACATGCATATTTAAGAACATACAATATGCCCAAAATAGCCAATTTTCAACAAACATGTTCCTAATATTTTCCTTGCTTAAAAAACATGAAAAATGAAAAATATAATAATACATACAAACATACACACACACATATATATATATATATATTGTTTTGGCTTTTGAATGCAAAAGACTAAAACACATTACATGATGAACTTATGTAGATCAGTTGATGTTTTCATCCACAATCTCCATGCAATTTCCTGTTTCAAAAAGAATATTCCCTGGTTTTATGCTAACTCCACCATGCAATGATGCATCAGAACACGAGAAATTTTAAAGTATATGAACTACGCCAGAGGTAAAAAGAAAAAAAGAAAACTAGAGTAAAGCGAAGTAACTTTATTTCCAGCTCAGCGGCAGTCGTTTAACATAGAGGTGGGAAAAGCGGACCAGGAAGGGGCGGGGATCGGGGCTGGGGCTGGGGCAAAGCAAGGGGGGGTTGCACTCCCGCCGCTGCTATGGTGGGTGGACTCACGGCGAACAGTGTGTGTCTTGTCCCTAGAGCTCATTTTCGCTGCGCGACACAGAGCAGTTGGATTCGCGTCGCACAATCCCCACGCTCCAAAGCTCTCTCTCACCCACCATTTGGATCTCGCTTCAGCGTTGCATCGCATCGTCTGTGCCTCGCCCCGTCGCCTCGCCTCTGGACGGCAGCCGGCAATGGCCATGATGGGGTCTCGCAGGCTGGGCGCGTCTCTCTACAGCCGTTTCCTTAGCTCTGCGGCTTCCTCGTCGTCTGCTGCTCCCTCGGCTGCCTCGTCTGGTACCAATTCGCCCCCGCCCCCCGCTTTCGGTCTCTTGGTTTCCTGGCCTATGTTTTTTTGTTGAGAACCCGAGCCTGGGGTTTTGAAATGGGGTTTAGTGATGCGGTGCGTGTAGTGAGTTGAAAGGTTTGTTGGAATCTGATCTGTAGAGTTGGTGGGGGTGGAAGGGATGGATGCTAAATCTGGGTTGTGGGGTATGGCGAGTAAGGGGTTGGAATTTGTGTTTTGAGGAGGTTTGGGATAGTTTGATGATTTGATTGCATTGGGCCTGGGGAGATTGATGCTAGGTCTTAATGGTCACGGTCAGGTCTGGATGTGAGGTGAGAGTGATTATTCGGAATCCCTCTAGTTGTAAATCAGAGATGTTGATTTCGAAATGATTCCCGCATAGGAGCTTTTATCACGTTAACGAATTGAGTTTTGGGTTAGAAATGAGGCATGGATTTTTGAGTGGCTCATGTGATCAAGTAGGGATTTCGAACCTTTGAAGGTGGCGCGGAGGGTTTTCTGTACATTTGAAACAGCTCTTCTACTTTGGGTGACTCTTTGTTCAACGGGAATCTTTACTTAAAATAAGATTGGTATTTTGTCATTCGGAGAAAATGGTTGATACCCCTGCAGGATTTTCAAGTATTTTGGAATTTTCTGCAATTGTATGTTAAGAGACAAGGTTTGGCACTTAACATAGTCACTCTATTGTACTAGGGCAATGTGTTACACCTCCAGGGTTGTAGTTATATGTCCCAATCCATGCGATTCTGTCTAATCTGGACTGCTGCAGTCGTATCGAGGGTTTAGGGTTTAATGATTTTGGTACTTGAGGGATGTATATTACCTGAAAAATTGAATTCATAGGACTCGGGAATTTCATCCGAGGTAGACCTTTGTAGTAACTGTCTCGAATATTTATTAGCTTATCTTTTTTTTTGTACTTCGTCTGTTATGGCTTCAGGGGTAGTGTTTTTCGGTAATTAGCATGTATGACCAGTTGCCATCAGATGTTGCGCAAATTAGCCAACGTCATATTTCAGAACTGGTAACATGCGATAGTTTACTTGATGATCTTGAAGTCTTACGCATTTGGTGAATACCACATTGATTAAAGTGTTCCGTGATTGTCCCTCGTTTCGACATGGTCTTGTGCACATTTGATATCCAATTTGTCGCCCGAAACCATGCTTTCAATCTTGAAGTTGACCCTTTTCTTTTTGCATTTTAGGGGAGATTGGAGTCCAGGATTTTGTGAATTCGATCAAGGGCGCAGAGCCACATGCTGCCAAAATTGCACAAGCAATTTTCGGAGTGCCATCGTTATTGCAAACACGGAGCAGCAGATTGAAGAAAATGGGCATTCCCTGCAAGCAGGTCAGTGTCATTATCATGCTTCATTGTGCATTAATGTTGGATGCTTTTAGCACTATCATGAGAGAATCTTCTGTGAGCATAGTCATTATGTATTGAATTGATTCCATTAGAGGGATCGAACCTCTACCTCGATGGATAAGTTTTTTTTGACAAGGCCTTAAGAATCAGGTTGATTTGAATTTAAGTCCTACTAAGGTAGCCTTTGGTGAGGAATTGAAAATTGCTCAGGTTTTTGTTGTTACAAATTTTGACCAAACAAATATTTGTGGCTTCTCTGCAGAGGAAGATGATTTTGCGGTACACTGAGAAATATCGCCAGGGCATCTGGACACCCAGGATGAGTACTAAACAATGATTGTGAATTCGTGGATCCAAGTTTTGTCACATCATTTTTCTAAATGAGATGGGCTTTTGAATAACGAGTTGACTTATTTGAATCAGGATAGGGTGATACTCTACCAAAGTATGTGGAGGTTTTCTGTCCTTAAATGCCACAGAACCTCCTCCTGTGAAGTACTCCGTTGTCACTCCCGATGTACGTGCCTGCTTTGGACCTGAAGTGTTGCATACTTTGAGCATCTTATGTTTTTTTTCCTTTTCAAGTCATGACTTTATACATCCTCCAGCTGGTACAATTCCACGTCGTTTTAACTTTCCGAGTGGTGAAAACCCGAGTATTTCTGAGTTTTGTTCTACGAATCACGACCATGTGTTCCAGCATGAGTAGAGCTATTTCGATTGAGATGCTACTATCGTTGTTTTTTATTTTGTTATTTCATCGCCTGAGTGCTCTTGCACTCGTGGTATTCGATGTGGAATGTGCACACATGTGGTAACAATGTAACCGATTCTGGCAACTCGTCACTGAGAATTGAAACTTTCATTTTATTGCTAGAGCTCACAATGTAGTCTGTGATCTTCATGTGTCTAATATACTTGGCATATTCGCTCAGGTGAACCTTACAACTTCACCTACATAAGAATTTGGGCCAGTACGCTATTGTTTACTATGATCCTGTGGTGTCATTACATCGTAGAGTTTTAGTACCTTGAATATTACACTTGCTATGATACCGGAATGTCAGATACGTTACACATTTTAAACACATGAACTTGCTGCATGTGGATAAACACACCACATACTTGTGGTTATCCACCTACTAAAGGTTTTACAAACAACTTTAATTTTTTTTTATGAAAAACACATTCAACTAGCTTGAGACCTTATAATTCTCTGATGTCAGATATAATTTCTTGAACTACTGTAATAAGAAAAATTGTGTCGTTAAGTTTTATATGTAGATTTTTTAATCACTGGTTTAATACTCTAGCTTGAACGCTTTCAATTGTTACTGTAAAGTAGCAGGATGAATTGGTATTTATGTTCACAACAATCAATATATCTAGCAAGAATCAACATAAATGAAGCAATTTTAACGTGAATTTTTTTTATCAAAAAAAGAAAAAAAAAAAAAAAAAAAATTGTAATCACAGTTTCAAATTGAATCTTAGTATAAATCAGTTTCTAATTAAGTACGTCCAAGTATATTGTCTTCATACATTAATTTTTCGAGCTGTTTGATTTTTGAATTGCCATACATATCAAGTTTTCACAATTTATCACTTGGAAGCTTGTTTTTATTGTCTGCCTCATTTTCATGTGTAAAAAGTCTTTCAATTGTAATGACAAATTTTACATTTGAAGAATTTGTTGCGGTGAAGATAAAAATTTTATGTTATAATATATATATATATATATATATATATATATATTAAGAGCTATCATTGGTTTCTTAATTTGAACAAAAATAAGATAAACTACTTGAAATATAAACATAATTATGTTATGCATTAGTATAAAATATTTAGTATTTGTAATAAAATTTTAAATACAAAATATAATAAATTTTTTAAAAATATATTTTATTTAAGTAAATATAGAGTACTTTAGGTAGACACTCCCTTCCACCACATGGACATCCCTTGTCATGCACCCTTGCATACATACAATAATATAATTATTACACACACACCCTTGCATACACACAATAATATCATTATTACACACACACCTTTGCTTACACACATTAATATCATTATTATACATACACCCTTGCATACACACATTAATATCATTATTATACACACACCCTTGCATACACACAATAATATCATTATTACACATACATTGATATCATTATGTGAATTTGGACAAAATGTTAATCTAAAAACACATGCAACTTGATAATAAAAAAAATGCATTTTGGATATGTGGCTTTGGGATGTGCGGGCATTTAGGAAGGACTTGACTCCTTTACTACATATCATACTTTAAAGTATACTCTTTAAATAAGTTCCAACTTGCTTTTTCAATTTGCCTTATTAAATGCACAAAAGGGCAAATTTATTGTGATTGTGCAACTTGCAATGAGCTTTGGTGTGGATTTTTAAGAGATTTTTATAATTTTTTGCTCTGTTTGAGGTTATGAAAATTTGGCTATATTACAAGGAAAATATTAGTTGAGAGTTGGTGAAGTATTAAGGTTCCATGCATTGCGTAATACGATCACTTGAGAGGAGGGACTCCAAGGTCTATTGGCCAACATTGCACCTAACAATTTACACAATGGCACCAACTAAGTTGTTATATTTTTGGCAAAAAAGATTGGTCGATTGCAAATAAGGTCACAAGTCTTGAGAAGTGCATGCATTGACATTTTATTTTTTCTCTATACAATACAATCTTTGCTTTCAATACCTTTCATTCCAACAATCTTGCAATTTATGCATATTGCTATAACCCTGTAGATTCATTTTAATCTTATTTAGATATTAAATACAAAATACATGTTTGAACATCTCCAAAAGCAAATTAAAAGAGTGTATTGAAGCCTATTTAGAGAATATATTTCAATGTAAGATGTGTGGCAAACAGACTCAAGTCCATCTAGAATACGTGGACACTCTCTTATTCAATGCTCCAAAACCAAAGCTATTCATCTAAAATTCAAAATTTTTGTTCCCAAATTATTTGGATTTCTAAGTGGATGTCTTGTCAAAAACATCACAATGATATTATTGTTTATATAAGAATGTGTGACATAGGTGTCTATCCAACAAAAGAAAGTGTCCACTTAATGATTATCTAAAAAAAATATAAAAAGTTATTTTTATTTCTAGGTATTAAAATAAAACTATCACATCAATTCAAAAAGAATGTATAAGAACCTATTATTTATTTATAATAAAAAACAAAATTTGAACTAAGAATTAAATATACACATTGTACATAATTACTACAGAGATACATAATTTTTACTTGTGACATGGACATCATCTTATCCAATATACAAAAAATGTGAGTTAAATCATTAGTAACATATTGTATAAGTAAGATGTTGTCAAGTACTAACATTAAGCCTTATAATCAACATTAATGAAAAGAATGAAAGTCATAAATTGATTTTATTTAAGAACTGATACAGTGAGTTTTTAGTTTCTAATTTTTGATCTCAACACAAGTAACCTTGAAAGTTCACGAAGTTACTTACTTGTGAAAATTATGTTTCAAAATGCTATGCAAATAGTGTGAAAAGAGAGATAGAGACGTGATTGTAGACAAACCCTACAACAAATCGACGATTTTGTTTACAAACATACGCAATGTTTCCATCTCAGAATGTCGAATTTTTCACAGCTGAAAGAATACCGACACAAGAGTTTGCGGTGGCAGATTTCCAAGTCAGCTGACATTCCTTAAGGCTTTCTGGTATGGTGTTTGACATTACCTCCGCCAGTCAGTATGCATCAAGAATGTGGTGGAGTTCCTCAACATCTGACCCCGAAAGGAGGCGGCTTGTTCGCTGAAGAAGCTATCAACGAATCGGAAGGGGAAGGGGGGAGTGGGGGGGGGGTGACGGAAGAGCGTTGCGGCAGCAGCAAAGATCCGAAGCCCCGAAGCTCCGAAGCTCCGATAGGGTGGAAGTGGACCAAACAGTGCGTGCCAGGGTTCCTTGAAACCGTTGGAAGGGGATGCCTGGTTCCCGCGCTCGTGGGTTTTCGCGCTCAACGGGATTGCATATCCGCGTGGCGGGTGGTTGTTTCCTACAGACATGGTGCGCCACGTCGGACTGTGTTGGGTCTGGCCAATGATAGGCGAGTGTGGAGTGGTAATGTGAATTGGGGAGGGCAAGGCTGAGGATTAGGGTTTGGCGCTCCATCGTCTCCGTCGCGGTAGCGTCAATGGGCCTTTCGATTTTGTTACTTTTCATTGGATTTGTGTCGCGGCCACCGTTGTAGAGCACACCAACGCATCAGGCTGCCGGAGTTTCTTGTCTGGAATATTTTCCCGACGGAAATGGGAGAATTTAGAGGTCGTTTCAGCTCCCTTTTTTTATTTTTTTATTTTTAATAAATTTGTTTTTTGACCTGAGGGAGAGGGTCCGGGTGGTGTGCAATTCAGAAGGAGGAATGTTGGAAATGTAGTTCTGGTGATTAGTATTTCATCAATGTAGTATAGAGAAGTGTTTCATATGCAGCATTTGTTTAAGGATGCGAATTGGCGTCGTCGGACTCCGGTGGCTTGGGGTTTAAGTTTTGGCCACGCCTCAATGTTTGATATAATGTCCTTTAGTCAATGGTGGCGATGAGAGAGGTTGTTCAAGGGAGATTCATTTTTCGTTTTTTTGATTGTTTCTAGTCTCGACAGAAGTTTTTTTCCTCCCTAGTGATTGCGTATTGGGATGATTAGCTCGGGTGGCATTGCTGGGAGCAGACCTTTATCTGGGAGAAACTCAATTTCGCAATGTTGCAGATGCTCCATCAGTAGCAATTTGCAGACTGATCCAGTTGTTAGGGTAGTCCAGGGTAATTCTTGGATTTGTTTGTGAATTAATGGCAGGATCGCCTTCATTATGGACGAGAGGTCGGCTTCTAGGTTTTTTAAGTTTATTGAAGTTCGGAGTTCGCAGGTGATAGTTCTCAGGTTCGGATACTGTCATTATTGTAACACTTGTATTCATTTGTCTCTTGGAAACGGTAAAATGCTGTGCCTGAATTACTCTTCTACTAAGAAATTGGCATCTCCATTGAGCGCGAATAGACTGAAGTACTCTTGGTCTGACCGTGGAGGTTAGGGTTTTTGCGATCTGTAATCTTCGCAGATATCTAGAATTCCTTTATGAAGCTGGTTATGTAATCGGAAGCTCTAGTGTGGTCGAGGAAGCGCTTTTCTTTTTGCTGTTGATAGTCTAGTTCAATGTTCCCTTATCGTTACATCTCTTTTTGTATCTTTCAAGCATGCTCCAGTACAATTTTTCAAAGAGGTAGTTCAAGCAACCATTCTCGCCAATGCATTTGCAAGGGCTAGTGTGCCTGAAGCGTTGATCTTCTGGTAGAAAGGTTTCAAATCTTCATTTATTATTGGACTAGGTGGCATTATAGACGACTCCGTGTTAACTCTTGAATTTGTCTGTCTAACTCCGAGCTAATGATCCTCATGGACTGTTCATTACGGAATTTTGATAGCAAGAGATTTTGAGGGATTTGTGTTCAGTTCATAAGAGAATTGACTCAGTTTCGCGGTGTGCGATTCATTCCTTTTTTTGTGCCATACTCCTTCGATAGGTCACTGATTTTTCTATTCAACTGTTATCTCTATTCTCCTCTGTTTTCTGGTTATAGCTTTTTGTGGATTACTATAAGTCCGTATGCACTGAATAATGTGCATGCATGTAAGATCATGATAGTAATCTTCCTCTTTCGCCAACTTTTAGTTTCATTGCAAATGTTTTTTTCATGTGGCACCGAATACTTTTGTCACCAGCAGCGATTATTCTTTGCATAGAGTTTTTGTGCTCTTCATACGAGTAGCTTCGTACTCAGAAGCTTGCATTGATTCTTCCTCTGTTTCTAGATGTCCACGTTGTAATTGACTAACGTCATGTATTTGTTTAGCAGTGTCCGTGTGAGATGCGGCTGGACTGGAACGCTCTGATGCAAAGGTGTCCTTACCGCACTTTAGCTGTTATTACCTCCTCTAAAGATGAATGAAGTTCTTGCTTCTGGAAGTTTGCGTGACAAAAGTATTTGTGGACAAAGAAGTTGGTGACAAAGCAGCCTTTGGACACAGAAGTTGGGAAGTAGTGGAAATAAAGCAAGAAGGCGAAGCAATGACGGCCTTCGATGCCATGCATATTGCACGCGAGAGAGGGGACCATGATAGACTTATTGGGAGTACAAAATCTCGCGAGATTTCAACAACCGAGCTGATGCACGGTGCAGGTCATGAGGATAAGTTTCTAAAGGTAGAAATTTTCAATCTGGAAAGTGACAACAGTAGTCGATCTGATCAAGGATCCATAAGAAGTTCTCGAGGTGATGAAGTTGTAAAGCAGACAGGGAAACGACGTAGGCCGCGAAGAAGTGAATCAGAGGGTTTGGAAACACCACATCGAACAACGAGGTCATCCAAATGTAAAGAGGATTCAATTACAAAACCAGCGGGAAAAAGGATGACCGAAATCGGAAGCTCTAGGAGCAGTCCAATGTTCAAGCAGGTCAAATTCGAAAACGGCTGCTCAATAAATCAATCTGGTTAGTCGCATGATCTCTCAGGATACAATCAATATGTTTGTGATTATTATATTCGAGCCAATCTGTGACTACCAGGGGAAGCTTTATCATTTCATTCAGGATTTTCTGCTATGAATGACTTCTAGGTCAATACATAACATTTTAGATGTATAACTTGTGCATGTGACTTTGTCAATTCTGAATAGTCCTACAAATACCATTCAGCTTGCTTTGGCCTGGTAGTATAGAAATAAAATTTTAATGATTCGTGTTAAATCTTCCACATAGACCTGCTCGTTGATCTACATCATTCCACTAGTGTGATAATATTAATGATGCTTTGGTTTTTGGTTATGGGTGGCAGGATTAACTGATGCTGATGACCGCGCTGAGGCATGTGCAGCACTTGCATCTGTCATGGAAGTTCATGGTATTTCCAAGGTAGTGGTAGGGTCGGCAGCTGATTTTCCCGGAGAGGCAGGGGTAGACAGCGTGGAGCAATGTCGCATGTGCAAGAAACCTGAAACTGCAAAAAATACAATTGTTTGTGATGAGTGTCGGCAAAGTTATCATTTAAGCTGTGTAGTGCTTAAACCTAAGCAGGCCGTAGAGAAGGAGAACGAGCACTGGCAATGTGAATTCTGTGGTCCGGAGCTTAAGCGGCACGGCTGGACATTAGGCAGGATTACTTCACAGTGGGCCCGGAATCAGGCAGATTCAAAAAGGGACGGGTCTGAGTCACACCTTCAATATGGTGTTGTTTCATCACCTGATACTGATGTAGCTGTTGAAGATTATGATAATGGAGCACATATGCTGATAACACCTGCCAAAAAAATAGGAAGTGATAGTGGAAGGGCTGGTGATGTTGAGAACTTAAGTAGAGTGGCGATCAAAGACATGGAGCCTGCTATTTCTCTTTTTAAAGAAAATGTGATGCCTGTAAAACGAGGCAGAGGGCGTCCAAGGAAGGAGTCAACAGTTTTGAAGGATCAAAGCATTGCAAGTGCAGCGGTGGATTTGGGACCTCGAGACAATGGGTTCAGTGATCAGCAACCTACTCTTAACTTGGGGTAAATTCATCTTTCCCTGTTGATACGCTAATAATAGATTGTAAGTTAGATGTGTGGTTATTATTATTTGCACTATGTTTACTTAGTAATGCTGTTGCATGTAACCACTATGAGGTTCACGTAGTACAGATTATTAACGAATTGTTGGCCAATTTGTTAAGGGCTTCATCAACGTATAGCGTTCAATTTCCCTTGATAATCATAAGTTTAGGTCACTATGTAATGTGGCCAGATCTTTAGGGTCATCGGCTTGTCGGAAAGAACTGAAGAAAAGGATCGATTCAAATGCACAGAATGCAGGTCAAAAGGTATGTTGTGGTTGCCCTTAACTCAGTAACTTATCGTGAAACTTTTACTACCAGTTGTGATACTCGTCACACTTTTGCCTACTCTCCTGGAGTTTGAATGCTTAGAGAGAAGCTGTTTCGTAAAGAGTATTCTGATTGAGAATTCATTTTAAGATACCAACCAAACTTGCACGTCTGGATTCGGGGTTGTTGGTGGCTACTTGAAGACTCATTTCTCGATCATGTGTATGGACATTTAGGGAGTGCATCAATGCATTGAAAGGTTCTATGTTTGATGCTGCAATATGATGTAATCTGGGGCATCATTTTGTATCTGAAAAATTGATGCCTTGGTAGGGATTCGACTACTAACTATTCTCTGTTAATGGCAGCTGGATTTTCCAACAAATCCTGTAGATTCATTGGTTAAGAGCTTTAAAGCCGGTACAGAGACGTTACTAGATATCGGGCCTGATGCGCATATTGAGGCATCTGGGAAGCCCTTTGCGGAAGACATTCCAGCTGTTAAAGAAAATCGCAAGCTTCCGCCTACTGGTGAACTTTTCACGAAAAGAATTCCCGCCGAACTTGTTGGGGATACTCTTCAGGTATGATACATCTTATCTTGAATTTTATAGGATTTTCACCCCACCGTTTCTTCCTTCGTTTGCCAACCATAAGTTTCAATAATCTCTGTATCCTAACTCTTCGTCCATTAGTTGAGGATCGTGGTGAGTTCATTAGGAGACCATTCGTATTCTACTAATAAGTTTCGAACTGTGGCACAACTTTAGTTGCTTGATACAATAGAAGATGTTTTCTGAATTTCTATTCTTGTTTCGTGACCAAGGTTTGGTAAGCCTCTAGTAATGCCCATTTCAATTTCAAGATTCTGTTCACCGTCACTTGAATCATCCTACTCAATTTATATTTCTGTTATACACTTCTGCACTCTATGAAGCGTATTCATCAATTTTATTGTACAGGTCAATTTACTAAGAATCTATGATTTTTACGGTTGTCCTATATGTATGGTGACAGGTTTGGGAATTTCTGTGCCGCTTCTCCGACGTCCTTGGTTTGACATCTCCTCTAACTTACGAGGAATTGGAAACAGGTTTGATAAGATTAGGACCTCCTGTGGCAGACACAATTTCAGACGTGGAAGAATTAAATTCTGTCGACCCTAGGAACAGGGAATATACGGGAAAAGTATGTACCGAAGCAGATCATGATAGATGCGATGAGCGAGTTACAGCAACAGCTGGTATTTCGGGGAATTTTCATGTTCAAGAAACTGGTGTTTCGCCTGAAAGTCATATAAATTCTGTTGTTCAAGGTGATGATTTAAAAGCCAAGGGTTCAGGTTTTAACAAAACTGGTATGTTAGCCAGTGGGCATAGGCAGGATATGTCCATAGGTGTGGAAGCTGGGAATCTGCCACAAAGCACTACTGTACAGGAGATTAGAGATATGACACCTATTCTGTCTGAATCACTGGGAGAAGAGGTGTCTGCGACAGAGAGGGCAGTGGCATTTGCGGATGGCACGCTCAATGAGCACTTTGTCACGATTTCCAGCGTGCACATATTACTTCTAAAGTTACTGCTTGCTGATCTGCAGTTTCAAATAACTGGTAGTCCAAACGTGTACAAATCTGAAGAGCCAAAGAGAAAGGGACGTAAGCCCCTTTATGAGGTTCCACAAGTTTCACAGGACATAGTAGTCCCGGAGTTCCCAAATGATCTGCCCATAAATGATGTAACCTGGCCAGAACTTTTACGAAGGTATTTGATCACTCTTGTTGAGGTTGAGAAGTACGGAGATCTCACGGAATTGAGACCGGAAGAACGAAAATGGTTGCTGAGATGCCTTCAAGGTGATGGTGGTGTACCATGTGGTGCACTCTACACAGTTGTTGGTGTTGAGAGTGATGCACAGGTAGGGGAATAATATCTTCATCAGAGCTGTTGCATAATCGCAGTAGTCTCTTTACCTATCGCAAGTGCTTTCAGCTAATAACCTATCACATTTAATGATTCTATTTGAGTTATCTGGTACCATCCTGGTACTATATTTATGTGTTAAGCAGTCTGAAGTACGTATGTGCAAACACAATATGTATATGTGTATCTATATACCTTCTTTTTTGGGGGGATGCTAGAATCATGGTATATCGTCTGAAGAGTCCTGGTCTTCAGACTTTCTGAATCACAGCCGCAAGGTCCAAATCTCTTGCATGCTTTTGCAATTTTCGTGGATGGAAAACTTCTGGATTCTTTATAAGCGTAGCAGTTCATTGTTGCTTTCTGTTGGTGAAGCTCGGAAGTCAATTTCTGATGCGCAGGACATTCATGTTACTGAAGTCCCTGCCTGTATTTATTTCAGGTTCTAGCTGAGGCTGAGAAAGAACTGGCCACAAAGTCAGATGGAGTGAACGAGGAACTAAATGACCCCGTTGATGGTTCCGTCAAGCTCCCCCCATGGGTAGAAGTCTTAAAACCTGTAGCGAAAATGGCCACGAATGTGGGTTCTCGGATTAGAATCAAAGTGAAAGAAGCCCTGGAGTTGGGCCCTCCGGAGTGGGCTAGAGACACTTTGGAATGGTCGATAAGCAAAGATGTTTTTAAAGGCAACGCTTCTGGTCCAACCAAGGTATTTTTCAATATTCTATTTTGACTCAGAGAGTAGTGGTTGCACCGACTATCTGGAGCCTCGATGATGTACTTCTTATTAGCTGCTGTATCTGATCGCAATATTATTTTTAATAGTCAAAATGCAAAATCAGTTGATACATGTGAACCATTGCAAAGCTGTGTTTTCATTCATGAGTCTTGGAATATTTTCATCTTTTCACTTTTCATTGAATGACTAACAGGATACATTGTAATCCTACAGAAAGCTGTTATTGAGGTCTTGAAGCATTTTGATGTTTCTCCTTCTTGCGAATCCCCAACTTACAAGACAAGGACAAAGCGGACGATGCCCTCAGTGGATCAGCTCATGCAGCGCTGCCGGGTTGTTTTGCGGACAGTGGCAGATGCTGACAAAACTGATACCTTTTCCATACTTATAGGAGGCCCGGAAGGGCATGGTTCTAGAAGGCTGCGGGGAATGGTGGCACGCCCTCTCGATTTTCGAACTATTGATGCCCGCCTTGCTGCCGGGGCTTATGGTGGATCTGTTGATGCGTTTGCGGAGGATGTGAGACAGGTGTGGTGCTCAATTCTATCCTCTAGGTTTCTGATAGCCAGAGGTCATAAACCTTAAAAGTTCAATGAGCTGCGTTTCATGATCTTTTCTAAGATATTAATTTCTAAACCTTGGAAAAGAGGGGTTCGGATACGAAGATCAAACAAACTGCTGTTTTGGTCGGAATAGGATGTCTGTTCGACCTTCTGTTATTTCCATATTTGAAATCTTTGGAGCTTATGACTGATCCAGTGCCTTTACATGTTCAGATATGGAAGAATGTCGCGTCATTGCAAAAGGGAGGTGAAGTGATGGAGTTAGTATCTAATCTATCTCAGCTTTTCGAGGATCTGTTTCAGAAACAGGTATATTGCTTCGCCATTCAGTGATAAGTGGGAGGGAAAGCGCTTCTTTTTCTTACTGCAGAAGCTTATTACGTCGCTGCTCAATCTCTTGCCATGTTAAATGTCTATTTGCTGCATCATTAATGCCCAGATTTTCATTACTTGCTCTCTATCCTTGAGAATATAAATACGTCAATAGTACATTTATTGTCATGGTTGCAGTACATAGTACCTGTACCTCAAAATGCATGTAGTGAATTCGTTTGTGGTATTCTCAGTATCATCTTCATTTGTTCTGTTATTCATTATGTCACTCCTCTTTTCTTTTCTTTATTTAACCCTGGAGGCGAATTCCTGTGATACGCAATGATTTTCGTCCCAAATGTAGTTCTGTTGGTAGGAATTAATGTAGAAGAGTTTCATGCTATGTTGTGCAGGTCTTAAACTTTTTGAGTGGCATCTCAGAAGTGAAAGCGGAGGAGTCCAAGATTAATGTAACCAATGCTGTAGAGGAGGGTAAAGAGAATGCTCCATTGACGAGATCAGCTACAGCTGAGAAGCCGGACGAGAATAAGCTGCAGGCGGCTCCTTGGCAAGACACTGATACTTGCAGAGTGTGTGGGGTAGACGAAGACTACGAGAGCATCATGTTGTGTGACAAATGTGATGCAGAATATCACACCTACTGTCTGAACCCACCTCTTGAGAAGGTTCCGGAAGGTACTTGGTTCTGTCCCGAGTGTGTTGCACTTGATAAGGGTTTCCCAGGCAGACCATCTGGAAAGGACGGGGAAGTAGTTGAGCCTGAATCTCTGGAAGGGGAGGAAGAGCGCTTTTCTGCAGACCGAAATACGGAGGATGCACTGCAAACTAAAGGAGAGAGTATTGCGGAGAGCCTTTTGAAGCAAGTTGAGCTGAAAGAATATTGGCAACTTGAACTTTCAGAGGTGAGCATTTCTTTTCACCTTGAACATCATTTCTTATTTTTGACATTGATGAAGATGATTCTTGCTACATTTGGCTTCGAGTTTTACGGAAGTAAGTACAGTTTCTTGCGAAGTTATTTCATTCTGTGTTTTTAATTTTAAAAAATTAAACTTTGTTAAAAAATAATTTGAACAAACTAGTTTATAATAAGAGGTGAGTACTATTCTGTAATAGAAAGTTTAGCAAAGTTGTTCCCCACAAACATTTTGGATTTCTGTAATGTTTATTGATACTAGAATCTTTGCAGATTTTAGCTTAATTATCTCTATTTTTAACTTCATGCCTTTCTTGCTCTTTCTTTTGCCTGGATATTGGCTGAAGTCTCAGTAATCCGGCACTGTGGTCTACTTTAATTAAATTGAACTGACTGTTGGACACAATCATCAGAGACTTCACATGTTGAAATTTTTATGTGACGAGTCGCTGAAAACTATTGAAGTCCGTACGCACTTGGAGAAGAGCGTTGATCTGGCCTATGATCTTCAGCATCAACTTAGTAGTTTACACGCACAACGGGACGGTACTGTGATTACTGTTGAAGAACAAGGAGGGCAAAAGAAGGAGACTGCTGAAAGCTTGAAATCGCGATCACACAGTGTGAAAGGTGCAGAAGCGAGTAGTGTCGATTCCTGGTCTAACCGGTTAAGACATCATTCTTCTGGCGTCAGAGCTGCTGAAGATATCACTCCAGCTTTGCCACGACTTCTCAATTTTGATGCTGATAGTAAAGAGGATGAGAATTCATCTGAGGAGGACACCACGACGAGAAGAGTTCCCAAGTCTGAGCAAGACAGCAAGCATGATGTTGCAACTATTAATGTTGCCATCCATGTTAATCATAGATTGGATGAGGTGATCAAGGTTGCAGATGCAAGCCCATGTGCGATTATTTCTGACAAACTAATTACTGATGTTCCTCCTTCATCTGATCTCGCTATTTCAGTTAGTGCCACTGTCACTCCGAAGAGGAAAAATAATGATGTACATGAAGGTGAAAAATTGATGGAAATTGAACTGAGGGACGCGAATGCACCAGAGAGGATAACGACCAGAAACAGCAAACGTGCAAAATTAGAAGAGCACAATGAAGATGGTCAGCCTGAGGTTGAGGTCACGAAAGTCTCAGCAACTTTAAATCAAAGAGAAAACTCTGCTGTGAAAAAGAACAAGGAGACCGAGGACAATCACATGACTGATCAAGGTGGCATGGAAGCTGAACGAGTCGCTGGAACGAGTGTTGGAGTGGACGCTGAAAGATTGCATATAAGTGACAGTCCAGGTGAATGGATTATGTAGTTTTGGTCATTTCTTCTTTTGATTCTTGCTGGCGGGCACGCAATAATTTTTACATAATGGACTTTTTGAGAATATGCTATGCATACAATAAAATCTTTGATCCTCCTTATTTAGCTCATCAAGATTTTATTGGTATTACTAATTTTGGTTACTACTTTTAGCTTCGTGGGATTTGCCAGTGTGCACTCAACCTGTTGTAATTTTGTGATCTATGTGATTAGGTGCAAAGAACACTGCTGTTGATAAGGCAACAGATCTGTTAGCTGAATCGGGACGGGGAATATCACTACGATCTAACCGCTGGATTCCTGCACTTTCCAGCTCATCCGATGGTAGTGTCAAGACTGGGATACCTGGTGGTGGCCTTCCACCACGGATACCAAAACGGAAGCTTGAAATGCTTTCGAGTTTGGAGACTCAAAAGAAATTTAGGACAGATGGTCAAAGTATTCCTACTCTTGGCGAAGTTATTGATGATCCGCAGCGTAGTGAAGATTTCTCTGACCTCCCGAGACCGGGACCCTTGCAGTCACCAACAATTATGGGCTTGGTTCCCTCGAATGATCTCGTTAAGGTGGACGCAGAAAGTATCAAGTTAGAATGGAAGCTGCACAACACGACTTTGCGGCGTGACCACCTTGGCACTGACGATATTGGCAGGCATTATTGGGCACTTTCTGGACCAAATCAGACACCTGTACTTGTGGTTTCGGAATGTGATGTGAAAGATAGAGTCGAATTTGAATGGGAAGAGGAAAGTGCTTTCTTATATGTAGAGCAAAGTGCAAAAGGGAATGACCATGTACATAACACATCGAGTGGTACGATTTTTGCTCACTCTGTTCATTATTTGGTGAAAGTAATGCATCTTAGAGCATAATAACGTTACATAGAATCTGTGTAACTGCACGGTTTTCTAGAGCATCTTGGAGATAGAAGCTACTAAATCAGTTGCTTATGCAATATTATTAACCTGAGCATTTACTAGGATATATTGAGAGTAGAAAGTTATGAGGCTGCAACACTGGAGGAAGACAAAGGTATTAATTTTAGCAATTAGTCCAATATTAAGCCACAATTATCGTTTACTTCTATTTGATGCTAATGTTCGTGCTCATTTGTGCAGATCATACTGCGGATAGAACTAAGGTGAGGACGCGTTGGTGGGTGTACAATACGGAGGCATCCATCGACTCTCTCTTGGCGTGGTTGAATCCTTGTGTCAAAGTGGAGCAAGCTTTGAAGAAATCCATTTGCCATTGGCGGGAGTCTGTGCTTGCTAGATTTCGTGATGTGTTTCATAAGCCAAATGAGGAGGAAGTGAGTAAAAGCCTTGTAGGACACTGCACCAATGAATCTTTTAAAAAAGGATGGGATGCTGCTCATAACTATAAGGCTGCTTCCAAAAGGTTTCCTGTTTTAAAAGCAACCTCTATTCTTCAGATGAGGTACGGTTCGGGTAGTTTCTCCGATGGAATTGTGCAAAAGAGAGCTGCGCTGGCTGTGGAGGGAAGAGTAATCCGATGCAGCTGCCTAGAGCCTCTGTGGAAGTTCAAGTGGCACTGCCAAGCGTGCCATGAGACTTACGAATCTTCAGCAGCGCTTGAAAGTCACATGAACGCTTGTCCTGTAGCTACCGAATCCCTTGGTTTGAAGAAAGGAACTGGAAAGGGAAGCAAGAGTCTCACACCGGAGAAAGGAAAGAAGAAGACTGGTTCCTCTGAGAAAGGAAAGAAGGACAAATCTGCTACACCAAAGAAGGAAGGAACCAAACGATTGTTAGGAGAGGATACTTGCGTGCGCAGTTACGAAGAAAATTCTTTGATGTCATGGGAATCTTCAGAGCCATCACTTCACAGGCATGCAACTAGAAATGTAGCGGAGGTTTCTCATTCAGGTGAAGCAGATGGTGACGGCAATTTCGGTTTCACGGACGATGGTGTTGATGATGCTTTCTTTCTTTCTGACTTCCAAGATGATGCCCACAACCCAGCCGTTGATGACATCGAGACTGAAGATTTTAGTACGGGATTTGGATCTTTTTCATCTGTTCTTCAAGATGATGAATGGGAGGCTAATCTGCGGCCGGATAGGTCACAATTTAAAAAGAAGAAACATAGCTTCGGCAAGAAGTCTTCTAAGCTACTTCTCACTCCTGATACCAGTGAAACGGCTCTTGCAAATTTCGACTATGCTTCTTTGCCAATGACTTTTGCTACACCAGACTCGACCCGGGACAGAATACTTCAGATTGGGTGTATAGCAGATCAAGGGCCAACATTTGCTCCGGCTCTGCATTTTGCGCCAGCATTTGATCCCTCTCTTATGATTCAGCCATGCTACCCCGATCCAAAAGATAGTGCTACAAATGTAGTTGAATTTATAGGCTCATATCCACTTCCATCTTCGCAGAATAACAGTCTAGCGGAAGAATCAAACACTAAGGATTTTTGTGAGGGAGGCCTGGATGCTGTGTCGTGGTATGACCCTCAAACTTCAGGAGAGGCTCCTCCTGACGTCGTCTTTGCGCCAGACCTAGAAGACGCTGAGGCTGTTGTGCATCCAGGACCAGAGGTTGCCTGGGATTTTAAATGGACCGAATTAATAGGTCTCCCGAAAATGGAACCTGAAGGGAAATATGTTTCTCGCCTGGACGATGGGTGCGGCCTCGATGAAAATGTAGCAAAGAACGCCATTTCAAATGATGACCTGCAGCCTATTTGTACCCGCAATACCAACAAAGATGAAAACGATTCTTTGAATGGCGAGCTGGAACCAAGCCGTACAGTTAATGTCTCCAGTGTGGAAACAGATCTTCCTAAAGATGAGCTGCGACCAAGCTCTGATTTAGAACTTCCAGACTTGGCTCCTGTCAGTTTACCTGAGTCAATGCCCCCTCAGAATTTTGAAGCGCCTCTCGAAACTGTTGCAACTGAAGCACCAGCGGTTGTTCCAAGTTCTGTAACCATGAAGAAACCTTCTAAGAAATTTGCTGCGCCAGAGCCTTCACTTCGTCCTCTGGTTGGAGAACAGTATGGTGTTTTAACAGGATTAAAAATGAGGCTGTTGGATATGGAGGCAGCTTTGGGAGCGGACGCCCTGATACCCTCGAAATCTGCTCCAGCTAGGTGTCGAGCGTGGCGTTCTCTTGTTAAATCTGCTCAATGTATATACGAGGTAATGTCTTTTTACTTAACCGGAGTGCGAAGTTAGTGATACCTGATATCTGTCGACTCTCATCAAAAATATCCTTAAATTGCATTTGTAGCTCATAGATTTGTTTTGTTCTTTGCAGATGACCAAAGCCTTCATCATCCTCGAGCAAATGGTACGGGCAGACTGTGTGAAGAGAAGCTGGTGTCATTGGTCGTCGCTTTCAGTTGCTGCTAGATCTGCTACCCTCTCCACCTTGGCTTTGAGGATTTTTGCTTTCGATTCTGCTGTCACTTACAAGAAGGATCAAGTGATTGCTGACGATTTACGACGGCCAACTACGGTGAAGAAGTTCAACAAGAAGAATCATGTGCAAGTGCCCTTATCCTCCAAGAAGAAGAAAGTCAACTAGGTCAGCTGAGCATGGCCTGATGTTATTGAGATATTTGTACTTCAATTTGCCTAAACATTTCTGGTTGTGCGATTCTCAGTTCGTCTCAAGATTGGAAGGCTTTTTTGTGGGATCCTTAGTGTGTAAATATAGTTGCCACATTCCAGTGACATCATTTTTTGCAATGAATGCTGGCTGTACCAGCTATTCTTACTGCTTGCGCCAAGTTATAGGGCTTCTTACTGCTGTCGTTAAGCTATATCAGTGACAGCTAGAAAACCAGCCGTTTTGAAGCCAGCAGGTCACTTGCATCCAATTAACCCCTATCAATTAATCGACGTGATATGGAGGTGCTAGTTCAGTAACCAGAGTTGTGTATCTCACCTTCATAAATTTTTTGGTGCTAGTTTCTCGTACCTGATTAACTGTAAGGCTTCGTTGTAGGAAAACACTCTGGTTTTGTCATGACGATCGTTCATGTATCAAAGAGAATTGATGCCAAAAAAATTAACCTGATTGTTAATATTTCTAACTGAGATTCTAGTCCTGCTTGTCAACTACCTCTTCAACTTCCATCTATATTAGTCCATCTATATCAACTTCTAGTTCTTAGACATACTCCATGTTTTGATGGTTTGCATTTGTAATCCTCGGCTACTTGTGACTCTTGTTACGCTTGCATCTCAGAATTGTTGTCTCTACGTTGATTAGGATAGTACAAACGACTGTGAAATTTCGTCTTCTCCAGTTCAAATGATGTGACTTGTGAGTAAACGGTGAATAAGTCTCACCATGAAATGAATAAATTTCACCAACACGATTGATAACAATGGTCATTTTCCAGCTCTTCTTCTCAAGTGTGCATCGATACAAAACATGTCCCTACTTTTTTGGATAAGTGGTGTCTGGACTAAGAAAATGCATACCGCAGAGTATCAACTGTCGAAGCTTTTACCAGGATTCTCCTTCTAGTCTTATTTACCGATGAACCATATAGTAGCCTTGAGTTCGAGCTTGGGTTCTTCCTCGAGCTCTTCTCTAGTTTGAACGTTGTTGCGGAATTCTGCACGAAACTTCCCAAATAGTCAGGATTCTGTTTCAAACAATGATCCAAATAAACCTGGTCATCAAAACAATGCAGCTCATTTGAAATAGACCCCTCACTGCGTCAACTCCAAGTCATATTTCACGACACTCAAGCAGATAGAATATATATATATATATATATATATATATATGAGCAAAGCATATTGTTTGTGCATTGAAATTGGCGGGATTATCAGAAAGCACTAGTTTAAAGACTAAGGGGCTTAAAAGTTGAGGAGTTCCTAATTTTGCACAGCATCAAACATGGATGCACAAAAATAGTCTCGGTAAGAATCGTAACATCTCCGCTGCTCCTTTCTATCCCACTTCCTCGTCACTATCTGAAACTCACAAGGGAAACATACCCGACTCAGTTCCTCAGCTATATTGAAGAGACTCGCTGCAAGCGGACATGCTTCCTCTGCATACATGCCACTGTTCGGGTCTGCGGTATCTATCAAGAAGAGCATTTCGTGAGTCAACAAAATCTGACCAGGAATAGTGAACACATTCAGTACATCCAGGAGATAGGTTAAGATTTTCATCTGGATAGTGAAGGTCTTTAATTCCACCGCGCTATATGGTAGTTGAAAAATTGTTATGATAATTCAATATGACACAATACGCCGGAGTAATTCTTCATATTCGACCACTGTTGGGTTGCATCCTTACATCTCCTTCTCTTTGGATTCCCAGAGCTTACCAATTTGAGCAACAGCTTTGCTGGAGTAGGACTCCTAGGCCCTTCCTCTACCTTTCCATTCTTCGGTTCCAATGTGGCGCTCTTCTTCCTACATGCTTACTTCCCCTCCACGCACGCTCCAACAGATTCAGCACATTTGTAACACACGATCAGGGCCTTCCTCCTAATCAGAATTGCAGTCCATGAATCACAACTCCGTCCGTCTCCTACGCTTCTGCAACATAAAGCTCGTTGACGCCAACACCTGACCACGATGCATCAAACTTTGTCTCCTAGTCGAGTCTGAATGCCTCTACAACTCCAGGATAGGCAATTTAGAGGTCACAAAGCGCCGCACACATCGGCCATTCCACGATGCACGATGAGCATATGAATTCCACGATGCAAGCACAGTCCGAATTAAAAGTAAAAGTAAAATAAAATACGAAACAATGTACAACCAAAACTTTCTAGAGCACAATTGCAGTACAAACCGAAATTCGTGTGAACTAAACACAAACACAAACACAATCACCTTCGACCATGAACAGATCGGCGTTGCGAAATATACATATGAAGAACAATTCAGCGAAGGTGACGACGTTCTTTCGTCGGATTCCCTGACGTCACTGAAAATGACCGACCGACCGACGAACGAGCATCGTCTTCTCAACTGTCGTCGTGAAACTCCTTCCTTCTGAGTTCTGGCGATAAGAGACTGCGGAGCTGGATCATCTTGAAATCTTTTAATTTCCTAGATGGGCGGAAGTCAGGCCTAATGTTTAGAATTTAGGGCTCGGTGCAATGGGCTTGAGCCCGTTCTCCCGAATGGGCTCATTCTTACTAAATCATATTGAAGCACACAAGTTTAAAATTTCAGTGTTAGGCTCTTCACAAATTTTATATCCTTAAGACATGAAAAATAAAATAAAGAAAAACATTGTGAATTTCTATACCAAAAATATATCTTCTAAAAGTATCATTCAAAACTAAAATTAAGCAAACATCATACTCTAGTTATAAAGCACAGCCTAATTCATACTTCATATGAAGTAGACCATTTATTTCTAATTCTTATTTTGATACTAAATTCTTCTTCTTTCTTCTTTTTCTATCTTTTTCTTTTTCCTTCCTAGAGTTTTGAGTTAAAAGTCTAACTCCATTTTTTATAATATAGTACTTTGTTATGGCATCCAAGCATCAAACTTTGGTGTGTACTTAATAAAAGGATCATTGGCTCTAACATCTAATTTTGGTGCATATCATCAACAAATAATTACTAATCCAATGTGGTGGAGTAGAATAAGATTTTCTTAAGATAATGTACACATGTTATGTAGAATAATATTCTATAAGAATGTGATTGTGATTAAGAAATGCCATCCCATTGCACTTTTTGATTCCCATCATACAAGTGCCCATGTTCTTAATAAAGTACAAATTTCAAGGCATTCAAAACTAGAATCACATTATTGAATTAAATTCCCACATGATATCATGATTATATAACTCTTTGGTATCCACAAAGAGAAAATCAAACTCTTATTCTATATCAATTGTGGTCTATTTTATCTGTTGAATTTACATTTAAAAATAACAACCAATTGCTATGCCACCATGCTCATTTTGTACAATGTAAAAAGATGGGTTGTCTTTTTAGTGCATCATTCATCTTTCTATTTGTACAAAATGCTTTTATTTGTTACACATGTCTTTAATAAATAAACCCTGCTCACTAAACTAATTACTTTAGTTTGAAAAAAGCTTAAAATGAGTATGCTTTCAAAAATAAATAAAAAATTATTTTATTGTATTCTAATGTGATGGGAAATACTTGATTCTGTATGTGTTTCTATTTTCTTTTCTTGTTTTTAATTTTTTTAATTTAATGAGAAACAAACGTGTGTAGGTAATTTTAATGGTATTTGAAGGGGAAAAAATACTAAAATAAGGACTGCATATGCAAAAAAAGAAATAAACAAAGAAAGAAAGAAAGAAAGAAAGAAAAATGTTCAAAATGGCAAGAAATTTAAATGTTTTTATAAAAGTGTGTATATGCAAATCAAGGATATTTTACATCTGATAAACAATTATATACATAGATATTGTTTTCTTGCACATAAATCATATATAATAATAATTTTTAAATTTTAAACTAAAATTTCATGCTTAAAAATTACTGTATGTATATATAACGCACATTGAAAGTTTGAAAACATCTTAAGAACTTACATAAAATACATTTTATCTTGAACAACCACTCAAATCAAGGCTTTCCAATGAAGAAAGATTTGTCAATTCATTTGGTAAGCTTGTCAAGCTTGAGCAATATCTTAAATCAAGCTTTCTTAAATAAGAGAGATTTGCAAATTCATTTGGCAAGTTTTTCAAACCTGAGCAACCATTCAAATTAAGTCTTATCAAAGAAGAAAGTTTTGCTAATTCATTTGGCAAGCTTGTCAAGTTTGAGCATCCACTCATATCAAGTATTTTTAGAGATTTTAATTTTGTCCACTCTTTTGATATTATATTTAAAGTTTTGTTATTAAGTAATCTCATGTTTGTTAAATTTTTAAGGTTCTTAAAGCCTATTTGTACTATATTAAGTTCAATAAATCCATCTAAATCAAGTCTCATCAATGTACTAGTTGTAAACAATGTTCTAGGTAGAATTTTACCAAATGTAAATCCTATTAGACTCAATATTGTCAATTCTTCAAATACATTCCAAAACTCTTCATTGCACATTACAGAGGACAATTTTACTTTGCTGCTATACAGATGATGATAATGATTATTTCTTAGTAACAAAAATTTTAACTTGTTTGCATTTTCTACCAATAACATAAGTATTTCAAAGACATCTTTACTTTGCTTTGCATCAATATTACATGTAAGAAATCGTAAAGAGCAAAAGTGTAATCCTTTCATAATAAACTTTCTCAAAATATCTTTCATATTATAATCAAGAATTATATCCTCCAACTAATCAACATGACAAGAGAATAATTAGAAATCACAATCCATAGCTTTATCAAGTACTTCAACCATGTACAAATTTCTAAGTTTTTTATATTGCAACACACAAGTTTTGTAATATTGTTCTTAATAAAAATTCAAATGTCTTCTATTCTATTTTTTTTAAATATTTATTTTATGTCAATAATTATATTCAAGTTATTCTACCACTATTTGAAAGTCTTACCTTAGTTGTTATTCCATGCATTGGCACCATATTTGCATTCCAAATTCGTGTGTCTTTGTATTCTTTTTCTTCTTCAACAATCTTTCGTCCCATATCTTGTAATTGATCATGTACTTTTACTACTCTATCTTTTTCTATTTTTATCATTGATTGATGAACCAACATATCCAATACATTACTTACATCTTGCTCTTCAACTCCACTTTTCTTATTGGTCCATATTTGTATTATAGTCTCTTTCATTGTACCACCCCATTTCACATTGTTACAAAAGAAGCAACATATGTCTAAAAATATGTTCTTTTCCTCAACTTTCATGGCATCAAAACTTATCTTCAAAATAGTCCATAGCTTATATTCACTATCTATTTCATCTCTATCCAAAGGTCTTCCTCTTCATAACTTTTGCAAAGCTCTTTCGCAACATCTCAACCTCTTTTGTCCTCCTAAAAATGATCCCAAAACCTTCAAACTCAAGGGTAGACCATTACAAGATCTTACAATCTCTTTGCCAATTTCAGCAAGTTCTTTAGGTAATTCATCACCATCCCTACAAGAATAAGTTGTAAACAACTTCAAACTTGCATCTTTGTCAAGTTCTCCAATATCAAATTTATGAATCTTTGTAGGGTAGCTTTTTACCACCTCCCAATTTTGAGTTGTCACAATTAACATCCTACCTTTGTTAGACCATAGAACATCCATAGGTACTACATCATTAATTTGACTCTTGTCCTTCACATCATCTAAGATCAATATGAACTTTTTGCTCATCAATACTTCTTTTATCATAGCTTGTGCTTCTTCTAAACTCTTTGGTTTTGATTCAAAGTTTAGTTGGTTCAAAACTTTGCAAATTATTGAAAGAGCACTATACTTCTTTTGAATACCTTCAACAAAGCATGATACCTTGTACATGTGTTGCATGGTATCAAATGTAATCTTTGCTAATGTAGTCTTTTCAATTCCACCCATACCAACAAAACACAATGCATTTATTCCATTCTTGCATAGATGTTTGATGTTTGACAAACGTTGTTCTATACCTATTACATTATCTTTACAATCATGTACTTGTGCAAATAATCAAATCAAGATGTTAACAAAATATACAATTCATGCCATAGTCTCTAAATAAATAATCTAACCACATATTCATATTTTGACAAAACAACTTCATTAAATTAATTTACACATATTTGAATGTGTAGATCTTGAAATCAAACAAACCAATGCAAGGTTCATATCACACCAAATCTCGAATATAAAACTTATCAATGTATCACCAATATGAACATCCTTTGATTTACTCCTTTCATGATCTTCTTTCTTAAATGCTCCAAAATGAGGTGTTTTGGCTACATCAATTCCGACCAAGTATTTTTTCTTCAATGTTGTGAGTCTCTTACAAATGTCCCCAAAACTTGGTCTTCTAGAAGGATTCAAAGTCCAACATTCTTCAATCAATTTACTCAAATCATCACAATTTGAAGGCAACTTTGGTCTTTCACCTTTCTCAATCTTTTTCAATAATTCTTTTATAGTGTTGATACCATCAAATGGATCTTCACCTGAAAGAATCTTAGAATATGTCATTGCAAAAGAATACACATCTGCTTCAAAAGCACACATCTTTGTTGATTCCATTGTACTTTTCAATATCTCTAGAGCTGTGTATCTTAAAGTCCCATATATGTATTTATTTTCTTTAACTTTTTGATTCCTACCCACATTGATCTTTGAACAACCAAAATCAATCAACTTCACAATAGCATAATGTAAACCATTACCAGATTTACCACCATCTATAACATTAAGTAGTACATTCTCCAGCTTTAAATCTTGATGTGTAATTTGCATGTCATGTAAATAACACATTCCACTTACAATTTGATAAATAACATCAATATGAAAGTAGTATGGCATTGCTCTTTTTGCCTCCAATATGTTGCTCAAACTTGTTTGCATCAATTCCATCACCAAATATACGTTTTCTCTTGAATTATTTATCTTTGAAGTCTCTTCATTCTCATTTGTATCACTTTTAGCAGCATAATAATATTTGATCAAGTTTGGATGGCTTGTGATAGCTAAGATACTCATTTCTTTCATGAACATATTATTCAAACTAGCATCCATTATTTTTGTTGCAGTTGCAAGTCCAAACGACTTTGATTCATAAACTTCTCCAAATAAACCTTTATTTATGTTTCTCCCAAGCTCTAAACTTTTGATATTACTTGATACTTCCAAAAAATCCATCTCTCCACCATCTACACGCCACAAGTTCCTCAATCTTGTTGATAGATACTTTACTAATTCACAATCTTTAAATTGAACATCTTTACTTCTATGGTCCAATCATTTGAAAAGTTCTTCACCATCATATTTAACTTCTTCACGAGTTGAAACATCAAACAATACAAGTATAATATCTTTTTTGGACACTTCTTTGATAATAGATTAATTCCCACATCATAACAAGTCTTCAAGTCCCATAATAACTCTCTAAACATTTCTTTGTTTTCCATTTGAAAGATACTTGCTTCACACCATTGTTCTTGTGCACAAGCTTTTATCAACTTGTATATCCTTAATGTCATATACTGAAATTTCTAAAATAGAATTTTATATTCACTCCTTCCATTGCAACAAGCTCTCAAGTCTTCAAATACTTTGATAACACTGCCAAGTGGTTGGCAAATATTTGCATATTGTTTTTTATTTAATACAACTTTTGTCTTCAATAACACCTCCATTTCTTGATTGTAATTATAGCATTCAATAAGCACATCTCCAATATCAACTTCTCTTGCTTTGAGTACAACTCTAATATCCTCCACAAATTTGTTACAAAAATCCATAGTAAGTGCAAATCCCAATGTACAACAACCAAATAAAAACCTCCACATGATTGAGACAAGCTCCATGAACATCTTTACAAGATAGGCCATTGCAAATATTTGGGAAATATGTATAATTTACTTGTATAATAATATGTATAATTTACCAATCACATGAATAAAACCTTAGTGCACAATTTACAACATTTCAATAAATTATAATCACCAAAAAAATATGTGTAAAGTTTGTATGTATTTAAACTATTACACATGCTTCATACTAATAAACTTTATATAGACTAAATAAATCTCTAATTACATTTGTGATTCTTTTTCATAACTTTATTTATTAAGTAATCAATCAATGAAAAGTCCACCCTATGTAACAAATGGCTCAATAGACATTCCTAAACAAATAAGTTTGAAGATGTTCTCACCATACTCCAACTTGAAGATCTCTTCCGTCCTTTAAAGCACTCCTATCTCACAATCCGATGGCACAGAAGCCTAGCCAAGATACAATTGTAATATGTTGTTCAACGCATCTTCTTGCCAATATTTACAATATTCAATCTTCTTAAAAAACCCAAAACCTCTCAATAGTTCACTGGCTTGCATTGGATACACCAAACATGAGCTTATGATCAACCCTATTGTGTGGCTTCCGATCATCACCTCGAGCACCATACTCGAAACACACAGAAAATCATCATAACAATCTAGGAACCAAAAACAAATCCACATCACTACCTACCATCCACGGCTCCTCGCTCTCACGTTGTTTGCATGCGGCACAAAGATGTCACAGCGTCATGTATTTTAGCGCAGATTTGAGCAATTTGAAGCGAGAAGACAGGACACTACAGCGAGGGTTTTACTGCAAGAGGGCGAAAGGAAGTATACAAAGGGACGCAAGGGGCGAAGCTGTAAGGATTGCTTGAAACCCTGAACAGAATGAACACAACACTGATGGGTTGTATCATCCAAGGGACAAGAATGAGCCTACTAACAAACAACGGTGTACCAAAGACAAACATCCAAATTAAGTATAAATGAAGATAATTTACAATAGTTCACTCAAATGTGAATATCAAATCACGACTAGATTCTTGACTGAATTAGTTTTAAAAATAAACCAGATTCTGTGACATATAGTAACTGGTAAAACCAATCGGGATAACGGAATTTATGTAAACAAAGGAAAAGTAACGCGCTTTCTCACCTTAGACTGCGACACCAACTGCTGGAACAATCCTTCGCTTGTTGCTGAAGTTTAACAACACCAGTATTTGTAGCAATCCAATATTTCACAGTTCATCATTGCTTCTCTCATAAGTTGGTTGGATAATCTAAGGTGCGAAGGGCCAGTTTACCACTTCAATTGTTGTCAAAAAGTTTCATTCTAACTCCAATTTGACTGATTCTAGGGTCGTCCCAAAGCGAAGATGGAGAGGCTCCAACACGACGATTTCCACCTCAAAATTCAAAATTCAACAATGAATGCAAGAGACTAGTTCAAGTAAGTCCGAGGTGACCCAATATCGAACCTACTAACAAACACTGGTGTACCTCACTGTATTCAGCACTACACACACACATGCACACAGGGCTTACAATATCTACTCAACATTGGTATCAGAAGTAAGATAAAAAAAAAAAAAAAAACAACAAAGGATTCGCCCGACTTCGGTGACCAACTGCATGAAATAGAAGATGGTGAGATAGAAGCGGAAAAAAATACGAGAAGAAAGTATAAAATAGAAAAAACTAGTATCCAGGATCGCCTTTCCTCGTTCTTCTGTCTATCACATACTCGCCCAGGACGACGTTATCTGATAAGTGTCGTTCCAAACTGGACTTGTTGTCCATGGTGAAAGACGTGGTCTTTCAGAAAGTGTTACAAGTGAATGGAAGCTTCTACTCGTTGGTTGGTTTGGACAACCGCAGTTATGCTTCAGGTGTTCCTCTTCAAAGGTGAAAGTGCTGTTTTTTGCTACTTATCTCGGATATTTGTGACACTTTGCTCTTACGAAAGAGATTCCTACAGTCGATCCCGTGTCATCCTTCTTGCTGTAATTGATCGGTGACACTGGAGAAATTTCTTATCTCAAGGCAGCTGATGCGTTGACTCTGACAACAAGCCCGGTGAAGCTCGTCGGGAGGTTACCAAATCTGAGTACGATGTTCTTTTGACAGTTCAATCAACAGCATTGTAAGCGTAATGTAATCTCCGACTAAAGTTCAATATTACCTGTAGTGGAAGAGTCCCACGTCAGAACTTCTGTTGAGAACACTGAGTCATTCAAAATATATGACACAAACAGATTGAGCACATTTAGTCTTTTAAGACATATGACACAGAGAGATTGCAACTGTGAGTCAAAGAAAGCTCAATCCTCAAAATGGACTAAAAATCTTTGTAGATGAACAAGTTTGAAGATGATCTCACCATATTCCAGGTTATAGAAGTCTTCCGTCCTATACATCATTCGGATCCGCTCCTGCCTCGCAATTCGATTGCGTACAAGTCTAGCCAGGATACGATTGTGATATGCTGTTCAATGCCCCGTCATCTTTTTGCCAATCCTCATCCCTGAAGTCGGAATCACAAAATTAACAAGCAGACAAACAAATATTGAGTACACATCATGCAAGAATGCAAGACAGCCCAAGTCAATAGCAAAAGATTCAGACTTCCGCTAGATTAACATCATAACTTACAGTATCCACAATATTCAATCTTCTTAAAAAACCCAAAACTTCTTGATTGTTCACGCGCTTGCATAGGGTACACCAAACATGAGCTTACGATCAATCCTATTGTCTGGCTTCCGGGCATCACCTCGAGCACCACACTCGAAACAATGAAAGCCATCATAACAATCTCGGAACCAAAAAAAAGAGAAAACCACAGGATTACCTACCATCCACGGCTCCTCGCTCTCACGTTGTTTACGTGCGGTAAAGAGGTGTCACTTTGTTTGCATGCGTCATGTATGTTAGTGCAGATTCAAGCAATTCGATGGGAGAGCACACGCCAGGGTTTCGCAGCGAGAGGGCAAAGGGAAGTGATTAAAGGGTTGACAGGGGTCGAGGATCTGTGGTGCGCTTGAAACCCTGCACGGCTCGGATGAAAAGAACATTGATGGATTGTATCATCCAAGGGACGATAATGAGCCTACTAACAAATAATGGTGTACCCAACTGCATTGAGCACAACACGCACACAGGGCTTACAACATCTACTCAACATCGGTATCAGAAGTAAGATAAAAAAAAAAAAAAAAAAAAAAACAACAAAGGATTTGATTGGCTTGGGTGACCAACAGCAAGTGATAGAACAGAAAGAAAGAAAAACAAACAAACAAAGTAGTATCCTTGATCGCCTTATTCCAAACGATTCGAGTGATTTGATATAGTATGGTTGGATGTTGAGTTGGAACCCTGTTTTCATTGCTGAGGCTTAACTATTTGCAAAGTATAAATGTGTCGTTTTGCCATCATTATCCTCTATTAGAAATATGAATGTATATGTTTCTACTTTGAAATTGTATCGACAATACTTAGGATGTCATGTTAAACTACAACAAGTTGAAAAACCAGAATGAATAGGGACAAGCGTTCTGGTGTTTCAAAGTTTGTCTAGTGAATCACTTTATGCAAGTACAAAATATAATCTCAATACGATCAGATTTTCATTTCTTTTATCATTTCTCTTTGAATAATAACCACTTTTTGTTTATAGGTCGAACAAGAAAAAGATGGGTCATTATTTGCACCTTCCAAAATACACAATTGGAAGACTTGCCACATTAGAATAGGCTAGTATGTTCATCAATGAGAGTACTTATGTGATTGAATCAAGTGTTTAATGTTCCGCTCATCTAACAAGGAAATTTTTCACTATGTGGAATCTTTGTTAAATATGTTTATACAAGCTATGTCAAAATTGAAGAATATATTCTTTTTGTAAAAAAATGTCATACTTAAATCTCATAAAATCTACTATCTTTCTTATATTAATGAAGTATTTCTTATAAGGATGAAGCCTTCTTTTAACCTAAGTGTAGCAATTCCTATTATTAATAGGAATGGAAAATCAGTCATTGCTCTATGCAAAGTTCTATTAAGATAATAGCATGTCTTCTTTGAATGTGATCGGTAATTTTTTACTTCTCAACCACAACATTTTTAAGTGAATTACAGCTGGCAGATACTATGGCCACATTAACTGAGGTTATACATGGATAGTACATCATATGATTTGATTCTATAGTTTGGCAATTTTATATCAATTGGCCTAAGCCTACATTGTTTATTTTTTAGTAGTGTGAAAGAATGACCTCCTTAAGAAGAGGGCAACCCATTTCCAAAGCCGCAAGGCCTATATCTCCCACATTCTACACCAAAGGAGGCACCATTTCAAGAGTTGCAATGCATTTCAAGAAATCATGGAGATGATAACAACATCAAATATTGTTCTATTGTGACAATAAAGTTGATGAAAATTCAAGAAGTATTATCATGCCATGATATATTTAAGTCTATTAGTAAATATATCTGACAAACATTGACATCTAGGTGCATGAAAAGAACGTATCCTTGAGCAATGTTGGTTAATCATACATCATCCACTCGATGGCATCCTTTCACATTAAACAGCCACAGTTAGTAACACCTTTGACCTATTGCAATTAAGACATTGTTCCCTATTTTTCTAAGTTAGCATCCAATGGCACAAACAAGATAAGTAAACTAATTGAATATGAACTCTTTTGTGATGGGATGAAGCTTCACAAACAAACACATTCACCAAGTCAAATAAAATCACAAATGTCTACAACAAATTAAAAGATATCTATTACAAAAATAAAGATTAAAATTTATCACCTTCTCTCAATGGGTTCTAAATTCTCCTATAGCTTGATCGCCAATATGGATATTATAAATGGGCAAAGAAGTCATACAAGTGCAATGTATAAAATAATATCACACAAATTCAAAACTTGTAATTTCTAAGTGTTGGAAGTAAGAATGACAATATCCACCTTGTAATAGTGTCAAATGTATAACCATCGTAGTAGATGATAACCAAAAGCAATACTGCAAATTGAAAAATCACCAATCAATGAACAATCAACCAAATGTAGGGCTTGGAGCTGATTGCAGCCTTTTCCAACTTCCATAAGTTTTTCATTGTCTATTCTTTGATAATACTTTAGCACAAGCTCTTGAAGTTCTTTGCAAAAAAGTACATCAAGTTGGAAAAGAAAATCCCTCAGAAAGAAAATAACAAATCAAAGTGTCTATTTAAGTACAAAACGCGACCGACAAGTAAAAAAGACCCTTCATCAACTGCAAAACATCTTCTAGGAGTATCAAAGTTTAATAATCATTACTTCACTTCAAATTGATATAAGCCTAAACCTCAACATATGACATGAAGAACTGTAAAATATTGATGTTTCATTATGCTATAAAAGAAGTTTTTTCTATCGACAAAAATGGCTTACAACTTGAAGCCTTTTAGTTCGAATGTTATGACAACGATTTATTTCCAATGCTTCAAGTTGGAAATACCACCCGGCAATGGCAACTAGGCTGCAGTCATCCACGTAGTATGAGTCACTCAATGTGACTTTTCTTAATTTTTTGCATCCTCTCTTTATAGCCACTAGACTTCTGTAGATAGAAAATGTGTGAGTTAATAAATGATATTATGACTGCATAAATAGACCACTTTGTACTTCTTTTTTTAAATTTAGGTTTTTATACAGAGATGGTATGTTCACAAAAAAAAATATGCATAGTAGGCATTTTTGTAATAGTTTGTAATTTTTTTAAATTGAGAGATTTAATATCATGGATAAACAAACTTTTGTTCATAATGATATTGTCCACAGAGAAACAAGTCTTGGAAGAAAGCATCAATACATGATTCACCAAAATAAAATTATATAAACTATAAAAAAAAAATGGTTGATGTAATTTGTTAATTATATAATAAATTATATAAATAAGAAACTTGCTAGTCTATAAATTTTTGAAAGCTGTATAAAGGTAAAGTTTACAATAAAGAATAATTATGGCCAACAACTTGCAAAGCTTTGTTACACATATTCACACATTGTAGTCAAAGCATTTACTGTTGTGCACAACCCCAACCAATCACCAATACACCATTCTTCTCAATACACTCGGAGTCCAAAGTAAACTTCCTGAAGATGTTACAATTGGTATCCACAGCCTGCAACTGAAGGCAAATTATGAAGAGGTGGTCAACTGTCAAAACCAAACAATGTACTTGAGGAATATTTGTATCATCAACATGTAATCCAAGACTTAATACATCTGGACTTATATAGACTCTATAGTTTTAAGGCTATGCCAGACAACTTATCAATTGTAGTTAATTAGATTGAGAAAGCATGATATATATAAAAAATGATTTATGTGAAGAATTAAATGACCTTCAATGCCATATTTGTTATACGAGCAAATGTCAGAATTATGAGCAACTAAAGTAATTTTTCACATCCTTCAGCAATTCTTTTTCTAAATATTACTCCACTTCTCATTGTCACCTCTTCAATTAGTTAGCTTGGAGATGGTTGAAGCTCAAATGATCTCAATGTGGCACCTACATTGCAAGAAAAGTGGAGAAGGTCGTACTAGAAGCTCAAAAGTTAGTAAGCATGAGAACTATAGGATATTTTGCAAAGAGCTGGGGTGTTGCAAAAACCTTTGTTTTGAAGTGTTTTGCTCTATGAGCTCCTATTCTATACAATTATAAAAAGAAATTATTAATAATAGAAATTTATTTATATTATGTATACAGAACGACATGGTGTTGTTTATAACTAAGCTTGTTGTAGGTACTGTAGTTCTACAAATGAGCTCAAATATGGGGTGTCAAATTCAATTATTTTTTCTTGATCTTATAACAAACTATTTAAGCTGAACACAATTGTTGTTGGCAAGGTTTTTCAAAATACTTTCATGGATCTTCTATGATATGGAATCTTTTTCTTTAGAGTGGTAGCCATTGTATGTCATCAGCTTATGAGTTAAGAAATCAGATAGGCTTACTTTGTTAACATAGTTAGGTCTTGCAACAATGCATGCCAAGCTTTAGAGGATGAGTAGAGCATATGAAGAGTGACAGATGGAGATGATGCAATCTAAGACATCATTGTAATCTTATACTTCTTCAACACTGCATTGCATTTCCTATTGCTAGTCAAAGTTGAGTTCTAAACTCTGGATAAATATTCTCACATAAAATATTTAATATTATTTGTATAGAATCTAGATCTCAAGAAAGTTTGTCTATAAAAACAATCACTTCAGGGATTGGTATGTTTTTGGATTTGATTCTTGATAATAGACCAAATCTTCTGAAATGTACTACTTTTTTTAGGCATTTGTGGCATTGTGCTCTTACAAGAAGATTTCTTACAGTGGTTCTTATATCATCTTTGTTATTATGATTGATCAATGATATTAGAAAAATTTCTTATCTTGAGGCAACTAGTGGATTGAATCTAAATAATAAGCCTAGTGACATTAATAGGAGGTTTTCAAATTTGATAATAATGTTCTTTTGACAATTCAATTAAGAGCATTGCAAGTGAAGTTGAATGAGGTTTGAGGACTTGAACTCATGCAAGCCATATAAGATCCTTGATAAGTAGATTAGAATTGTAGTATACTCAAAATTTATCTCAAATGATTCTAGTAATTTATTAAAGTATTATTGGATAGGATTGGATGTGATATGTCTTTTTGAAATATGTGATTATATGCGCTATGATTTTGAGCGTGTGCAAATCATTGATTTCTTGCAGCAAAGATGTGAAGTATTGAATTGGTCTAATAACAGTGATCAACTTGACTCAACCGTAACTTTTTTGAAATTATAAACGACATGCGGTAATAAAGTGAAAAGACTATCTTAAAATGCCAAAAATCAACAACTTAGCAATTCAGTAAAGAGGGCAATAGAATGGATCAATGTGAGCAAACCAACAAGGATGACGAGGAAAGATCAAGTAAAAATAAGTGAATAAGATCAAACTAAAATTATACAAGTGAGGCACTAAGGCAAATTAAAATCAAAGGTGAAATGTAATCAAAAGGCAAACAGCAAGTAAACTAGAAAACTAAACAAGGATTTTTTCTTGTGCTTATTAAACAACAAGTTGTGTTACAATCGATTTGAGTTAGAAGCATATTGGAGGCATTACATACTTTACAAGTTTTGATTGAAAATGTGAAAGTAGTGACAATAAGAGCTACAAATAGAATACAATGATGAAGAATCTGACAACAAGGAATTTGAGTGATACTATAGAAGACATCCAAAAGTGTGATTAAAGAATGGTGGAATTTGTAAGAGAACTATGATTAAAAAAGAAGAAGTAAAAAATATGATGTGTAGGATTTTAATTGTTTGCAAAAGAACTAGACTGAAGAGATTATCAATAAGAACAACATTTCATCAATATAAAAGTTTGATAAGTAGACAAGTACAATATAGTGTATATTATAATTGTAGTGTATTAATTTTGAAACAAAAATTACAATTGATACATACTAACAACCTAGTGAGAAAAGGATAATAATATTAGTTGATAAATCAAAAGACTTGCCAAATAGATTTGAACAAAAGAGATGTTTATTGTATATTTATGTGCAAAACTGAGTAGTGTGCTACATAAAAGCTTGATAGGTGGATAAGAATAAATATACATGATTTAAAGATGTATAAGATGCAACAATATAGATATTTTGAGGTAAAATTAAGAAGCCTAAAACTAATTTAAAATATATTAGAATGTATAGGATAATGATTTTTTTTTCAAATGTATTAGATTTCTTTGAATTTTGTTATAAGATCCTCCTTTGAATAAACAAGTGTTTTATTATTGGAAACAATTTATATTTTTTGTTTTGTTGATTTTACTTATTTATTTTTTATTTTTTTATTTTGAAAAATTATAAGTTGTAGCAAATAGTTTTGTATTAGTCAAAGAGGACAAATATAAAACCATCATACAATCATTAGTATTTGTCAAATATTTTTTTTAAACTATCATGTTTATTTAAGTTTCTACTTTTTCTATTATATCATTATAATCTATTATTAGACTCAAGAAGTGAATCAAAATTGTAATTTTTTTATATATGTAATTTTTATCAAAAAAATAAAATTTCTATATTAAATCCAAACAAATATTTTTCTTAAACTTAATATTATATTATGAAAGTAAAATAAGTAAATATATAAATAAATAAACAATATTTAAGTTATATATTTTTCTTCAAACACTTGTCTAAAACTCTTAAAATTTTTATTTCTATTTCTATTGTATTTTTGATACCATTCAAGACTATATCATCCTTATGAATAAATATTTTTATGAATTGGTTATACTTAGAATTTAAATCTTAGTAGATATATATATATATATATATATATATATATATATATATTAGTCAAGATATATTAGTAGATACTTTAATTTTTTTTATTTGCACTTATCCTTATTCTTAATCTAATTCTAAGTTTAAGATAATATATGAATAAAAAATTTAAAATTATAATCTTGTCAAAATTTATTATATTTTTATGAGATCTATTTTTATGATATATTTTTAAATAATTTAATTCTTTATTACAAGGCTTGGAATTATTAAAAATAATTATTTAAGAAAATAAATAAATAAATACATAAAATAATTTAAAATTATAAGTTTAAATATTTATTAATTAAATTTTATTTATATTTATATTTTATAATTATTTTAACCAATTAATTAAGGATTCTATATTCAATTATATTTTTCTAAATTAGAATCTACTTGATTTTAATAAATATTATTGTCTTTGTACCCCTTAGTAACTTTTTCAAGTATAATAAGAAGAAATTGATTAAGGCTATTATTTGTAAATTTGGAAAAAGAAGATAAAATGTTGTGCCAAAGATGATGAATCATATTAATTATTATATAAGATTAGTTATTGTTATTATTAATTTTCGAATCTTATACTTTACTTCTAATTCTTTAAATATCATAATTATTTTTTATATTATAATTACTCTTAGTATAATAATTATACAAAATAAGATAAGATTCATATAGATTTAAAATGATAAAATAACTAGAGATTTATAAAAATCCCATAATTATAATAATATATCAAATAGTAAATCAAGCTTAATTTTTAACTTTTGAATAAATATTTCAGCTACTTCTTTGACAATTTGAAGGAAATAACTCTCATTAAAGAATTATATTATTATAATTCCAATCAAATAGCAAGTAATAATATGCTAATTAAAATATGCATAGAGATTAAAGGTATTGAATTGAAAACAATAATCTAAAACCAAGATAACTATAATATTATAGATAAATAATATAATTAATGAGATTTTTTATAGTAATAGTTAAAAAATAACATAAAATATTATATTTAAAATAATATATCATTTTAATTTAATGACTTCACTTTCTTCTAACCTTACAAAAATAAATTATTGATGCATGTTGTTACAAATTTTTTAGATTTAAGTACATTATAAATCTTTAAATCTTTATTTGATTTATAATTTTTTTATATATTTCTTGCTTATAAAGTAGCTATGATACCTTTCTATTCTTTAGATACATATTTAGATTAAATTTGTAAAGAATTACAAAACATGCAATCTTTAATATAATATCATATCTAATGCTTTAATTATTATATTTGTTTCAATTACAACATATAAATTTGGAATAATTCTAAATTTTTTATATATATTATAATTCAAATAGATTTATTTGATTACTTATTAGATATCTTCTCTATACATCTATGGTTTAAGTAATTTTTAAAATTGTCTTTCATTTATTATTCAATTTTAGTTTTAAATCAATGATGGATTGTTTTATATTCAAGCTTTATATATCTTTGAGACCTTTTCAAATCATAGTAAAGAAACTTATTTTTTTATATAGCAACATCCATTTATGATGTCAAAGAAACCAACTATTTATTATAAATCTAGATATCTAGTTGATTACTATGTGTACTCTTAGACATTGACATTGACTAATAACAATCTTTTGAGAGATTAGTTGAAGCTAATAGTTGAGTCATGTGAAGTAGTTGTCACACTAATAAGAGATTATTATTGTTGACAACTACTTCTAATTGCCATAGAATTTAATTCTAGTTGTCATAGAATTTAATTGTGTATAATTTTAAATGTTAAAAGCTTCATATAATATGAGCATTACTATGAAAGAGAAATCATATTAATCAATGAATATGACTAGGAGTCTTTTCCATAGATTTGTAAGCATGTTATGACAATGAAGAGATTAGATGGTATTGAAGGATTTAATTGAGAATTTGGATTCCTTAAACGATTTCACAACAAAATCAAATGCCCATCATTCACAACATTTTAGAATTTTGATTGATTATTTTTGGAAGTTATGTAATATTGTGAGATCTTTTGATAAAAGAAATTTTAAGATATTCAAATACGTGGAGTTGTGGGATGTAGAATAATTCAAAGATTTGAATTTATGTTACATTATCAACCATTATTCATAAACAAATTTAAACTTCAAGGATAAAAAGTTGATAAAAGAATCCAACTTTTAGAAAGACAACATCATTGAAGAGAAGTGCAGATTGCAATAGTTTGAAGACATAGTAGAGTATTAGTGTATTGATGTAATGGTACATTATATCATGATAGATGAGTTGTAAGGTAGGAAATAACTTCTAAAAAACATATTGCTGAAATAATCCAAAAATATGGAGTTTGTAGAAACAAAGTTTTGCTAGAATAGAATTATCTCTAACAAGAGATTGAATTGATGCATTAGAATGTAGATTGTATTGTTTTTGTATTACTTTGTATTGAAATTCATACATCAATTAATATTTTATTATTATTTTTTGAACATATGTAACAAACTTATTAGATATGGCAAATTGAGGAAAAAAGAAAGATCAAGACAAGAAAGAAAGAAAACATGAAAGCAAATAGACAAATTAGTTTTGTCGCAGAATTGTTTCAAGATTTCTTTGGTTTTGAGCAGTACTATTCAAAGCTATCTATGATAATATTGCAAAGAATGTGGCTAGTATCTCTTCAAGGAGGAGCCACATGGAATTTTCTTACTCTCCACTTTTTCTTTTTCTTTTCCTTGCCACTTTGTTTTGAATGTTGAAAGTTTCATAATTTGTTTTTGGAAGTTAAGCTCTATTTTTTATTCCACCTACTTATGTGATTGTGCTATGGTACTATCAATACCATATTCATATACTAGTTTTTGATTCTTATGTCCAATTTCTTCTTGCTCACTTTGATTGATCCGCATGTTGGCTTCCAAGTTGACTAATGTCTAGGAATGATATGTAGAATGGAGCTTCTCTAAAAATCCAATATATTTGGTAGATTGATTTTCGCTTAGACTCTTTGATTTTATGAAAGGTGTGATGTGATAAGAAAGTAATGCATTTCAATGGCGTGGCAAATTCAAGTAGATTTTTTTTTGTTTGTCTTCTTTTCTTTTTGTGCTTGTTGTTTTTTGTGGCATTTAGATAATTCTCATATAAGAAAATAGTTTGACTAATATTTTATTAGTCAATAAATGCATTCAAGTTCTTTACAATATATAAAATATATTCCTAAAAGAACAAAATCAATAAGAGAGAGTATGAAGATTTGATAAGATTTGGTAAAGAATTCAAGTATAATGATTCACCTATCAAATTATGCAGTTAAAACAATGAGCTCATTAATTTGAAGAACCTCTTGAATTTTTAATTGGATGTTTAAAAATTCTTTAATATTTATAAAAGAGAAGAAACTTGTCAACTTTAATGTCTTGAAACTTCTTCTATAAGAACCTCACATATGGCTTTGATTTTCCATGAATAAGAATGATGTTGATTGCCATTATTATATATCTTTTTTAATTTTTTGATTTACATAAAGCTCAAATGTTATTACAAATTAGTTATATTACTTATTTTTTTGATTTTCTAAAGGACAACATGAAGGCGCCATTGTATTTAAGCATTTGATTCATCACTAGTGATCACTTGTTTGAAGAAGTGCAATAATATCCTATGTAATACAAAACTTTAAAAGCATGAACTTAGAAATGTCAAATATTCAACAACTACAATTTAGCAAAAATATCTTTTATTAAGCTTATTTTATTGATGACTCATCCTAAAAATGAGACTAAATTCTCTCTAAGATCTAAAACCCTTCCAATCTATAATAATATGAATTCCATCACAATGTAGGACAGAGCAGTTAAAAAAAAACTGAACGAAACTGAATAGAATGAAACAATGAAAGCCAAAACAAAGAAAAAGATAATAGAACAAAATTAAAAAAAAAATAAATGCAAACCAAATGTTATTGAGAGAAAGAGATCAAAGCCATATCTGATCAAGTATCCAAATGATCTTATCCAATCTTATTTATATTATTTTCAACTATCTTAGAATTTTTTTAGAATATTTTTAATAGTAAGCTCTACCAAGATAACTGCTCCTTTTAGAAGGTCTAGGCATGGATTCTATTTACATTACCACCATAAGTCCTTCTAAAATATTCTATAGTAGATCCTACATAGGCCACCAATCTAGCCCCAATTCTAAAAAAATTCTAAAAATGACTCCAACTACCTATCTCTATACATCAATAATATGAATATCTTATCCCTTCCTCATTATAATTAATTTTCTTCCACTTATATAGAATATCATAGTTTTTCTTCTAATAATATCTCCAAATTATTTCTTAATAATGGAGGAAGTTCTATGCACGTTTCTATATTCCATCATGGATGGGATAATCTTTCTACAAGACTTTATATTGAAGTTGCAGACATCTATTGCCATGGTAAAGGTAGCAATGTTTCAAAATGTTATCCAATTCATACTCTTATTAATCATCAATTACAACTGGTGGTGGTAGTGGTGGTTGGTGTTGGTCTAAGAAGCACTTTAGTTCAATATGAAACTTCTTGAGCTGCAAAATATAAAAAACCAAATAGATCCAAATATGTGGGAGAAGCTTGAGGCAGTATACAACATCAAAAATCACTACAAAAATATAGAAAAGTGCAAGCCATTGAGGTGCCAAGTCACGGACTTGAGTTGATGTAGCAAGTGGAAGGTTGGCATTAGAAAGTAATACCTGGTCATCCTTTTGAAAGATCTTGTATTATGGGTGGTTATCCACATATTCCTTTTATTGATTCTATGCGGTAAGGAGGCAATGTCGTGCCTCTTTTAAAGCCATTATAAATTATTGTATAAACCCATCTATTGTCAAATTATTAGTATTAATGGAATGATAGAAAGTTGTTGGTATAATCAAATATAGACCAATATTAAAGAAGAATGGTAAATAATTAGTACTTGCTTAAATATTATCATTGTAAATAAATCCTAAAGGCATCAAATATTCATCCTAGTTATTATGGTGAATCGCCACAAATGTCCATAGTATATCTTCCAAAGTCCAATTTGCATACTTTGTTTGTCCATTTATTTGAAGATAAAAGGTTGTGGACATGGCAAGTTATGTGCCTAGTAGGTTGAACAAAGCTTACAAATTCTACTCAATATTGGTATTAGGAGTAAGATAAAAAAACAACAAAAGATTCGATTGGCTTGGGTGACCAACTGCAAGTGATAGAAATTGGTCATAGAAGAAGCCAAAAATAACATAAATAGAAATAAAGATAAAAAAACTAACAAACAAACAAAATAGTATCTTGGATAGCCTTATCTCAAATGATTTGAGAAACTTAATATAATATCATTGAATATTGACTTAAAACACTATTTTCATTGTCGAGGCTTAACTATTTGTAGAGTATAAATGCATTGTTTTGCCATTGTAGAATATATAAATAAATTTTGTGATAAGTTACTGGTTGGTTATTGACAACCTTGACAATTAGACTTATGGTTAGGTAGTTTAGTTAGTAACAGTAGGTTGTTAGTGGAACAAATGGTTAAGAATTCAAAGGGTCATAATCTTTGGAATATGCTGGCCGACGGTCCATCTTTTTGGTAGGATAAAGAGGTTGAAGAAAGAGAGATCAGGATCAAACTGTGAGAGTCGTAAGCCGGGGTAAGCTTGGTACTACCTCAGTTTACTAAAGAGACTTTTGAAGAATTGAAGATTGGTTCTCATGGTTCTTTATTGCTGGAAGAAATTACTTGCTTCAAAAAGATGTTGGCTAAACAAGGTAGATCATTTGCCTTCGAATCTCATGAAATTGGGTGTGTGGATCCAAATATTATAACACCTATGGTTATCTTCACTGTACCACATGTACCTTGGAATCTAAGACCGATTCCAGTACCGAGGGCACATTTACCTAAATTGGTTGAACTATTAAAAGAAAAGATAAAGATGAAAATATTGGAACCTTCATTTGTGCCGTATTCTAGACAATAGTTTACGGTACCTAAGAAGAATGGGTCACTACGGTTTATTCAAGATATGCAACTGGTGAATGGAGTAACTGTCAGAAATGCAGGAATTAGGCCTATTGTGGATGAATTTGCTGAGGCGTTTGCTGGAAGGGCGATCTATTCAATGGGTGACTTGTATTCAGGTTATGATCAATTTCAGCTTACCGAAGGAAGTAGAGATATGACAACAATGAGGACACCACTTGGATTGGTTAGAATGTGCACTCTTCCTCAAGGCGCGACCAACTCAGTTGCGCATATGATGAATGGAATGAATAAGGTATTGAGAGATTTTATTCCAGAAAAGACTATGCCTTTTCTGGATGATGTTCCTATAAAAGGGTGCAGAGAAGGAGACAAGGATGAAACTTTAGATACGAGGGGGTGTCGCAGATATGTTGTTGATCATATACAAGATTGTGAAAAGATTTTAACTCGGCTTGGAGAAGTTCATCTTACATTATCGGGTATGAAGTCCGTATTTGGAGTGCGAGAGGTTGTAATTGTTGGACATTTATGTGGATCTTACGGAAGAAAACCAGATCCGACTAAAGTTGATGTAATTGGAAGGATGAAAGAGGATTGTGATTCTTTAACAGAGGTTCGCAGGTTTTTGGGTGCATGTGTATTTTATCGAATCTGGATCCCTCATTTTGCTCACATAGCGGATCCATTATATGAACTGTTACGCAAGGATTACCGATTTAAATGGGAAGAAAGGCATATTCAGGCAATGCAAAGATTGAAGAAATTATTGATGTCACCTCCAATATTGAGGAAGGTTGATTATAAGTGCAATAGACCACTGATTCTTACTATGGACGCTAGTCCAATTGCCATTGGATGGGCTGTGGGTCAAGATGATTCAAATGGGAGTAGATTTGTAGTTCGATTTGGGGCTAAAGTTTTAAGTATTCATCAGCGTGCATATTCGCAAGTCAAAAGAGAACTTTGGGGAGTTGTTTCGGCTATGAAAGCTGAAAAGTACTATTTGATTAGGGCAGTAGTAGTAATTGAAACAGATTGCTTGCCATTGCTTGGAATGATTATTAAGTGTTCAACGCCAGATATTGCAATGTTGAGATGGATTGCTTATATTAAGTCACTAAATCTAGAATTTAAGCATATTACTGGGAAGGACAATTTAGTAACAGACATGCTATCTCGAGCAAGATACGAGAGGGAGGATGAAATGGTTGAAGACATTGATGACGTTGGATTGAAATTCTATTCAATATCAAATCTCAACAAAGAAGACAAGCTATTTCTTGAAGAATCTTATGAAGGAGAATTATTGGATATTGGTCATTATTTGAATACCTTGACTAAGCAGGGAAATTGGTCTACAAAAAAATTCAAACAAATAAGAAAAAAAACATATGGATTTTTACTTCGAGATGGATTCTTATGGAAGAGACCGAAGAAAGGAATTGGGATGCCACAACGAGTGATAGGCAAGAAGGATGAAAAACTAAAATTATTAAAGGAGTTCCATGATAGTTTATGGGCAGGGCATAGAAGAATCTGAGCTACTTTTGCTAAACTCAAGGAACGATATTGGTGGAAAAATATGTATCGAGATGTGCTCTCATTTGTAGAGTCATATGAAATCTGTCAATCGTATTCTAATATCCGACATTGAGATGGTCTTCATCCTACGTATCCTTTGGCTATTCATTTTAAATGGATTGTTGATTTGGTTATTATGTCGGTTGGGTTATGGCAGATGAGATATTTGGTTTTAGCTCGTGAAGATTTATCAAATCAAGTAGAAGGAAGAGCATTGAGGACAAAATCTACAGAGGGGATTTGTAGGTTTTTGCTCGAAGATGTCATTTGCCATTACGGATGCGTAGGAAAAATCACTGCAGATCGTGGAAAATTAAATGCACAAGAAGCTCGTAAGTTCTTTGAAAGATGTGGAGTTAAACTATCACTGACTACTGCTTATAATCCAGAAGGGAATACAAAAAGCAAACGCGGTCACCCACCGATTGTAAAAGCCTTAGTTAAAGCTTGTAATGGGAAAGTTAAAGAGTGGCCACGACTTTTGTCATTTGTATTATGGGCTGATCGAACAACACATAGTTCGGTGACAAGATATATGCCAATAGAACTTATGACAAGTCGAAAACCAATTATGCCGATTGAAGAAAAGGTACTTACTTGGAGTATGCTACTATGGGAAGATGGATTGACAAGAGAAGAACTTCTGGCTATTAGGATTCGACAATTGGAGCAGAGAATGGAAGATGTGCAGATAGCATTGGAAAGGTTAAAAAGAGCTAGGTTACAAAACAAGGCGCGATTCGATAAGCAACATCGATTGAGACCAAAGCAATCGAGGAAGGTGACTGGGTACTTGTTTATGACAATAGTCTGGATAATCAACATAGTACTTTGCAAAAATTTTCAAAACGTTGGTTTGGACCATATGTGGTAACAACAGTTCATGATAATGCGACTTACTCATTACGGGAGTTAGATGGTACAAAATTGAAAATACCAATTGCAGGAAAGCGAATAAAAATATTTAAACGAACCCACATAGAGATGAATATGGAAGACCTTAATAAAGGTATAGAGATTCAACAGCAAGAAGATGAAAGTGATTTGGATAATGAAGGTGACGAAGACGAACAAGACAAAGACGTAGAGGATATATTCTGAATCAAACAGCAATTGGGTAAATTAGTGCATACCGGAGGATGCACAGGTTCAGAGGGGGTGGATGTCGTGTTGTAACACGAGTATACCGTGAAAATATAAAGAAAGGGGACTTTTATTAATGTTCAGTTACCTCGAATATTGGGAGCAATGACCAACTCCAGTGCAAATACTAAGTGGCCAGGTTCAGTCACCCCGTTACAGTCAGGCGAGGCATACTGAAATGCTTCGTTCGATTCCAATAACAGGAGTGAGCAGGAAGAGAAAGGACCAATTCACGTGATGGGTGAGCCTTGTTCGAAGAACCAATTGGATCCAATTTTGAGAATCCAATCGGGGTCTTAATACTGGACTCTTATCCAATATGAGACCTGAATTGGTTGGGCAATCCAATACAGTCTAATTATGGGAAAATCCAGGTCTTACTACGGGCCTTAGCCAATCTGATGCTGTCATATTACGTACTTTCCTGCTCGAGAATGCGCCGGGCGTCTGGCTGTAGAAGGTAGTATGGAGATTCATTGATAGTCAAGCAGTCTATCAGTTTTTGACTGCTGGAATATAAACGACTGCAACAATGTACCGTAAATCTATACGGATGCTCTTCAACTGCTTGTCGAAGTTTTTTTTTTTTTTCCCAGCCGATAGGTCTCTAGACGTTACAGAGAACCCCGAACAATCCAAACTGTTAATCTTCAATACCCCTTTGTACTTACGATCTTGTATCCACTGACTGTCCTGTTAGATTAACCCAATAAATTTCATTCACTCCGCATACTCAATCCTATAGACACCCCTTTAATCCTTCAATCACAGACGTAACTCGATTTTACAAAACAGTCAAGAGTATTCGAACCCACTTCATTTAAAAATCTCGATTCACCATTACAACACTGACTTCAGCAGCGATTGCCTCAGTCTTCCCAAAACTCTACGAAGAACAAAAATCCAAATTCTATGTCTTTCCTTCCCCGACCCGAAGCATGAAGCTCCTCCCTCTAATTCCCTTGATCTTCAAAAACCTCCAATGAAACCGAACTGGTAACCTTGTAAAAGCTTGAAAACTAGCTCCCCCCCCCGATTCCCCCCGAAAGGAAAAACCTTCTCCCTCAAAACTATCTCTTCCCCTAACCTTATCCTCTGAATTTCTTCAACCTTCCATCTTAGATCCGGAATTGGCTCCCGCCATCAGAGCTTAGATCCGAAATTGGCTCACGTCATCAAGGCCTTCTCCTCCGTTTTTACCTTTAAGAGATCCATTTACCATAAACAACGTTCCCTGAAACGGCACAGAGAACAAGACAGCTTGAAACAGAATCGAACCCCGTAATCGGGACCACATTGAGTCGCCCGACCAATTCAGGTCCTATATTGGGAAAGATGCCTGTAGTAACCTGGATGTTCCCGTAATTGGGTCAAATTGGTCGTCGCGTCAGATTGGCTAAGACCCGTAGTAAGACCTGGATTTCTCGTAATTAGATTGCATTGGGTTGACCGGCCAATTCAGGTCTCATATTGGAATAGAGGACCCGGATTGGATTATCGAAATTGGATCCAATTGGCTCCTCGAACCCGTCGTGTGAATTGGTCCTTCTCTTCCTGCTGACTCCCGTTATTGGAATCGAATGGAGCATTTCAGTATGCCCCGGCTGACTGTAACGGAGTGACTGAACCTGACCACTGAGTATTTGTACTGGAGTTGGTTGATGCTCCCAATATTCGAGGTAACTGAATATTAATAAAATTCCCCTTTCTTTTTATTTTCACTGTATACTCGTGTTACAACACGACATCCACCCCCTCTGAACCTGTGCATCCTCCAGTATGCACTAATTTATCCAATTGCTGTTTGATTCAGAATATATCCCCTACGTCTTTGTCCAGTTCGTCTTCGTCACCTTCATTATCCATATCACTTTCATCTTCTTGCTGCGGAATCTCTATATCTTCATTAAGGTCTTCCATATTCATCCCTGCGTGTCTTCGTTTAAATATTTTTACTCGCTTCCCTACAATTGGTATTTTCAATTTTGTACCATCTAACTCCCGTAATGAGTAAGTCGCATTATGATGAACAGTTGTTACAACATATGGTCCAAACCAACGTTTTAAAAATTTCCGCAAAGTACTATGTTGATTATCCAGACTATTGTCATAAACAAGTACCCAGTCACCTTCCTCGATTGCATTTGGTCTCAATCGATGTTGCTTATCGAATCGCACCTTGTTTTGTAACCTAGCTCTTTTTAACCTTTCCAATGCTATCTGGACATCTTCCGTTTTTTGCTCCAATTGTCGAATCCTAATAGCCAGAAGTTCTTCTCTTGTCAATCCATCTTCCCATGGTAGCATACTCCAAGTAAGTACCTTTTCTTCAATCGGCATAATTGGTTTTTGACCTGTCATAAGTTCTAGTGGCATATATCCAGTCATCGAACTATGTGTTGTTCGATCAGCCCATAATACAAATGACAAAAGTCGTGGCCACTCTTTAACCTTCCCATTACAAGCTTTAACCAATGCTTTCACAATCGGCGGGTGACCGCGTTCGCTTTTCGCATTCCCTTCCGGATTATAAGCTGTAGTCAGTGATAGTTTAACTCCACATCTTTCAAAGAACTTACGAGCTTCTTGTGCATTTAATTCTCTACGATTTGCAGTGATTTTTTCTACGCATTCGTAGCGGCAAATGACATCTTCAAGCAAAAACCTACAAATCCTTTCTGTAGATTTTGTCCTCAATGCTCTTCCTTCTACTTGATTTGATAAATCTTCACGAGCTAAAATCAAATATCTCATCTGCCATAACCCAGCTGGCATAATAATCAAATCAACAACCCATTTAAAATGAATAGCCAGAGGATACGTAGGATAAAGACCATCTCGATGTCGGATATTAGAATACGATTGACAGATTTCACATGACTCTACAAATGAGAGCACATCTCGATACATATTTTTCCACCAATATCGTTCCTTGAGTTTAGCAAAAGTAGCCCAGATTCCTCTATGCCCTGCCCATGAACTATGATGAAACTACTTTAATAATTTTAGTTTTTCTTCCTTTTTGCCTATCACTCGTTGTGGCATTCTAATTCCTTTCTTTGGTCTCTTCCATAAGAATCCATCTCGAAGTAAAAATCCACATGCTTTTTTTTCTTCTTTGTTTGAATTTTTCTGTAGACCAATTCCCCAACTTAGACAAGGTATTCAAATAATGACCAATATCCAATAATTCTCCTTCATAAGATTCTTCAAGAAATAGCTTGTCTTCTCTGTTGAGATTTGATATTGAATAGAATTTCAATCCGACATCATCAATGTCTTCAACCATTTTGTCCTCCTTCTCGTATCTTGCTCGAGATAGCATGTCTGCTACTAAATTGTCCTATCCAGTGATATGCTTAAATTCTGGATTTAGTGACTTAATATAAGCAATCCATCTCAACATTGCAATATCTGGCATTGAACAGTTAATAATCATTCCAAGCAATGGCAAGCAATCTGTTTCAATTACTACTACTGCCCCAATCAAATAGTCCTTTTCAGCTTTCATAGCCGAAATGACTCCCCAAAGTTCTCTTTTGACTTGCGAATATGCACGCTGACAAATACTTAAAACTTTAGTTCCAAATCGAACTGCAAATCTACTCCCATTCAAATCATCTTGACCCACAGCCCATGCAACGGCAATTGGACTACCTTCTACAGTAAGAATCACTGGTCTATTGCACTTATAATCAACCTTCCTCAATATTGGAGGTGACATCAATAATTTCTTCAATCTTTGCATTGCCTGAATATGCCTTTCTTTCCATTCAAATCGGTAACCCTTGCGTAACAGTTCATATAATGGATCCGCTATGTGAGCAAAATGAGGGATCCAGATTCGATAAAATACACATGCACCCAAAAACCTGCGAACCTCTGTTAAAGAATCACAATCCTCTTTCATCCTTCCAATTGCATCAACTTTAGTCGGATCTGGTTTTCTTCCGTAAGATCCGCATAAATGTCCAACAATTACAACCTCTCGCACTCCAAATACGGACTTCATACCCGATAATGTAAGATGAACTTCTCCAAGCCGAGTTAAAATCTTTTCACAATCTTGTATATGATCAACAACTTATTTGCGACATCCCCTCGTATCTAAAGTTTCATCCTTGTCTCCTTCTCTGCACCCTTTTATAGGAACATCATCCAGAAAAGGCATAGTCTTTTCTGGAATAAAATCTCTCAATACCTTATTCATTCCATTCATCATATGCGCAACTGAGTTGGTCGCGCCTTGAGGAAGAGTGGACATTCTAACCAATCCAAGTGGTGTCCTCATTGTTGTCATATCTCTACTTCCTTCGGTAAGCTGAAATTGATCATAACCTGAATACAAGTCACCCATTGAATAGATCGCCCTTCCAGCAAACGCCTCAGCAAATTCATCCACAATAGGTCCAATTCCTGCATTCTTGACAGTTACAGCATTCACCGGCTGCATTTCTTGAATAAACCGTAGTGACCCATTCTTCTTAGGTACCGTAAACCATCGACTAGAATACGGCGCAAATGAAGGTTCTAATATTTTCATCTTTATCTTTTCTTTCAATAGTTCCACCAATTTAGGTAAATGTGCCCTCGGTACTGGAATCGGTCTTAGATTCCAAGGTACATGCAGTAGAGTGAAGATAACCATAGGTGTTATAATATTTGGATCCACACACCTAATTTCATGAGATTCGAAGGCAAACGATCTACCTTGTTTAGCCAACATCTTTTTGAAGCAAGTAATTTCCTCCGGCAATAAAGAACCATCAGAACCAATCTTCAATTCTTCAAAAGTCTCTTCAGTAAACTGATGTCCAATACTCATTGGATCTCTTAAACTTGCTTCTTTTGATGCTTCTCCCATTTGTTCTTTAGAATCCTCTGGTAATGGGCCGGCAACAGGCTTTACCTTCTTATCTGCCGTTTTATATCTCGTCTCTACTGTGACTTCTGGTGCTTGAAAAGATTCAAGCATGGTATAAACCTCTCTCGAATGAATCTCAACAATCTTATCATTATCTCCTAACCCAATAGATGTAATCAATTCCAATGAATCTTCCAGTCCATTTTCTTCATAAACACCCAAAATCCTCTCATCATCTTGCAATGTACCTATCTTGCATAATTGTCCTTCAATATCATATAATCTTTTTCTTTCTTTTCTTTTAAAATCATCAACTTTCTTATACATAATATTTCCATTCTCCAATATACCAATAAAACTCGCATCAAAGGCACCTTCATCTCGCGAGAGTACCTCCTCTTTTGTACCTCTATAATCTCGCTTTACAGTGGTACCTCCCCAAAATCTTTAAATCCTTCAACAATCTTTGGCAATGGTTTCTCCCTCAACCTATCTCGATTTTGTTCATGGTTAGGAGATACTGTTAGAAACTGTATAGGTTTCCTCCCATCTTCGCTCCGTACCCTTGCATAAGCAGAACCATCGTCAAGTACTTTTGTTTCCATCCGTGTTGCCGTGATATAAGGTTGTCCTAAAATCAACGGATAAGACGTTGTATCTTGAACAAAGAAATGTTGCTCCGTCGCAACATCCCCAATCCGAATTTTGACATCTGGACAAGCTCCATGTAATTCGCCTCATGTGTTATTAGCTGTTCGTATTGCCCATCCATGTTCCATATCAATTGGCCATTTTTGCTTCTTATAAAGATCTTTAGACATGAGATTTATTTCAGAACCATGGTCCACCAAAGCAACTATTGGTTCTTCTATATCTCCTACCTTCACCAATACCTCAGTAGTTGCCCTTGCCCAATGCTTTCGAGTATAATGGCTCAAAGTTTCCATTTCCTTGTCACTAGAATCTTCGTAACGTACTCGCTGATTATATCCATTCTTTTCATTTGTTGGTTGCTTGTAACCAATATCAACCTCTTCTTCATCTCTACATATTCTTGCATCAATAGCATGACTCATTCCAGTTTCGCTCATTAATTGCCTCTTTCGCTTAATGCTGTCAATGATAACATCATGAAACTCCTTCTTTGCAATTCCCAAGACTTCTTTCAATGTGAATTCTACCTGAGCGTTTAATATACGTTCTTCCAACACCCCTTTCAAATTTGTTGCCGCTTCAATGTCAAAAAGTAGCTTATAAGTAATTGATTTGCCCTTATCTTTTGTCTCCATTGTTTTTTCTCCCAATGATGCTGAGGTATCCTTTACAGGCAATTTTTGTGAAGCTGCCTCCCGAGCCTTGTTTCCTCGAGTTTGTCTCTTAAAAGAATTTTCTTCTCTAGTATCATCAAAATTTCCTCGTCTTTTTTCTTCCATCAAAGCTTCATGTTGGCTCTTAGCAATATATGCATGAACTGAAAGAGACTCAATAGGATCCTCCCAACCTGTTCTTCCTCGTATTGTAGCTGCAGTTCTCAATAACGCTTCTCGAGGTAATTTCCCTTCTTGCATTGTAGAAACGGCAGAAGCCCAAAACTCACTAGTTTCCGTACTTCCACCAATTTCATCATCTACTCTAGCACCATAACTTGCACTTTCTCGTACTACTGTTTCATGCTCTTTTAAGTAATCTTGAACCAATGCTCTCATTTCTCCCTTGCCAAAATTGGTTTGAAGAAGATCCTCCCTATCTTTCAATGCTATCTTCCCATCTTTCCAGCAAATAATTCCCTGCCATATCATATTATTAAATTCATTGCAATCTTTTCTAGTGTGTGAAGCATCATCACACCAAATGCATCTTTGTACATATCCTTGTTTTGAAACATTCTTCGAATTGTTTATAGAAGTATTCTCTTCAAGTCTTGCCAATTTGATTTGAAGATCTCGCATTCCTCGTATAATTTCTTCCATACCCATATCTACTTTCTTTGACAAGGATGTCGAAGGTTGAACTGCAGGCATTGTCGGTGGTGTTGTACGTACTGGAGCTTTGGGTGCTTGTACTGTTTTTGGAATATTGCTCCTATCCTTCCTCCTTTCTTTTTTTGTAAGCAACCCCACCGCATCTTCAACATTCTTCTACTTCGTTGTCAATCCTTCATCTTCTTCTTTGTCTTCAAGAAGGGGTTCTAATTTCTCTTGCAATTCTCCATCAGCAGCTTGAAGAAATAGAACAACTTTGTTCGGCTCTAATGTCAATTTTTCTACCTTCGATAATTGAGAGTACTCCCTCTCAAATTCCCTTAGTAGCTCTGTTGCTTGCAAATTCTTATTGGGCCGTTCAATCCATCCCAAAAACAGCTGCTTAGTAACGCGATCAGCATCTTCCAAGAAATATTCGTCTTTCAATGCATGTGAAAAATCCTCCCTTGAATTCCCACAACAATCCGTAATCGATGTAATGTGGTCCCTTATCTCCGGTATCGTGGCAAGTCCAAATAGTGCAACCATTTTCTTCTCAGAAACCCGATTTAATTCCATTTCACGAACATAACATCTTAAATACCTTGAAATATTCCTCCCATCAAATTGATCAATTTTATTGACCACTGCTTGCAATGCTTTGGTTGCCAAAGCTTCCTTTCGATCATTGCTTTGCTGTTGCTGCATTGACAATGAGAAGGCTTGAAACAAACTAGCAATAGACGGATCCATGTGCATACCTTGTCCTGTAGAAGACTCTCCACCAGAAACTTCTCCCAAAAATCCTTCAAAATTTTTATTTTTGTTTTCCATAAAAATAAAGATAAAATCAACCGAAATCCAATACCTTCCACCTCAAGCTTTCATGTCGGGTTCACCACTTATGTCGTATTACGTGCTTTCCTGCTCGAGAACGCGCAGGGCGTCTGGCTGTAGAAGGTAGTATGGAGATTCGCCGATAGTCAAGCAGTCTATTAGTTTTTGACTGCTGGAATATAAACGACTGCAACTATGTACCGTAAATCTATACGGATGCTCTTCAACTGCTTGTCGAAGTTTTTTTTTTTTTCCCAGCCGATAGGTCTCTAGACGTTAGAAAGAACCCCAAACAACCCAAACTGTTAATCTTCAATACCCCTTTGTACTTACGATCTTGTATCCACTGACTGTCCTGTTAGATTAACCCAATAAATTTCATTCACTCCGCATACTCAATCCTATAGACACCCCTTTAATCCTTCAATCACAAACGTAACTCGATTTTACAAAACAGTCAAGAGTATTCGAACCCACTTCATTTAAAAATCCCGATTCACCATTACAACACTGACTTGAGCAGCGATTGCCTCAGTCTTCCCAAAACTCTACGAAGAACAAAAATCCAAATTCTATGTCTTTCCTTCCTCGACCCGAAGCATGAAGCTCCTCTCTCTAATTCCCTTGATCTTCAAAAACCTCCAATGAAACCGAACTGGTAACCTTGCAAAAGCTTGAAAACTAGCTCCCCCCCCAGATTCCCCCCGAAAGAAAAAACCTTCTCCCTCAAAACTATCTCTTCCCCTAACCTTATCCTCTGAATTTCTTCAATCTTCCATCTTAGATCCGGAATTGGCTTCCGTCGTCAGAGCTTAGATCCGAAATTGGCTCACGTCATCAAGGCCTTCTCCTCCGTTTTTACCTTTAAGAGATCCATTTACCATAAACAACGTTCCCTGAAACGGCACAGAGAACAGGATAGCTTGAAACAGAATCGAACCCCGTAATCGGGACCACATTGATTCGCCCGACCAATTCAGGTCCTATATTGGGAAAGATGCTCGTAGTAACCTGGATGTTCCCGTTATTGGGTCAAATTGGTCGTCGCGTCAGATTGGCTAAGACCCGTAGTAAGACCTGGATTTCCCGTAATTAGATTGCATTGAGTTGACCAGCCAATTCAGGTCTCATATTGGATAAGAAGACCCGGATTGGATTATCGAAATTGGATCCAATTGGCTCCTCGAACCCGTCGTGTGAATTGGTCCTTCTCTTCCTGCTGACTCCCATTATTGGAATCGAATGGAGCATTTCAGTATGCCCCGGCTGACTGTAACGGAGTGACTGAACCTGACCACTGAGTATTTGTACTGGAGTTGGTCGATGCTCCCAATATTCGAGGTAACTGAATATTAATAAAATTCCCCTTTCTTTTTATTTTCACTATATACTCGTATTACAACACGACAACGTGAAGACCAATTGGACCCAATTACACAAACATCCAGGTTAGTACTGGCATCTTACCCAATATGAAACCTGAATTGGTCGGGCGACTCAATGTGGACCCGAGTACGGGGTTTCGATTCTGTTTCAGGCTGTCCTATTCTCTGTGCCGTTTCAGGGAATGTTGTTTTCGGTAAATGGATCTCTTAAAGGTAAAAATGAAGGAGAAAGCTTTGATGGCGAGAGCCAATTTTGGATCTAAGCTCTGACGGTGGGAGCCAATTCCGGATCCAAGACGGAAGATTGAAGAAATTCAGAGGATAAGGTTAGGGAGAGAATAAGTTTTGGGGAGGGTTTTTTTTTTTTCAGATCAGAAGGGGGGATTTTTTGGATCGAAGAGCTAGCTTCAAGTTTTTTTCAAGGTTACTAGTTCGATTTTATTAGAGGTTTTTGGAGATCAGGGGAATTGGAGAGGGGCTTCATGCTTCAGGGTCGGGGAAGAAAAGACAGAAAATTGGATTTTTTTTCTTCATAGAGTTTTGGGAAGACAGAGGCAATCGTTGCTGAAGTCAGTGTTGTAATGGTGAATCGGGATTTTTAATGAAGTGGGTTTGATTACTCTGACTGTTTTATGAAATCAAATTACGTCTTTGATTGAAGGATTAAAAAGATGTCTATAGGATTGAGTATGCGGAGTGAATGAAATTTATTGGATTAATCCAACAAGACAGTCAGTGGATACAAGATCGTAAGTACAAAGCGGTATCGGAGATTAGCAGATTGGGTTGTTCGGGGTTCTTTGTAACGTCTAGAGACCTATCGACTGGGATAAAAAGGACTTCGACAAGCAGTCGAAGGACATCCGTATAGATTTACGGTATATTCTTACAGTCATTTATATTCCAGCAGTCAAAAACTGATAGACTGCTTGACTATTGGTGAATCTCCATACTACCTTCTATAGCCAGACGCCTGGCGCATTCTCGAGCAGAAAAGCACGTAATACGACAATGATTGAGACATTCACTAGCATAATGACCAATCTATCTGCAATGGAAACAATGAAGTGGTCTTCTTGCACTCTCATCAAGCATATTGGTTTTCTCCACCGGTATATACCTACTAGGCTTGTTCCATGTAGGATTAGAAAATTATCCTAATTGTCTCGTTGGTATGAAGGATATTTGATTCGATGACGCCAGTGGAGTATATTACTGATGTCATGTACGGTGGTATAGCTTGCAATGAGATGACACTAACTAGCTCCTAAATATTGGCATTGGAATTGGCCACTATTTCTTACATCCAAGATGACTAAATATTAATAAAATCTTTTTCATTTATATTTTCACCATATAGTCATGTTTCAACACGATAGCAGTATGATATGCCCACTAAGCTGCAAAGAGTTTGGTCTCCCAATTGGTACTTGCCCCTGAATATGTCTTAATCAAGACCTTGCACAAAATTTTGTTGGTCTTTTCCATTTGTCCATTTACGCTGTCGTATTACGTGCTTTCCTGCTCGAGAATGCACTGAATATCTAGCTGTAGAAGGTAGTATGGAGATTTGCTAATATTCAAGCAATCTATCAATTTTTGACTGTTGGAATATAAACAATTGTAAGAATATATCGTAAATCTATATGGATGTCCCTCGACTGCTCGTCAAAATCCTTTTTGTCCCAACCGGTAGGTCTGTAGACGTTACAAAGAACCTCGAACAACCCAATCTGTTAATCTCTGATACCGCTTTATACTCATGACCTTGTATCCACTGAATGTCTTATTAGATTAACCCAAAAATTTTCATTCACTATGCATACTCAATCCTATAGACATCCTTTTAATTCTTCAATCACAGACGTAACTTTGATTTCACAAAATAGTCAAGAGTAATCACACCCACTTCATTAAAACCTCGATTCACTAGTACAACACTGACTTTCAGCAACGATTACCTCAATTTTCCTAAAACCCTATGAAGAAAAAAAAAAAAAAAAAAAAAAAAAAAAAAAAAAAATCCTAATTCTTTGTCTTTTTTTTTCCCCCCCCCGAAGCATGAAGCTAGCTCTCTTCTTTAACCCTAATTCTCCCCTCTTTCAAACCTTAGCCTCAGAATTTCTTCAATCTTCCATCTTGGATCCAAAATTGACTCCACCGTTATCGTATTACGTACTTTCCTGCTCGAGAACGCGTCGAGCGTCTGGCTGTAGAAGGTAGTATGGAGATTCGCCAATATCCAAGCAGTTTATCAGTTTTTGACTGTTGGAATATAAACAACTGCAAGAATACACCATAAATCTATACGGATGTCCTTTGACTGCTTGTCGAAGTCCTTTTTGCCCCAGCCGGTAGGTCTCTAGACGTTATAGAGAACCTCGAACAACCCAAATTGCTAATCTTCGATACCGCTTTATACTCACGATCTTGTATCCACTGACTGTCTTGTTAGATTAACCCAATAAATTTCATTCACTCCGCATACTCAATCCTATAGACAACCTTTTAACTCTTCATCACAGTCATAACTCGATTTCACAAAATAATCAAGAGTAATCAAACCCACTTCATTAAAAATCCTGATTCACCATTACAACACTGACTTCAGCAATGATTGCCTCAGTCTTTCCAAAACCCTGTGAAGAAAAAAAACCCAATTCTCTGTCTTCTTTCCCTGCCCGAAGCATGAAGCTAGCTCTCCCCTATCATTCAAAACTCCCCCCAAAATTTATTCTCTCCCCTAACCTTATCCTCTGAATTTCTTCAATCTTTCGTCTTGGATCCAGAATTGGCTCCCACCATCAGAGCTTGGATCCAAAATTGGCACTCGTTGTCAGAGCCTTCTCTCCCATTTTTACCTTTAAGAGATCTTTTTATTGAAAACAACATTCCCTGAAATGGCACAGAGAACAGGACAGTCTGAAACAGAATCGAAACCCCGTAATCAGGACCACATTGAGTCGCTCGACCAATTCAAGTCTCATATTAACTAAGAGTCCAGTAGTAAGACCCAAATGTTTCTGAAATTGAATCAAATTGGTCCTTCGTGTCAGATTGGCTGAGGCCCGTAGTAAGACCTGGATTTTCCCGTAATTAGACTGCATTGGGTTGCCCGACCAATTCAGGTCTCATATTGGGTAAGAGGACCTGGATTGGATTCTTGAAATTGGATCCAATTGGCTCTTCGAACCAAGTTCACCCGTCGTGTGAATTGGTCCTTTCCCTTCCTGCTAGCTCCCATTATTGGAATCGAATGGAGCATTTCAGTATGCCTCGGCTGACTGTAACGGGCTGACTGATCTGGCCTCTCAGTATTTGCACTGGAGTTGGTTGTTGCTCCCAATATTCAAGGTAACTGAACATTAATAAAATTCCCCTTTCTTTATATTTTCACGGTATACTCATGTTACAACACGACATCTACCCCCTCTGAACCTGTGCATCCTCCGGTATGCACCAATTTACCCAATTGCTGTTTGATTCAGAATATATCTTCTACGTCTTTGTCTAGTTCATCTTTGTCACCTTCATTATCCAAATCACTTTCATCTTCTTGCTGCGGAATCTCTATACCTTCATTAAGGTCTTCCATATTCATCTCCGCATGTTTTCGTTTAAATATTTTTATTTGCTTCCCTGCAATTGGTATTTTCAATTTTGTACCATCTAACTCCCGTAATGAGTAAGTCGCATTATGATGAACAGTTGTTACTACATATGGTCCAAACCAACGTTTTGAAAATTTCCGCAAAGTACTATGTTGATTATCCAGGCTATTTTCATAAACAAGTACCCAGTCACCTTCTTCGATTGCTTTAGGTCTCAATCGATGTTGCTTATCGAATCGCGCCTTATTTTGTAACCTTGCTCTTTTTAACCTTTCCAATGCTATTTGCACATCTATCGATCTTTGCTCCAATTGCCGAATCCTAGTAGCCAGAAGTTCTTCTCTTGTCAATCCATCTTCCCATGGTAGCATACTCCAAGTAAGTACCTTTTCTTCAATCGGCATAATTGGTTTTTGACCTGTCATAAGTTCTATTGGCATATATCCTGTCACCGAACTATGTGTTGTTTCATCAGCCCATAATATAAATGACAAAAGCCGTGGCCACTCTCTAACTTTCCCATTACAAGCTTTAACTAATGCTTTCACAATCGGTGGGTGACCGCGTTCGCTTTTTGCATTCCCTTCTGGATTATAAGCAGTAGCCAGTGATAGTTTAACTCCACATCTTTCAAAGAACTTACGAGCTTCTTGTGCATTTAATTCTCTACGATTTGCAGTGATTTTTTCTACGCATTCGTAGCGGCAAATGACATCTTCAAGCAAAAACCTACAAATCCTTTCTGTAGATTTTGTCCTCAATGCTCTTCCTTCTACTTGATTTGATAAATCTTCACGAGCTAAAATCAAATATCTCATCTGCCATAACCCAGCTGGCATAATAATCAAATCAACAACCCATTTAAAATGAATAGCCAGAGGATACATAGGATGAAGACCATCTCGATGTCGGATATTAGAATACGATTGACAGATTTCATATGACTCTACAAATGAGAGCACATCTTGATGCATATTTTTCCATCAATATCGTTCTTTGAGTTTAGCAAAAGTAGCCTAGATTCTTCTATGCCCTACCCATAAACTATGATGAAACTTCTTTAATAATTTTAGTTTTTCTTCCTTTTTGCCTATCACTCGATGTGGCATTCCAATTCCTTTCTTCAGTCTCTTCCATAAGAATCCACCTCGAAGCAAAAATCCATATGCTTTTTTTCTTATTTGTTTGAAATTTCTTATAGACCAATTTCCCTTCTTAGTCAAGGTATTCAAGTAATGACCAATATCCAATAATTCTCCTTCATAAGATTCTTCAAGAAATAACTTCTCTTCTCTGTTGAGATTTGATATTAAATAGAATTTCAATCCGACGTCATCAATGTCTTCAACCATTTCGTCCTCCCTCTCGTATCTTGCTTGAAATAGCATATCTGCTACTAAATTATCCTTCCCAGTAACACGCTTAAATTCTAGATTTAGTGACTTAATATAAGCAATCCAACTCAATATTGTAATATCTGGCGTTGAAGAGTTAGTAATCATTCTGAGCAATGGCAGGCAATCTGTTTCAATTACTACTACTGCCCTAATCAAATAGTGCTTTTCAGCTTTCATAGCCGAAACAACTCCCCAAAGTTCTCTTTTGACTTGCGAATATGCACGCTGACGAATACTTAAAACTTTAGCCCCAAATCGAACTACAAATCTATTCCCACTGGAATCATCTTGATCCACAGCCCATCCAATCGCAATTGGACTAGCGTCCACAGTAAGAATCACTGGTCTATTACACTTATAATCAACCTTCCTCAATATTCGAGGTGACATCAATAATTTCTTCAATCTTTGCATTGCCTGAATATGCCTTTCTTCCCATTTAAATCGGTAGCCCTTGCATAACAGTTCATATAATGGATCTGCTATGTGAGCATAATGAGGGATCTAGATTCGATAAAATACACATGCACCTAAAAACTTGCGAACCTCTATTAAAGAATCACAATCCTCTTTCATCCTTCCAATTGCATCAACTTTAGTCGGATCTGGTTTTCTTCCGTAAGATCCACATAAATATCCAACAATCACAACCTCTTGTACTCCAAATATGGACTTCATACCCGATAATGTAAGATGAACTTCTCCAAGCTGAGTTAAAATCTTTTCACAATCTTGTATATGATCAACGACATATTTGCGACACCCCCTCGTATCTAAAGTTTCATCCTTGTCTCTTTCTCCGCACCCTTTTATAGGAACATCATCCAAAAAAGGCATAGTCTTCTCTGGAATAAAATCTCTCAATACCTTATTCATCCCATTCATCATATGCGCAACTGAGTTGGTCGCGCCTTGAGGAAGAGTGCACATTCTAACCAATCCAAGTGGTGTCCTCATTGTTGTCATATCTCTACTTACTTCGGCAAGTTGAAATTGATCATAACCTGAATACAAATCACCCATTGAATAGATCGCCCTTCCAGCAAATGCCTCAGCAAATTCATCCACAATAGGTCCAATTCTTGCATTCCTGACAGTTACTCCATTCACCGGTTGCATATCTTGAATAAACCATAGTGACCCATTCTTCTTAGGTACCATAAACCATCCACTAGAATACGGCACAAATGAAGGTTCTAATATTTTCATCTTTATCTTTTCTTTTAATAGCTCAACCAATTTAGAAAAATGTGCCCTCGATACTGAAATCGGTCTTAGATTCCAAGGTACATGCAGTACAGTGAAGATAACCATAGGTGTTATAATATTTGGATCCACACACCCAATTTCATAAAATTTGAAGGCAAACGATCTACCTTGTTTAGCCAACATCTTTTTGAAGCAAGTAATTTCCTCTAGCAATAAAGAACCATCAGAACTAATCTTCAATTCTTCAAAAGTCTCTTTAGTAAACTGATGTCCAATTCTCATTGAATCTCTTAAACTTGCTTCTTTTGATGCTTCTCCTATTTGTTCCTTAGAATCTTCTGGTAATGGTCCGGCAACAGGCTTTACTTTCTTATCTACCATTTTATATCTCATCTCTACAGTGACTTCTGGTGCTTGAAAAGATTCAAGTATGGTATAAACCTCTCTTGAATGAATCTCAACAATCTTATCATTATCCCCTAATCCAATAGATGTAATCAATTCCAATGAATCTTCCAGTCCATTTTCTTCATAAACACCTAAAATCCTCTCATCATCTTGCAATGTATCTAACTTGCATAATTGTCCTTCAATATCATATAATCTTTTTCTTTTCTTTTCTTTTAAAATCATCAACTTTCTTATACATAATATTTCCATTCTCCAATATACCAATAAAATTCGCATCAAAGGCACCTTCATCTCGCGAGAGTACCTCCTCTTTTGTACCTCTATAATCTCGCTTTACAGTGGTACCTCCCCAAAATCCTTAAATCCTTCAACAATCTTTGGCAATGGTTTCTCCCTCAACCTATCTCGATTTTGTTCATGGTTAGGAGGTACTGTTAGAAATTGTACAGCTTTCCTCCCATCTTCGCTCCGTACCCTTGCATAAGCAAAACCATTGTCAAGTACTTTTGTTTCCATCTGTATTGCCGTAATATAAGGTTGTCCTAAAATCAACGGATAAGACGTTGTATCTTGAACAAAGAAATTTTGCTCCGTCGCAACATCCCCAATCCGAATTTTGACATCTGGACAAGCTCCATATAATTTGCCCCGTGTGTTTTTAGTTGCTCGTATTGCCCATCCACGTTCTATATCAATTGGCCATTTTTGCTTCTTATAAAGATTATTAGACATAAGATTTATTTCAGAACCATGGTCGATTAAAGCAACAATTGGTTCTTCTATATCTCCTAATTTCACCAATACCTCAGTAGTTGCCCTTATCCAATGCTTTCGAATATAATGGCTTAAAGTTTCCAATTCCTTATCACTATAATCTTCAAAACATACTCGTTGATTATACCTATTCTTTTCATTTGTTGGTTACTTGTAACCAATATCAATCTCTTCTTCATCTTTATATATTCTTGCATCAATAGCATGACTCATTCCAGTTTCGCCCATTAATTGCCTCTTTCGCTTAATGCTATCAATGATAACATCATGAAACTCCTTCTTTGCAATTTCAAAGACTTCTTTCAATGTGAATTCCACCTTAGCATTTAATATACGTTCTTGCAACACCCCTTTCAAATTTGTTGCCGCTTCAATGTCAGAAAGTAGCTTATAAGCAATTGATTTGCCTTTATCTTTTGTCTCCTTTGTTTTTTCTCCCAATGTTGCTGAGGTATCCTTTACAGGCAATTTTTGTGAAGCTGCCTCCCAAGCCTTGTTTCCTCGAGTTTGCCTCTTAAAAGAATTTCCTTCTCTAGTATCATCAAAATTTCCTCGTCTTTTTTCTTCCATCAAAGCTTCATGTTGGCTCTTAGCAATATATGTATGAACTGAAAGAAACTCAACAGGATCCCCCCAACCTGTTCTACCTCGTATTGTAGCTGCAGTCCTCAATAACGCTTCTCGAGGTAATTTCCCTTCTTGCATTGTAGAAACGGCAGAAGCCCAAAACTTACTAGTTTCCGTACTTCCACCAATTTCATCATCTACTATAGCTCCATAACTTGCACTTTCTCGTGCTGCTGTTTCATGCTCTTTTAAGTAATCTTGAACCAATGCTCTCATTCCTCCCTTGCCAAAATTGATTTGAAGAAGATCCTCTCTATCTTTCAATTCTATCTTCCCATCTTTCCAGCAAATAATTCCCTGCCGTATCATATTATTAAATTCATTGCAATCTTTTCTAGTGTGTGAAGCGTCATCACACCAAATGCATCTTTGTACATATCCTCGTTTTGAAACATTCTTCGAATTATTTGTAGAAGTATTCTATTCAAGTCATGCCAATTTGATTTGAAGATCTCGCATTCTTCGTATAATTTCTTCCATCCCCATATCTACTTTCTTTGATAAGGATGTGGAAGGTTGAACTGTAGGCATTGTTGGTGGTGTTGTACGTACTGGAGCTTTGGATGCTTGTACTGTTTTCGGAATATTGCTCCTATCCTTCCTTCTTTCTCTTTTTGTAAGCAACCCCACCGCATCTTCCACATTCTTCCCCTTTGTTGTTAATCCTTCATCTTCTTTTTTGTCTTCAAGAAGGTGTTCTAATTTCTCTTGCAATTTTCCATTAGCAGCTTGAAGAAATAGATCAACTTTGTTCGGCTCCAATGTCAATTTTTCTACCTTCGATAATTGAGAGTACTGCCTCTCAAATTCCCTTAGTAGCTCTGTTGCTTGCAAATTCTTATTGGGCCGTTCAATCCATTCCAGAAACAGCTTCTTAGTAACGCGATCAGCATCTTTCAAGAAATATTCGTCTTTCAATGCATGTGAAAAAACCTCCCATGAATTCCCATAAGAATCCGTAATCGATGTAATATGATCTCTTATCTCCGGTATCATGGCAAGTCCAAATAATTCAACCATTTTCTTCTCAGAAACCCGATTTAATTCCATTTCACGAACATAATATCTTAAATACCTTGAAATATTTCGCCCATCAAATTGATCAATTTTATTGACCACTGCTTGCAATGCTTTGGTAGCCAAAGCTTCCTTTCGATCATTGCTTTGCTGTTACTACATTGATAATGAGAAGGCTTGAAACATACTAGCAATAGACAGATCCATGTGCATACCTTGTCTTTTAGAAGAATTTCTACCAGAAACTCCTCCCAAAAATCCTTCAAAATTTTTATTTTTGTTTTCCATAAAATAAAGATTAAATCAACCGAAATCCAATACCTTCCATCTCAAGCTGTCACGTCAAGTTCACCACTTATATCGTATTACGTGCTTTCTTGCTCGAGAACACGCCGAGCATTTGGCTCTAGAAGGTAGTATAGAGATTCGCCAATATTCAAGCAGTTTATCGATTTTTGACTGTTAGAATATAAACAACTGCAAGAATATACCATAAATCTAAACAGATGCCCTTCGACTGCTCATCGAAATTTTTTTTGTCCCAGCCGATAGGTCTTTAGACGTTACAGAGAACCCCGAACAATCCAATCTGCTAATCTCCGATACCGCTTTATACTCACAACCTTGTATCCACTGACTGTCTTATTAGATTAATCCAAAAATTTTCATTCACTATGCATACTCAATCCTATAGACACCCTTTTAATTCTTCAATCACAATCATAACTGCGATTTCACAAAACAGTCAAGAGTAATCACACCCACTTCATTAAAACCCTGATTCACCAGTACAACACTGACTTTCTGCAACGATTGCCTCAGTCTTCCCAAAATCCTATGAAGAAAAAAAAAAAAAAAAAAAAAAAAAACCCTAATTCTCTGTCTTTTTTTTTTCCCTCCCCTCCCCAAAAGCATGAAGCTAGCTCTCCCCTTTAATCCTAATTCTCCCCTCTTTCAAATCCTAGCCTCTAAATTTCTTCAATCTTCCGTCTTGGGTCCAAAATTTGCTCTGCCGTCACAGCTTTCTCCCTCATTTTTTGTCTTTTAAAAGGTTCTTTTTCCGAAAACAACGTTCTCTGAAATAGCACAGAGAACAAGACAGCATGAAACGGAATCAAAACTCTTGTAATTGGGACCACATTGAGTTGTCCAACCAATTCAGGTCTCATATTGGCTAAGAGGCCCATAGTAAGACCTGGATGTTCTGGTAATTGGGTCAAATTGGTTCTTTGCGTCAGGCTCGCTCAGTCATCAATTTAGTCCTTTCGATTTTGTTGACTCCTAATATTGGACTCGAACGGAGCATTTTGTTACTGGTAAGTATGCCTTGACCGACTGTGATGGGGTCTATGAACTGGCCCCTGAATATTGACACTAGAATCGGTCGTTGCTCCCAATATTCGAGGTAACTGAACATTAATAAAAGTCCCCTTTCTTTATATTTTCATAATATACTCGTATTAACACGACAACGCGAGGATGATATGGAGTAGTTTTTTGATGTTTAATTTCATATGTGTTCGTCAAGGTAGCTATGGTAACATTTATGAAATGGATGCCGTAATCACTAACCAATTCATTCAGACACCCAAATTAAGTTATAATATTCTCGTAAAGAAAAGTGGCCACTGTACTAGCATTATCATGGCGGGTAGCAATAGCCTCTGTTCATTTGGTGACATAATCCATGGCCACTAAAATATACTACTTCTGGCCAAGTTTTGATGTTGGTGCAATGGAATTGACAAAATCAATACCCCATTTTTCAAACAATGCATGTGCCAAGATTGGTACTAACGGCATGGCTGAAGTGCCCATGTATTGATCCATTTGTTGATAAAGATCACAATGACGAACAAATTAGTCTGTATCAGAAAACATTGTGGACAACCAATATCCTACCATTAAAGCCTTGCGAGTAATACTGTCATCCGTAAAATGACCACTACAACTATCCAAATGACAACCCTCTAGTATCAACTGTATTTCACTTGGAAAGATACAGCATCTTAAAATGCCATCTTTGCCTTGTTTTTACAAAGCATCGCAAATCATCATGTACGGGACACTCTTCAGAATGAGTCGCTTCTTAAGCTTCTTAGTGAAAGTCGACAAAAAAGTGTTGAAGGTCAAAAACTGAATGATTTCATTATACTCAGAAGAAATCACATCCACCACAAATAATTTGGCATCAAGAAGAGCATCAGGGACAGGCTCGTTGTCAAGAATATTAGACAACTGGGATAAATGATCAACATTTGCATGTTTCTTCTCAAGTCATATAACAATCGTAAAATTGAATTCTTGTAGAAGTAATATCCATTGAGTAATGCATCCACTCAATTGAGGCTTATTAATCATGTATTTGAGGGCATCATAATCCACATAAAATACAAATGGATATCCAAGTAAATAGCATCAAAATTTTTGAATCGAGTATATCATGTCCAACGCTTTGCTTTCAATAATAGTATAATTATATTCGACAGCCATCAATTGTGGACTCGCATAATAGATAGGATGATCTAGACCCTAGTTATCCTTCTGACTTCGCATCGATCTAATAGCCACATTAGATGCATCAATGTACACATGGAAATGCTCCATCCAATGAGGTGCCACTAATATTGGTGCAGAGACCAATTTTGACTTTAGTGCCTCAAAGGCCATGGTACACTCTATGGTTCAAAAGAGACTAGTCCCATCTGACAGAGGTTTCTTTAGTAAGTTTGTTAAAAGTTGATAAATAACTACAAATGAATAAATAAAGTGATGATAATAACTGACATGGCCGACAAACCCTAAAACATTGGAAACCGTCTCTGGTCTAGGCAAGTTCATTATATGCTGTACTTTGTCACGATCCGTAGTAACACCATGACTGGAGACGATATATCCCAATAATTTTTTGGACGGAATGTAAAATTGACACTTCTTTGAGTTCAACAACATTCAAAACTTAAAGTATTGAGCCAAATATTTACCTAGACAACTAAGCTCATCTTGTTTTATACTAAATACACAAAAGTCATCTAAAAAGATCTCCATAAATATCTGGAGATAGTCTTGGAAGGTCTGAGTCATCACTCTCTGAAATGTAGCTGGGGCATTGCATAACCCGAAAGGCATCATGCGATAAGTAAATTTGCTTCAATTTGTAGTAAAGATTGTCTTGAGCTGGTCGTCTGATGTAATTTGAACTTGATTATATCCAAAAAATCCATCAAAGACAAATAACATTTGTGACCTGCTACAGCGTTCAATATACTATCCGTGAAATGTAATGGAAAGTAATCTTTCTTGGTGGCCACATTAAATTTTCAAAAATTCTAAAAAATTCAGATTTTTCCGTTCTTTTTCGGCACCATCACAATTGGAGAAACCCACTCACTATTTGGTATCGAGTAAATAAAATCAACCGCAAGAAACTTGTCTAATTCCTCTTTCACTATGAGAGAATATTTAGAATTAAGGCGATATTGCCTCTATTGTACGAGTTTAGTATTCTCCTCTAAAATGATACAATGTTCACAAAATTCAGTGGGGATACCTTTTAGATCATTATAAGTTCAAGCAAAAGCAGATTTATAATGCAAGAAAAATTCTATCCAACAGGTCAACTCTTGATCCTTAATACCTTCGTAGATCTTAATTGTCTAAGGCTCTGTTGTGGTTGCCAAGTTGATAGTTTGACATAAAGATGCAGTGGTAATGTTCTGTTTCAACTCCTGCGCTAGTTTAAAATCAATTGGTAAGTCCAACATGTGTGAAGTACTGAATTTTGTATCTAAGATTCTCACATGGTATACATCATACTTGATCATCCAATCAATACTACCTTTAGCAAAGATTTTTGAATCCAGTGGGTATATCAAGTACTCTTTCAGACCTCCATATTAGTATGTCACTCTAGGGTGTTGGATTGCTTCCATGGGTACCTCTATAATTGGTGCTACTTCATCAACATCAGAGCTAAGCTCATCGTCTGACATCAATTCAGATGTTGACAATTGAAACTCTCCGTGATAGTATATTGGGTACATTTATAATACCATTTTATCTCCACCCTTGCCAATTGTCAAAGTATGCTGACCCTAGTCATTCTTGGCCTTTGCTTGATAAAGTCAGAATTGTCCTAATAAAATTAGATATGATAAAGTCAAATGTTGTAACTCAAAGACGATGTAGTTAATTTCATATGCAATATTGGAAATTATAGTTTAAACACTCCATAAAATATCCATTGATTTAACCCGGCTATGATCTGCCATCCTCAACACCAATGTTGTGGATACTAAGTATTCTAAATCTAAAGCATCCATTGTATCAGCGTTCATTAAATTGACACTAGAACCACCATCCATCTGAATACCCGAGATCATAACACCATCAATCGAAACATCAATGGTTGGTGCATCTGGGTCAGGGTTCAAATTGACTTCACAAATTTTCTTATTACATTGTCTATGCCGTGTTAACAATGAATTCAATGTAGAATGTCATTCTTGTATAACCACTAGAAGTTGCTTCATAGAAATAGAAGGCCGAATAGCGTCCAGATCCTTCAAAATGTCATAGGATTCCATATTTAAGGTAATTCCCAATGCCCTCTTTTTTTTCATTGGGTTGAGTTTAACTCTGAGAAATAAGATATTCTTGTGCCTTGGACTTGGAATTAGAACAGTAGCCTAAGCTTCCTTGGAATTTGTGCCCTCAAGAAGATCTTTCAATGAATAAGATATTTTCAAAAATTATATAGAGAACGATGTCATATGGCGTGTTTTGCTATCTAAGAATACATTGGATATCTAGCTATAGAGAGTGTAGCTTAAACCTTTATATGATTCTTGTCTTAGCTTCCAAGACTTCTTTATTTTTGTATAAAACTCCAAATATAATAAAATCCCTTCAAAACATATTTTTTCCGTAAAGGATTTTCTTGCCCCGAATTTTAGAAAATCATAACTATTGATCTAATTGTTTTGTTTGTTTCAAATTTACATGATAGGTAGAATTCACCCTTAAATTTTACCATAAAAAAACCAACTAAAAATTCACTTCCGATCTTCTGGCATCTAAGAAATCCTAGCAGGCACTCTAAACCCTAATTTATAAGTACCCAAAAAACTATTTTCCTTATATCTCAAAAATCCAAATTCCAAATTCTACAAAACTTATGTAGAAAGCTTTAATACAAGTTTATACACAATCTTAGAAATTTTGAGCCAAAACCTTGTCAAATTGCTCAAGATATAGCTCAAGAGACAACCACTAGCAAATCAGGGTACTTACTACCTTTAGATTGTATGCGCTAACTTCCAAATCCAATAACTCCTTCACTTCAACTTGGAATCTAGTAATCAATATATAAAAAGTGTAGCGGCAAAAGTTCTCTCTCCATTCGCAATTGCAGATCTTCAATTGTTGTTTCTACGCGTGCGTTATGCCAAAAAGAGTGACAATAGCTCCTAAATCAATATCTTAACTTTGAGCGCTTGTATCTCCTTCATATAAACTCCAAACCATATAAAACTTGCACCAAAATCATAGCCAAAAACCTAAATCTTTTGACCCTAGCCTTCAAAACTCGAATGGATCCTAGAAACTAACCCAAATCCCTAATATGACCTTGGGCAGCCTCCTCAAAGTCCATTGGTCATGATTTTTGACCAATAGGAATGGAGATTTTCATCATTCATCTCCATTCATCTATATTGGTGCCTTAATTACTCCTTTTGCTATCAAAATCCTTCTTCAATCCTTTTTCTTATAACATTTACATAATTTATATTCTAAACACTAAATAAAAGAATCAAAAGAAGTTTTTAAAGATCACCAATGTCTAACAAAGGTAACTCTAAATATTTAGAAGTTACTATCAATGAAAACCAATCTTAAAAGCCACCATCAAAAAGAAAATTAAAGTTATACAAATTCTATAGTAGACTTTTTAAACAACCTCTTCTCAGGATAATAACCAAATTATAATCTACAACCAACTAATATCTACTAACATAGCTCTTACCATGTTACTTAATAAATTATAAATTAAGTACATAATTATATTATTTTCATATAATAGCCGAACCACAACACGACAACAAAATCTCTTGGAATGGAACCAAAGCCTCTGTAATTGGGACCTCATTGGGTTGTCCAACCGAGTCAGATCTTATACAAGATAAAAGGCCCATAATGTGACCTAGATTGGGTGTCCTCGTAATTGGGTCAAATTGGTCCTTTGCATCAAACTCACCCTAATGTTGAATTGGTCCTTTTTCCTTTTACTGACTCCTGGTAAGAACGGCTTGGATACATTCCACCTAATTTATTGGAGAAACTTGAGGACCTTGATTTATCTCCTCTATTTTTTCTTGACTTTGGATCTGCTGATCTTGATCATTGAAATTGAACGGAGCATTACATTGCTTATAAGTATGCCCCGACTGCTTACAATTCCCACACATTGGTACATAATCATCACTAGCTTTGGGATTGAGACATTCACTAGCATAATGATCAATTTGTATACAATGAAAACAATGAAGTGGTCTTCTTATACCCCCATCAGGCATATTGGATGTTTCCACTAGTATATACCTACTAGGCTTGTTCCATGTAGGGTTAAAAAATGATCTTGGTTGTCCCATTGGTATGGAGGGTACTTGGTTTGATGATGCTAGTAGAGCATATTGCTGATATCTCTGCTGCTCGTTGCTGTAGTTTTAGGGGTTTGATGCAGACCCTTGATTAAAATTGGAACTTTGAAAGTTATTGAATGCTCAATTTTATCGATTAGATCGATTTCCATTCCATCCATACGTATTTCTCATTTCAACTTGATTGACATCCCGGTGAATCAGTGGGATCATGGTCTAATTATTGAATTATTGTTGCCTTTGCCAAATCCAATAATTAGCTGTTAAGTACATTCTTTCACAAAATGTACATTGACCCATCATGTATGAGGGTGAAAGGCATTCTATTATCAAATGACCATGGCCCTTACAATTATTGCACTATACGTTGGTCCTAGTATTGGTAGGCTTGTGTCTCTTCTGCTTATCCTTGACCATATTAATGGCCATTTCCTCTATTTTCTTTGTCATGTTCAATAATAAGGCTTCATTAGAATCTTTTGAGGCTGGTATTATTGGTAACTCTACTGCTTGTTGTTGATATGGAAAATATGGAGCATACGTTGTTGTCACGTTTGGTGGTATAGCTTGCAATGGGATGACATTAACTAGCCCTTGAATATTGGCACTGAAATTGGCCATTGTTTCTAACATTCGTGAATAACTACCCACTGATTAGTTTCAAGTCGAATTTTGATAGCTGCCTTAAACTGGAATCATTGTAGCATCCACAGTTAAAAATTAATCATAATGGCATTCCTTTCAAACCTTGGGTCTATTAACAGATGCAGCTACGATATTTGATTAGGCCCCTTTTACAAATATTTTTAGTTCGGGTAGGCGCAATCCATTGATTAATATGGACAATACAAAAGCCTTTGACATTTGGTGATTTGGCCACCTGCAGAGTATATCTGCCACATGACCATATTATGATACTACTACTTCTTTTGGCCTCATTTTGCTAGTCATTAATCTTTCTCTAAGTCGATCTTCAATACCAATTGGGCGAAAATGGATTAAAAATGTATTCTTCAATGCTTCCCAATTATGAAATTGATCCACTAGTTGATAATTGTACCATTCAAATACCATATCCTTTAAGGTTGCTGGCAACTATCGTAACCAAATATCTTTGGTTCTTCCATTATTGGCTATACATGCTGTCAGAAATTGAGACAAATTTTAATCGAGATCCGTACCTAAAAAACCTCTAAAAGTAAGTAATGGAGCCACGCTCATTGTGCGATTACTCATGTCACCCATTTATACTGCTATTAGAACCGTTAGACCACCGATTGCCATTGAAGAGAACAATGTTGCACTTAATCTTTTGTCAAAACAACTAGCGCCTTCTCCAATTGATTGTTTTGAATTTTCAAGTTTTCTCAATTTTCTATTATTATCCCTTACTAAGTTATTCAGTTGAATTGGGGGTGAAAATGATGTATTTTAAAATATACTGAATTGGCCCTTATTGACCAGTAATTTATGCCACTCTACGGAATTAATTTTGATGGAATTGGAAGCTTCTGTTATTGAAAATGTATCCAATGGAGTATCCAATTCTTTTATGATTCTTCTACTTTCAATTAATGGCCTCAAAAAAAACGTAGGTCTATTGACCAAATTTTCCACGAGTGCTCTTGGTAATTTCTCTAACGGTATATACTTCTCAAATATTTGATGTCGACCAGCTTTTGGATATACTTAGATATGTCGACAATCATGAAACCATGGTTTAATCTAACTTTATCGATGATTCCTTTTTAACTTCCATTCTTGCTCATTACGTAACAAATTTCTTGCTTGTGATCTCTCTATTCTTTCTTTTGACTGCCATATTTTCTTTACTATTAAGTTCTCATTCTTAATAACTATACTCTTTTATTATATTCTAGTGAATTTGCTTCCTATCTCCCATCTAACTAAACTGGCAGTTAATTCCTAACACTCAATGCTAATATCTATCCCCGACAGTGGCGCCAAAATGTAATTGTCATTTTATTTATTCTACAATTCCTTTCAAAATAAACTTGTATAGGGAAATTTGAACATAGGAAAAGACTAAGTACATGAATTTTACTTGTTAGGGTCACATAATTAACCGTACTCCAAACCACTAAAACACCAACAAACATTACAATTCTTTTTCTCAATAAAAATACTCCTTTATCAATTGATAACAACAATATGCAATCCTGCACTGTCAAAAGACTGCTCAAAATACATAATTTCCATCCAACACCAGAATTAACAGACTTTACTCCAACCAATTCGAATTCACATAATTTCTGTAATCACAATCTTCTTCTATCAAAACACACACAACTCTCAATAAACAAAAATCATAATCTTCCAATAACTCCTCATATAATTCAATCACTTCGTGCTCCAATTACATAATCAATAATTCATAAATCAATCTCTGATTTATTCCAGAGACTCACTTCTCAGTATTTAAAAACTATCTATTACTCTTCAACAACAAAGAAAAACAAAGAGGTAGCACGAAGTTTAACCCTTGCTCATGACTATAATAGTCTGGCACTCATACTAACTTCTACAACTCCTATATACTTACTTCTTGTTCCCAGATTCTAATCGTTGTTGTGTTGTAATACGATTATATAGTAAAAATATAAATAAAAAAGATTTATTAATATTTAGTCATCTTAGATGTTAGAAACAGTAGCCAATTCCAATGCCAATATTTAGGGGCTAATTAATATCACCCCATTGTAAGCTATACCACCAAACGTGCCAATAACATATGCTCCACTGGCGTCATCGAACCAAGTACCTTCCATACCAACAGGACAACCAGGATCATTTTTAACCTTACATGGACCAAGCCTAGTAGGTATATATCAATGGAGACACCCAATATGCTTGATAGAGGTGTAAGAAGACCACTTTGTTGTTTTCCTTGCAGACAAATTGGTGATTATGCTAGTGAATGTTCCAATCCCAAAGCTAGAGACAATTACGTGCCAATGTGTGGGAATAACAAGCAGTCACGGCATACTTATTAGCAATGTAATGTTCCATTCAATTTCAATAATCAGGATCAGCAAATCCAAAGCTAGGAAAAAATTGAGGGAATAAATCAAGGTTCTCAAAATTCTTTAATAAATTGGATAGAATAAATCCGAGCCGTTCTTACCAAGAGTCAGCAAAAGAGGAAAGGACCAATTCAATATTTGGATGAGTCTGATATGAAGGGCCAAATTGATCCAATTACAGGGACATCCAATCCAGATCCTGATATGGACCTCTTATCCAATATGAGACTTAAATCCGTTAGACAACCCAATGAGGTCTCAAATACGGAGGCTTCAGTTCCATTTCAAGCTGTTCTGTTCTCTATGCCCTTTTGAAAAAACATCCTTTTCATAGAAAGATCCTCTTAGAGATGGGAATTCCATGGAGGCGAGTGTGTTGTTCCAATTCGGAGTCCAGGGCGGAAGAATAGGGGACCTCATGAAGTTAAAAGAAAGGAGAGGAAAAGGAAGGAGGCATTTGGAGATCAAGATTTTGAAATTGAAGAGCTAGCTTCAAGCTCCTTCGAAAGGTGTAGAATTGGGTTTCATAGGATTTCGGAGGACTTTGTAATCATTGCTCAAAGTCAGTATTTGTATTGATGAATTGGGTTTTTGTAATAAAGTAAAGGCTAGTACTCTTGACTGTTTTGTAAAATTGGAGAGACATCTATGGTTGAAATTTTAGAGGTGTCTAGATGGTTGAGTATACTAAGTGCATGCAAAAATTTGTGTTAAGCTTACGATACAGATAGAGGATATTTGATCATTAGTATAAAGAGGTATCAGAAGTTGGCATATTGGAGTTGTTTAGGATTTTTATAATATCTGAGATCTACCAGCTAGAATAAGGTGAATTTTAATATGATAAGTCGAGGACTTAAAGACGGAGCTACATACAAAGTTTGAATGAAAATTAATGGTCAGAGAAGAAAAATTACAAGTTAAAGTTCATCATCAACCTTCTAGGCGGCGATCAAGGGACTTCAGCATGGATTTACAGTGTTTTCTTGCAATCTGTAAGTTGGATTGGATTGAACTTCTTGAGCATTTAAAAGTCTTATAAAGACACTAGTGGTAGAAGTCTCACAACAATCGGACGGTCAGATTGAAAATTACAGCTTGCTGAGGCTCGCTGTCTAGGATTAGGATTTAAAATAAATAAATAAATAAATAAATAAAAATAAAAATAAAATAGAAATAAAAATAATAAATAATAAAAGAATCTGTACTTATAATATCCAGAAGCTATTAAAAATAGTCATCTAAGTACTTTGTATTGGAATTAAGTTTTTACATTGAAATCCGAAATAGTTTGTGTTTAAATAGTTGAAATCCACTAGACTACTAGGATACTTACGAAACATTATTTTATCTTCTACAATCACACACCCGATACATTTTTAAGCTACACAGCACATAATATGACATAAATGATCAACCTGACGTGAAATACTTAAGGTAGGAAGTATTAGGATTCATTTATTTTTATTTTTATTTTATGAAGAACGAGAATAAAAATTTTGAATGAACTTCAAGTGGAGCTTCTTCTAAAGAACAAGGTAAATACATGGATCTGTCCATTGCTGGTATGTTTCAAGCCTTATTATTATCTATGCAGCAATAGGAAAGCAATGATCGCAAAGAAGCTTTAGCAACCAAAGCATTGCAAGTAGTGGTCAATAAAATTGATCAATTTGATGGAAGGGATATTTGAAGGTATTTAAGATGTTATGTTTGGGAAATAGAATTTAATTAGGTTTCTGAGAAGAAGATGGTTGAATTATTTGGACTTGCCTTGATATTGGAAATAAGAGAGCATGTTACATCAATTATGGAGTATCATGGAAATTCATGGGAGATTTTTTCACATACATAAAAAGACAAATATTTCTTGGATGACATTGATCATATTACTAAGAAACTATTTCTAGAATGGATTGAGCTGCCTAATAAGAATTTGTAAGCAACAGAGCTACTAAGAGAATTTGAGAGGCAGTATTCTCAATTATCGAAGGTAGAAAAATTGACATTAGAGCCAAACAAGGTTGAATTATTTCTTCAAGCTACTGATGGAGAGTTACAAGGGAAATTGGAGTTGCTTCTTGAAGACAAAGAAGAAGATGAAGGATTGACAATAAAGTAGAAAAATATTGAAAATGCGGTGGGTTTGCTTGCAAAAAGAGAAAGGAGGAAGGATAGGAGTAATATTCCAAAAGCAGTACAAGCACCTAAAATTATAGTACATACAACACGACCAGTAATGCCTACTGTTCAACCTTCAACATCTTTATCGAAGAAAGGAAAGATGGGGATTGAAGAAATTATACGTGGAATGCGAGATCTTCAAATCAAATTGGCAAGACTTAAAGAAAATACTTGTAGAATAGATATTAGTTCATTTTTGTAAGATATTGGTAAAATAGATTAATAGTCCATAGAATAGTCAGTTTAGGAGGAGAGATGATTGATTCAGTTATTAAAAGAAATTATAACAGGATTACTGTTAGAATTTGGAAATCAATAGCAATTATATAAGAGTTATAGAAGTTTGTTGTGAGGCCAGACTGTGATAGTCATGAGCCGGGGTTAAGCTTAGTGCTTCCTCTTTGTTTCTTTTATTTTCTTTATTGTTGAAGAATAATAGATAGTTTTTGAATACTAAGAAGTGATTCTGTAGAATAAAACAAAGATTGATTTATGAGTTATTGATTATGTAATTGGAGTACTGAGTGATTGAATTATATGAGAAATTATTGGAAGATTGATTATGGATGGAAGATTATGATTGTTGTTTATTGAGAGTTGTGTATGTGTGTTTCGACAGAGGAAGTCTGTGATTACAGGACTTTTGTGAATTCAGATTGGTTGGAGTGAAGCCTATTATTCTTGGTGTTGGATGGAATTTATTGAGTTTTGAGTGGTCTTTTGATAGTGCAAGGTTGCACATTGTGGTTATCAGTTGATGAAGGAGTATAGTTACTAGGAAGAAGCATTGTAGTATTTTTTAGTATTTTAGTGGTTTGAAATATAATTAATTGTGTGACCCTAACAAGTGAAACTCATGTGCTTAGTCTTTCTTTGTGTTCAAATTCTCCTATACAGGTTTATTCTAGAAAGAATTGTAGAATAAGTGAAACGACAATCACAATACTTTTAAAAATAATTTGAAGAATGTTTCAAAACAAGGATATGTACAAAGATATATTTGGTGTGATGACGTTTCACATACTGGGAAGGATTGCACTGAATTTAATAATATAGTGCAATAAGGAGTTATTTACTGGAAAGATAGAAAGATTGAATTAAAGGATACAAAGGATCTTCTTCAAACCAATTTTGATAAAGGAGGTATGAGAGCATTGATTCAAGATTATTTAATAGAACATGGAATAGCAACACGAGAGAGTGCAAGTTATAGCGCTGTCGTTTTACGTGCTTTCCTGCTCGAGAACGTGCCGGGCGTCTCGCTATAGAAGGTAGTATGGAGATTCGCCGATAGTCAAGCAGTCTATCAGTTTTTGACTGCTAGAATATAAACGACTGCAACAATATACCGTAAATCTATATGGATGCTCTTCGACTGCTTGTCAAAGTCTTTTTTGGCCCAGCCGGTAGGTCTCTAGACGTTACAGAGAACCCCAAACAACCCAAACTGTTAATCTTCAATACCACTTTGTACTTACGATCTTGTATCCACTGACTGTCTTGTTAGATTAATCCAATAAATTTCATTCACTCCGCATACTCAATCCTATAAACACCCTTTTAATCCTTCAATCACAGACGTAACTCGATTGCACAAAACAGTCAAGAGTACTCAAATCCACTTCATTAAAAATCCCGATTCACCATTACAACACTGACTTCAGCAACGATTGCCTCAGTCTTCCCAAAACTCTATGAAGAAGAAAAATCCAATTCTTCGTCTTTTCTTTTCCGACCCGAAGCATGAAGCTCCTCTCCAGTCCCCTTGATCCTCAAAACCTCCAATGAAAATGAACTAATAACCTTGCGAAAAGCTTGAAGCTAGCTCCCCGATTCCTAGAAAAAAAACCCTCCCCCCCTCTAAAACTATTCTGTCTCCTAACCTTATCCTTTGAATTTCTTCAATCTTCCATCTTAGATCCGGAATTGGCTCCCGCCGTCAGAGCTTAGATCCGAAATTGGCTCACGTCATCAAGGCCTTCTCTTCCGTTTTTACCTTTAAGAGATCCATTTACCACAAACAACGTTTCCTGAAACGGCACAGAGAACAGGACAGCCCAAAACATAATCGAAACCCCGTAATCGGGACCACATTGAGTCGCCCGACCAATTCAGGTCCCATATTGGGTAAGATGCCCATAATAACCTGGATTTTTCCGTAACTAGACTGCATTGGATTGCCCCACCAATACAGGTCTCATATTGGGTAAGAGGATCCGGGTTGGATTCTCAAAATTGGATCCAATTGGCTCTTCGAACCGGTCGTGTGAATTGATCCTTTTCTTCCTGCTGACTCCCGTTATTGGAATCGAACGGAGCATTTCAGTATGCCCAGGCTGACTGAAACGAGGTGATTGAACCTGACCACTCAATATTTGCGCTGGAGTTGGTCGATGCTCCCAATATTCGAAGTAACTGAACATTAATAAAATTCCCCTTTCTTTTTTTATTTTCACTGTATATTCATATTACAACACGACATCCACCCCCTTAAAACTTGTGCATCCTCCGGTATGCATCAATTTACCCAATTGCGATTTGATTCAGAATATATCCCCTACGTCTTTGTCCACTTCGTCTTCGTCACCTTCATTATCCAAATCACTTTCATCTTCTTGCTGCGGAATCTCTATACCTTCATTAAGGTCTTCCATATTCATCTCTGCGTGTCTTCGTTTAAATATTTTTACTCGCTTCCCTGCAATTGATATTTTCAATTTTGTACCATCTAACTCCCGTAATGAGTAAGTCGCATTATGATGAACAGTTGTTACTACATATGGTCCAAACCAACGTTTTGAAAACTTCCGCAAAGTACTATGTTGATTATCCAGACTATTGTCATAAACAAGTACCCAGTCACCTTCCTCGATTGCCTTTGGTCTCAACCGATGTTGCTTATCGAATCGCGCCTTGTTTTGTAACCTTGCTCTTTTTAACTTTCCCAATGCTATCTGGACATCTTCTGTTCTTTGCTCCAATTATCGAATCCTAATAGCCAGAAGTTCTTCTCTTGTCAATCCATCTTCCCATGGTAGCATACTCCAAGTAAGTACCTTTTCTTCAATCGGCATAATTGGTTTTTGACCTGTCATAAGTTCTAGTGGCATATATCCAGTCACCGAACTATGTGTTGTTCGATCAGCCCATAATGCAAATGACAAAAGCCGTGGCCACTCTTTAACTTTCCCATTACAAGCTTTAACCAATGCTTTCACAATCGGCAGGTAAAAATCCACATGCTTTTTTTTCTTATTTGTTTGAATTTTTCTGTAGACCAATTCCCCAACTTAGACAAGGTATTCAAATAATGACCAATATCCAATAATTCTTCTTCATAAGATTCTTCAAGAAATAGCTTGTCTTCTCTATTGAGATTTGATATTGAATAGAATTTCAATCCGACATCATCAATGTCTTCAACCATTTCGTCCTCCCTCTCGTATCTTGCTCGAGATAGCATGTCTGCTACTAAATTGTCCTTTCCAGTAATATGCTTAAATTTTGGATTTAGTGACTTAATATAAGCAATCCATCTCAACATTGTAATATCTGGCGTTGAACACTTAATAATCATTCCAAGCAATGGCAAGGAATCTGTTTCAATTACTACTACTGCCCTAGTCAAATAGTGCTTTTCAGCTTTTATAGCCGAAACAACTCCCCAAAGTTCTCTTTTGACTTGCGAATATGCACGCTGATGAATACTTAAAACTTTAGCTCCAAATCGAACTACAAATCTACTCCCATTTGAATCATCTTGACCCACAGCCCATCCAATGGCAATTGGACTAGTGTCCATAGTAAGAATCACTGGTCTATTGCACTTATAATCAACCTTCCTCAATATTGGAGGTGACATCAATAATTTCTTCAATCTTTGCATTGCCTGAATATGCCTTTCTTCCCATTTAAATCGGTAGCCCTTGCAGAACAGTTCATATAATGGATCCGCTATGTGAGCATAATGAGGGATCCAGATTCGATAAAATACACATGCACCCAAAAACCTGCGAACCTCTGTTAAAGAATCACAATCCTCTTTCATCCTTCCAATTGCATCAACTTTAGTCGGATCTGGTTTTCTTCCGTAAGATCCGCATAAATGTCCAACAATTACAACCTCTCGCACTCCAAATACGGACTTCATACCCGATAATGTAAGATGAACTTCTCCAAGCCGAGTTAAAATCTTTTCACAATCTTGTATATGATCAACAACGTATCTGCGACACCCCCTCGTATCTAAAGTTTCATCCTTGTCTCCTTCTCTGCACCCTTTTATAGGAACATCATCCAGAAAAGGCATAGTCTTTTCTGGAAAAAAATCTCTCAATACCTTATTCATTCCATTCATCATATGCGCAACTGAGTTGGTCGCGCCTTGAGGAAGAGTGCACATTCTAACCAATCCAAGCGGTGTCCTCATCGTTGTCATATCTCTATTTTCTTCGGCAAGTTGAAATTGATCATAACCTGAATACAAATCACCTATTGAATAGATCGCCCTTCTAGCAAACGCCTCAGCAAATTCATCCACAATAGGTCCAATTCCTGCATTCTTGACAGTTACAGCATTCACCGGCTGCATTTCTTGAATAAACCGTAGTGACCCATTCTTCTTAGGTACCGTAAACCATCGACTAGGATACGGCGCAAATGAAGGTTCTAATATTTTCATCTTTATCTTTTCTTTCAATAGTTCCACCAATTTAGATAAATGTGTCCTCGGTATTGGAATCGGTCTTAGATTCCAAGGTACATGCAGTAGAGTGAAGATAACCATAGGTGTTATAATATTTGGATCCACAAACCCAATTTCATGAGATTCGAAGGCAAACGATCTACCTTGTTTAGCAAACATCTTTTTGAAGCAAGTAATTTCCTTCGGCAATAAAGAACCATCAGAACCAATCTTCAATTCTTCAAAAGTCTCTTCAGTAAACTGATGTCCAATACTCATTGGATCTCTTAAACTTGCTTCTTTTGATGCTTCTCCCATTTGTTCTTTGGAATCCTCTGGTAATGGTCCGGCAACAGGCTTTACCTTCTTATCTGCCATTTTATATCTCGTCTCTACTGTGACTTCTAGTGCTTGAAAAGATTCAAGCATGGTATAAACCTCTCTCGAATGAATCTCAACAATCTTATCATTATCTCCTAACCCAATAGATGTAATCAATTCTAATGAATCTTCCAGTCCATTTTCTTCATAAACACCCAAAATCCTCTCATCATCTTGCAATGTACCTATCTTGCGTAATTGTCCTTCAATATCATATAATCTTTTTCTTTCTTTTCTTTTAAAATCATCAACTTTCTTATACATAATATTTCCATTCTCCAATATACCAATAAAACTCGCATCAAAGGCACCTTCATCTCGCGAGAGTACCTCCTCTTTTGTACCTCTATAATCTCGCTTTACAGTGGTACCTCCCCAAAATCCTTAAATCCTTCAACAATCTTTGGCAATGGTTTCTCCCTCAACCTATCTCGATTTTGTTCATGGTTAGGAGGTACTGTTAGAAATTGTACAGGTTTCCTCCCATCTTCGCTCCGTACCCTTGCATAAGCAGAACCATCGTCAAGTACCTTTGTTTCCATCCGTGTTGCCGTGATATAAGATTGTCCTAAAATCAACGGATAAGACGTTGTATCTTGAACAAAGAAATGTTGCTCCGTCGCAACATCCCCAATCCGAATTTTGACATCTGGACAAGCTCCATGTAATTCGCCTCGTGTGTTATTAGCTGCTCGTATTGCCCATCCATGTTCCATATCAATTGGCCATTTTTGCTTCTTATAAAGATCTTTAGACATGAGATTTATTTCAGAACCATGGTCCACCAAAGCAACTATTGGTTCTTCTATATCTCCTACCTTCACCAATACCTCAGTAGTTGCTCTTGCCCAATGCTTTCGAGTATAATGGCTCAAAGTTTCCATTTCCTTGTCACTAGAATCTTCGTAACATACTCGCTGATTATATCCATTCTTTTCATTTGTTGGTTACTTGTAACCAATATCAACCTCTTCTTCATCTCTACATATTCTTGCATCAATAGCATGACTCATTCCAGTTTCGCTCATTAATTGCCTCTTTCGCTTAATGCTGTCAATGATAACATCATGAAACTCCTTCTTTGCAATTCCCAAGACTTCTTTCAATGTGAATTCTACCTGAGCGTTTAATATACGTTCTTCCAACACCCCTTTCAAATTTGTTGCCGCTTCAATGTCAAAAAGTAGCTTATAAGTAATTGATTTGCCCTTATCTTTTGTCTCCATTGTTTTTTCTCCCAATGATGCTGAGGTATCCTTTACAGGCAATTTTTGTGAAGCTGCCTCCCGAGCCTTGTTTCCTCGAGTTTGCCTCTTAAAAGAATTTTCTTCTCTAGTATCATCAAAATTTCCTCGTCTTTTTTCTTCCATCAAAGCTTCATGTTGGCTCTTAGCAATATATGCATGAACTGAAAGAGACTCAATAGGATCCTCCCAACCTGTTCTTCCTCGTATTGTAGCTGCAGTTCTCAATAACGCTTCTCGAGGTAATTTCCCTTCTTGCATTGTAGAAACGGCAGAAGCCCAAAACTCACTAGTTTCCGTACTTCCACCAATTTCATCATCTACTCTAGCACCATAACTTGCACTTTCTCGTACTACTGTTTCATGCTCTTTTAAGTAATCTTGAACCAATGCTCTCATTTCTCCCTTGCCAAAATTGGTTTGAAGAAGATCCTCCCTATCTTTCAATGCTATCTTCCCATCTTTCCAGCAAATAATTCCCTGCCATATCATATTATTAAATTCATTGCAATCTTTTCTAGTGTGTGAAGCATTATCACACCAAATGCATCTTTGTACATATCCTTGTTTTGAAACATTCTTCGAATTGTTTATAGAAGTATTCTCTTCAAGTCTTGCCAATTTGATTTGAAGATCTCGCATTCCTCGTATAATTTCTTCCATACCCATATCTACTTTCTTTGACAAGGATGTCGAAGGTTGAACTGCAGGCATTGTCGGTGGTGTTGTACGTACTGGAGCTTTGGGTGCTTGTACTGTTTTTGGAATATTGCTCCTATCCTTCCTCCTTTCTTTTTTTGTAAGCAACCCCACCGCATCTTCAACATTCTTCTACTTTGTTGTCAATCCTTCATCTTCTTCTTTGTCTTCAAGAAGAGGTTCTTATTTCTCTTGCAATTCTCCATCAGCAGCTTGAAGTAATAGATCAACTTTGTTCGGCTCCAATGTCAATTTTTCTACCTTCGATAATTGAGAGTACTCCCTCTCAAATTCCCTTAGTAGCTCTGTTGCTTGCAAATTCTTATTGGGCCGTTCAATCCATCCCAAAAACAGCTGCTTAGTAACGCGATCAGCATCTTCCAAGAAATATTCGTCTTTCAATGCATGTGAAAAATCCTCCCATGAATTCCCACAATAATCCGTAATCGATGTAATGTGGTCCCTTATCTCCGGTATCCTGGCAAGTCCAAATAGTGCAACCATTTTCTTCTCAGAAATCCGATTTAATTCCATTTCACGAACATAACATCTTAAATACCTTGAAATATTCCTCCCATCAAATTGATCAATTTTATTGACCACTGCTTGCAATGCTTTGGTTGCCAAAGCTTCCTTTCGATCATTGCTTTGCTGTTGCTGCATTGATAATGAGAAGGCTTGAAACATACTAGCAATAGACGGATCCATGTGCATACCTTGTCCTTTAGAAGACTCCCCACTAGAAACTCCTCCCAAAAATCCTTCAAAATTTTTATTTTTGTTTTCCATAAAAATAAAGATAAAATCAACTGAAATCCAATACCTTCCACCTCAAGCTTTCACATCGGGTTCACCACTTATGTCGTATTACGTGCTTTCCTGCTCGAGAACGCGCCGGACGTTTGGCTGTAGAAGGTAGTATGGAGATTCGCCGATAGTCAAGCAGTCTATCAGTTTTTGACTGCTAGAATATAAACGACTGCAACAATGTACCGTAAATCTATACGGATGCTCTTTGACTGCTTGTCAAAGTCTTTTTTGCCCCAGCCGGTAGGTCTCTAGACGTTACAGAGAACCCCAAACAACCCAAACTGTTAATCTTCAATACCGCTTTGTACTTACGATCTTGTATCCACTGACTGTCTGGTTAGATTAATCCAATAAATTTCATTCACTCCGCATACTCAATCCTATAAACACCCTTTTAATCCTTCAATCACAGACGTAACTCGATTGCACAAAACAGTCAAGAGTACTCAAACCCACTTCATTAAAAATCCCGATTCACCATTACAACACTGACTTCAGCAACGATTGCCTCAGTCTTCCCAAAACTCTATGAAGAAGAAAAATCCAATTCTTCGTCTTTTCTTTTCCGACCCGAAGCATGAAGCTCCTCTCCAGTCCCCTTGATCCTCAAAACCTCCAATGAAAATGAACTAGTAACCTTGCAAAAAGCTTGAAGCTAGCTCCCCGATTCCTAGAAAAAAAACCCTCCCCCCCTCTAAAACTATTCTGTCTCCTAACCTTATCCTTTGAATTTCTTCAATCTTCCATCTTAGATCCGGAATTGGCTCCCGCCGTCAGAGCTTAGATCCGAAATTGGCTCACGTCATCAAGGCCTTCTCTTCCGTTTTTACCTTTAAGAGATCCATTTACCACAAACAACGTTCCCTGAAACGGCACAGAGAACAGGACAGCCCAAAACATAATCGAAACCCCGTAATTGGGACCACATTGAGTCGCCCGACCAATTCAGGTCCCATATTGGGTAAGATGCCCATAATAACCTGGATTTTTCCGTAACTAGACTGCATTGGATTGCCCCACCAATACAGGTCTCATATTGGGTAAGAGGACCCGGGTTGGATTCTCGAAATTGGATCCAATTGGCTCTTCGAACCGGTCGTGTGAATTGATCCTTTTCTTCCTGCTGACTCCCGTTATTGGAATCGAACGGAGCATTTCAGTATGCCCAGGCTGACTGAAACGAGGTGATTGAACCTGACCACTCAATATTTGCGCTGGAGTTGGTCGATGCTCCCAATATTTGAGGTAACTGAACATTAATAAAATTCCCCTTTCTTTTTTTATTTTCACTGTATACTCGTGTTACAACACGACAGCGCTAGAGTAGATGATGACTTTGGTAGAAGTATAAACATAGTGAATTTTGGACTTCTGCTATTTCGACAATGCAAAAAGGAAAAATTCTTAGAGAAGCATTATTGAGGACTGGAGTTACAACACGAGGTGCAACATGTTGAAAAGATCCTATTGAGTCTCTTTCAGTTCATGCATATATTAGTAAGAGCCAACATGAAGCTTTGATGGAAGAAAAGAGACGAGGAAATTTTGATGATAGAAAAGAAAGAAATTCTTCTAAGAGACAAACTCGAGGAGACAAGGCTTGTGAAGCGGCTTCACAAGAATTGCCTATAAAGGATACTTTGGCATCATTGGAAGAAATAACAAAGGAGACAAAAGAAAAGAATAAATCAATTATTTATAAGCTACTTTCTGATATTGAAGTGGCAACAAATTTAAAGAGGGTGTTGAAAGAACGTATATTAAATGCTAAAGTGGAATTCACATTAAAAGAAATTTTAAAAATTGCTAAGAAGGAGTTTCATGATATTATCATTGATAGTATTAAGCAAAAGAGGCAATTAATGGACAAAGCTAGAATGAGTCATGTTATTGATGCAAGATTATATAAAGATGAAGTAAAAATTGATAATGGTTACAAGCAATCAATAAATGAAAAGAATGGATATAATGAAAGAGTATGTTTTGAAGATTATAGTGATAAGGAAATGGAAGCTTCAAGCCATTATACTCGGAAACATTGAGCAAGAACAACTACTGAAGTATTGGTGAAAGTATGAGATATAGAAGAACCAATTTTTGCTTTAGTTGACCATGGTTCTGAAATAAATCTTATGTATAAGGATCTTTATAAGAAGCGGAAATGGCCAATTGATATGGAACATGGATGGACAATACAAATAGCTAATAACACACGAGGTGAATTATATGGAGCTTGTCCAGATGTCAAAATTTGAATTGGAGATGTTGTAATAGACAACAATTCTTTGTTCAAGATACAACGTCTTATCCATTGATTTTAGGACAACCTTATATTACAGCAACATGGATGGAAATAAAAGTACTTGATGATGGTTGTGCTTATGCAAGGGTACATAGTGAAGATGGAAGGAAAACTATATAATTTCTAACATTACCTCCTAATCATGAATGGAATCGAGATAGGTTGAGGAAGAAACCATTGTCAAGGGTTGTTGAAGGATTTAAGGATTTTGAAGAAGTACCACTATAAAACAGGATTATAAAGGTACAAAAGAGGAGGTACTCTTGCAAGATGAAGGTACCTTTGATGCGAGTTTTATTGGTATTTTTGAGAATAGAAATATTTTGTATAAGAAAATTGAAGATTTTTTAAAAAAAGATTATATAGTATTGAAAGGAAATTACGCAAGTTAATGACATTAGAAGATGATGAGAGAATTTTAGGTGTTTATGAAGAAAATAGATTGGAAGATTCTTTAGAATTAATTGTATCTATTGGATTAGGGGATAATGATAAGATTGTAGACTTCATTGAGGGAAGTTTATTCTAAACTTGAATCTTTTCAAATACCAGAAGTTATTGTAGAGACAAAATATAAAACATTGGATAAAAAGGTAAAACCTGTTGCCGGATCTTTATCAGAAGATTCTAAGGAACTAATGGAAGAAGCATCAAAAGAAGAGAGTTTAAGAGATCCAAAGAAGATTGCACATTAATTTACAAAAGAGACTTTTGAAGAATTGAAGATTGGATGTGATGGTTCTTTATTTCCAACAGAAATTGAATATTTTAAAAAAATACTTGTAAAATGAAGTAAATCATTTGCCTTTGGATCTCGTGAAATAGGATATGTAGATCCTAATATTGTTGCTCCTATGGTTATCTTTACAGTACCTCATGTGCCTTGGAACTTAAGGCCAATTTCTGTGTCGAGGATACATTTACCTAAATTAGTGGAATTATTGAAAGAAAAGATGCGAATGAAAATTTTGGAGCCTTCTTTTGCTCCATATTCTATATGTTGGTTTACGATGCCTAAGAAAAATAGATCATCATGTTTTATTCAAGATATGCAGCCAATGAATGCAGTAACTATAAGAAATGTAGGTATAGGACCTTTAATAGACGAGTTTGTAGAAGCATTTGTAGGAAGGCCAATTTATTCAATGGGTGATTTATATTCGGGTTATGATCAATTTCAACTTGCACATGGGAGTAGAGATCTAATAACAATAAGAATGTTACTTGGATTACTTAAAATGTATACTCTCCCACAAGGTGCTACTAACTTAGTTGCACATATGATGAATGGGATGAACAAGGTATTAAGAGACTTCATTCCTGAAAAAACTATGTCTTTTTTAGATGATGTTTCTATCAAAGGATGTAAAGAAGGAAAAAAAGATGAAAGTTTAGATGAGAAGGGATATCGCAAATATGTTGTTGATCATATACAAGATTGTGAAAAGATTTTAATTCGACTTGAAGAGGTTCATCTTACACTTTCAAGAGCAAAAACTATATTTGGAAAGCAAGAAGTTCTTATTGTTGGGCATTTGTATGGATTTTATGGGAGAAAGCCAGATCCAAGTAAAGTTGATGCAATTGGAAGGATGAAGGATTCATGTGACTCTTTAACAAAAGTATGTAGATTTTTAGGAACTTGTGTATTTTATCGTATATAGATTCCTCATTATGCTCATGTAGCAGATCCATTGTATGAATTATTACGTAAGGATTATCGATTTAAATGCAAAAGAAAGCATACTGAAGCAATACAGAAGTTAAAGGTGTTATTGGTGACACCCCTAATTTTAAGAAAAATTGATTATGACTATAATAGACAAGTAATTCTTACTATGGATACTAGTCCTATTACTATTGGATGGATTGTGGGTCAAGATGATTCAAGTGGAAATAGATTTGCAGTTCAATTTGGAGCTAAAATTTTAAGTAGTTGTCAACGTGTATATTTGTAAGTCAAAAGAGAATTTTGGGGAGTTGTTTCGGCTATGAAAGCTGAAAGGGATTATTTGATTGGTGCAGCAGTAGTAATTGAAACAGATTGCTTGCCATTATTTAGAATGATTACAAATTATTCAATGCCAAATATTGCAATGTTAAGATGGATTGCTTATATTAAGTCATTAAATCCGGAATTTAAGCATGTTTCTGGAAAAGATAATTTAATAGCAAACATGCTATCTAGAGCAAGATATGAAAGAGAAGACAAAATGGTTGAAGACATTGATGATGTTGGATCAAAATTCTATTCAGTATCAAATCTTAACAAAGAAGACAAGCTATTTCTTGAAGAATTTTATAAAAGAGAATTATTGGATATTGGTCATTACTTGAATACCTTGACTAAGCAAAAAAATTGGTCTACACAAAAATTTAAATAAATAAGAAAAAAAACATATAGATTTTTGTTTTAAGAAGGATTCTTATGGAAGAGATCAAAGAAAGGAATTGGAATGCCACAAAGAGTGATAGGCAATAAAGAAGAGAAATAAAAATTATTAAAAAGGTTTCATGATAGTTTTTGGGCATGACATAGAGGAATTTGGGCTACTTTTGCTAAGCTTAAGGAACAATATTGGTGGAAAAATATGTATCGAGATGTGCTCTTATTTGTAGAGTTATGTGAAATTTTTCAAACGTATTCTAATATACGACATCGAGATGGTCTTCATCCTACATATCCTCTAGCTATTCATTTTAAATGGGTTGTTGATTTGGTTATTATGCCAATTGAATTATAGAAAATAAGATATTTGGTCTTAGCTCATGAAGATTTATCAAATCAAGTAGAAGGAAGAGCATTGAGAACAAAATCTACAGAAGGAATTTATAGATTTTTAATTGAAGATGTTGTTTGCAGCTACGGATGTGTAGGAAAAATCACTATAGATCGTGGAGAATTAAATGCACAAGAAGTTCGTGAATTCTTTGAAAGATGTGGAATTAAACTATCACTGACTACTGCTAATAATCTTGAAGGAAATGCAAAAAGTGAGCATGGTCACCCACCGATTGTGAAAGCATTAGTTAAAGCTTGTAATCGGAAGGTTAGAGAATGGCCACAACTTTTGTTATTTGCATTATGGATTGATCGAACAACTCATAGCTCGTTAACCAAATATATGCCTATTGAGCTTATGATAGATCAAAAACTAATTATGCCAATTGAAGAAAAAATACCTACTTGGAGTGTGCTACCATGGAAAGATGGATTGACAAGAGAAGAACTTTTAGCTATTAGAATTCAAGAATTAGAGCAAAGATCAAAAGATGTGCAAATAGCATTAGAAAGGATAAAAAGAGTGAGGTTACAAAACAAGGCACGATTTGATAAGCAGCATTGATTGAAGCCTAAAGCAATTGAAGAAGGTGATTGGGTTTTGGTCTATGATATTAGCTTTGACAATCAACATAGTACTTTAAGAAAGTTTTCTAAGCGATGGTTTGGACCGTATGTGGTAACAACTATTCATGATAATACAACTTACTCATTGCAAGAGTTAGATGGAATAAGGTTAAAAATACCAATTGCAGGGAAGTGAGTAAAAATATTCAAAGAAAGATACACAAAATTAAATATATAAGACCTTGGTGAAGACATGGATAGTAAAAGTGATGAAGAGGATTTGGATGAAGACTTGGAGAACATATTATAAAATAAATAACAATTAGGTTATTTGGTGCATACTAGAGGATGCACAGATTTAAAAGAGATGGATATCATATTGCAACATGACTATATGGTAAAAATATAAATGAAAAAGATTTATCAATATTTAGTCATCTTTGATGTTAGAAACACTCGCCAATTCCAATGCCAATATTCAGACGCCAATTAATATCATCCCATTACAAGCTGTACCATCGAACGTGACAACAACGTATGTTCCACCGGCGTCATCGAACCAAGTACCTTCCGTACCAATGGGACAACTAGGATCATTTTCTAATCCTACATGGAATAAGCCTAGTAGGTATATATTGGTGGAGATACCCAATATGTGTAATGGAGGTACAAGAAGACCACTTTGTTGTTTTTGTTGTAGACAGTTTGGTGATTATGCTAGTAAATGTCCCAATCCCAGAGCTAGAGACAATTACGCACCAGTGTGTGGAAATAGTAAGCAGTTGGGGCATACTTATCAGCAATTTAATGCTTCATTCAACTTCAATAATCAAGATCAGCAGATCTAAAGCCAAGAAAAAATTGAGGAAATAAATCGAGGTTCTCAAGATTCTCTGATAAATCGGGTAGAATAAGTTTGAGCTGTTCTTACCAAGAGTCGGCAAAAGGAGAAAGGACCAATTCAATATTTGGGTGAGTCTGATGTGAAGGACCAAATTGATCCAATTACGGGGACATTGAATCCAGGTCCTGATATGGACCTCTTATCTAATATGAGACGTGACTCGTTTGGGCAACCCAATGAGATTCCAAATATAGACGCTTGAGTTGCATTTTAAGTTGTTCTATTCTCTATGCCATTTTGGAGAAATGTCTTTTTTGTGGAAAGATCCTCTTAGAGGTGGGAATTCCATGGAGGTGGGTCTACTGTTCCAATTCGGAGTCTAGGGCGAAAGAATAGGGGACCTCACAGAGTTAAAAGAAAGGAGAGGAAAAGGAAAGGGGCATTTGGAGATCAGGATTTTGGGATCGGAGAGCTAGCTTCAAGCTCCTTCGAAAGGTGTAGAATTGGGTTTCATAGGATTTCAGAGGACTTTGCAATAATTGTTCAAAGTCAGTGTTTGTATTGGTGAATTGGATTTTTGCAATAAAGTAAAGGCTAGTAGTTTTGACTATTTTGCAAAATTGGAGAGACATATGTGGTTGAAATTTTAGAGATATCTAGATGGTTGAGTATACTAAGTGCATGCAAAAATTTGTGTTAATCTTACGGTACAGATAGAGGATATTTGAACATTAGTATAAAGAGCTATCAGAAGTTGGCATATTGAAGTTGTTTAGGGTTTTTATAATATCTGAGATCTACTGACTGGAATAAGGTGAATTTTAACACGATAAGTTGAGGACTTAAAAGCGGAGCTGCACACAAATTTTGAATGAGAATTAACGGTCAGAGAAGGAGAAATTATAAATTAAAGTTCGTCATCAACCTTCTAGGCAGCGATCAATGGACTTCAGCGTGGATTTACGGTGTTTTCTTGCAATCTGTAAGTTGGATTGGATTGAACTTCTTGAGCATTTAGAAGTCTTGTAAAGACACTAGTGGTAGAAGTCTCACAACAATCGGACGGTGAGATTAAAAATTACAGCTTGCCGAAGCTCGCTGTCTAGGATTAGGATTTAAAATAAATAAATAAAATAAATAAATAAAAATAAATAAATAAATAAATATAAAATAAAAATAAAAATAATAAATAATAAAAGAATCTGTGCTTATAATATCCAGAAGCTATTAAAAATAGTGTTCTAAGTACTTTGTATTGGGATTAAGCTTTTACATTGAAATCCGAAATAGTTTGTGTTTAGATAGTTGAAACCCACTAGATTACTTGGATACTTACAAAACATTATTTTATCTTACACAACCAGACACCCGATAGCATGTAATACGATATCGTAATCTTGTAATTAACCACTTTTAATGACTAAGTTAATTATTTGTCCTCCTGAACTGACTATTCTATGGACTATTAGTCTATTTTATCAATATCTTATAAAAACAAACTAATATCTATTCTACAAGAATCTTAAGTGCATAGGTAATATATTCTTTCAATAGATTTTTATTAAATATTTTTTTTATTTTATGTATTAGTTTTATGTATTAAAAAAATAGTAAGGTAAATAATCTATATATATATATATATATATATATATATATAACTTAATTTTATCACATAATTTTTTCATGCCTATTAAAAAATCTTATAAATTTATTAAAATAATATTTTATAAATAAAATTTCAAATATATGTAATTGAAAGGTTTATTTTTTATAAATAAATTATATACTATGTATATTTTTTATTTTATAGATAATAATTTTATATTTAAAAAATAATAATTAATAATTAAAAAATTCATTAATAATATAAGATGACAAAAATTAAGGACATAAAATCTAATTATATACATATAATCAATTGTATAGATCAAAGCTTTACTTCCAACCAAAATATTAACTTCTATTGTTTTTTGTTAAAAAGAAAGAAAGATTCATTTTGTTATTTTTATCACATTCATGACATTACTGCTTATCCCAGGAACCAAATAATAAAATAACCTTTGACCACTCAAAAATAGATTAAAAATAATTCCTTATCAGAGCTAAGCTGATGCCAAAAATCTAAAATATATTCACATATGGCCAAAAATAACTTTTTAAAACACAAAGACATAACAGACTCAACCATGTCGCTATCTTTATAAATTCAAACATTTTAATCTCACCAAGATAATGAAACTAAGTTGAAATATATTATATTCTCTCAACATCCTCCATGTTTTTTTTAAAAAGGCATATGTTTCCAGAATTCTTGGAAAAAATTATGTTCTTTCAAGTACTGTCAAAAAAATTAATCTTATTTATTTCACAAAACTCCTGCTCAAATTATACTGAAATCCTGTTTTATGTATGTTTGTGTAAATGTACATATATGGTTACAAATTTAAATTTATTTACACCTTGCACTTAGTTCACATATATATATATATATATATATGTATTTACACACATATACACTCCTTCTCACTTGCTCTCTCTTATCCTATTACATATTTTTATTATATACAATGAAAAACTGATATTTACTAGTAATCTTAATATTCACAAATTAGATCAAATTTCAAATAAAGGTTTTGTAGAGAATCTTTATATGAATCAAGCATCTATATTGTGGAATGTCTAACAACAATTACATTTTCTGTCATACCTTTTATTTGGTTTGTATCACAATAAAATGATATGCTATTACAATAGATTATCAATGATTTTAAAGGAATATGCTAATTGTTCACTATATCATTTACAATCATGAAAAATCTTAAATGTAGGACAAACAATCAATCAAAACTTTCAGAGTTGGTGATTAGATGGTAAAATTTTATATTGTGATCATGAGTTATTTTTTGAACCAATAAATTACTGGTACCATATAATAAATCATTTTAATCGATAAGCTTTTCACATTTAAGAATTCAACTTCAGTACATCACATCAAAATTAATTGTAAAATATTTTATTTCTTAGTTGGACAATATCTTTTAATAAAACTACCTCAAATTCTGAAGTTGATGTAGACTTCAATGAGAGAAAAATGTCATTTATGTATTTTTTGGTGTGCTTGATCTGAAATGAATGAATATTTATATATATATATATATACACATATCTAAAGAGGGACGCACACATCTTCACTATTTGTCAAGTTGTCAATGTTGAAGACATACATCTAAACTTGAGATCAATGACCCTGGTTCTTTAAGAAACATCTAACTTGGTTATTTACATTCTTTAAGTTCTTGACCTTAATACAAGATTAAACATATACCATACTTATTCTATTACAATATTTGAAGCTTATAATGGAATTATATTTTTATTTATACATATAAAGAAAAAGATATTTTAATTAATTAATTAATTAATTAATTATATTAATCTATGCATATGTTGCCTTTGTATTCATATGTAGATATAAATAGCATGTGGATGATCTTTTGTATTATAAAAAAATATTTTTAAAGCTCAAAAAAAATAAAAGAAGCAAACATTGTTTAAAATATTATAAAATTTGAACTTTTGTTGCAACCAAACTACAAATAATAGAAGTATAGTAGGTCACAAGAAAAGTAATAAATTATTTTTTAAAAACTACTAAGACACATCCAATTCTGTATAACATCATCTAAATTGATTTTAGTTCAAAAATATAATATAGCTTTAGATCATGTGCATACATGTGCATACATGTTTTAATTATTGAATGCTTTCATGTATAAACATGTTTATAAAGGATCCAAAAACAGGTAGATAGCGTAACAAACATTCATATCCTTATAATGCAAATATTATTTAAGCAAAACAATTCAGTTCTTTCACTCAAATCTTTGGGACACAATCATTAAATCTGCAATTTGTATTTAGAACTGAATTGCATCAAAACAACAAGACCAAATCCACAATGTTCTTTTGGACTCTGGTCTCTACTTCATCAAGGTTATGCCTACTACATTTTAGAGAGTATTAGACATTGAAATGATGTATTGCCTGGCAACTAAGAATGATGCGTTCATACAGCTTCACCAACTCAGGATAACAATCACCTAAGAAACTGATTTACTTTGATGAAACATGAGAATCACCTAAGACATCATGACATTGTTGAGAGAAAATGAGAAGCATATTTTATGGAGTAGAGACTTCTTAGCATTTGCAAATTAATTTCTGCCAGTATCAGTAGGCACGCTGATTGTTAACCTTTGAAGCGGCTAACATAATTATGTGCTCTTCGTGCAAATGTTTCCTTTCTTTGGGTGCACAGCCGTTACATCTCAAGTAGGTAAGAGCATCCCTTCTCTGATAGTGATGAAGTTGGAATTTATTATTCACCTAGCTTGTTTTCAACTTGGAAGTAGTTGTTTGTAATCTATTTTTTTCTTTACAAACAACTACTTCGTAAACTTGGAAGTAGTTGTTTGTAATCTCTTCAACAGTGTGTAAATAAAATTTTCAAGTATCAAATGGAAAGAATCAACATTGAATTTCATGCGAATTCATTATAATACATGCTTGTGGAGGTAATGTATGATCTCATGATCTCATAATTTCCACTTAATTCAAGCATAATCGGATTGTACATCAAATTCATATTGTATGTTCAATACTACCTTTAAAAGTGTACAACAAAGAATTACACCAATATACTAGAAAATTGTGCCTAACGAATTTAATAGACCATGAGTGAAAACTCTTCAACGAGTGGGTTTAGCCTCCAGGCATTGATCGGAACACCCGGTAACGAGAGCGCGACACAGAACGAACGAAAAGAAATAACAAGCGTTTTATTATCCAATGACGACGAACGACCTAGACACGCAACGTCGGTGGACGACGATCGTCCGCCTTAGCCACGCTCTTCGTTGTTCAGATCCCCGACGCCACGTCATTCCCAAACTCCCGCGTTTCTTACGGACATTTCCCGCGCTCCACGGATTTTGGCGGTTGTCATTACCTGACCAGCGTCGAGGAATTTATTTGAGGCTTTGCGATGCTGGAAACAGTGTGTGTGTCTCAAGCAATGTTAGAATTGGAGGATTATGTCGTTGCCGATTGATTGTGGCCAGAAGTGAGTCCCCGAGCGATCAGTGCAATATTTGCGTTGATAAGCATGAAGGCGTTTCCCGGAGCGAAGGTGTTCATGCCAGATTTGGATGACGGGGTTATGGGCGTGGCCATGGATGTAGACGTGGACGGAGATGCGCTGGAGTTGTTAGGCGACGCGGCGGTCGACCACAAGCTCTTCGATGCCGATTTCTTCAACGACTTCGAGGACGATTTCGATGACACTGATTTGGCCTAAGCCCAAGGAGTGTAATTTTATACGACAAAGGGTCTGTTGCTGACTATCTAGGTTGTTCTACGTCAAATCTGGGAGGTTTCTGTGGAGACAGTTTCAGTTTTTCGTGAAGGGTTTGTGGATTTTGGTTGCGATGCCTGTGGTCAAGGAGCCGTGTAAACAGCAGGCATGCGATATTCAATCGTGCTTAACAAAAAACGCCTTCAATCCTGAAAGGTATGTTCCTGCCGTGTGGAATTAGGTTTTGGGGTGTAGTGAATTTCGTCTGAGATTTTCTTTTTGTACAGTTTTTCGAAGTTTTGCCGTTTTCGCCTATTGTACAGATAGAACCATCGTGATGACGTTCCATTTGATCACGAGCACACCTTATTTCTAGCGTCTGTAGAGATCGCTTGAAGGATTCTGTATCCTGGTCATCATTGGGGCGGGGGGGATATGCCCTGCTAATTTGCAGTATCTTGGGTATAATTGAACTTTTTGTTAGAATGCGTGCGTCTCGTCATGGGTGTGATGTGGCGGTTCCACTGATATTGTCACTTGATGGAGTTTCGCGCATCAACTACAGTAGTTTCGACCTAATTTTTGAACATCATCGTTTCAGTGGAGATTTTGAGGATGATTTATCTATGGAGTCTGGGTTTAAGGAGATCAATCAAGTTACAAATCCTTGGTAGTAGTATTTATCATCTCGGTATTAGTTTTGGAGCTGGAAGTTGTACTTCTCAGCAAAATCTCAAATATATTTGAAGTGTCATCTTTGAGCATATGTTGAGATTCCTCTTCATCTACAGATTTTGAACAACGTTTAATTCTTTGAATGAACGTTCGTGTCTACAAACTTCCATGCTACTCTCCCGTGGTTCATTTCCTGTACCGAAAGTTATGTGAACGGATTCAAAATCTAGCGGTGACTTGGTCAAGTATTTAACTGTGCGGAACCCTAGCCATCCAAAGATGAATTTTGTGGTAGGAGTGATCCAATTCTCACCCCAAACTTTCAGAATCTGGTCATAACTGTTAGTTAGGTTGTAATGACTTAGTTTATAACTACTGATGATGTCCCAGAAATACTTTCCTTGTTCTGCCATAATCATCAAAGATCATCAAAGATCTAATGATTGGTCTGGAGGCCCTGGAACGGGGATTTATCTACGTAGGTGGCATTTTATGGAAAGTTTCTCTGGTCTGAGCTATTGTCTGCACAGCGTGACACTTAATTGTTGTGAAACAGACGAAGAGTTGTCGGTTTCTGTATGTATGTGTATTCACGCACTCTTGATCGTTTTTAACTTAAGTCTGACACTGAACTTCTCTTTCGTATGTATGCAGGTGCCTTCAAGCAATTTTGAATCTGCAGAAATGCTGTGATGCCTGTGACAACAAGTCGACGCACTGTGCCTCAGTGAAACCGCTGTTGCAACAGATCACCAAGAAGGCGAAAGTTTCATAGGTCGAAAGTTTAGAGGTTTTACTGCGAAAGACAATTCGTCGTGTCCTATTCTATCATGTCATATGTTTATGACTCCAGATTTGAATGCATTGGAGTAATGTTCACACAATGTAACGAGACCTTCATGTTATAATACTGCACAATGTCAATATGGTGGTTTCTGCATAAGACTCTCTTCCGCTTTTTATTTGTCCTCCAGTTTGATTGTCCGGTCATCTTACAGAACCACAGATTGTGATACATCTTTATTAATCCGTGCAAGGCGTAGTTTTCTGACTTCTTCGGTGTGCCTGCACTTTCACCACTCTCTACGGAGAAAGTAATTGACAAGCACAGGCCTTGACTTCTACTCAGCGTTTCTTTGCATCGAACTGGATTCATGCAGTGTATTTTGACATATAGCTTTACTGGGTAGCTCTTTCAATCCCTACGTCAACTCGTGGGTCTATGTTATACCTTCAACTTCGGTTATCTTGATGCGATGTTTCAATCCTCTGGCTGCACTGATGGCCTCACATTACGTCTTGGGTAGTGATAGAACTGTTCCAAATTCATTGAGTTGGTGCATCATTAGTTAGCAGTGTCATGTAACATATACTGGCCATTTTTTCATCTAGTACCAAGCATATCAGAAGATGCTCTCGTCTTTCGCTTGCAAAATACGCTGTTGCTGCCCACAAATTATCTTACGCGTACCTTGTACCTGTTACAACCATAGTATCGACGGTATTTGTCGCACTAATATATTCCTGAATGGATGCAATTGCATGTACTACGACATTACGGACTGGGATGAAGATATGTACCACAAACCACCCTTCATTAATGAAACCTATGTAATTAATGTTAAGCAGCCCGAGTTAGTAGAGATGTTGGAGAAGCTCAATGCCGTCGAGTTGCTGGAAAAGAATTGAAAGGCGGGTTTTTTATAGATGCAAATCTAATCCCTCCCGCCTCCAGGATTTCTTGCTACTTTAGTAAAATAAAGTGTTTTTCGGCGGTGCTGCATGAATGGAGACTACAGGCTGAGGGAGTGTCTCTGGAACAGTCGCAACTCCGACCCGGTTCTCATTGATGACGCTCAATCTTCGTGACGCCTTCCATCTACTGTTGTCAGATGGATGTCGGAAGTATTTATGTTCGCGTCGACTGACATGGGAGTTCGCAGCAAACTGGTACGCATCGACTCAAAAGTTGACTTTTCATGCCCTGAACTTGTAGAGGTGGGAGTTAGCAGTTATATCTCGTGAGAGGCTGGCCAGTTCTGCATAAACTATGGAGGTTGCAGTCTTCTACGTGATTCTACCAGCGCCAGTGCTTATGAGCTTCTAAATTCTGTGTGTCATGAAGCGAGAGTGATGCTTCCAAGGTCGCCTTTCTGACGAGATCCCGCAGTTTTTGTGGACGGAAAAAAAACGATTTGGAAGGTCGAAGTAGGTTCCTTGGGTTCAATGAGGTGGTAGTGAGCGGCCAAAGTTTCGCTGAAGGCTGGGGGCTGCGCCAGCTCCTCGGAATGACTTACGTTTGCGATTATCTCACCTCAAGAACAATGTGTATCTGCATTGCAGTTGTTTACGAGTTACAGGTTTGTAATAGATTATGTTTACAATTAAAATTCAAACGCTCTATGGTTGATTCTTGTGAAATCTGACAGCCAACACTTTGCTCACGAGTTTATATATTGGTGACCAGTTGGAGTAGCAATTGGTTGTCCATGACTGCAGTCGACATTATCTACCTGCAGGTTTTCATGTCTTTTAAAATATTCTCCCAGGTCGCTGGAGGATTATGGCCTAGTTGCGAAATGCTTGACCAGTGACTGGAGTGCAACGTTCTCTAGTGAATTGATGAGTGTCAGCACCCACAGACGACGTCACGGATTGTCTTAGACCTCTTTTCGACAGCTGGTATGTGCTTGATTCGTTCCTTCTCTATTCTAACTTTCTGGAATTGCTGCCGTTGCTTCCAGTCTTGCGCACTGAGAATTGTCCTCTCGAACATTTGCCGTGCTTGAAAAATTGCTATTCGGTTTTATGATTACTGTCATTAGTGGCTCGTGTGGGTTCAAGTCTACACTACAGGCTTATGATTCAGAATGATAAGCACGACAAAAGCTTCTGCTAATTGAATTCGTGTTCAGAAATTTGGTCGTCGGTAGTTTTTGAGGAACATTGCTTCTAGAGCAATCCAATCATGTTTCTGTGTTTTTGAGCAGGTGGAAATCGAATTGATGCCCGTTGCTATGGATACAAAGAAATCTCTGGTACTGTTGCATGTCCTGCTCCTGGCATGGTCGGCAGCACCTGTGCGAAGCGCACCAATGGGACCCATCAAAACAATAGTGTTACTTGTCATGGAGAATCGCTCATTTGATCATTTCATGGGTCTTATGAAGAAGATAAATCCTGAAATTGATGGACTTACTGGAACGGAAGATAACCCCATCACTCCCGGGGACCCAAAAGCTCCTCGAATCAAAGTTTCGGACATGGCTGAGTTCGTCGATCCCGATCCTGGACACGAATTTGAGCAGATTGCGGAGCAGATTTACGGATCCATGGAGAGAGTGAATTTAACGACGGCAACCATGGACGGTTTCGTGGCGCAAGCCGAGAGCGTAATGCCAGGCTTATCGAAGCGGGTGATGAGTGCCTTCCGACCCGAAGTCGTGCCTGTGACCACCGCACTAGCCATGAACTTTGCTGTTTTCGACAGATGGTTCTCGTCAGTGCCGAGCTCCACCCAGCCCAATCGGCTCTTCGTGCATTCGACGACCTCAAACGGCCTTTTATCGAACAACGAGGTCATTCTTTTGAAGGGCATGCCGCAGAGGACTATCTACGAGGACGTCGACGACGCGGGTCTGTCTTTCGGCGTGTATTACCAACAGATCCCCGCCACGCTATTCTTCCGCAACATGAGGAAGCTGAAGTACGTGAAAAATTTCAACACTTACGATCGCTTCAAGTCTGACGCCAAGTCTGGGAAGCTCCCAAACCTTGTGGTGGTTGAGCAGCGCTACTTCGACGTCGCTGGCACGCCCGCGAACGACGACCATCCCACGCACGACATCTCCCAAGGCCAGAAGCTCATTAAGGAAGTATACGAGACCCTGAGAGTCAGTCCCCAATGGAACCAAATACTGTTTCTGATCACGTATGACGAGCACGGCGGATTCTATGACCACGTTCCGCCGCCTGCCCATGGCGTTCCCAGCCCTGATGGCGTCAAAGGCCCCGCCCCTCACTACTTCAACTTCAACAGGTTGGGGGTTCGCGTGCCAACAATCGCCGTCTCCCCTTGGATAGAGAAAGGCACAGGTGAGGAATCCCTCAGCAGGCTCACAGTTTGAACTGGCTCCTTAGTCACGCGCTCTGGTAATCGTCCACAAATGCCTCGAGTGGCAGTTTTCGGGGCCGTTGCTCTTCGTTTTCCTGCTCTTCGTTTTCCTGCCCAAAGCCCTATATCTTTTGACTCTGTGAATTATGTTTTCGTGTATATGAATGTATGTTTATATATATATATATATATACATCTTAAAGAATCTACTCTCGAGCTTAAAATTGCCTACCTTCGGCTTGGTTTCGACCGCTTTCGGTTTGTGTGCAACGAATTACTGTGTTTGCATGTGGCAGTGGAGCATCGGCCTCAGGGCCCGACACTGACGTCAGAGTACGAGCATTCTTCCATCGCTGCCACGGTCCGGACACTGTTCAGTCTCCCGCAACCCCACCTCACAGCGCGCGAAGCGTGGGCTGGAAACTTTGCCCACATCATCTCTCGTACGACACCTCGCACCGATACGCCAGGTCTGCGACATCCTCCCCTAATCTAGTGATGGTTCCCTTTACGTTGCTATCCTGTAGACAGCACTTCAGCCATTTGAAAGCCGCCTCGACGTTTCCTTCACTACTTGTAAAACCCCATGCAAACCTACACCGATCCAACTCTCATCACATCCCTTTGTGCACATTCACACGCATTGATCTGACACGGGAGCTTCCATTTGGGCCGCAGTGACGCTGCCGAGTCCGCCGTGGTCGCTTCGACACTCCCATGCGAACGAATCCAGGGCCTTGTCGCTGTTCCAGGAGGAGCTTCTCCTTCTGGCCAAGTCGTTGCGGCGGAAGCTTGGCATGGGGGACACTGCCAATGAAAAATCGCAGGACCAAACATCAGCTCTGAACATCGGCGAGGCCAATTTCTACATCCAGGATGCGGTGAGCAGCTTCATGCGGCGAGGCAAGGCCCAGCTCCAGGCTGGCTTGGATCCCAACTCCCAAGTGCATCCTTGAGCCATTCTCTGCAACACCATCTCTACAACACTATCCGTGGGAAGTGCACATGAATTTGTGGCTGCCTCTTGTCTATCCTCTTCGAAATCACCGCATTCGCAAGCAGTTGTCAACATTCCAGGATCTTGTATGTGCTCATGAGTGAGCATGTATATGCACACCAATGGGTCTTTACTTTGCCGAGTCATGGGTTGAACCCAACACTTCTTTCCTTTTTTCTCATTTGAGGTACTTCTCTAAATGATTGGTGTAGGTTTAGTTTAGTGATTGTTGGTTTGGGTTGGACAAGTTCAAATCTTGAAAGCCCTCCAGCGTTGAACTTGTGCTCGGGTTTAAGAGTGAAGTTAAACGAGATTTATTCTGTGTTTCCCTCTTTTACACTTTTGATGGCTTTTGGGTGTTCTGCTTGAATTTTACTGTTTTTATTTGATTCATAAACAAAAGGAATGAAATATGTGTGAGATTCTTACATTGACCCAATTTTATGTTTTTTCTTTTTTATTAGGGTGTGTTTTGCATTCACTTGGAGTCGCAGGTAATTTTGAGCTAGGGGATAAGAAATCATGGCACAAGATGTCATATTATGAAACTACACTTAAAAATATAGTATTAATGTTTTTTTGGTACATGAATTTTTTTTAACAAGTACACTTAAATTATTGTATGAAAGAAATTTCTGAATTCACTTATGAACATTTTTAAAGTTTTTGGTTCAACAAATATTCATTGATTCTTTGATCTAACACTTGATCCTTAATAATTACAGTAGAACTAATTAAAATATATGTATATTCAGTCCAAATATCATATAAAAATGCATTCACTATTTTTGAAATTGATTTGAATATAAAATTGATTAATTGACCCATTATTTTAGAAAGAATAGATGACAACTTACAATCTACATATTTTTTGTTCTTCTTCAAAAATTAGATTGGTAAAATTAAATTATCATAAAATAGCCTTTTGTAATTTTTTTTGTATATATATATTTTAATTGATAGAAATAAAAATATTTTTTGAAGATATATATATATATATATATATATATATATATATATATTTCAATGAATAAAAATTGATTCAATTTAATTAAAGACCATATGTCTTTAGATTATATAATTTTTAAAGTATTTTCTTTAATGTAGTTATAGCATTTAGAATTTTATAAAAGAATAATTTTTTTTAAATTTTTTTGTAGAATTTTACTCTTTTACAAATTCTTAGAACATGTAAGTTTTAAAAATCAATTTATAGTATGAGTAGGCTTTATAAATGAGCTTAGATATTGAGCTCATATAATAATAATAATTAGTAGTTGAAGTTTTAGAATGCAAAAGATAAAGGGATTTTATTTTGGATGTGGGAAGAGAATATTTAAGAAAATACTTGTTATTTGCATCTTCCATCTTTTTCATGTCTTGCATTACAAAATGAAAATAAATAAATAAATAAATAAATAAATAAATTATCATTGCCAAATTTGTGAACATTCTATCTTTTAGAGAAGTAAAATTAAGCAAAATCTTAGATTCTTTATAACCACAAAATTAGACTAAAGTCATGTTTATTTACTATGGTAATCAATTGAGATAAAAAAATAACTATTGAATAAAAAAAATATGTATTATTTTTGTTTAATAAAGATACTCATATGAAACAAAGATATGCATACTAGTTCTTTTGCCATAAATTGAACTTTCAATCCAATTCCAATTATTATTTCATAGATCACTATGATTTGGAGTTATAAGAATAAGATAGCTAAATCTTTATTCACATGTTATAATACTTTTACAAACTAGTTAGCTTTGAAATAACTCTCTATTTATTTATTTATTTATTTATAAAAATTTAATAATAATGTGGTAATTTAAGCTAACAATTGTCAAGTACAAAAGATAAGAAATTTTGCAAGTTAAATTAGAAATTATTAGTAAAACTTTAGCTAAGTAAAAATTAATTAAAAATTAAAATTTATCTAATTATATTTAAGATTAAATGTAGTAATATTATATGTAAATTGAATTTGAATAAAAGTCAAATATAAATAATAGTTTTATATCTAGAAATGAAAGAAATATAAGGTAAGACAAATATTTAGTAAAAAAATTAGAAATAAAGATATATATATATATATATATATATATATATTATAAAAATAATAGAAATAATAAAAATAGTAATTAAGCTCTATGAATACAATTCTCATGTAATGGATTATTTCTTGATATTTTTTAATGTTATATTGAGCTTGGCCACATGCCTTATATTGCCTTTGTTGTCTCTCTACAACTTTAAACAAAAAGAGATTTCTTTGAATAGAAGATTGTAATTAGTTGCAATTCAATGTACTAGGAAGACATCCCCTAGAATATTAGCAATTAGATTTATTTAGAGCACAATATTGCTAAGATGTCAATTTTAGTAAGATTGACTATGCTTTTGCTTATTGATCAAGATTCCATATAGGATATACATAATCCAATTAATTGAATAGTACATATATTATTAAAATATTTTGTTAAATAATGTTGTTCTGTTAAGAAGTGACATAATATATAAAAATAATATAAAATATTATAAAAATTTGATTTAAAATTTAAAAAATAAAAAAAGAAAAAAGAAAATAAAATAAAAAGATAAGAAAAAAGAATGGAGGGAATCAAAGAAATCAAGTGGTAAAAAAAATGATTGTGATTTTAACTACAATTTTTAGGTGGATTACATCTTATTACAACTAAGAAAACAGGAAGCCAATTGACTACATTATTTTCCTACTTACTATTCATATTAGCAATCCCAAGCCACACATTGCTTGTATTAATCAAAAAGTCTAATAGAAATCAAATCTAAACTAGCTTAAGTCACAAGAACTTAATCAACTAACCAAGTTTGTGACTTGGTGTCTATTACTATGTACATGAGGGTTTTACTTTCCTTATTTTAAATTTTATTAGACTTCAATCTTTCTTTTTATTTTTCTTTTTTACTTTTCATTTTTTTTTTAAAATTTACAAGTTTATTTCTAGATATTTTAAACCAAGAAATTTTATTTAAAAAGAAAAGAAAAGAAATTTTTAGATATTGATAATTTATTTCCAAAGGTAAGCCAAGATAAGTTGGTATGAGCTTAAGATGGAATGGTATGGTATTGAGGTAAAGATATAGGAGCTGAAGTGGAGTGACATAGGCTTGTATTGACTTTTGTACCTACTCCTTCACTTAGGCTTTCTAACTTTAAATATAGCTAACCACTCTTTCAAGGTTTTTTAATAGTGTGTTTAGAATTTAGATTTAAAATTTTAAAGAATTGTTTCTTTCTTTATAAGCTTTTCAAAAAGCTTTTATTTGTTCTAAGAAGAATTAATATGAATTTTTGGTGCCTTTTTGAATAAAAAAGAATTAATTGCCTTATATTAACATAATCTATGACTTTGTTTGCTTATAAAGTATGTTATAGAAAATTTTAGAAAGTGAGATTTGATATGTATATGTATACATTAAGTAGCTTTTCAAAGACCCATTACATGCTCAAATCTAACAAAGTATGAATCTATGGCACTTAGTTGAATGAAAAGAGATGTTAGCTGCTACAAACAACTAAGAGCTACTATATATAGTAACTTTGGTTACTCATAAAATTTTTTATATGATTTTTTAGACAATAAGCTTTGGTGCACATATACCATAGACAAGTAGCTTTCTAAAGTGATATCATATGCTATCATGTAGTAATATGGCCATTAGATGAACAAAGAAAGAAATTATTTTATTACAAAAGAGCCTAATTAAAAAGATATAATTAAAAAAACATAAATAAAAGATAGGCAAGTAATAAAATCTTGTAGTGTTAAAACTAATTTTATGAAAATGGACTCTTTTTACTTTGTATAGCCATAAATAAGACAAAAAATATTAGATGAAAAAAATAAAAGATGTAAATATATTCATAAAGGGATTAGAAATTTATTTTAGCAAAATTGAATTTAAAAAAATAATAATTAATATCCAAAGAGGACCAATTGTCAACCAAGGTTGAAATCAAATTCCAAGTATTTATACTATTTTTAGAATCTTTTGCAAATCAAAGAGTAGTGTTTGAAAGAAAAATTGAGAAGAGATTTTTGAGAGTTTGTTTTAGGTCGTTTGGATTAAAATTGAGGATTTGAGGGATATTTAAAGTTAGTAATTTACTTGGTAGGTTTATATTTTGAAAAATAAAAATATGTTTATAAATTTGAAGATTTTTTGAGTTTTGTAGTGTATTTATGGATGAAATTTTGGTAGTTTGTTATTGTGCTTGTTGTAAATATGTGTAAAAAATTTGAAGTCAATGAAGTGATTAAATTGATGTATACAAGGATTTTTGTAGGTTATAGTCTTAGATATTTGAGATTTAGGATCAATGATTGATTCTAAGATCTAAAAATATTTGCTATTTAGAATGAAGAAAAAATTGGTAAGAGCAATAAAGACTTGAATATCTATGCACAATCCAATTTTTGAAGCAATTGAACAATTTTTCAAGGAAAAATTGATATTGAAAGATTAATATATAAGTCGGAGAAGGAGAGCAGCCAATAACTAAGAATTTTGGAAACTTTTATTACAATTGATAAGTCTAATTTTTTTCAATTTTTATATATTTACTAATTTCTTTTTTATTGAAGTTAAAATAAAATTTTAGTTAAAATATATGATTCAATTAATATTTATTGAGATTTCAAATAGCTATAATAATTAATTAAAATTTATTTGAAATTTCTTTAAGATATAATTAGGATTTGATTATGATTTAGAATTTTATTAGGCTTTGATTAGGATTAGGATTTAAAATTTGATTAGAATTTGATTAGAATTTTATTAGGATTTAAGATTTTATTATAATTTGTTTAGGATTTGAAGTAGATTTTGTCTAGGATTAGGATTTAGGATTTGATTAAGATTTGATTGAAACTTAAGATTTTATTAGGATTTAATTATCATGGATTAGGATTTAAGATTTTCTTAGGATTTAATTAAGATTTATTTAGAATTTGATTAAGATTTTATTAAAATTTAGGATTGCATTAAGGCTTGGTTGAGATTGGTTTAGACTTTTATTAGGATTTTTTGAAGGTTACATCAGAATTTGATTAGGATTCAATAATAATTTCTATTTTTGATATTTTTTAAAGTTTTTTTATTATATATATTTTATTAAAGATTAATTTATGTTTTCTTTATGTTTTTTTTGTAAGTTCTTAAGACTTCTTTTGGATATAATTAAAGATTAATGAACATTGTTATAATTTAATTGAAATTTATTTAGGATTTCATTAGAGCTGTTAAGATCATCTTGTTGTAAGTTTTATTTTTCTTTCTACAACCAAGTGTCTAGTATATTCTCAATCAGATTTCACATAATACAATATGATTTGGTGAATCCGACGTAAAAAGCTTGAGGTAGAAGTTCTTTGGAATTTTTTTGATTTATTTGAATTATAAAAAAGAAGACAAGAAAATAAAAAGATGAACTTTTGGTGGTACTTCAAATGATGCTTTAAGTAGAATTAGAAATGGAGCTACAAATAGAAGACAAGGTATGTATTTTGATTCCAACTCTACAAATATATTTGAGGCTTTTGCTCTATTCATGCAATAGCAACAAGTTAAAGATCACAAAGAAGGTATGGCAAACAAAGAATTATAAGTTGTTGTAGATAAGATTGATTGATTTGAAGTGAAGAATATTACAAAGTATTTAAGGTATTATGTAAAAAATATGGAATTGTAGTTTATTTTTAAGAAAGAAATGGTTCAATTATTTGAATTAGCATGTGCATTGTAGGTAAGAAATCAAGTAAAGTCTATTATAGGATATTTTGGAGGTTCATGGAGTTTTTTATTTGAAGTATTGAAGGATGATTTTTTCTAAAAAGATAGTGATTGGATTATAAAGAAGTCATTTTTTTAATAGATTAAAAGACCTAAGAAGGATCTTCAAGCAACAAAATTATTGAGAGAGTTTAAAAGACAGTATATTTATTTATCAAAGAAAGAAAGATAATTATTAGATCTAAGCAAAGTGGACCTATTTCTTTAAGTAGCTAATGGAGAGTTGCAAAAGAAGTTGGAATTTTTTCTTGAAGATAAAGAAGAAGAAAGAAGATTGAAAAAAAATTGAAAGAAAGTAGAAGAGATAATAGGATTTCTTAAAAAAAAAAAGAAAAAAAAAAAAGAATAAGATAGGTGTTAAAATATTATTGCAAACATCTAAGATAAAAATGCCTACTAACCATTTTATGTTTATGATTCAACCTTCAATAGTTACATCAAAGAAATAAGAAATAAGCATTAATGAAATCATATAGAAGATGTGAGGTTTACAAATAAAATTTACAAAACTTGAAGAAAAAAATCAATCATTAATAATATCAACAAAATAAAAATTGAGACCAATGGAAGGTGAAGTGCATGGATGCATGTGATGTGATAATATGGATTATACAAGAAGAGAATGTAAAGATTTTATAGAGGCATTATAGAAAGGAGTTATTTTTTTTTTTAAAGATGGTATGATATACTTAAAAGAGAGTAGAGAAAAATTAGAGTCAAACTTTGATATAGGAGAATGAAGATACTTATAAGGGAAGCATTTAAAATCTTAAGCAATAAAGCATCAATATATTAGGTGGAAGAAAATTCTAACAAATATTTAAGTATAAATCTTGAATTTTTAAGAAAATCTAGTTCTTTGTAATCAAGTTTAATGAATTATTCTGAAAAAGAAAAATTATTAGAAATTATTTAAAATAATTTAGTAATAACATTTAGAAAATTATTGGATGGGATGATCCAATAGATGGATTATTAATTCATGCTCATATTGCAAAGAATCAATATAAAGAATTAATTAAAAAAAAATGAAAATGAAAATAGTGAAGGGCCATGAAAAAGAACTATAAAGAAAGAAAAATCATAAAAATAAAAAAAATCCTATGCATAAAGAATATTTCTACAAAATAATAGAAAATTTTGAAAGAAAAAATAAAGAATTTTTCTTATAAATTACAATTGAATATTGAAGCTACTATAGATTTGAAGAAGATATTAAAAGAATAGATTTTAGGTAAAAGAGTTGAATTTATAATTGGCAAAATTCTAAGGATTACAAAGTATGAATTTTATAAAATTATTATTGATAAAATAAAGAAAAAAAGACAATCTATAAGAGATACTATGATATCAAATGCATAAAGAGCAAAGACAATGACAAGCAGTATAGATGAAGAAGACAAAATACAAAATTTTGAAGATGTTTCATGAATTAGATTTACAAAAGAAGAATATATAATTTAAGCCTCTAGTCATTATTCTTAAATTCATTGAAAAACGGCTATTATATTTTTTAAAAAAATATTAGGAAATTTAGAAGAATCAATTGTAGCATTCATTCATAATGGTTCTAAAATTAATTTGATGTCAAAAGAATTATATAAAAGGAAAAATTGACCTATTGCTATTGAACATGGAAAGATGATAAGATCAATAAATAATTTAAAGAGAGATTTATATGGAGCTTTTTCAAATATTAAAGTGACAATAAAAGATGTTATTCTTGAATAAAATTTCTTTGTATAAGATATGTCTATATATCCTATTATATTAGGATAATTATATATTATTGCTACACAACTGGAAAAAAAATTTATGGATGATGGTTTGGCTTATGTAAAGATAAGAAGTCAAATTAGAAAGAAGGCAATGCAATTTTTAATAATTTGTGAAAATTATAAAAGAAATCAAAATAGTTTGAAGGAGCATCTTTTGCTAGGGTACATAGAGAATTCAAAGATCTTAGCAACTCAAAAGATTTTACTAGATGTCATTATAAAGTGGGATTGTAATGATAGAAGGAGTGATAGCTTTGTACTTATAAAAGAAATGAAGTCGTTGTAAGATTATCATGAAATGAATATATTTTATTCAAAAATATAAATGATTTTGAAAGAATAGAAAAAAATGTCGAAAATATGGAACATGAGTTGAAAAAAATGTAGAGTGATTCATGGAAATGAATGCATATCAAGGGTGTTTGAAGAAACTTGCTTTAGTGATACAATGGATAATTTGCATATATTATTGGATTTAAATTTTGAAGGTAGTGATAAGATAATAAATGTTCATTTTAAGCAATTTTATGATATAAAAAACATATGTAGATAAGTAGGAAGTAAAGATGAATAAAAAATATAAGATCATTGCAAAGAAGGTTAAACCAATGGCATTGCTACTACCATCAGATTTTGAAGAAGTAATTGAAAAGGCTTTTATGCAATCCAATTTAAGAGATTCAAGGAAAATAAAACATGAATTTAAGGGTGAATTGACAATAGATGGTTTGAAAGTTGGATGTGAGAATTTTTTGACAAAAAATGAAAAGAGATGATTCAAAGAACTACTTTCATGACAATGGTGTATACATATTATAAGAGCTTGATGGAACAAAATTGAAGACACTTATAGTAAAGAAGTGAATATAATTATTTAGACAAAAATGTATATGTACATATTTTGGTGATGAATATAATCTAATAAATGACATTGAAATAAAAATAGAAGAGTAGATTGAAGACCATGAATTTGACCAAGATGAAGGACATCCTATATTAACATATAGAAGAATAATTAATATATACCGAAAGATATACATATTTGAAGAGAGTGGATGTTGTGTAATAACATAGCCATTAGGTGAAAGAAGAAAGAAATTATTTTATTATAAAAGAGATTAATTAAAAAGATATAATAAAAAATATAAATAAATGATAAGTAAGTAGTAAAATCTTATAGTATTAAAACTATCTTTTATGAAAATAGACTCTATTTACTTTGTATGACCATAAATAAGAGAAAAAAAGGTAGATTAAAAAAAAAGATATAAGCATATGTAGGAGAAAATTAAGAAGTGATTTTAGTAAATTTTATCTTAAGAAATTAACAATTGATATTCAAAGAATTCCAATTTCCAACTAAGATTGAAATCAAATCCCAAGACACAAAACCAAAGACTTGTAATATTTTTGGAATTCTTTTACAAATCAAAGAATAGTATTTGAAAGCAAACTTGAAAAAAAATTGAGGCTTTATTTTAAGTTGTTTGAATCAATATTGAAGTTTTAAAGGATTTTCAAAGTTAATAATGTAGTTGGTGGGTTTATATTTAAAAAATAAAAATATTTTTATAAATTTGAGGATTTTTTGAGTTTTATAGTGTATTTATGGATAAAAATTTGGTAATTTGTTGTAAATGTGTAAAGACTTTGAAGTCAATTAAGTAGTTAGAGTGAAGCATATGACCATTTTTAAGAATTATGGTCTCAAAAATTTGAGATTTAGGATGACAGAGTGATTTCAAGATCTAGCAATAATTTCCAATTGGATTGAAGGAAAAATTGGTAAGAACAATAAAGACTTAAAAATCTATATATAATCCAATTTTTGGAGCAATTGAATAGTTTTTCAAGAAAAAAATGATGTTAAAAGATCAACATTCAAGTCGGAGAAGGAAGGCGGCCAATAATTAAGAAGTTTTGGAAATTTTTCTTACAATTGGTGAATTTGATTCTTCTCAATTTTTATTTTCTTGTTAATTACTTGTTGATTGAAGTTTAAGTGAAATTTTAGTTAAGATCTATGGTTCAATTAATATTTATTGAGATTTCAAACAACTATAGTAATTAATTGAACTTTACTTGGAATTTTCTTAAGATATGATTAGGATTTGATTAGAATTTAGGATTTTATTAGAATTTTATCTAAGATTAGGATTTAGAATTTGATTAAGACTTGATTAGAATTTTATTAGGATTTAAGATTTTATTAGGATTTGATCTAAGATTAAGATTTAGAATTTAATTAGGATTTATCTAGGATTTGAATAAAATTTTGTCTAGGATTACGATTTAGGATTTGATTAGAATTTGATTGAAACTTTAGATTTTATTAAGATTTGGTCAAAGATTAGGATTTAAGGCTTATTTGATATTTAATTAGGATTTATTTAGATTTATTTACTGAATTGACTTATTTAGATATTAAGTATAAAAATAACACTTATGGTGTTTAAAATCATAGATTTTTTAAGTTAGTAGTAGAATTTTTAGAAGAAATAGAAAATAGATGGCTAATAGTAAATATGCAATTTAGGATAGAATTTTTTAAGCCAAATTTCTATGTTGGAGATGTTTTGTATTTAATATTAGATGATGGCTTAAAAAAATAGACTTTGTTATCAAAAATAAAAAATAAATTTAATTTTATTAATAATTCTTATTGCATGCAATAAAAAGTACCATACTGATAAGAACTTGTAGTGTTGGACTTCAATAATGTGTGAGTGGTTGATTTTGTGTTGTGGTTGGAAGTCGTAGAAGTGTAGCATGATTTCACTTGTGGTGCAAAGGTAACTTTCCTATTCTTTGACAATACAAGCAATCATGATAAGTTGTTGCCTTCTTCTTGTATTAGAAGCTGCAATGCGACAAAGGAGTCAAAAGTATTTTTTCTTTTGTTGTGGAAATATTTTTTATTTTTTATACTGTTATATAGTGGATTGTCATGTTTGAGGTAGTAATTTTGGTCATTGGCAGTAGTTCCTTCTCCCACTTGCTCTTTGTTGCCAATTGCACCTTTGACCTCATGTAAAACTAGTACTAATGCATGTTCAATTTGGAGCAATATAACTAGACTAGGAGTCAAGTAGAAGTGCAATGGTTAAGGCTTATGTGCGAGTCCAATTTTCATTGATTGAGTTAGGAATTACTATTGATGATGATGGGCTAAGATTGAAGATTTAGTATGGAATAATAATTTGATGGTTTGGTGGTTGATTGATTTTTTGCTTGAGCTAGTGTTATAACAATTTGAACTTGCTACAAGTTTAGTGCTCTTGGTACTATTACTGATGTTTTTTTATAATGTAAGATAGCTTGCAATAGAATACCACAAAATATCTTCACCATTAGTTATTGCAGATATTACTTCTATAGATTTTGTGGCCTGAAGCGACTACAAAGGACTTTGCTTTAGTTTTCTCCTTCTTCTTTATGTAGGTGTGAAGAGCCCCAATTACTCTAGGAATTGTTTTTGGAACATGTTTTTTTTTTTTTTTTTTTTTTTTTTTTTGAAGTATTGCAATGTACTCTTACCCCTTGATATTATGATTGTGTAGTTGGAATAATTTTAAAGTAATTTATTATAAGAAGCTACTGTTTATTGGCATATAATATAGACTCAATTATTGTGGCTAAAAGCTTGTATTATTGACAATGTAGTGTGCATTTAAAAGAGCTTCATATTCATGGTCTTTGTTTTTTTAGCATGAATTGTATATGCAGCAATTTGGATTGATACCACATTTAGCCATATTGCTCTTTTCATTCAATTAGAATGGCACAAGTCCAAGTGAAAGATTGTGGATTTGATATCAATAGAATAATGTTGTAGCAATCAAGTACTCTCTTGTATTAATTTTTTTTCTTTTCTCTGTTGAATCACTCTAACATAAGCAAAGTTGTAGGCAACATTTTTTCAATGGTATTGTGTATATCTAAGTAAAAATAATACATATATATATTTTTTTTTTATTATTTTTTTTTTTTTATTTTCTAAAGATCCAAAGATTTAAAAAGTTCTTAGTGAAAAATAATTCTCCAATAGTAGGTAATTATGAATAATAGATTATAAAGAACTTAATGCAAGAAATTGATTTTTTTTAGGATTGAGTTTAAATAATGATTATTTAAATATGCTAGTTAAGAGCCTACTTAATTTTGTATATGAGTGCAATTCTATAGAAGAACAAAATTTGACAATTTACCTCAAATCTTTACAAGTGAGGGAGCATTCGTTGAAAAGAAGATTATTCCAAGTTAATATTATTTTGTGGTGACAATAATACAAATGTAGAAGATAATATATGCTCTGAATTAGTACACCAAGTTGAAAATTTAACTTTTGTGTCATATTTATCAATTTGAGAATAGTCAAAAAAAGCTTGTCTTTGTAGCACCATTAAGTGATTATTGGTATATTAGGCCAACTTACAATTCATTGCCACTTGATCTCCTTAGTTAAGAGATTTGTAACAATCAACCAATGGCAAGGAGTAGTGCAATAGTAGAAGTGAACTGCTAGAAGGATAGAATTTAGCTATAGCAAACCTCTTTTATATTGACTGGCGTACTTTGCAATGAATAAAGGTATTTTTTTTTGAAAAATTTTATCTTAAAAAAATTAGGTTATATTTTACCAAAGTTTTTTTTAGATTAGATGAATTAGATTCAAGATTACATTATGTTAATTTAGATGAATAATTGAAGTTGAATGGAAAAATTTAAATTAGATAAAAATTATATACATGAATTTTTATATTCAAATAAATTATTATATTTGAATAATTAGTCATTTAAGGATGAATTTTTTTTGATGGATGAATATTAATCCAAAATTAAATAATAAATAATAAATAATAAATAATAAAATAAAATAAATAAATTTAAAAAAGAATTATTTTGACGTGCATGTTGTAAGTAAATTAAAATTATGAGTGTGAATTAATTATGGAGATTTTTGCTTGATAATTTGGATTTTTAAGACAATTAAAAAATGAATTGAGTACAATTTAATTAATAACTATAACTTCTAAAATTCTACATAGTCAATTCATTTGATGTAAATTAGAATAAACTTCTAACTAGTAGAGATTTAATTTAGCTCTCATTTTGGTGTATTTTTTAGGAGAATTTATCTTATAAATCTTAGGCTTACTTAAAAGGTAATTATTTTATTGTTTTATATTTCTATTTTTTTTTCTTGTGCTAATACAATTTTTTAGTATTATTGTGGATTGTTGTTTTGTAAGAACTTGAATTGAAGAAGGAGCTAGAAGAATTTTAGAATGAAATAGAAAGAAGTTAAGTTAAGGATTTAGAATTATTTCAAAGATTAGATTTAAATTAAGATTAAATGAGGATCTTCATCAAAAATAAAGCTCTTCTTCAAAATTGGTCCTTTATTTCTCCTCCTTATCAATCTCTTCTTGAAGGCCCATCCATAATGGTTGAAGGAATTTAATCACTTTTTCCATTCTTATATCTTCTTTTTTTTATTTAATTTTGAATTCCCTATTGGCAACAATTCTCTAGTAGTAGAGGGATTTAAATTCCCTTCTCTACCTATTATAACTCTCCATTCATAGGTGTAATATAGGAAGATATTTTCATCAATATTTCATGAGATTTTTCATCAATATATCAAAAAAAAATATTTGGAAGAAAAAATAAAACATTGAAGAGATAGAGGAGAAAGAAAAAACAAAGAAGAAGGGATAGAATTCAAATTCAAAGGCTACATTTTAAATTAAGTTCTCTTTGAAAAATCAATTGAATTTTTAAATTCTTATTAAACTAATATAGATTGTGAATTGAGAAGCAAGGAGCTACAAAAAGATGTTTGGTACTTAGAGAGTTCCAATCATCAAATTGACTCATTAGTTATTTTAAGACAAAAGATATATTTAGAATGCTTAAAATTAAAATTTATGGATTCCTTAGAAAAATATTTTTCTAATAATAGAAATAATTAAAATGTAATATAGAATTCCTTAGAAAAATATAAAATTAAAATATTAATTATAGCAATGGAATCTTAGTAAGTCTTGGAGGCAATTATCTTAGTTGATTTAATATTTTTACTTATTATTGGATATTAAGGATTATTTATTAAGATCAATATTTTTATTGGCCCTCTATTTATATGTATTACTTATAAAAAAATTATAAATATTAGTTAGTAGTTAGAAGAAGCCTGAAAAATAACCTCATGTCTTTTTAGTTAGTTATATAGAAAGTAGAATTTATAGCAAATTTAAATTTATTTTATTATTATAAAAAATTAAAAAAATAGAAAAATATAGCTTAAAATTAATATTAATATTACAAAAATGTTATATAAATTTTAAAATTTTATTTAGAATTTATTTAGAATTTATTTAGAATTTATTTAGAAATGTTTAGAAATTTTTAGAAATTTTTAAAGAAGATTTCAAGACCTTGATAAAATTGAGTTTTACCACCTTGAGAGCCATTATAAAGAAATGAAGCAAGATTTGAAGGCCATACAAGGTTCTTAGGCTAATTGAGTGTTTTTGAATACCATAGTGAAGTCAAAAATGCAAAAAAAATAGTTTTACTAGTAGGAAATAGGAGGACCAGCAACTAGTTTAGTCCTTGTAAAAAAAGGAGGTGCACAAGTCCCATATGGATTGTAGCACCTTGGACATAGGTAAGAAGATAAGACTAAGGCCTTGTAGCCTCTCTTATATACCCATATATCCTACTTGTGAGCCTTAGTGAGGATCGAACTCTTGATCTCATAAGTAAGTTATCTTTGAGATAAAAACTATTCATTTAACTTTTTATTAATTTACTTATTATTTTTAAACCTTCATAACTTATTTTTAATAACTCGGATTTACATGAATCTTATACCATTGAAAAGATTAAAAAATGATCTATCTAAAAATATATAATTTATAAATTATTATTTTTTTAATTAATTGAAAATCTAGTAAATAAACTATGACTAGTTTTATAGTGTACAGTTGTTTGATTACATTTGTTCCACTTGTTTTGTATTGTGCTTCTTTTGTTCTTGTTCTTGATACTTCTACTTCATAACATCAATTATAAAAAGCTTTTAATTGACGCAATCTTATAATTTGAATTAAAAGATAAAATTTACCTTTACAAAGAAAATAAAATTAAATAAGTTTTTTAGTTTTTGAATTATTTGAATTATTTAAATTTTAGTGCATACATGTAGAGCAAAGAAAAAGAAGTTAGAGGGTAGAACCTAAGAGGGAGAAGTAAAAGAAATACTCATATATTATCTTATTTAGGACTTAAGTATAGTGCGTTAGAATAGAACCTTTACTTGTGACCATATCTTTTAAATATAGTTTGTGATCTATTAAAACAATCATTTAGAAGTTTTTTGTGTTGATTTTTTAATATGTGATAGCATACCTAGTGATGCAACTACATAACTTCTTCTTCAAGTTGAATTGATGCATGCAAAGAACTCTTTTTTCAAAAATCTTTAAGAATTATTAGACCTTTTTTATCAAACATTAGGATTTCAACTCTTGGATTTGATTCAAAAATTCTTAGAAATCCCTTTGAATAATTTGAAGAACTTTCTTTAGATGACCTTGAAAAAAATTCAAAAAAATATTTTTAAATCTCTCAATACATAGTATAAATCATTCAAATCAAAAGAATATTCATTCATCTCAATTACAAAAAATAATGGATTAAAATAGAATAATAATAATAATAATAATAATAATAATAAATAAAAGAAAACCACCACCCATGCTAATTAATTCTTTGGTTCAATCAAAGAGCTTAGTATTCAAGTCTTAGAGAGACTTAATATTATTCCTATGCTTTCTAATCTTTTTATCTTTAAAGCTACAAGGAATGAAGATCCTTTCGTCCACATGGAGCATTTTTATAAAAATATTCACTATATATTTAATAATAGATGTCTATTATTATTTAGTATGATTTTTAATCACATTAAAAGACTGAGCATATGAGTGGTAATACAACCACTCTTCTAACAATTTTTTAAATTAGAATATGATTCAATGTACCTTTTTAGAATAATTATGGCCTAAAATAGGACAAAGTATGGTTTTAATTGCTTTATCTTTTGTTAGACAAGAAAAAAATGAAGTTCTTATATTTTATATTTAACATTTTGAATTAGTGGTGATAAGGTTTGTATGAACCTTGGTCACCAATGACACCTTAAAGCATTTTTTATTCAAGGATTTGTTAAAAATAAGATAATTAAAAAAATCTTTTATACACAACTTAAAGACCTTTTAGCAACTAAACATGTAGTAAAGGAAGTAGAATAAATAAATAATGAGCATGAAAGACTATGGCATAAAGAAGACCACAATATCCTTAGCTTCATATCTATACATATTATGATTCCTTATACATCGAGCTCTCAGATGCATGAACAATTGCCACTGATTTTAACAATTATAAGAGCATATTTCTTATCTTTAAATACTAAGCCTCTACCTCTTTCAATGGCCTTCACATATCCCATTGAAAATAATAAGTAGAAGGAGGATTTTCAAAAAAAATTAAAAAATTCCAATTGAAATTTCAAATCCAAATCTTTCATCAAATGAAGTTAATGGCAAAATAATTATTTGGATTAACTAAAAATTCTAATATCAATATTTTTCTACCTCCCATTGAATCAAGAAGATATACAACAAGATTATGGTATACTCAATGTGGACAATCAAGGCATTCAGCTCAATTTTGTAATTCCATTTCTTCACAAATAGAGTGGTTTCCTTATAACCTCTACTTAATAATTATCTCCAATAGTCATTTGATAATCCTAGGGGATCAAAAAAACCTCCAATAAATAAAAACGTGAGGTCTTTAAACTTATATTAAGATTATGAGAAAAATAGATAAAAAGAACATATACCTAGTGGGCTTCAAATCAATTCTTGATATATTCTATTAAATCCTAATTAAAATTAAAATCCTTCTAATTAACCAAAACATAGTCAAAGGTCTTAAGATGTGAAATTTATATCTTAGCCCATAGGAGAGTTGGAACTTATTCAAAATTTTGTCCAATCTAATATCAATCAAGCCTTTTTTTCCAAATTAAATTCAATAATCTTTAAAAAAAATCAATAAAAAAGAAAGAACTTACTTGTGGTATTAGCCCTAGTAATAATGACTAGATCTAAGGCCACATCTTTATTTATATATTAAGAAGAAGAGAATAGTGCCTCAAAGAGTCGACCTTGCTTTTCAGATTTAAAATAAGTCATAAGGGACACAATTAAGATAATTCAAAATAACAAGGCTAAATTTGTGAGATTTGATTTCTTGATAGAAGAATTATTTTTTCAAAATCCTAGAGTTGAACACAAGTCAAGTATTAATCCAGATAACTATAGTTAGGAAGATCCTAAAATTCCAATATTTAAAATTTTCCAACAACACAAGAATGTAGAAGAATTCCATAAATAAGAATATAATATATGAGATGATTTTAATAAGTTAAAGGCTAATATCACATTTTTTCAACTATCGGAAAATTCTTTAATAATTTAGAAGATATTAAAAAATTATATTTTCATGAGAAACAAAAAAAAGGTCTAAGATTAAGATGGCGGCAAAAATAGATGCATATACTAAATGAAATGAAGTGAAGGCAATAAAAATTGAGGTTTCTATTGTAGACAAAATAATTTCTCATACCATTGTACATGGTGGTAGTGGTTTGAATATCATGCCCTTCCAAACCATAACAAAATTAGGACTAAAAATCACTAGTCCATCTATTCTAATAGGTCAAATTAAAAATTATAAAACTTAGATTGAGAGAAAAAAAAAATATACCTTAATATAACATATTATTTAGATGTATACATTAAATGACTCTTTTTTTTTATTGCTTAGTAGGCCATGGTTGAGGGATTTAAAAGCCATGGTCAATTAAAGAAGAAATAAGCTCTATATTATATTTGATCTATGGAAAAATAGAACCAAAATTTTCATACAACCTATCCTTGATTATAAAAAAATTAATTCCATTGATTTGTTAGAAGATACAAAAAAATCTAAAATATAAGGAAATTTTTTAAAAAATATATTTAATTTAATTGATAAAGATTTAAAAAAAATAAAATATTTAGGTCTCAACTTTTATTATTAGAAGGATGACGGAGAATTCAAACAATAATTAAGAAATCATCAAGATTCTAATTTTGATTTTTATGAATCAATTAATTTTTTTGAAGATACATTAGAGATGGTAAAATTTGAAGAAATCCATGTATTTAGTATTAATATAGATGGAACATTAAAAAAAAATTAAGTCCTTAAAAGAGATAATGACTTAATTTTACTTCTTAGATTCACTTCATCAAAAATTATGGTTGACAATGGAATTGTCAACCAATCCTTTATACCTAAATATTGATACAAATTTTTTTTAAAACAATCTCTAATACAAAAATCTAAATAGAAATTTATTGATATTTTTAATGAAGAAGAAGATTCCAAAAAGATTAAAATTAGAGCTCATTTAAATTAAGAAGAGGTATCTAGATATCATGATTTAATCATGAAATATCAAAAAAAATTACAAGCACTTAATATAGTTGTCTTCTTAATAGTCTTATTAGATGTACCAATCAACTCTTTTAATAGTTATTTGAGGCTATGTCATTTGTCTCTGAGAGACAATAGCTATTCCGAGTACTGGTCCTCAATGCCTTTATTGGGAAGTTCTATTTTTCTTCTTTGTCTTATTATAGACATAGTGAGTTTCAAAATTGTGAACCAATCTTATTTTTCTTGTGGTTGAATTTTGATGTTTTGGACAACCTTTGATTTAATGGCCTGGCTCTTGAAAATGAAAACTTAATCTCTTTTGCACCAATATTTTTCATCTCTATAGTATCAATGATCTTTGTAGGGCATCAATCTTTATTGGTACTAGTTATTGTGTCATAGTATTAGATAGTGGCATAAAACTATGTGCTATAGGTTGTATTCTACGATTTATGAAATCTATAGCATCGACCTTCTCTATAATCCGAATTGCCTCTTTGAATGTTTGTGGATCCTTTAATTCTACCTCTTACTAGACCTCAGGTTTCAAACCTTGTAGGAATCAATCCATCATCTTTGCCTCCAAAATATTGTCAATTTAGAGATAAAGGGACTTGAATCAAGAGATGTAATCTTGTATCTACCTAGATTGTGTAAGACTTGCCAACTGATTATATGCTATCTTCTCTGCATTGATGTACTAAAATTGATTCCTAAACTTGGTCTCAAACTCCTTCCAATCACAAAATATACCTTAAGCTCTATAGCTTTGAATTCAATGTCGTTATTAAATAGCTACAGCAACTTTCAAATAGCTGGTTGTATATATAATTCCTTGCGTGGTATTTGCTTCCAAATAATTAGAAATATTGTTGCATATTGAAGAGCCATTAATATACATCTTCTTATATTAAAGTCCTAGGATATGGACTAGACTTATTCAATTTCAACCTAACATATATCGATTCTTTTGTCTTTGAGGCTTCTATTTGCCCTTGCAAAGTATTTATCTAGCCTAAGAAGTGGTGTATTTGAGCTTCTATCTGGAATTACTCTGCCATATCTCCTATACTCTAATTTCTTTACTGGACTCTACTATTGTGATGCCTTCTTACCTCTTGATTGATTTTTTAAGAGTAACTTATGGTAGCCTCAACATAGTATTCAGTGTGACTACAATAACTGAACTTTGGACTAAATGATGACCATCAACATACTACCAAAGAATAATCTAACACTTGCTTTGATACCAATAAAATGGGACCAATCTATCTTAAGAGTCTAATACTCTTCTAATCCATAACAACATAAAATCTCATCACAAAAATAGTCCAAAATAAAATTGAATAAAATTAAATAGAATAAGATATAAAAGAAAAAATTATACAAACAAAAATAGAACAAAATAGAATTAAACAAGAAGAAGCAAACTCAAACTTTACTAAAAGAGAAGGTTCAAAGCCATACCTAGCCAGATGCCTCATAAAGTCCTTGCGAGTCCTATTTATATTTTATTCTACTACCTTAGACTTTCTAGAATGTTCCTAGATGATAGACTCCACTTTGTTAACTACCTTAAGTTCCTTCTAGAAAGTTCTATGGTAAATTCTACCTAAATAAATTGTCCTAAGTTTTTTCTAAAAGATTCTATAGTTGGCCCTACCTAAATAACCACCCTAAATTCTTTTTAGGATGTTCCACAATGGGTCTTATCTAGTCCATAAATCTAATCTTAATTCTAAAAACTTTCATAACTTTTCAAACATGGTTCTATCCCTAAGTGTCAATAATACAAATATCTTATTTATATCCTATTATAGGTATATTAGGCCAATTTACAATTCTATTGCCATCGAATTTTTTTAAAAAAGAGATTTGTAACAATTGACCAATAGTGAAGAGTATTGCAATGATAGAAATAGACTATTGTAAGGAGAGAACTGAGTTGTAGCAAACTTCATCCATATTAACTAACTATTATAGACATACATATTTACTTTAATATTTATCTATATAATTAAGTAAAAATAGATAAAAATAGATTTATTTTATACTATTTAGAATAACTTTCTAAAAAATTTATAGATATTTCTTTGATCGTATATGTCTTTTTAGTTGATGAAGAGGTTAGAAACTTAGTCAACAAATTAATTATGTATTGATAGCTTATGGTGTTGTATTGTAATAAAACTATATGATAAAAATATAACCAAAAATGAATTTTTAATTAATATTTAATCATCTAGGTTCAATAATAATTTAAGATATTTAAACGTGGCTTTTATAAAAGCTTCTTAGTTTATTTTTTTGTCTTAATAGCTAGTAGATTAAAGGTTGATTAGTAATTTTACCTTCTATGTTGTAGAAACTCTTTTGTTCTTTTAGAAAGGCCATCAATTGATAAAATAAAATTAGAAGAAGTAAATAATTAGCATGGTTGATACAAAGATTAAGTTAAAGGTTAGATTTGGCTAAAAATATCATTAGGATAGATTAGATTGATACCCAAAGGTAGAGCATTTATGGAATAAGATTGAAATCAAACTTCTAGCTACTAAAATAATGGCCTAAGATAAAATAGGAGAGCATTCAAAGATCACAAATTATAGTTGATGAGCTAGCTTCAAGTTTATTGCAGAGGTATAACGCTTTTTTTCAAAGGATTTGAAATGACTTTGTAATTGTTGTTCAAAGTTAGAGTTTGTATTGGTGATTTGGAATTTATGCAATACAATTAGGGCTAGTACTCTTGCCTATTTGTGTAATTGGTGTGACAATCATAGTTTAAACTTTAATAGTACTTAGTTGATTGGGTGTGCTAAGTGTGTATAAAATTTTGTATTAATCTAATAGTGCAATTGAGAGATATCTAGGTATTGGTACAAAAAGATATTAAAAATTGGTTGTTTGAGATTGGATAGGATTTCTATGATATCTAAAGATTTACAAGTCATATCACAAAGAAATTTAGCATGGTTGTAGAGGATTTTAATATTAAACTATATATTAATTTTGATTTGAAGTTAATGGTTGGAGAAGGAAAATTTACTTTTGGAACATTTGCATCAACTTTCAAGTTGATAACCAAGTGACATTAGTATAGTTCTTAGGCCTTTTTTCACAATCTATAGGTTAAATTCCATTGAATTTATTTTCGATTATATGGAAGGCTTATAGTGGCATTTACGTACAAAATTTTACACCATGTGGATGGTCAAATTAGGAATTATAGCTTGCCAAAGCTCACTGATTAGTATTAGGATTTATAAAGAGATATCAAAATTATCTAATTATAAAAGTAATAAGGCAATTGGAATTTATGTATAGTTGAAGTTACTAAAAAGACTATTTTTGAGCACTTTGTATTGATTTTAAGTACTTTTGAATTAAAATTCGAATTTTATTTTTCTTATTTAGATGAAATCTATTAGGGTTTTTTAGATATTAATAAAATATAACTTCACCTTCTACAATCAGATGCTTGGTATATTTCTAAATAAGAAAATATATATGACAACAGCAAAGTAAGCTAACTATGTAGTGTACATATAGAAAACTTGTCTTGCAAGTTAAGATACATGTCTTATAAAGTCAACACATTTTAGAGGTTCTATAGGACATTGTTATGTAATTCTTAGTTAAAAGTATATATAGAGATAAGAATGAATCCTTCTTTACTCTTGTCAACACTTTTTTAGTCTTTAATCTTATTTCAAGACTTTCTAGTATTCTTATTTTTGGCAATAGCCATTCTAATTTAATACCATATCATCTTTAAGCAAATTTTTAATTCTTTTGAGTAACACAAGAGTGTATTAAGGATTTCTTTTTTCAAGATTTATGTCTTTGATAATTTAAAAAGAGTGCTAACTTATTATTTTTGTCTTGTTTTAGAAGTGAGTCGATTATTCTACTTCTATTGTTGTGTTTTGAAGGTTGCAAACTATCTACCTTTAAAAAAATAAACTTATTTTTATTTATTTTTTTTTTCTTTAAAAAAAGTAGATTATCCTTCTTTGTAGACGTTTTCATTTGATATTAAAAGTTGTAGATTATCCTCCTCTAATTTAACTTTTGAATTTGTTTGAATTATCTATAAAAGAAAAGATTATAGATGCTATTCTTAATAGAAGTGGAAATAGATTTGTAACTATTACAGATCTTTATGAGCTTATTAACACCCTAAGAGTAAAAATCTCATGTATTTCCAATGTAAATTATAGAAGTACTATTCCTATGCTTATGGAAGAATTTCAAATTCAACATCAAGAAGTTGTACAATTGAAAGAACAAAATAGATTGACCTTACAACCATATTTAAGAAGTTTTTTTTTTTCAAGTATGATGGGGATAAGGATTAATATGCCGAAGAAGTTTGATAGAACAAAATCAAAATTTAAAAGATTTTTGCAATAAGTCAAGCTCTATCTAAGGTTGCATCCCTTCCAATATCCTAATGGATTTATAAAAGTTGGATTCATATGTACACCTCTATCAAAAAGTGCTCTCTCTTAATTTGCTTCTTTAATAGAAAAAATTTGTGACTCCTTTATGAATTGAATTTATTTCTAGAAGTGTTTATCACTACATTTGGAAAAAGTGATTAAGAAAATGTAGTAGAGACCAAGCTCTTATGTTTACAACAAAGATCATAATCAGCGACCACATATGTTGGTGAATTCTAAAACCTTGCTTGTAATATAGATTGGAATGATAAAGCCTTTGTCAATCAATTTTGATATGGATTGAAGAATAATGTCAAAGATTTGTTATTAATAATGTAGAAGTCAAAATCTTTAGAACAATTTATTGCTTAAGCCATTGTATATGACAATTGATTATTTGAAAGACTTCAAGAATAAAGACAAGGCTAGAGAAGAACAAGTCAAATAATGATGGCAACTCCCAAGTTTTTAGAAACTTATTCATCAAGGTAAAAATCAATACAAATTGATTTAGTATATTTTAAATCTCTCGTGGGATAGAAAAAGACTCAACAACGTCAAGAAGACTTATGCTTATATTATAGAGAAGTTAAACTCACTATTCAAAATTATTCAAAGAAAAAATGCAATCACAAAATAAAAAGCATGGTAGCCAAAGAAGACAGTGTATCAGAAACAAGTTTCTCTAGCTACAATAGGGACTTTGTGGTTAGAATCTTTTATAAATCCTAATAAAGGTCATATTTTTTCTTAAGTTCTTTCACCTTATTTTAGAATAGAAGTTTATTTAGGACCAAAAAATCACAAAGTTTTAGCTTTGTTAGATTTAAGCGCTTCAACCTATTTTATAGAGGAGATTTTTTCAAAAAATAAGAGATATTATTAGTCAAAAAAAATAAACATGTACATGTAGTAATCATAAATGGTTGTTTGCTATCTATTAGAGATGTTACATATGAGATTTTTCCTTTAAATATAATAATTAAAGATCATAATAGCATAGTAATATTTAATATAATAAGATCTTTATTCAATCTAGTTATTTTAAGATTATCTTAATTAAAAAAGTATAATCTTCACATAGATTGGATTTCTTGTAATCTTATTTTTTTTATAGTTTAATCTAAAATCTCGTTAATCAAGTAAAAATATATAAGTCTAGTATATCCATACCCTTAATAGTAGGTATAAGAGCTTTTATGTATGCTGCAAAAGAAGGATCATCTTTTGATATATATGCCATGCTTATTTCTAATTGTGGAAAGATATGAAGTAATATTCCTAGCTTGTATCAAGATTTTTAAGATATTATTTGAAAAAATACTAATATTCTTCTAAAGCATTGTCTTTATGATTGTTCTATTGATCTTCAAGAAAGGACTCAACTACTATTTGGACCAATCTTTAGTCTATTACAAAACAAGTTGGTTACATTCAAAGAATCCATTGATGAGAATTTGGCTAAAAATTTTATTTTCCATTTTAAATCTCTAACTAAGATTCTTATCTTTTTTTTAAAGAAAAAAGACAAATCTCTCAAAATATGTGTTGACTATTAAAGATTCAATGAGATCACCATTAAGAATTATTGAAGAAACATAATAAGCAAGACACAAGTAGGTAAAAATTAGGAAGGTTAAACACAAGAGAAGTATGGAATGAGATACTTCTTACTTTCAATACCTTTTACTTATAGATGAAGTTTACATCCATTGTTGCTCAACTTCATTTTCATTCATCCTTATTTCATCCAACTAAATTCTAGATTCCAGTTAACCTAGCCGCCATTTAACTTAGTCGCCACTGTAAACCCTAGCAGCCACCTTAGTAACTTTTTTATTACCTTTTGTTGTCCTTTAACCATTAGTAACTTATATTAGATAATATCTTTTATTTGTCCAACATTTATTTTATCACTCTCACTTTGTTATTAGTTAAAGGCTTCTAAACCTAATGCCTTTGTTAATTTATAATGTCTATCCTTCACCAATGCTTTTGTAAGCAAATCAACAAGCATGTCTTCCATTGCATAATACTTCATGTCAATCACTCCAATTTCAATCTTTTTCCATATAAAGTGATGTTAAATGTCAATGTGCTTTGTCCTTGAATGATGTTTTGAGTTCTTTGCAAAGGTAAGGCATCCTTGATTATCATACTTTATTGCAGTTGCTTCCAATTGCACAAGTTCAATATCTTCTAAAACTTCTCTTAGCCATATTGCCGCCATTGCACCATGACTTCCTGCCACATACTCCGCTTTCATTGTAGACCTTATAATTCTTGGTTGTCTCTTATAATTCCATGAAATTGCTTCTATCCCAATAAAGAATACATATCCTATTGTTGACCTTCTATCATTTGCATCTCCAGCCCAATTCACATCACAATAACCATGTAATGCAATGTTATCACCTCCAATGCATAATTTGAAGTTTAAAGTACCTTTTAAGTACCTCAAGTTTTCTTAATGGTTGCTCAATGGATTGGTCCAACCTTCGACATGTGTTGACTTACAACACTTACCACATATGCAAGATCCATCTTTGTACCAACCATTGCATATATAAATGAGCCAATTGCTATCTTGTATGGAACATCTTTCATTTCATCTTCAACTTCAGTAAATCCCTCATCCGTGAGCTTCATCAACTTTAGTAAATTCCTCATCCATGAGCTTCATCAACTTCATATTTGCCTCCAATGGTGTTTCAATATGCTTACACTCCTCCATATTGAATCATTTCAATACTTCTTCAATATACTTATTTTGGCTCAATATAATGATCTTCTTAGCTTAATCTTTTACAAACTCTACTCCTAAGCAATAGTGGAGCTCTATCAAATCACTCATCTCAAATTCTTTTGCTAGTTTTGCCTTCAACCAATCAATCTTTTTCAAGATGTTGGTCAAAATGATTAAATTATTAATATAAAGAATAACAATCAATAAGAAGACTTTTGATTGCATTACATATTTGGAATGATCAACATCTCTTCTTATAAATCCCTCATTCACAAAGAATGTATCCATGCATTGGTGCCATATCCTTGGTGATTGCTTGAGTCCATATAAGGATTTCTTCAACTTACAAACAAGGTGTAGCTTGCTTTCTTCAACAAATCCTTGAAGTTAATCCATGTAGATGTCTTCTTCTAACTTTTCATTTAAGAAAGCCATCTTCACATCCATTTGATGCATCTCTAAGTCCATTGCTGCACCAATTGCCACAATAGTTTCAATGGTGGTGAATTTGGCCATGGAAGCAAATGTCTCATTAAAATCAATACCAGCAACTTATGAATAGCCTTTGGTAACCAATCTTATCTTATACTTTACAACATTATCCATTGCATCCTTCTTTATTTTAAATACCAACTTACAACCAATTGAAGCTCAATTTGATGGAAGTTGAGTCAATTCTCATGTTCTATTATCCACAAGTTATTGATATTCTTCTTCCATGGCTTTTTCCCACTTCAAAGCATTTGTGGACTTCACTGCATCACACAAACTCAATAGATTAGTAAGAAGTGCAATGTTGGCATGTTCTTTACTTACTTGAAGAAAGATGTGATTCTTCTACCATTCACCATGTTGTTTTCTATCCCTCAAAGGATATTTTCTTTCATTTGAAGAAGACTCAATTTATTACATTCTATGGTCTCCTCCAACCTTCTTTTCTTTTGTAGATAGTCCTTTTTCACTCAAAGGTTGATAATCCACATCACCATCATCATCATTTTCATGCTCTTCATTGTTGGTCTTAGCATTTTCAAAGCCCATATTCTCCACCTTCTTTGTCTCTTCATCTTCATTTCTATCTTTACAACCATCATTGTCTTCAACTTCTTCTTTCTTTACTGAATTTGAAGATGAATCCACAATCATACTATTACGTCTACTTGGACACATCTTCAAGTGCTCACAAGCACTCTTATGCTCCAAAAACTCAACATCACGGTGTCGTGATGTAACACGGCTAACAAGCAAAAGGATGAAAAAAATATCATGTTTTGAGGATCTCACTTCAAAAATATTATAGCAAATTATTTTGAAAAAATAGATATTAGTCAAAGGGTAGAAAAATTAAAGGTGCTAATGATGCCTTTTTACAAGTTATCCTTCTATTTACTTTGTAAGGCCATAAATAAGACAAAATAAGGTAGATTAGAAAAATAAAGGATATAGACATATTTAGGAAGGAGTTAGGAGTGCAAATTAGTAAAAATTACCTCAAGAAGATGAAAGTTGATACCCAAAGAGGACCGGTTATGAACCTGGGTCGAAATCAGACCCCGAGGCACAAAACCGTGCTTTGACGGCGACTCAAGGGTTCTTTGGAAGATCGAAGAGCCGAATTAGGGGACAGACTTGTGGAGGGATTTTTGAGAGGTAATTTTGTGTTGTTTGGATTAGTATTGGATTTTTGAGGGATTTTCTAAGCAAGTGATGTTCTCTGTGAATTCAGATCTTTGAGAAATAAAACCAGTTTACAAATTTTTGGATTTCATGTCTTTTGTAGCATTTTTATAGGTGAAAATTTAGAGAGTTATTGGTATGCTTGTTGTGAATGTGTGTAAGAGATTTGAGGTCAATCAAATGGCTAGATCGATACATATGAAGGTTTTTGTAGGCTAAGGTCTTGGAATTTAGGGTTTTAAGGACTAGTAAGGTTTTCTTAGATATCTAGCAATTTACCAATTGAATTGGAAAGATTTTTGGTTTTATCAGTAGAAGACTTGATTTCCTATATGCAAGTAAAATTTGGAAGCAATCGAACAATGGAAAAGGAGATATCAGCGCTGAAAGTTGGCATCAAGATTAGAGAAGGAAAGACCAGCCGACATCCAAGAGGAATTTTGAGGTCATGGACTAATTGGTACGTGCAATTTTCTTCAAAATTTGTATGCTGGTTTTCAACTTAAACTCTAAGAAGTGTCCAAATTTTGAATTAGAATCAATAGTTCAATCTTTAGTTATTTAATTTTCAAATCTATGATTAGGATTTGATTTGGATTAGGATTTGATTAGAGTTTAGGATTAAGATTTGATTAGGATTTGGTTTAGGATTTAGGATTTGTTAGAGTTAGGATATGGTTTAGGATTTGGTTTAGGATTTAGAATTTAGGATTTGATATAGGATTTGATTTAGGATTTAGGATTTGGATTAGGATTTGGATTAGAGTTTAGGGTTTGGTTTAGGATTTGGTTAGGGATTGATTTAAGATTTAAGATTAGATTAAAGTTTAATTGGAGTTTGATTTAGGATTTAGGATTTATCTAGAGTTTGATTAAGGTTTGATTAGGATTTAGTTTAGGATTTAGGGTTTGTCTAGGATTTAAGTAAGGTCGGATTAGGATTAGGGGTTGGTTAGAATTTAAGATTTTATTAGATTTTTGTTAGGATTTGATTAAGTTTTCTTTAATATTCTTTTATATTTCTTTAGAATTTTCTTGTGTTTCTTTTATAACTTCAATAAAATTTAATTGAGCTTGCTTAATGTTTGATTATGATTTTTAACGTTTAATTATAAATTTTCTATAATCCTATTGGATTGTTAGGACTTTTTGTTGCAATTTTCTTTTACCTTCATTATCCAGGTACCTGGTGCATTCTCAAGCAAGAGTTCACATAATACGACATATTTGATGAACCTGACGTGAAAAACTTGAATTGAGAGGTATTTGGAGTTTCTTTGATCTATTTGGATTATAGAGAAAGAATGCAAGAGAATGGAAGGAAGAGCTTTTGGTGGTGCTTCAAGTGGAGTTGGAAGTGGAGCTTCAATTGAAAGACAAGGTATGTATTTTGATTTCAACTCTACAAGCATGTTTGAGACATTGGCCTTATTCATGAAACAACAACATGTTAAGGATCGCAAAGAGGGCATGGCAGAAAAAACATTACAAGCTGTTGTAGACAAGATTGATCAATTAGAAGGGAAGGATATTACAAAATATTTAAGGTATTACATAAAAGAAATGGAATTAAAGTGTGTTTCAGAGAAGGAGATGGTTCAGCTATTTGAATTGGCTACTGTACCAGAAATAAGAAATCATATGAAGTCCATTATAGGACATTCTGGAGGTTCATGGGAAAAATTATTTCAATTATTAAAGAATGAGTATTTTTTAGAAGATAGTGACCGAGTTACAAAGAAGTCATTTTTTGAATGGATTGAAAGGCATAAGAAGGATCTACTAGCAATGAAGTTATTAAAGAAGTTTGAAATTTTGTTGGAAGATGAAGAAGAAGTTGAAGAATTGACAACAAATTGGGAGAAAGTAGAAGAGGTGATTGGGGTGCTTGTAAAAAGAGAAAGGAGAAAAGATAGGATAGAAATTCATAGACCATTGCAAGCATCTAAAGAAAAAAATGTCTGCTATCTATCCTACATCTATGATTCAACCTTAAATGACTACATCAAAGAGAGAAGAAATGGGCATTGATGAAATTATATGAGAGATGAGAGATTTGTAAATAAAATTTACAAAACTTGAAGAGATGGGTCAATCATCAAGAATATCAACAAGAAAAAATTTAAGAGCAATAGAAGGTATGGTACATAGGTGCATGTAGTGTGATAGCATAGATCATTGAAGAAGGGAGTGTGAGGATTTTTTAGAGGTGCTATGCAAAGGAGTTGTTTTTTTTTAAAGATGGTATAATACACTTAAAAGAGAGTGGAGAAAAATTAGAGACAAATTTTGGTAGAAGGGGAATGAAGGTATTTGTAGAAGATGCTTTCAAGGTGCATACAACTTCAAGCAATGAAGCATCAACATTTTGGGTGGGAGAAAATCCAAGCAAATGCTTAAGTATAAATCTTGAGTATTCAAGAGAATCTAGTTCTTTATGATCAAGTGTAATGAATTATGCTGAAAAGGGAAATTTTACTAGAGATGATCTAAAACATGTTGGCAATAACATTCAGCAAATTATTAGGTGAGATGATCCAGTAGATAGATTATCAGTTCATGCTCATATTTTAAGGAGTCAACATGAAGTATTAATAGAAGAAAAATGAAGGAGAGATGAAAATCTTGAAGGGCCATCAAAAAATATCACAAGGAAAGATAAAACTTGACAACAAAAGAATCTTATGCATGAAGAGACAATAGAGAATATTTCTACAAAGGAGAGAGAGATTGTGAAAGAAAAAGTAAAGATTCGTGCTTATAAATTACAATCAGATATTGAAGCTGCTACAGATTTGAAGAAAGTATTGGAGGAGCGGATTTTAAGTAGAAAGGTTGAATTTATAATTGGTGAAATTCTAGGAATTACAAAACAAGAATTTTATGAAGTTATTATTGATACAATTAAAAGAAAAGGACAATCTATTGGTGATATTATGACATCAAATGCACAAGGTACAAAGGCAATAGGAAGCAATAAAGTTGAAGAAATTGAAATGCAAATTGTTGGAGATGTTTCACTAGTCAAATTTACAGGAAAAGAAGATATGATTCAAGCTTCTAGTCATTATTCTCGAAGTCATTGGACAAGGGCTACTATAGAAACTTTAGTAAAATTGGGAGATTTAGAAGAATCAATTGTAGCATTAATTGATCATGGTTCTGAAATAAATTTAATGTCAACAGAATTATATAAAAAGAGAAATTGGCCTATTGATATTGAATATGGGTGGATGATAAGAGCAACAAATAATTCAAAGAGGGATTTGCATGGAGCTTGTCCAAATATCAAGGTGACAATAGGAGATGTTATTCATGAAAAAAATTTCTTTGTGCAAGATATATCTACATATCCTATTATATTAGGACAACCATATATTATTGCCATACGAATAGAGACAAAGGTTATGGATGATGGATCAGCTTATGCAAGGATAAGAAGTGAAGACGGAAAGAGGGCAGTGCAATTTTTAATAGTTTGTGCAAATCATGGAAGAAATAGGGATAGTTTGAGGGAACATCCTTTGCCAAAGATACATAAAGAATTTGAAGATCTTGAAGACTCAAAGGATTTTTACTAGATGCCATTGTAAAGTGGGATTGCAATGGTAAAAAGAGTGAAGGCTTCTTGCTTAATAGAAAGGATGAAGATATTATAGGATTATTGGGAGACGGATATATTTTATTCAAAAACATAAATAATTTTATTAGGATAGATAAGAAAAATGTTAAAAATGTAGAACATGGATTAAAGAAATGTGGAATGATTGATGAAGATGAATACATATCAGGGATGTTTGAAGAATCTTGTTTTGGTGATACTATGAATGATTTACAAATATTATTGAATGGAGATTTTAAAAGAGGTGATAAAGTAATAAATGTCCATTCTAAGTAATTTTATGATGGAATAAAAGAATATATAGATAGGTCTGAAGTGAAGGTGAACACAAAATACAAGAATGTTGCAAGGAAGGTTAAACCAGTGGCATTGCTACTACCATTGGATTTTGAAGAAAGGATTAAAGGGGCTTCTATGCAACCTAATTTAAGAGATCCAAGGAAAATAGGTCATGAATTCAAGGATAATTTGACGTTAGATAGTTTGAAAATTGGATGTGATAAATTTTTGACAAGAAATGAGGAGAGATTTTTTAAAGATGCTTTCACGACACAATAAAGCATTTGCATTTGAATCACATGAAATAGGGTGCATTGATCTGAGTATTGTAGCACCTATGGTTATTTTTACAATTTTGCATGAATCATGGAATTTGAGGCCAATTCCAATCCCAAAGGCTCATTTGTCAAAGCTAGTTGAATTACTCAATGAAAAAATTAAGATGGAAATTTTAGAACCACCTATTACACCATATTTCAATCGGTGGTTCTTAGTACCTAAGAAAAATGGAACATTGAGGTTTATTGAAGATATGCAACTGGTAAATAAAATAACTATTAGAAACATGGGCTTGAGTCCAATTGTGGATGAGTTTGCAGAGGCATTTGCAGGGAGATCAATTTATTCTATGAGAGATCTTTACTCAAAATACGATCAATTTCAATTGGCAATGTAAAGTAGAGATTTGACAACTATAAAGACACCATTGGGATTGGTCAAAATATGTACATTATTACAAGGGGCTACAAATTCTGTAGCACACATGATGAATGGAATGCATAAGGTACTAAGAGATTTTATTCCAAGAATAACAATACCTTTTTTAGATGATGTGCCAATTAAAAGATATGAAGAAGAAAGAAAGGATGAGACATTGGATTCAAAGGGATGTAAGAAGTTTGTAGCAGATCATATTAATGATTGTGAGAAGATTTTGATAAGGCTAGAAGAAGTTCATTTAACTTTATCGGGGACAAAATCAATATTTGGAGTAAAAGAAGTTTTGATAGTAGGGCACATGTGTGGTTCATATGGACGCAAATCAAGTAGGAAAAAAGTTGATATTATAAAAAAAATGAAAGAGTGTACAAATATGACGGAAGTCATGAGGTTTTTAGCAGCATGTATTTTCTATCATATATGGATACCTCATTTTGTACATATAGCAGATCTATTATATGAGTTGTTACGAAAGAATCAAAAATTTCAATGGAAAGAAGAACAAAGAAAAGCTATGGCAAAGTTAAAAGAATTTCTTTCTTCACCTCCAACTTTGAAGAAAGTAAATTATGAATGTGGAGGGCCAATAATATTAACAATTGATGCAAGTCCAATTGGAATAGGTTGGATAGTTGGACAAGATGATGAACAAAGGAATAGATATGTAGTAAGGTTTGGAGCAAAGGTTTTGAATGCTAGACAAAGGATATACCACAAATCAAAAGAGAATTATGGAATGTAGTAATAGCTATGAAAAATAAAAAAGAGTATTTGATTAGTACATCAATAGTTATAGAAATAGATTATCTACCTTTATTGGGTATGATTACAAGTTGTTCAACTCTCGACATTGCTATGTTAAGGTGGATGGCATATATCAAATCTATAAATCTGAAATTTAAACATATTATAGGAAAAGAAAATTCAGTTGCAGATATGTTATCAAGAGTAAGGTATTACAATGAAGAAGATATGATAGATTTAGAAGATGATGTGGGTACAAATTTTTATACTAATGCATTATCAAAGGAAGAAAGTATATGTTTGAATATACCATTAGAAACATTTTCAAGAGATCTATATGAAAAATAATGGAAAGACATTAGGGAGTATTTAAGCACATTAAAGCGAGAAGATGGTTGGACAGATCAAGAATTTAAGAAAATCCGAAAGAAAGCCTATAGATATTTTTTACATGATGGATATTTATAGAAGCATCCAAAGAAGAGAGGAGAAGTACTACAACGAGTGATATGTGGTTTAAAAGCTCAACAAAAGATTATTAAGGAATTTCATAAAAGTTTATGGACACGACATTGAGGTATTTGGGCAACATTTATTAAGTTAAAAGAAAAATATTGGTGGAAGGGCATGTATAGGGATGTGGCGGATTTTGAAGGATCTTATGAAACTTGCCAAATATATTCAAATATTCGTCATTGAGATGGTTTGCATCCTATATATCCATTAGTAATTTATTATAAATAGGTGGTTGATTTAGTTGTAATGCCAATGGGATTTGATCAGAGGAAATATTTTTGGTACTTGCTCGGGAAGATTTGACAAATCAAGTAGAGGGAAGAGCACTTTCAACAAAGACTACGGAAAGAGTATGTCGGTTTATATTAGAGGAAATTATTTGCCGGTATGGATGTATTAGAAAAATCACTGTAGATAGAAGAGAATTGGATGCAAATAAAGCACAAGAATTCTTTGAAAGGATGGATATTAAACTTGTATTGAGAATAGCATATAATCTAGAAGGAAATGGCAAGAGTGAACGTGGACATTCTCCAATTATTAAAACATTGGTTAAAGCATGCAAAGGTAAGATAAGTGATTGGCCTAAATTATTATCATTTGCATTATGTGTGGATCGCTAAACTCATAGTACGATTACATGATACATACCAGCAAAATTGATGTATGGTCAAAAACCGATAATGCCAATAGAGGAGGTTGTATCAACATGGACTATATTACCTTGGGAAGATGGTTTAATAAGAAAAGAGTTATTGGCATTACAAATTCGACAACTTGAAAGAAGGCCCAAGGACATTGAAGTAGCTGTGAGAAAGTTGAAAGAAGCGAGAGAAAAAAATAAAGAGAGGTTTGACAAAAAGCATCGATTGCATCCAAAACTAATTCAAAATGATGATTGGGTGTTGGTTTATGATAGTAGTTTGGACAACCAACATAGTACAGCAAAAAAATTTGCAAGGAGATGGTTTGGACCTTATGTTGTCAAACAAGTGCACGAGAATGGAACATACTTGTTACGAAAACTGAATGGTATAGATTTAAAGATACTAATAGCACGAAAGCGAATCAAATTGTTTAATCAAAGAGGTAAAGACATTTGTTTTGATGAAGAAAAAAATCTAATAGGAGATATTGAGATGGAAGAAAAAGAGCAAAATGAAGATCAAGAATTTGACCAAGATGAAGAACATTCGATATCAATATAATGAAGGAACTTGGTGCATACCAGAGGATGCATAGGTTCAGGGGGAGTGGATGTCATGATGTAACATGGCTAACAAGTGAAAGGATGAAGAAAATATCATGTTTTGAGGATCTCACTTCAAAAATATTGTAGTAAATTATCTTGGAAAAATAGATATTAGTCAAAGGGTAGAAAAATTAAAGGTGCTAATGCTGCCTTTTTACAAATTATCCTTCTATTTACTTTGTAAGGCCATAAATAAGACAAAACAAGGTAGATTAGAAAAATAAAGGATATAGGCATATTTAGGGAGGAGTTTAGAGTGCAAATTAGTAAAAATTACCTCAAGAAGACGAAAGTTGATACCTGAAAAGGACCTGTTATGAACCTGGGTCGAAATCGGACCCCGAGACACAAAACCATGCTCTGACGGCGACTCAAGGGTTCTTTGGAAGATCGGAGAGCCGAATTAGGGGACAGACTTGTGGAGGGATTTTTGAGAGGTAATTTTGTGTTGTTTGGATTAGTATTGGATTTTTGAGGGATTTTCAAAGCGAGTGATGTTCTCTATGAATTCAGAGCTTTGATAAATAAAACCGGTTTACAAATTTTTGGATTTCATGTCTTTTGTAGTATTTTTATAGGTGAAAATTTAGAGAGTTATTGGTATGCTTGTTGTGAATGTGTGTAAGAGATTTGAGGTCAATAAAATGGCTAGATCGATACATATGAAGGTTTTTGTAGGCTAAGGTCTTGGGATTTAGGATTTTAAGGACTAGTAAGATTTTCTTAGATATCTAGAAATTTACCAATTGAATTGGAGAGATTTTTGGTTTTATCAGTAGAAGACTTGATTTCCTATATGCAAATAAAATTTAGAAGCAATCGAACGGTGGAAAAAGGAGATATCAGCACTGGAAGTTGGCATCAAGATTAGAGAAGGAGAGACCAGCCGACATCCAAGTGGAATTTTGAGGTCATTGACTAATTGGTAAGTGCGATTTTCTTCAAAATTTGTGTGCTGGTTTTCAACTTAAACTCTAAGAAGTGTGCAAATTTTGAATTAGAATCAATAGTTCAATCTTTAGTTATTTAATTTTCAAATCTGTGATTGGGATTTGGTTTGGATTAGGATTTGATTAGAGTTTAGGATTAAGATTTGGTTAGGATTTGGTTTAGGGTTTAGGATTTTTTAGAGTTAGGGTATGGTTTAGGATTTGATTTAGGATTTAGGGTTTAAGATTTGGTTTAAGATTTGATTTAGGATTTAAGATTTGGATTAGGTTTTGAATTAGGATTTGGATTAGAATTTAGGATTTGATTTAGGATTTGATTATGGATTAGTTTAGGATTTAGGATTTGATTAAGATTTGATTAAGATTTGGTTTAGTATTTGATTAAGATTTGATTAGGATTTCGTTTAGGATTTAGGGTTTGTCTAGGATTGGATTAGGATTGGATTAGCATTAGGGGTTGGTTAGAATTTAAGGTTTTATTAGATTTTTGTTAGGATTTGACTAAATTTTCTTTAATATTCTTTTATATTTCTTTGTATTTCTTTTATAACTTTAATAAAATTTAATTGAGCTTGCTTAATGTTTGATTATGGTTGTTAACGTTTAATTGTAAATTCTCTATAATCTTATTGGATTGTTAGGACCTTTTATCACAATTTTCTTTTACCTTCTACAGTCAGGTGCCTCGTGCATTCTCAAACAAGACTTCACGTAATACGAAAATAGATTTTGATAATCTTTTGGTCTCCAAACACATGAGCCTATAAGCCTTTGTACCTTCACAATATCCAACAAACACACATTTTGTACCTTTTGCATCAAATTTTGATCTCATACAATCTGGTGTCTCTATATATGTTATGCATCTAAAGGTCTTCATGTGAGAAACACAAGGTTTTCTCCTACTCCAAGCTTCTTCCGGAGTCATTGATGGAAGTGCACTTGTATGACACCTATTTCTTGTGTACACTATATTTACCATTGCTTCCACCCAAAACTCATATTTAAGGTATTGGACATGAAGCATACTCCTTGCCATCTCCACAATAGTTTGATTTGTTCTTTCAACAATTCTATTTTGTTGTGGAGTGTAACAAGTAGAAGTTTGTCTTATAATACCATGCATCTTAAAGAAATCATTGAATTGCTTTGACATATACTCACCTCCATTATCTATATGCAATATCTTGATTTTGCACTCACATTGCTTCTCTACAAGTGCCTTAAACTCTTTATACCTTGTGAAACACTCACTCTTTGCTTTCAGGATGAAAATCCATACCTTCCTTGAAAAATCATCAATGAATGTAACAAAGTACCTTGCACCTCCTATTGATGGCATCCTCATAGGTCCACAAACATCAAAATGGACTATCTCCAATAACTTCGTTGCACGTATTGCAACTCCACTTGGAAATATAGCCCTTTGTTGTTTGCCTTGAATACAACCTTCACAAGCAAGTGTCATAGCATTGTGGCTTGTATGACTAAGATCTAAGCCACTTACTATGGATTGGAGCTCCTTCATGCTCTTGACATTCAAATGACTAAAGCATTGATGCCAAATGCCAAACTTATCTTGATCTTGAAGAAATTCAGCAAATGCCACTACTTCAACTCCATTCACCTTCTTGTACTTGATAAAGTAGAGGTTGCCATCTCTAAAGCCCTTTGCAATATCATCTCCTGTAATGTCTTTATAAAACATCCATTCTTATCAAATTATACTATACAACCATGTAAAACAAGTTTACTCACCAAGAGGAGGTTTTTCTTAATCTTTGGGACATATAAGATATCCTTCAATCTAATCCTCTTAGTTTGGCCTTTTTTAACAATCTCTACTATAATAGAGTCCGTTCCAATAGCTTATACTAATCCATTGTCTCCCATGAGTATATTTGTTACTGAAATTTCTTCATAAGTGTCAAATGAATACTTGTATGGAGTCATGTGCTTGGTGGCACTCGAATCAACAATCCACTTAGACATGGCAGCCATGGAAGTAGCTTCACTTGCCATGAATGCATAATCATAAGCATTGTTTGAACTTTCTCTATATTCATCATAAGCATTGTTTGAACTTTCTCTATCTCTTTTCTTAGCTTTATAGCAATTTCTAACAAAATAAAGTGGTTTTCTATAAATGAAGCAAGTTCTTACATTGCCACATTGATTAGAATAACTCCCCTTACCTTGTCTTGAAAAGAGAGCTGAATCTTCACTTTGAGTTTCTTTTTCTTTCTTCTTGGTCACTTCATGAGTAAGTCTTATTGTGATATAATCCATTATGAGCTCTTTTAGTTTGATAGACTCCAATGCCATAATGACATAGTTATAAGACTCAAGAAGGTTCATAAGGAAGGTCATCACAATATCACTTTCTTCTAAAGGCTTGTCAATAATTGCAAGTTGATTAGCAAGGGCCTTTATCTTATTGACATGAGATATGAGGTCGTCACCTTCTTCTATCTTGCAAGTAAAGAATTTTCTCATTATGAAGATGATATTGGATAAGTTCTTGATCTCATATACATTGCAAAGGGTCTTCCATGCTTTTATTGGTCCTTTACAAGAGATGATGTGAAAAAAGTTGGATTCATCCAAATTGGTGGAAATCATGCCAAAAGCCTTCTTTTCATATCTTGTAAAGTCCTTCATTTCCTTAGCATCAGCATGCATACTCAGAGGCTCTTTACTTTCATCTACAATGTCCCAAAGGTCCAAAGACACCAACAAAAGTTCCATTTTTACCTTCCAATGGTAGAAATTATTACCTTTAAACTTTTCAATTACTTTCAAACCTTTACTCTTACTAGAAGCCATGTCTAGAAATAGATCTATCAAAAAATATCAAAAAAAGGAGTCTCTATGTACTTAAAATTATCAAAATAATTTTGTACTAGCAAAATTTTAGAATGCTCTCTTGTGAATAAATGAGTGTTTCTTCATTCCAAACACTCCCAACTCAACTTTCAAAGCTTCTAACAAGTATGTGGACTCCAATCAGCCTCACTATCAAATATTTTTAAACTCATAAAACTTACTTTCTCACTAAAACTTCTACAATACCAAAGATACTATCAAGGTCTTTATATAAGGTCTTAATCACTCAATCTTAGGAATTAAGAACCTTCAAACAGATGTTAGGGATCTATAAGGTCCAAATCAAAAATTCCACAAGCTAAAACAAAAGATTAGATCATATAAATCCTAACATTAGTAAACACCATAAGATCTATTCCACATAAGAACAATAACTAGTAAATAACTTCAATTTATTTGAGAAGCACAATCAAATGTATGTGGGCCCATAACCTATTGAAAAAATATAATAAGTAAGATACAAGTAAGTAAAATTTAACAAGGTTAGACACAAGAGAAGTGTGGAATGAAATACCTCACTTCCAACACCTTTTACTTATATGTAAAGTTTACATCCATTGTGGCTCAACTTTATTATCATTCATCTTTTTTTCATCCAATTAAACCCTAGATTCTACTTAATCTAGCTGCCACTCCAAATCCTAGCCGCCACTTAACCTAGCTACCACTATAAATCCTAGCTACCACCTTGGTAACTTTTCTATTACCTTTTGCTGTCTTTTAACTATTAGTAACTTATGTTAGATAATATCTTTTATTTATCCAATGTTTACTTTATCAAGAATAATATCTTCTAACTTTGATTTTAGAACTTTTTAATTAATTTAATTAAGCAAAAATCTATACAAAAATAGATCTATGAGGAGCATATAATTAGATATGTAATAAAAAAAATAAAAAAATTATATTTCAAACTAGATATGGATATTTTGAATATATTGTCATGTCTTTTGGAATCGCAAATGCACTAATTGTTTATCAATATCTAATAAAGAATATCTTTCATGAATTTCTTGAGGATTTTTTTGTCTATTATTTGAACAACATCTTAATCTATTCTAAGAAAACAGAAGAGCATGAAGTTTATGTTCATCATGTATTATAAAAACTTAGATATGCAGAATTATATACCAAGTTAGAAAAGTGTATATTCTACATTATTCAAGTTGACTTCTTAGGAGATATCATTTTTAATAAAAGACTAATGATGGATCCAAAGAATCATGGATTAAAAGATTCTAATAAGAGTAAAAGATGTTCAATATTTTTTGAGCTTTGTCAATTACTATTGGATCTTCATCAAAAATAATTCTCAAGTTGCACCTCTACTTATATATTTGACTTCTTAAGACAAACTTGAGTAAAGTAAAGAAACAAAAGTATCATTTGATGCTTTAAATAAAGAGTTTATTTCTACATCAATCTTATATTGTGTTGATTTTTTTAAGAAATTTTTTATCAAAAAAAATGCATCAAACTTTGTCTTTGATGCAATATTGTTACAAATAAGTGTAGATAAAAAAACTCCATCTAATATCTTTCTATTCCAAAAAAATTTAGCAATCAAGATTATTTATGAAATCTATGACAAAGAATTCTTTACAATTGTGGATTTATTTTAAGAATGGAATTATTTAGAAGGTGCCTCGAGTCTAATCATCATGTATAAAAATCATAAGAACCTTGAGTACTTCATTTCAACATGTATTTTGAATTGTTACCAAGCTTATTGGAATATGTATTTATTGAGATTTGATTTCAAGAATACTTATTGATCCAAAAAACAACAAGGTTTGTTAAAAGCTCTTTGTGGATGTTCTTATTTTGTACGAAAAGAATGATATGCATCTTTTGATCAATAAAGAATGATTTTTTTTAAGTCAAAGAATTTTCATCTTCAAGTAATAAAATCAATATTAACTATTAATTTAATCTTTACCAAAAAAATTCAATCAAATAAGTACTCTGATCTTTTCGTCTACAATATCAAGAATAATTCTTTTAAATTTCATGATATTTTTAAGTTCAAGTTTAAAAAAAACCTATTATATTTTGAAAGACAATTATACATTCCAAAAGGTAAAGCATAATTATATATTCTTCAAATTCGTCATAACTTTTTAACAGCCAAACATTTTGGATACAACAAGATTTTGGAGCTAACATCAAAAGATTTTTTGTAGCTTCAAATGTACAAGGATTCAAAGACTTTGTACAATCATGTGATATTTATTCAAACTCCTTGCCATTGACCTTATCAACTTCTTCAGCTATTACCAATTTCAAAACAACCATAGTCTTTTGTTTCTATGGATTTTATCATGGATCTTTCAATCTCAAGTTCATATGATATTATATGCATAATATTAGATTATTTTATTAAAATAGAATATTTTTTACTATATATAAAATTTATCATAGGTGAAGAAATAATTAAGTTTTTTTTAACAATATCTATCACTCTTATAGATTACCTAAGGATGTTATATCAAATAGAAAGATCCAATTTATATTAAGATTTTAGAAAATATTTTTTAAGATTTTAAAGAGAAATATAAAGCTCTCTTCAAATTTTCATCATCAAATTGATGGATGAACAAAATAGATGAATCAAGTTCTAAAGCAATATTTGAGGTGTATCATAAATTATCATCAAGATGATTGGGCAACTCTTTTGCCATTGGTAGAGTTTGCATACAATAATTTACTACACTCTTCTATTCAACAAACACCTTTTTTTGTCAATCATAGTTATCATCTATAACTTGATACTTTTGACTTTTTAAAAATTGATAATCCTATGAAAAAAGATTTGGTAAATCATTTGTCACTGTTATATACAATAATAAAGATGCAATTAAAGAGAGCTCAAGAACAAAAAAAGATCAATGTAAATGTATATTACAAAGAACAAACACAATTCAACGTAGATGATAAGATATGGTTACTTCATCATAATATGAAGACTACTCGTGCTTGTCACAAGTTAGATTATTCTAGGCTTAGAACTTTTTTTATTTGTAGATAAGTCAATTTTATTGCTTATTGATTATATCTACCAAAGTCTATGAAGATCCATCTTATATTTTATATATCTCTTCTTGAGCCATATAAGATAGTGAATATTTCAAGAAGAAGAAAAATGCCACCTCTTCTTATAGAAGTGGATAATAATCAAGAATTTAAGGTAGAAGAAATCTTAGATTTAAGACAATGCCAAAATAGATAAGAATATTTTATTCATTAGTATAGATATGATATTAGGAAATGCATATGGAAGCCAGCAAAAAATCTTGCAAATGCAACAAAGACAATTGAGGCTTTTCATTGATAACATCTATTAAAACTAAGATAAAGAATAGCATATCTTCACTATAAAAAAAATAAGATCTAAAGAAAATAGCATTCTACATTCTACCTTTGTTTGTAGCTTCTGTGTATTTATGACATTAAGAAGATAAAAAATCAACAACTAACAAATTCAACTCAAGAGCTTTTATTTGCTGACTTAGTAGAGGAGACATTACAATTGTTACAACCTTCAAGACTACATAATTAAGATGAAGATCCTCAAGAACAACATGTCCTACTTCAAATAGATGGTAAAATATAACATGTTTGGTATCATGATCTTAGAAGAGACTCTCAATGTTTGGTGATTTTATTAGATGTAGGAACAATTCCTGACAGTGTTTCAAATGTTATATTTGAAAGAAGTTACAAAGACCTCAACAACGACCAAATAATAGGGTGGTCTTTTTGCCCACATATCTATGCCATGTAGAAAACTTGTCTTCAAGTTAAGATACATATCTTATAAAGTCAACATTTTTTAGATGTCCTATCAGACATCGCCTTGTAGTTCTTAATTAAGTGTATATATGGGAGCTAGACTGAAGCCTTCTTCACTCTTATCAATGCATTTCTAATCTTTAGTCTTATTTCAAGACTTTCTAGTCTTCTTGTCTTTGGCAATAGCCATTCTAATTTAATATCATATCATCTTTGAGTGACTTTCTAGTTCTTTTGAGTGATACAAGAATATAGTAAGGATTTCTTTCTTTAAAATTTTAAATAAATTATAATATGACATTATTTGAAGTTATTAGTATTATTTGAAGTATTAGTATTATTTGAAGTTATTAGTATTATTTGAAGTTATTAGTATTATTTGAAGTTATTAGTATTAAGCTTCAAATAAAACTTCAAATATGAAATTATTTAGATTTATAAAAGAAAAAAAGATATCTTTTAAAAAATCAGAAGTTCACAATATTGCTTAGTATCTCTCACAATCTTTTTTTTTTTATGATACTGTAGAAAATAATACAATCTATTTATATGAAGTTAATATCACTAAATTAATATAATTTTTTGTTGCTTAGATTTGTTTTGGAAAAAATAATGGTAATTTATGAAATAATAAACTAGGTTGAAATATCCTATTAATTCTTCTTTCTATTAAAATTTAATTTTATAGAAGTATATGACAAAGTCACTTATAATTTATTATTTAAAATTTTAGAAAGAATGGATTTCTATAAGGAATTTGGATGTAGTATATTTTTATTTTAAGGTGCATAAACTACATTTTGTATTAATGATAAATAAAGATTATTTTTTTATTAAAAATAATAATATAGGATTTTTTTTAGTACAATACTTGCTTTTGCTTCTTATAAAAGCCTTATATGTTAACTTTAAAGTATTATTAAATATAAAAATTTATGAGATTTATAATACCTAAAAATAATAAGTATATTATTATTTAATTAATTGATGATCTAAGTTTATAATATGTATGTGTGTATATATATATATATATATATATATATATACGTTTTTAAGTGACATAATTTCTGGAATTATAAGAATTTTTTCAAAAATTTAGTTTGTAGTCAAGTTAAGATAAGAATTAGATCAGACTAATAGCTTACTGGAAAATAAACAAAACAAAACAAAACAAAAATAAAATCTATATTCTACTTGATAAATAAGTTTGGACAGAGATGAAATACATAAAGTAAATTTTATAAACTATCAAGAACTCTTTTTGGACTACTATTACAAACTTGGGTAAAGTTCCTATGAAAATAAATAAATTTTACTATTTGTATTCCACACATTTAAAAATAGTAAGACAAGATTTTTTTCCGAATAATATATTACTATCTTCTTGGTTTTTTATTTTTAACTTTATTTGAGCTGGTTTTTTAGAAGCAATTAAAAAACAATCAAAGCAAAAGTTTAGAATTTTAAATGTAGAGAAACGAATCCCATAGTCAAAAGTATAGAAAAAAAAAAAAAAAAAAAAAAAAAATGGCACTTCTGTTTTTAAGAGAAATCAAAAGGTGGTACGAGAATAATTAATCCAAAAGAAGCTATGTATATTTAATGACTAAATCTTGGAACTCAGTCTCAAATTCATTATTGGTGCAAAAAAATATTGAAACCAAAGACTTGGTGCTTTTGGCATGAAAACCATTACACACACACATATATATATATATATATATATATAAAACCCCAGCACAAGATTTGATTCTTCTTTTTATCTTCAATAAGGGGTTTTTTTAATTAGATAAATTTAGATCATGATTATTTTTTATTTTCCAGTTCCTACAAAGGGGAACAAATCCTCCTCTACCATAAATGACCCACACCAATCCCACCAACGAGGCTTTTCCCCTCACCACGTCACCGCCTTCCCGCCTTTTTCCCCCGGGAGGGAGCACGCCGACGTGGCAAAGGTTAGATGATGTGGCGTAACAACATGAGCGACTCACTCCAGATTTCCTTTATGGATGGATGTCCGTGGATCGATGAGGAAGTGGACGAATGATAGAAGTATGAGGTCCTTGTTGAGTCAAGTTGTAGCTCAGCTACAGCGGCCTTTCAATCACTCCTCCCACCCATTCCCCAAAAGCCCCCTTCTCAAATAGATGACATCTTGTTTTATACTCAATTACTGAATTTAAAAAACATATATATATATATATATATAAACTTTTTTTTATGGAGAATGGTGGAGTTTATTCCTATTTTATGATACAAGTTCAGCCTGAAATCTTACCTTAATAGAGATGTTACTAACCATGCTCATGCTTAAGCAAGATTATCATTCATATCCTAGAAGAGATTCTTACCAAATATTTTACTTAGAAATTCGACATTTTTACTGAAGTCAAGACAACAATGATATGAGGGTTAAAGATTATTAAATTTTCAACTCATTTTAGTGATGACATTTTGGGTGAATGCTTAACCAAGGTTTTAAATGCTGAGATGAGAGCGTGGTTAGAGGATTTGTAACTTTTTTCTTGTCCAAGCAAAGCCATAATACCTAACATCCGAAATTGAGCTGTTCTTTGCTTTATAAATAAATATGAATTTGGTGCATAACTTTATGTTCATATTCCATAAGCTTTAATTCTTTGATACTATAATATTCTAAAAACCTAAAAACACTCATGTACCATGTGTAATTCAACCATATTATACAACGACTTAATTTGTTATGAAATAAAACAACAAAGTGAAAACAGTTTACTTTTAAACCACAAATTTTTGATTAAGTAAGAACTTCATAGATCAGGATATTAAAATTTTTGATGAAAAGTCACACTATGTATAGCTTATATTCTACTTAATTTATGATGCCAAAAATACTTTATTATGAAGTAGAAGTAAAATGACAGAAAAACATTTTGAAGCAATCATAACAACAATGCAAAGTAAACACTAAATCTTCTGTACTCTTATATATTTCTTTAATAAAATAACATAGTATATTAAAATAAATAAATAAATAATTATTTTGTTGAATTATATATATATTTTTTAAAATGATACATAAAATTAAACAATTGCTTTTCTTTCCATTAAAATAAAATAATATCTCTCTTTCAATATCATATATATATATATATATATATATATATACAAATGTGTGTTTTAATGCAGTATTTTTTTTGGTCTAAATCAAAAAAATTATCAGTGACTTAAAATTATTTTAATCATATTTTTGGATTTTATAATTAATTGTGATTATATGTATAGGTAATTATAAATCTAATTTCAAATTTTCACCGTCATTGTTTTCAAAAACTAAATTGCAATGCAAAGGGCCAAAATAGGTTTTATTTATAGCTTATTCAATCTTTTTTTTTTCTTTTTGGTTATATATATATATATATTTTAAAACCCCCTTTAAGAACTACTCATGATTATTAATTTTAATCTTTTTAACTTATAAGAACTTGTAAATATATATATACAGTGACAAACAAAACCGAGTACAAAATCTGAAGTGCCAACTTTCAAGAGCAATTACAGAAATTTCAATGATTGCTTTATAAATCTGAAAGTTACATGGAATAATACACACAGTCTTGTACACATGTACAAAGTTGTACATCAAATTGATAACTAAACATCCTTCTACAAAGTCAAATCAACAACTATGTCTTGTACTCAGAATTGTTTAAAGAAAATCTTCAAACTTCAATATTTAGTCCAATAACCTTTTGCTTCCAAAACAGCTGAAATCCTTCTTGGCATACTTTTGTATAGTTTCTCACAATCTTTTGCATCATAACTAGGGTAAATACTACAAACATTCTCCCACAATTCTTGAACACCTCTTGGCCTTGGAGTGACTTGGCTTAAACGTTGTTTGAGAAGGGCCCAAAAATGTTCCATTGGATTCAAATCTAGAGATTGAGCTGGCCATCGAAGGAGCTGAAATGGCTGTGAAGAGAGCCAAAACTAAACACTTTTTGCCATATTTTTGGGATCATTATCATGTTGAAAAACCACCTTAGTAGGATCTAAGTTGTAATTCTGTGTGGTACTTTGCAAGTAGGTTTCTAAAATTTTTTTATACAAGTGTTGCTCCATTCTACCTTCAATTTGATACCAAGCACCCGGTCCAAAAGCAGTCATACAACTCCAAATCATAATTGAACCACCACCATGTTTGACAGTTTGACTAACATGTTTAGGTCCAGGTCGTTTTCCTTCTCTCAACCAACACCAAGACCTACCATCTGAGTTGATTAGGTTAATCTTTGTCTCATCACTGAAAATATCCCGTCTCCAATCATCAATGGTCCAATTTTTGTATTTATGAGCAAAACTCAACCTTGCAAGAACATGTCTTTTGGCAAGTAGAGGCTTCTTTTGTTGTACACAAGCACCCAAACCAACTTCTCTCAAACCACGCCTCAAGGTGATGTCTGAGAAGTGTTTACCTGTTTTTTCTCGAAGTTGTTTTGCAGCTGCACTTGCCGTTTTGAGACAACCAGCAGTGACAAGGTGCACACCAAGTCGCTTCTCTTGTTCTCCTAAAACCTTTGGACGTCCTCCTCTTTGCTTTTCTATTTCACTACTAATCTCCCTCCTCAGATGAGCTACTGAAGACTGACTCATTCCAAGTGAGTTTGCAACTTTTCTTGTAGAAACACCACTCCTAAGCTGCACCAATGCTTGGTGCTTCAATGATTCACACAACCGAGGCATAGAGATACAATTGACAAATCAACTTTCACTATAGATAGTACACAACAAGAGCAACACAACAAACAAAAAATGCCCTCAAATCTTGCAACAAGGAGTGTACATTGAAATTTCGAAATTCAGCAAGAAGAAGCAACCAAAACTGAGTGCACATGTCTGTGTGCTTCTACAACACTTTTTTCATAAACCCTACCTCAAATGATAATGAGATTTTTCATCCATGTAGAGGACTGGATGAATACACACAATAAAAAAGTAATTCTATCAATTGACTTATGTGTCAGTTGGAAGGATCAATGAACGATGAGTGTTCAGATTTTGTACTCGGTTTTGTTTGTCACTGTATATATGTAGAGTTCAGAATTAACTTAATAAAACAGTATTTGAAAAGTTTTGTAAAAATGTTTTTGATAAGTTCCTTCATTGACATTATAAACAAATCAACTCATTTTGAAATTTTATTCATATATATATATATATATATATACACACACATATATATATATATATATATATGCTCCTGAATATTTTTTCCATATTCCTACACATAATTTTTTAATACAATGTCTATAAAATTTTAAATTATATATCTATTTTTAATCAATAAATAGAAATAAGATATTTCAAAAATAAAAAATCATATTTATTATAGTATTATTAAAAAATATGCATTTTGTTACTAATTTATTATCACATTATTAGTTTTTAGTAAATTTTAAATTTTAAATACTTATTTTAAAGTGCATAATTTTATGTTTAAACTCTCTCATAATTTTTTTTTAATTATCACTTTCGAGTAAATACATGTGTAAAATGAAACAGCCAAAACTTTGTTAACAGTAGTCATTTTTTCTATATTTATTTTTATAGACATATTCTAATTTACAACAGAAATAAATAGTTGCTAGAATTACTACCAAATTGAAAGATTTTATATATTCTCCCATATTAGTATATTTTAAATTTAATTAAACTTTTTTTGTATACTTATAAATCACATTCTATTATCATAAATAGGACATATTTTTAAATTCACGTTGCTTATTATGTGTTTAATAAGTAACATATCTTATTGAATATTATTCCCATTATATAAATATTCATTTATTAAACAAATCTCTTTCAATGAACAATCATAATTTCAACCATTATAGTTAATGAAATAGTAGAAGGAGCCATCATTATCAATTTGCATCAATTTTTTAAAAAATAAATAAACAATTGAATTATATTGTCTATAACTTTGAGTCTAATAAAAAGAGAGGATACAAATACAAGTACAAACCAAGTCATTACAAAATCTACATACAACACAAAAATTGCTGAAAATTCATACAAAAGGAAGTCACAAACCAACATTCAAAACAACAAAGACACAAACCTTGTTACAATCTTCTACCAATGGCTAAATTTCAAAACACAAAATGCATTGTTTAGATCTTGGTTTGAATGCAATAAAAAATATGACACAATTGTGAGAACAAAAACACTCCTAATCACACTCATATTGGACACCAATCAAAATTCACACGACAATGCATGGACCACCACCCAAGAGAAAAATTTATCTTACTTACTAGTTCACCACACATCCAGAATCCTTGCCCAACGAGTTGTTAAGCTGTTTCCCACAAGAAGTTCCGACCCCAATGTCCCCCAAGTTTCTACTTTTCTTCCCCAAATGGGCATCAAAGGGTAGCGTGTGCTCCAAAGAATGAGAGTGACGCCCACTCTTGCTTGAGATGGCACACAACTCCCACAGCGAGAAAAGGAGTTGCAGAGATGAAGGAGAAAGGGCCCCATAACGCGAGGAAGAAGAAGAAGGAACAAGTCAAGGGATGCGCACTCCGATGCGAAAAGAGAGAGCGAGAGTAAGAAAGAGCAAGAGGATGCCATGCGCAACCCCTCACACACACACACACTAGCAAACAAACAAACCCCACCGCCACAAAGCAGCTGGGGCTTTTCATGAATGGCCTCGTCGTGATGAGAATTGAATTAGTCTTTAAATGCGGAATTGGGCTTGATGTTTTTTATTATTTAAATGATTATTTGGACTAGTTCTTTTGGGTTTTTGGCTCTCGTGGCGGAACAGCTGGGCGGTTGGCTGGTTCCGCTTCCAGGTCACGCGCCGGCTGCCAGAGCGGCGAATGCGGGAGGGGCCCTCATTGATCGCAACCCAACCTGGCAAATTTTCAAAACCTTTCAGGACCAGCAAGGACTCTCACAATCACGGCTCTACATCTGCCACTCTCGACCGGCGACGATCTTTTCGCACATCCGCAAGCGCTTCTCCGTGAAGCTTTGTGAGGGATTTTTTGGTAGTGGCTGGCATCGTCATTTCGGTTGGATTGTGAGACGGTGGTGAATGGTGACGTGTGGTTTTCCAGGAGGGTAGCAGGCGCATGGAGTTGGGTGTTGGAGGGGGTGATTGAGGGCATTTCTTTGTTAATCGGGCAGGTTTGGAAGGATGGGTTCGGTGGATGCGGAGAAGGATATGGCGGCGCCCACGGAGAGTGAAGCAAGAGATGAGAGTGCCTCGGTAGAAGAAGAGAATGCTCATGCTGTTGTGAAGAGTGTTGACGGTGTAGGCGAGGGTGAGGGTGAAGGGAAGAGTGTAAGTGTGAGTCCCAACGAAGAATTGAACTCAAAGACCTCGCACGATGTTTTAGTTGAAGAGGGGGAGAAGAGAGTGTCCGATGTTTCTGTTAGTGAGAGTGTTGATGTTGATGCAGCATCGATGGCTGTGGAGCCTCCGATGAGTACCATCCAGGAACCTGTCGCGGTTTCGTCGAGTGGAGATCTGGAAGTTGACTCTTCTTTTGTTGGGGATGGTTTGGATGCGACGGAGAAGGTGGGAAGCTGGGACTTGAGTGAGGCTGTTGCTAAGAATGGTCGAGAAGTGGATGACAAGGAGGAATTGAGACCTTACATTCCTGATGAAGGGCAAGGTGAGGATGTTGATGCTCCTGCTGAGAGCGTGGAGACCATTGTGGAGGCTCCTAATAGTGTTGAGGTTTCGGATGGTTTATCTGTTCCTTCTGGTAACGTTGAAGACATGCCCAAGGATTCCCAAGATGCAGGGGATGTAGTTGAGACATTAGCTTCAGGGAGTGATGAAGTTCCTTCTGAAGGGTTGCCCGAGGGGCTTGATAGTGAAGCACAGGATCGTGATGTTGATGGAGTTGACAGTGAAGTGCATGATTCTCATGCGGAGGGGATTGATAGTGAAGCACAGGGTGCTCATGCCGAGGAGGTCGACAGTGAAGCACAGGATCCTCATGCGGAGGGGATTGACGATGTTGTGGCAGCCGCAATTAGTGCACCGCTTGGAGAAGGGTTAGTAACTGCGGAAGCTGTGCCTGCCTCCTCTGACAGTGCTGAAGAAGAGCCTGCGGTAATGAAACCCGAAGATATCTGTGAGGAGAGCAAAGAATTACCTTTGGAGGGTGATGTTATTGAGAGCGAAGGCCCTCATCCTGTTTGTGTTGGGGGTGTTGAGAGAGTTGTCAGTGAACTGCACTATGCTCCCGCTGAAGAGGTTTATGAGCTAGTGGAAGCGAATACCATCGAACAGCCCGATGAAGAACCTGCAGAATCGGAATCTATGGCTGCTCATTCTGGCAATACCGAAGAGAAACCTGTAGCAGTTAATTCTGAAGATGTCCCTGAGATGCCCACAGCATTGGAGAATAATGCCGAGGAGAATGTATCCCATCATGAGCTTCCTGCTGAAGGATTACTTAATAAAGCTGAGCTTCCTGTTGAAGATGTTGAAGATGGTTCGGATGCTGGAACTTATGCAAATTCCGTGGAAAAAACAGCCGAATCGGAATCCATACCTTCACCTTCCGATGATGTTGAGGAGAAGTCTGTGGAGACAGTTTCTGAAGATGCGAGGGCAGTGCTCTCCGCATCTGAGATTGATGGCAGTGAAGGCGCGAGCTCTGAAACTCCAGCTCCAGGGCCATCTGGCACCGTTGAGAATGAAGGTGAATCTGTATCTTCACCTTCCGACGATGTGGAGGAGAAGTTTGTAGAGACAGTCTCTGAAGATGTGAGTGCAGTGCCATCCGTGTCTGAGAGTAATGACTTTGAAGGCTCCAGCTCTGAAATTACAGGTCCAGAGTCATCTGGCAATGTTGAGGATGAAGGTAAATCCGTATCTTCACCTTCTGATGATGTGGAGGAGAAGTCTGTAGAGACAGTTTCTGAAGCTGTTAGTGCAGTGCCCTCCGCATCTGAGAGTGATGGCAAGGAAGGCGCGAGCTCTGAAATTACAGCTCCAGAGTCAACTGGCAACGTTGAGAATGAAGGTGATGGTATTGCCGAGGAGGAGACTCATGATGATGTGGAAGCATTAGTCGGTACACAGCCCGAGGAGAGCTCCGCAAATCTGGAGTCTCTGTCTGCAACTGCTAATGACGTTGAAGACAAAGCAATTGATGTGAGTTCTAGTGATTTGAGTGAGGCAAGTGCGGCAATCCCACCAGTGAGCGGTGAGAATGAGGACGCAAGTCCTGAAACTCCTAGTCAGGAATCGGCTGACCATGCTCTTGGTGAAGTAGTAGATGCGCCGGTTAAGGACGTTCACGAGTCTACAGAAGTGACAGTCCGTAATGAGCCCGAGGAACAAACCGCGGAGCCAGAATCCTCGGTTCCTTCTTCTGATGACGTTGAAGACACATCTGTTGACGTAAAGTATGATGGCATCAGTGAAATGAATGCATCACCAGAATCCGTGGTCACGCCTTCCGATGATGCGGAAGTAAATGTTGACGATGCGATCGAGGTAGCACCAACCTCGGAGAGTGCAGACAGAGAGAGTGCTAGCACTGAAACTGATGGTATTAGCGAAGCAGTTGATGCTCCTGTTGCAGAGATTGGTGATGCAAAGCCAGATGTGGATTCGTCAAATTTAGAATCCGTGGCTGCTCCTAGTGATCCTTCGAGGCCGCCTGGAGAAGTGAAGCCTGAGGTGTCAGATTCTGAAATGGAGGAGGCCATTCATACATCCTTGCCTGCTGAAGAGGAGCCCTTGGACCGTATGGAATCCTCGATTCCAAGGCAGGAGCAAAGCGAAGAGGGTGCTGCAGAAAATGAAGAAGAAACACTATCTGACGTCAAAGAAACCGATGCTGCTGAACATAGTCCGAAATCCTCTCTTCTTTCAGAAAGAAGAGAGGATTTCGGGGTAACAGGAGGTCAAACAGACAGAAGCCTGGATGTGGAGGAGCTTCTACAAGAGACTGTAGCGGAGCTCCAAAACAAGGGTGTTTCAGGGGACGTTGAGGTTAATGCTGGACATGTAGAAGGAGTCTCCGAGAGAGCTAATGTGATTGAAGAAGCAAGACCTGATGCACTATCTGTTGGTGCAAACGAGTCAGAGACGACGACTCCCTTGATTGCGGAGGAACTTCCCATCGATCAGTTCATAGTGAGTGTTCCCATCGAGTGGGCTGATGAAGATCCCTCCGATGCAATTTCAGAGCCACGTGATGAGGATTCTGCCAGTGTCGTTGCAACTGAAGCGCCTGAAACAAACGAGGTTGCGAAAATTTCAAGCGATGTCAACTTAAATGTTGATTTCAATGACATTGGTTTCAGTGAGGCTCCCGTGACTAGCGATGCAACGCAAGTATCAGGTGATGATGTGCCTAAGACTGAAGATTCAGATAACAATGCCACAGAATTAGTTGGAGCTGAATCTCATTTGCTCCAGACGGAAGTGGTAAATGCAGAAGCGGCAAGTGCAGCTCCGAAGTCAGTTGAAGATGTGTCCAGTTTGCTCCATACTGAGATGACAGACGAGGAGATCAAGTTAGCAGCCCTTCGTGATCCTGAGAGTGGTATCGATGTCTCAGATAAATCTGTTCTAGGTGAGACGCCATCTTTGGAAACTGAAGTTGCTCACGACGAGTCGCCGACTCCACTTGCCAATGCCTCGGCGGAGTCTGATGCAAATGAAGTAGAAACAGCTTCAAGGGATTTTAACTTCAGTTTGTTTAGTAAGGCCTTTACTTCGACCAAAGCAGATCAAGGAGCAAGTGGGGAATCTGACCATGAAGTGACCCCATATCTCGCAGCAGCGGTTGCAGCAGTGAGTGGAGAGGAAGAAAAGTCTTCCGACGTACTTGAGAGTGATGCTACGCCAGAAGAGACTTCAAGTCCACCATCTGTACCTGAGGATGAATCGGCACCAAAATCTCACGATCTCGACGAAGTCGCTACTAGCCTTCACGATGTGGCTGGGAAGACTCTAGAGGAAGCTAAGACGAGTGATATCGGGCAGAATCAAGAGTCCATTGCGCAGAGTGTGGCTCAAATTGTGATCGAGGATAGTACCAAAGCTGCAGACTCCTCAGAGTATATTTCACGAGTTGTTCAAGACGTGGCGCAGTTAGCACAGGATGTAGGCGAATCTGACCCCAATATCTTGCCGGACACTGTGGCTCGCGTTTGGGACTACGAAACTGCAAGTTCACCGGAAAATGAAGTCGCTCAACCCAAGGTCAGTGTTTTAATTCCCTGGATTGTATGTTATCAGATGAAGCTTTACCTCGAAACTAATTAGCGTTGCACCTCTCGAATCTCACGTTTCGAAACCATTGATACAGTTCCAAGATTTTTTGATTTTCTACGTGCTTCCATTTTATGTCAGTTCTGCATTTTCTTGTTCAAGATTGCACTTTAGAACACTTCCATGGTTTTTCTTTTGAAGAATTTATATTCAGGACAAGTCAACAGTGCATCTGGGATGTCATGGTGATGAAAAACAATGTTTTTTCTGTTGTGACAGCAATCCACAGGTTTGGGAACCATGGTTTCACTTTTTGTGGTCTGGTGTGTATCTCTCTGTGCTACCCGATTACCAAGCAAGCACATGCCCAAACCAGCTCTCAAACTTGCTGCGGAAGAGGTAGCGTCGGTTCTTCATTCCAATATCCAAACGCAGCCAGCCGCACCTAATCAGTTTGTTGGTACTACAAGTCGAATAAATCAAATAAATAAAAAAAGCAAGTCTTTTAATATTTACATACTAACTATTTATCTATATTTCTTATAATAAAAGAATATGATATATATATATGTATGTATAGTCTTTTTTTTGTTATAAATACAAAAACATTATAAAAAAAATAATTTTTTATTTATTTTTCTTATAAGTATTATTTATAATTAATTTTTATTTTAACATTTATAAAAAACATATGGATATAGTTAATATTGCTTGGGGTGCTTTAATGGTAATGTTTACATTTTCTCTTTCACTTGTCGTTTGGGGAAGAAGCGGATTATAAAAATTAGATTTAAAATTTAATGTTTTTTTTATTTTTATATTTTTTTTATTAAATATAAAAATAAAAAAAAGCATTAAACTAATTAGATTATACTTTTACTATTTAATAAATTAATTTGTATAAGAAATAAAAAAAGTATAATCAATTTTTTCCCACCCTTTATAAAATTTTTTTTTTAATTTTATTTTTTGATAATTTTTATTTTTCTTTAAGTTTTTTTTTTGTGAAATAAAATAATTATTATTTTTTTTAGAAAAAATAGTAAAATTTAATTTATTATTCCGTAAGTATAAACTTTCTACTATAAAAAAAATGGCAGTTCCACTTAAAAGTATTTGTGATAATAAAAGAATTGGATCTAATCGCCAACCTTGAAAAATAAGAATCCCTCCACATAATAATCCAATTGATGAAAAAAATGAATCATAATATTAAGATAGGTTAATGTTTTTATTTATAGACATGACCCTCTTAAAAACCATACATGATATTTTAATTTCTTTATGGCTTAAACATTAAAATGAAAAAAAAAACCTTATAAAATTTAAATGTTCTAAATCCAAGTAAGTTTAAAAAGAATTTTGAAAAAAAAAAACTTTTTGGATTGTCTTTTCTTGTTTGATTTTATTTTTACAACAAGTTTATTTTATTTATACTTAAATTTATTTAACATTATCCTTAGGCTCATTTTATATTTCATGGGATTTAATTATTTTTATTTCTAAAGATATAAAAATAAAATTAAATAAAAAAAAATAAATTATTTTTAGTTGTTATTTAATTAAAGTTCCAATTTTCTTTAATTTAAAATTTAAGCATGTTTTCGAAATAATGTTTTAATTATGTTCAATTTTTAGCCATAGATTTTTTGATATAATTTTAAATTTTATTTCAAGTTTTCTATTTATTATTTATTGTTACTATTAAATAGATTGAAATTTTTTTACTTTATTTAAGTACAGGATAAATCACACCTCTAGATACATTAGGTTCCCTTATTCGAAGGGCATATAAAAGTATACCTACTACAATAAGCCCTATTCCTACTATTGTACTAGGGCCTAATTCTATATGAATCATATAATTAAAATAATAAAAATATATTTAAGTTAAAAAACTAAAAAAATTATATATAATTTTTTTAGTTTTTTAACTTAAATTTTAATATTGTAAAAAACTAAATATTTTATTAAAAATACAATATTATTTAATAAATCCAAAATAAGTAATAATCTAAAATAAATTTTATTATTAACTACCCTGACTAGCTGTTTGTACATAAAGAATTAGCAAAAAAGCTGTGGGGATTAAAATGAACAATGCAGTAGCAATAAATGCAAGAATATTTACTTCCATATGTTTATTATATTAATGTTTAGTTTACAATACTAAAAAATATCATCTGATTTTATTTATAATTTTTTTATTATCAGTTTAATTATAAAATTAAGCAGTTTAATCAAAATATTTGAAATCAAAAGAATATGATTTTATTTTTTTGAGTTTAACTAAATCATTGATATCAACTAAATAGTATAACATAAGATTATTTTTTTCCTACTTAAAAAATATTGCCTTGAAGAGGATTCGAACCTCCACGCTTTAAAGCATAAAATTTTGAGTCTTACGTGTCTACCATTTCACCACCAAGGCATATCAGAAAGCTATTATATAAAAAGAAATATAAAAAATCTATTTTTATTTAATTTACTTTTTTAGTTAGATAAAAATCTAACTAAAAAAGTAAATTAAACTTTTAATTAATAAATTAATAAATAATATTTTAAATTTATAATAATTAATAATTAATAAAATATATTAATTATTTAGCTATTATAATTGTAAGTATTTATAATTTTTTATTTAAATATTTGTAAAAGTGTTTAAATGTAAATTAATTTGAAGGATGTTAATAATTGGATTCATAAATATTCCTAAAAATATAGAAGCAATTACACATATAATTATACTAACTTCAATTGAATTTTTTGAGAGAAGCGAAAAAGAAGAAACGGTGTAAGATTGTACATAAGAAGTTACTTCTTTATTTTCTGTAGTAATTAATAATTTAATTATTTTTAAATAATAATATATAGAAATAACGCTTGTAAAAAGACCAATAAAAACTAAAAAATATAAACCAGTTTTCCAAGCACACCAAAATAAATAAAGTTTTCCAAAAAAACCAGATAAAGGGGGAATACCCCCTAAAGACAATAAGCATAAAGCAAGAGAAAAAGTTAATAACGGATCTTTTAAAATTAATCCACTATAATCACGAATATTATCTGTTCCTGTACGTAATCCAAATAGGATAATACAAGCAAAAGTTCCTAAATTCATAAATATATAAAATAATAAATAAACTATCATACTTGTATATCCGTCAAAATTTCCTGTAACTAATCCAATCATTAAATATCCAATTTGACTTATTGAGGAATATGCAAGCATACGCTTCATACTTGTTTGAGTAATAGCTACCAAATTACCCAATATCATGCTACAAATAGCTGATATTTCTAAAAGTGAATGCCATTGATTAGGAAGAAAAGGAAAAACAATATTAAAAAGACGAACTAGCAAAGCTAAACCCGCTATTTTTGAAGCAACTGAAAGAAAAGCAACGACTGGGGTAGGGGAGTTAGAATCGAAAAGAAGATTACTCATTATTTTCTCTCATTCAAAACTGTGCGTGAAACTTTAATTTCACACAGCTCCTAAGTAATAATATAAAATTTATATTACTCTCCTCGTGTGTGTATCAAAAATGAAAAATAAAATTTTATTGAAATTAAACTTTACGAGGAATCCTATTTTAGTGGTTTTTTTTAAGTAAAAAAACCATCTAATTTTTTTCGTTTTTAATAGTCATGAATTTTTATTATTTTAGGTTTAAAAAAAAAAAATACTTGTAATAAACTTATAATTTTCGAAGGATAGAAAATTACTAATTAGTATTTTTTGAAATCTTTAAATTATATAATTTTATTTCATTAGATTATTTTTTTTATTAAATTATCCTTAATAATTAATTTAGAATTTTTTCTATTTTAACTTTGCTTTATCTTAAATTTTATTAATTTTTTTATTTTTAATTTGATAAAAGTTATATTTTATTTTTAAGTGAAAACAATAATTTATTTTTATTTTGCATGTCTATAAAATATTTAAAAATATAATAAAACAATAAATAATATTATTTTTTTATATTTAAAATTAAAAAAACGAATCACACTCCTTCATAGACATCAGGAGTCCATTGATGAAAAGGTACTAAAGAAAGTTTAAATCCAATTCCTACAATAATAAATACCAGTGCAAGCAAACTTCCGAAAGAATTATACATCTCTGTACTAACAAGCCCATCTGCTATTTTTTGAAGTTGAAATTCTCCTCCAGATAAACCGTAAAGCCACGAAAAACCATAAGCTAAAATAGATGAACTTGTTCCACCTATAAGTAAATATTTCATAACCGCTTCGTTAGATCGCACATCTTTTTTAGTATAACCGGATAATAAATAAGAACATAAACTTAAGCATTCTAAAGATACAAAAATAGTAATCAAATCGTTAGCACCACATAAAAACATTCCTCCGATAGTTGCAGTTAATAAAAAAATAAGAAATTCTGTTATTGCTAATTTTGTACATTTAATAAAATCAATAGATAAAGGAATACATAATATTGAACATAATGCTATAAAAATTCGAAATATTTTGTTAAAATTATCAGCTTGAAAATTGCCTAAAAAACTAATAACGGGTTCTTCTTTTAATTGAAATATTAAAATAAAAATACTTAATAATAAACTTACTAAAGAAATAAAAAAAAATACATTTTTATCTTTTATTTTTAAAATTAAATCTAATATTAAAATACTTATTAGACAAAAAATAAGAACACATTCAGGCAAAATAGTTGTTTTGTAAAAAAAAGAAAGATCAAGTTCTAATTCCATAAAAATTTTCTCGATATGTAAAAAAATTTTAATACTTATATATTATATTTATATAAATAAGCGAGTAGTAAAAATTATATAATTTTCAAAATAATAAAACATATAACAAATGTATGTGCAAAGCAAACAATATCGTTGTGATCACAGTTGTACAAATCTAAATTCATAGTTGAAGTAAATACATGTTCTCTAAAAGTTGGTTAAACTAAATCTTAAGGTTAAACAGAAATTGAACAGTTAGATTGAAGAAATTATTCTGTAACATCAACGTTAAATTTTGATGTAATTTTCTTGCAGTTCTCTTAAGTCTGTAGGCAAACTGTTCCTGACAAGATCAAAGATCCAAACGTACCTTGAGAAATTTCTTTCTCTGGATCAGGATCCTACACGGTTCAGGTAACTACCCTCTTCCACAAAACTACCCTTTTCATCAAGAATAAACAATGTGACCTGATTGGGATCAGCTATAATATCCCAGGCTGACACTCAAAAATAAATATAAATAAATAAATAAATAAACGATGAATTCATACTAAAGACTTAATACCAAGGGCTTGTAAGCAGATCAAGGATAATGGTTCTTCAGAACGACAAACTTCACAGACACGAGAAGCACAATTGGCAATATCCATATTGTGCGACACCATTCCTTGTGAATCGGAGTTGTTGAAGATATGAAGAGCAAGATCTGTAAGCGGATGTTTTGATGCAGAAAGAAGAAATGCAAAAGAACTTCTCTCACACACAGATCACTTACTACTAGAGTCAAGTGGCATTCCGCAGTTGCATCTAGCGGCCGAGCCACCCCTCCTCAACTTTTTTTGTTGATTCCAACCTGCAAGCATCACCGAAGCTGCAGTTCATGTAGATCATGCGCAAAACCATCCGTCTCCTCCTCTCCGCATCAACTCGTCGGCACATCATCCTCGTCGTCCAGGCCAATGATGCGATCATCCTCTTCGTCTTAATCGACATCATCACTACAAACTGTGCCAGGGCTTGCATCCTTTTGACTCAGACCGATTACTAGTTTAATGTTTGCAGCAGCAGGCGTGAGAGCATGCTTGGTGTCCTCCATTTCAAAATCCTCTCTTGTAGATTTCGGCGCATACCTTTCTGTCGAATGAGGCTTTTGGGTTGTGGAAACAAAACCTGTTAGATGAGACTGCGATATCTTAGGGTTCACCCAAAAAACACATCTTTGGGTTCGCTTTCTCGTCAAGCAATCAATGTAGAAGCGATGGGAGTACCTAAACTGGTCCTAACTACCATTCTACCATGCCCAATTCTATGCATGGGAACGACTTCACTTTCTTCTGCACTAGCAATTTTCTCTTCCAAATTTTGAAAAGCATCCTCCTCAGGGTCTTGCTGGTCAATTGGACTTTGAGGTTGAGTCTGAAAAGCAACAATGTTCACTCCATGTACGGAAGAATTAGCTCCATCAGCAAGGTTATTGATAGTGTAAGTGTACTTCTCAGGAGTATACACACTCCAAGTCCTCCCTCAGGACAGTTTAACAAGGCACTTTCGGTGAGTAGAAACTCCTTCCCCCTTGTCAGGAGTTACCTTCACATCATTAGCTGTGGGCCTTGGGATGAAATTCAAAAATGCCATTGGTTTCTAAAGAGATACCCATGTAGCTTGTTTAACAACTTGTTGATTTCTGGGCAGTCGTTGACACAAATAAACTGTCGGTCGCCTGAAGCCCTGCCACAATCACTACCAGGCCTGGAGATGAAACCCTCCACCAAATCGTTTTCAGCTTCCGGAAGCATTCTTCTGTTTGATCCCTGGTGATCATGCATTCTTCTTCAACATTTGCAGCAGCAATATTCATGGCAGTTACTTCATTCTCATCAAATCCAATTCATTGACTTTTAAAGCAAGTTTTTGCTGAAGAAATACTCATTTCTGCCTTCTCCACAGCATCTGTATAACAATCAAGCGACTTAGATTTTGATTCAGACATCATGTAGAACAGTGAAAACATGTGTGAAGTGTATCCGTTATTTTTTTCTTCATGTGTTGTATAGTTTCTACCGATGCTCCTAATTTCTTTTTTGCAATGAATTGTAGTATTTTCTCTAGTGAGATTTCCAAGCATTTATTATTTATGTATGTGTATAAATATATATATATATATATATATAGTTAGGGGAATGTTAAATAGACTCAAGTTTTTACTAAATTTACGTACCCATCCAAACCATCATAGAAAGAAGAAAAAAAATAAAAAAAATAAAAAAAACAACAACAATGATCTCTAGATTTATTTCTTCACTATTGGATTTACAACCAATAAAAATCAACCACTTTCACCATGATTACCATATTCTTCATCAAGGGTCTATTTAATATTCCATTATATATATATATATATATATATATATATATATAATCTTAAAAACTTCATGAATTAGGTGTAGTATTTATTTATTTATTTTAAATTCTATCTAATAGTATTACTATTGGCTATAATTTGCTTGAACTATTGCTTTTGTCATCATTTTAGTCTCTCTCAATGTGGCACAAAGGCACTCCTTGAGCAATGAACTCAAAGATTTATGAGACTAGAAATTAATCAAAATGCTACTAGTTTGTAAATCCCAAATACCTATGATCATTAATAATAATAATAATTTATTTGAAAAGTAATCACTTTTTATATTTCTAGCATCTTTCTTCAATACACCTACACAAATATAAACAATAAATAAAAGAAATATTTACTTGAATTATATTATTTTTTTTATTGATTTACTAAAATTTCTTTCAACCCAGTATTTAATCAAATTAATTCTTAAACATGCTTTATATATATATATATATATATATATATATATATACTATTAAAGAAATTCTATTTTTAAAAAATAAATTTGTAGTAATAGTAACAACTTGTTGAAGTAAAAATATTTTTGAAATAGATTATTGCAAGTAAATGCATGGTAAAAAAAATAAAATCAATTTACATATTAAAAATAATGTATGGTATTTTGAACATAATGTCAAAAAATTTTGACTTACAAATGCAGTAGGTAACTTCAAAAATTAAATGAATAACATCTTTTGTAAATTCTTTAATGATTTTTTAAAATAATACACATTAATATATATATATGTATGTATGTATAACTATACATTTAATAAAATAAAAAATCAATTAAATATTAAATTTAAGAAATTTAAGTAAATATATTGAATGTGATCTTTTCAGAGATAAAACATATACTATATGTATATATATATATATATATATATATATATATGATTTTCTAAAATAAAATAATTTCAATTGATACCTTATACATGCTATATTTTAAAATTAAAAATATTTATAGAATATTTATTGAAAATTGGTCTCTAAAACGTTATTTGTTTGTGTATGTAGCAAATTCAAATAAATTATTTACGTGGTGAATCATTTTAATACTAGTATTTTTAAAAAATTAAAGAAAATCATATTATTTTTATAAATTAATGTTTTTAATTTTTATGCAAAGAATCAATAAAATACTTATAAAATTTTAAAACTTATATATATATTTTTTTTAAACTTTAAGTGAATAATTCTAAAAATAAAAAATAAAGAATAGTTACCAAATAAATGACAAATTATCAATTTTTAATGAAATTCGTAACAAGAGGAAGATATAAGTTTCTACTTTACTAAAAATAAAATTATAAAACTTTTTTTGACATTTTGATATTTTATTTTAACAATTATAAATTAAGAATCATAATTCTTTCAAACAGTATTTCAGTTTCAAAAAATAGATATGTAATTAAGAACTTTTGTATTCGAAAGCTGTTACAAGAACATAATTCTACTTATTATTATTATTTACACACCAATGTGACTGTCAAAAGTATAGATTCTTATGGTTCTTAGAAGTGCAAGGTAATTTTCCATACATACAAGTTTTTGAGTGACATATAACATATAAGTTACAAAACATTCTAACCTCAATTAAAAAAGCATAAAGACCACCAAAAGTACATTTCAAAAATTATTCTAATTAATTATTATGCTTTAATGTAAAATAATAATGGTTTATTTGGATCCAATGGAAACTGTATATTAATGAAAATTATTTCTAAATTTCATTCTCAAAAAAATATTCAGAATTATGTTACTTATTAAATGAAATTTTGTGAACACATAAACAGAGAGAGTGCTGCATTTGTTAGCCCCCACACAAAAAGAGTGAGTTTTTTCAACATAATGAAAATAATAATGATGATGATGTCACTAGAGGTATCAAGAGCCCAACCAAGTCTCATTGCTCATATGAATAAAATTTGTGCAAAACAATACTTGACCTCTTATTTTCCATAAAGAGAGATGAAATTTTATCTTTTTTGTTTGTATGTTTGTTGTTTATTTTTTCTTTCTTTTTCTTGTTTGCTTGTAATGTATATGTGTATATATATATTTATTTTAATTTTAATTTTAATTTTTAATTTTTTGGAATTAGTCTTCCAAATAATCACAGTTGTAAGAATTTGACATTTGGGATTAAACTATTTCAAACCCCAGAATAAAAAGCCAAAAAGATGTGTCCACACTGCAATCAGTGAGAGCACCTCCCCTAACCTCAAACGCACAGAGTACGAGTCCGAAGATACGATCATATCGTAATTTAATTTGTATTATGTACACCGTATTGAATAAGCGTACGTCGAGATCGTATGCCATGGGAGCGGCGTCGATGCGGGGAGGCGGCTCACGCGGCGGAGAGCGAGGAACGGTGGGGACCCAGTTGAACAGAACGGAACGGATCAGAAACGGAGCAACGAAGCAACGAAGGAAGGAAGACGATGGAGCCAAGCAGGCACGCAGGATTGATGAAGAAGCCAAGGTTAGCAGAAAAGCGGAAAGGAGAAAGAGACTGAGAGCCAGTGAAACTGAGAGAGAGTGAGGCAGTGACACTGAGAGACTGGGAGAGACTGAGGGAGAGAGAGAGCCTCGCATTGTTGCAGCAGACTTCAGGGACAATGAGCATTTATGACCAGGACGTGGCTCCGCCCCCCGAGATGATGCCCGTCCCTCCGTCCCACCTCCTCTTCCAGTACCATTATTTGCCCCAGATTGCTTGATTGCTGTTTAAACCCTGGCCTCGCCTCGTCACTCTGCCTCTACGGCAGCTGCAATCATCCCCTGCTTGCGCCACCGCTGAAGCCAAACGTCTCTAGGGGATCATCACAACGCCGCTCCATCCCCCACCCATTGGTCGCGGTTGGAGCAGATGGTATTTAAACAAGAATGCGCATTTACTGAATTCCTGACCAATAGCTCATGCAGTTCAGTTGATTATCCGTTCCAAGCTTCGATTGATTTCCCTTACGGACAAGTACTGATACTAGCTTGAAAGTACCATGATCGAAGTTTGTTTGCAGGATTTTGCAGAGGTGTATTAACAGATTACGAGCTGTGCGAATTTATGCAGCGCTGCATGCATGCGCACGATTGCATGCGTGAAGACGCGAACGGCATTGGCGAACTGGTGAAACATGGTGGAAACCAGTATGTGGTTTATGTTGAGCTATTGAATCTATCGGGTGTTCACAGATGGACAGGAGCCTGCGATTGGGTGCACAGTGTGACGTTGAAGATAGCGGAAACTGACAATCTTGTGTGTGATACATGCAAATTGTGCTATATTGGACAATGTGGGTTCATAATACGCTGCAAATTAGCTTGAGAACAAGATGAAATGCCTAAGGAAGCAAGAAGCGTGGACTCTCCCAAACGAGTGGAAACCTCTTCAGATTGACGAGCTGGAACAAGAGCGGATATCGTTCATAGTTACTATGCTTTGGTGATCGCAAATTCTGTCCAAAATGCAGTAAAAGCATATGGTATTCGTTGCATTTGAAGGTTCCTAGAAGAACTTTTCAGTGGAACTTTCAACTTTATTGCACTTGATTCACACATTTCTCTTGGTGCCAAGACTTACGCACTTGGCACAGCAGCATCTGAAACTGTAGTCACAAAAGGTTGATGCGAAGTTCGTCGGAAATGCAGGAGTTTGCTACACAGCGGATGCTAAGCACGGTCCTGGAAGAAAGGAGCTGCTACAAAATGTGGGACATGTTCCTCAAAGTGTAAGTTCTGCTTCATGTAATGTACGATTGAACTAATCAAGAAAATAATGAGCGGACATCACCAGTTGATTTTAAGATCAAACACAAACAATTCTCACTGACTAAAGAATCAAAGTTGGAATACAAAAACAAACAAAGCCAACTTGAGCATAGTTTGACGTCGGTTAAAGGAGGTTGAACATCCGCAAACAGAATTTCTGAGTTAATTGTTCTCAGCAAGATGTGCTGCAACACACATACTCGCAATGTGGTTGGAAATTGTCATCTGATAGCAAGGCAGTTTCCAACCACAATGCTAGATGATAAGTGACAAGTCGAACCAATTCACTTCCACATCAATTTATCAAGTGCTGAAAGCAAACACATCGTACCATCATGGAGTTGCTTGCTCTCTTTAAAACGGTAAATAATGGAAGATGAAGCAGTAACTCAAGATAAAATGATGCAACCAATTCTGTCAACAAACCAGCGTTCACGGAACAGGCTTCCGAATTTCGACTGGGAACGCAGGGTAGTCGTGTACATTCCATACATGAAAGTAAGAACATTCTTGCAGCAATGTCGCACGAAATGAGACACGTTTCCAAAGCATTCACAGATGTAACGTAATACACTTGATCAGCAAAATAGCACATTAGAAAAGTGTCCAGTTTGTAGATAGCATATAACTAAGCCTGCACCTGGACTAACACAGATGCCAACCTACATTTCATTAGTGACATGTTGCGGCACCAAAATCGATCACCTCACGCCCAGGAAGGTTACCCACGCCACCTGACGACCCTCATGCAGAAGTACAGTACAGACAAGATCTTGGAGTTCTGCCGTTTTTCGTACCATGTTGCCAGCAAGCGGTACAGAGCACCATCCGTGCGATTAACTGTTAACATTGCATTCGTCTACATAATATCCGCAGAGAATCACAGAGTGAAGTAAGGATATTGGCAACGAGGAGGTGAACTGCTCCCTCTTTTCGCGGATGACAAAACGACCCTCCCGCTTCATCCAGTGAATACGTAGTAAACAAAAGTTATAACACTACATGTTGTTTCTTATTGGAAATCCAGAGAGCTCGATTCTAATTCACAACCTTATGGATGAAAGAACTAAACTTACTACAGGCATGCAGCTGATAGCTCTATTCAAATCCTTGAGAGCAAGGGACAAACGGGACAATGAAATGCACATGTCCAACCTCTCAACCTGTCTAGACACCACGGAGTTGAGGTTTACATGCCATGGTCTTAGGGTACAGCATCTTTTTCAGACGATCACCTGGCCAGTGCTTGCGTCGATAAACTCCTTCCACTTTTCGCACTTTACCTCCGACATGGAATCCTTGTTGTTGTAAAGATCCCAGACCTTGTGTTGAAGGAAGCGAACGTACTCGAAAGTCTGGCTGAGCATGTGCACAGTGTCCAAGCGTTCTCCATTCGGCACGAGGCCCTGCAGAATACGAATGCGGTCGGTAAACTTCTCCCTGCGAGTGCGAGCAGCAATACTCTGAGGATCGGTCGCCGTGCCGTGACGGCGCCGCTGTTTTGGGGCTGGGGGCGACACGACATTGGAGCGGAAGTCTTCGTTGCCTCGATTGTTGCTGTACAACAGCGCGCTCAGAGCAGCGGCGTCGAACTTGTCTGTGTTCACTCCCCCATGCACCCTCGACAGGATATCTTTCGCGCCTGGTATGGACGACCTCCCGAGTGGATTCCCACCATGAGACGTACTCTGCATGGTGGAGAAAGAACGCTTGTTTGTGTTACTGCCGTCGACGTTAAATTCCGTCAATCTTTTCTGAATTTCCTCCGCCTTCAGGACCGAGCTGGTGCTCCTTGCCGAACTCGGACCCTGCAGAGTCGACGAGGCGAACAAGTGTATGTCCAACGGAGTCGTGGGTGAGCTTGGCGATGACCCCGCAAAACTAGTTGGTGATTTGATATCAGGCTGTTTTGAAGATTCAAGAGACCCACTTCCGACAGGGTATTGAGAACCGAACCATGACTCGTCCGACCAACAGAGACGTGCTGGGTGATCAGAAGATGTGTTGACAGCAGCCACCGAAGATTGCTTCGCCGGAATTGCGAGCTGACTCGGCTTGTTACCATGGGTAGTTCTGTTGCCAACGATAGCATTCTCGGCTGTACCAACACCGCCAACGAGATAAGATTGACAGAAATCCGGTGCAGAAGCTGCGTGGGTCATCGCTGATAGCGACGCGGCCATCGCGGAGCCTCTCTGTACACTTCTGGGGTTACTGTGGTGACCAATTTCACGAGCAGGCAACAAGGGGCCCATTTCAACAACGGGGAACGAGAGCCCGCATGCACCGGTGTCGGCCGTATCGTCCAGCATTGCATCAAATCGCAACTCTGGAAGAATAGCATCTCCGTTCGCACCCTGTGCACTCCAGAAGGAGTCCACATAGTTAACGATTGCATCTCGTTCCTCCCCACTGCTGTAGCTCAGGCTATTTTTGCTCTGAGAGGGGTCGGACAACTGCGGTTGGACCCTCGACTCGGAGTAGGTATCCACTGCCTGCTGCTCGAGATTGAGAAGCAGCATGTCAGAGGAGTCCCTGCTGCCTAAGTCAGAGGGGTGCGAAGGAAAGACCGTAGATGGTGACGGTGATCCAACGCAAAAACTTGGAGTACTGCATGAGCCGATGTTTTTAATTGACTCAGAAGTAGGATTGCGAGCAAGCCCTGGGGCCAAGGTGTTCACCCCGGCACGCCCAGGTGCGAGCGTGATCGCACTAGCAGCTTGGCGTTGAGCCATGAAGTAGCTGCTCAAATAGTTTGAATTCATCAGAATGCTGTCATTCTGAACCGGTTCAGGGACCGTGTCTGAGTTCAGAGACTGGTGATGCTGCAAACTGCTATGATGGACACCAAACAGCCCTTTCGATGACCCCTGCATGTCGCTGCGATAATTTGTCCAAGACGAGAGATCCCCAGTCCTCGACGCATCGTGAAGCATATCGTTGTGCGAAGCAGCGTAAAGCATGTTGATGTTCGTTGCCTCTCCATCTTTGACACCCTGCGCCACCAGATTCGAAGCAACACTCCACTTCCAAGGCTGCTTGCTCGTCCCAAATGCTTGCTCCCTTCCTAGGAAACACTCTTCAACCCTTGCGACCATCTCTTCCACAGGACCTCCTTTCAACCAACCGAAAATACCACGTGACAGGACCGTCCTAATCACTTGGATCCCTCAAAACTGTGCCTACAGATATCACGACACTACCGATACTCACTTCTCCCTACCAAAGCTCCAGCAACTCTCCACTGACATTAGCATCCATATTCTGTAACCCCAGGTTACTCGCTACCATCACCTCACACCTATTACAGCAGACCACTAATCTAACTGATAGTTAGACACACCCTCTTCACGCACAAGAGACTTCAAGGATCAAAAACTCGCGTTTCTTTCTGAACCTCCAGCCACTCCCCACTGACCTCAACATCCATGTTCTTGTCACCCCAGACTTTCCACAGCCGTCACTCCACGCCCAGTACTTCGGACAACTGATCTAACCAGTCGTCATACACCCTCCTAACGCACCAGGGACCCCAAAAAGCTGTAGCATTTGCACCGTCTTGAGAACTCCTCTTCTTAAAAACTCTCGATTTTACAGAAAATCTCAGCCACAACAGCAGGTCGAATCCACAGCTTCGACACTCCAGTCAGGTCGATGATCAGAACACTCGCCACAGGTCTGTCTATCGTAGCAGTAGTAGGAGTTGCCAAACACCCATTGGTATGCTTCACTCTGAAATGCTGGAGTGCAGAACTGAGGCAAGGATGCAAACTGTGGGACTAGTCCAGTGCAGAGAGGAACAGCTCTCTCTCAAGCAGGCATCGGCAGGCAGCACGCAAATAGAATATATAAAACCAAAGGTTGGGCTGGCGACTGCTTGTATAGGCCTCTAGCGGTGGCATATATGGGGCCCACCTCGCGGCATGACCGCCGAGGCCCCTGTATTGCGCCTCGGGTTCGAGATCATCCAATGCTGTAGCCATCCTCCCGCTGTGACGCCGTCTGCTGACGGCCGCTGGTTTCCCTGCCGCAGCTCTCCCGCAGCTCTCCTCCCTTCCTAACCACCCTACAGTGCCTGCCGCTGACCGTTCTCTGCTTTCTTCTCTTGTCTGGGCTGCTGGGTTAGTGAGCATCCTCTAACTTAACCCTCATGCTCTCTTGTCTGAATGCATTCAACCCATGGGTCTCTTTTTTCAATGTGAGCCTTTCCATCACCTATTGATGATGATGGATTCCCTCTTCCATCCTTTTTGTAGGGTTTGACCACTTGTAGCCTTAGTTGGTTGATGTCTGAACTTTGAAGTTGCTTCATTCATGTCAAAAGTTTCACAATCACCCCCATTCCTGTTTAAGTGTATGACTTTTGATGTTGTGACAATTTGTGTATTCATAGTTAGTCTTCTCACTGTAGCACTTGTGCTTCCATCAACTCAAATCTCCTCACCAGCTGTCTTTTTTTGTGTTTACTGTTTTTATGTTTCCTTTTTTTTTTTCTTTTTTCTTTCCACAGCATTCACAATTCTGATAGTACCTAAGTGAATAGTTGCTTATGTTAGATATTTCAAGAGCCTGTGGCAGAAGTCTTCATTGGAAAGGACACTTCCCCTTTTTTTTGCATGAATGGCAAGGAATAATCCATGCAACTAGAACCACAATGGTGAGATCTGCAATTTGGCTCACTCATACCCATGGGAATCAGCGAATGTTGTCAACTTTGCATATGCTTGACATCTGCTGACCTTAAGCTGCCACAGAAAATCTCACACTCTATCCATATTCCTCTAATTCAGCACCCAAGTCACCCAAAATGATTGCCCCTTGAGTAATACCGCCACCGCCACCGCCACCACCTCTACTGCCAAATATCATTTGCCACAACCTCCATTCTCCCCATCACAAACTGAACTGGAATCATGAAAACAAAAAATATAAAAACATAAAATATAAAACACAAATAAATTGTAACTGGGTTTCTGGGTCACTCTAAATATATATATATGAAAAAAAATAAAATAAAATAAAATAACCCCAGCTGTGGTGAGTCATCCGGAACGAAGATAATATCCACAAACGTCCCCACTGATAGCGGGAACTCCAAAGGAACGATAAAACTTTGCGGGTTAAAGTAAACAAAGGGGTCCGATAAAATATAGTCAAGATTTTTGAAACAAGTTCAACAATAGCGCGAGGAAAGGACAGGGGCGGAGAGAAGCGCAGGCACGTGTAAGGGAAAAAGGAGAGTGTGGACAAAGGAAGGAACCGACACACACAAGTATGTAGCCAGGAGGAGAGAGAGCCCCTCTTGCGATGAAAGAAGCCCAATTGAGGAGGAGACGGCAAAAGTAGCGGCTCAACATCCGCCAAACACACCGCAACGCACGAGGAGTATCCGCGACATTGGGCCCACCCGCTCCCTCCACCCGTCGCCGCGGTATTCGGTTTCTTGTTCACCACATGATTTCTCTGACTTTCCGCGCTCTCTCCCCACCTTCGTTGACCCCCGGAGCGCAGGGTTGACACCCTGATATTTGAACCCGTCGCGGGTATGGTACCTACCAGATATCGTGGTGGTATCTAACAGTGGGCCTTGGCATTGATGGGTTTGGTTGGGAAGGTGGGGCCAGAATTCGATTAATGCCTTACTCCTACATCATTCTGCCTTTTGCTGCTGTTGGTTTCTTAGGAATATGAGAAAATACAGCCACATTCTGTTTTTCGGGTTTGGGGGGAATGCCTCATCCTTTGCTCTCTGACAATTCCGTAGCTAAGATAAATATGCATATATACATATAATATTTTTTATAGTTGTAATTCTTTACAAACTCTTACCATCCACATCACTCTTCTTATTTTACTTCATGGGGCAGCTCAACAAGTCTTCAAAATTTGTCCTGAGCATCTAAAAATGCACAGCAATCAACTTACAAATGCAGGTAATGCCCATTTGCTGATAAATGTACCTTTGCCAAAAAAAGAACATTTGCACAAAAAAAAAGTGAATGAAATATCATCAGCGTGAAAGATTACACATAAATCTGTGTCCCTTGAGATATGCTGTATGATTCTATTGGTTCTGGCATACAATAAGATAAGATATATATATATATATATATATATATATATTCACAGAAACAGATTGGAGATGTGAATTGTGAGGTGCATTCTGAATGAACTGTTGGGGCAGATTTTGTTTGTAATGTTGAATTTCAAAATTTGCAACTTTCATTGGTGTACATATTTCAACTGGATAGTATTTAAAATGTATACTTAAACTACTGAGTTCTGAAATAATTAGTACTTCTTTGTTTAAACAGTTGGGCAAAACACAATAAAAATATTAGATAAAAAAGTTTTAAAAATCTCTACAGAGTAATCAGAAATTAAATCCATTGGATAAAATCACATTCATGTCATCAGTGCATACCACAAAATTTATTTTGAATATATCAATAAAAATACATGAAGTTGATAACTATTTTTTTTTCATGGGAATTATAAATGTAAATATGATATTGATAGGTACCATATAAGCATAATTAGCATTTGAATTTTTCATCATTTTTTTAAGAAACATCTATTTGACATTAGCTCTGTGTATAGTTTTGAATATTTGGTATATTTTATTTTATGTTAAAATAAAATACTGTCTCACATAATTGTCTTGCACTAAAAATAAGTCATAGTTAGGTTTGTAATAGGACTTGAGATTACCAGTAAATTCACAATATGACTGCATATGTAATAGTTTCTTTTACCAATAATTCAAATTATAAATTGACTAATTATTAAGCACTTTCACCTCTACAGTAAAATGCATTGTCCTCGGTGGCCTATTTGATTTCACTAAATAAAATGTGATACAACAATGAATACAAAATCAGTTGCTATTATAAGTACATAATTTTCTTCGAACTTGTAACTGTTTACATCATAAAATGCCTTTTAAGAATCGCACAACCTTTTGCACCACCATTTAATGTGCACAATCAATCCTCAACACACACTGGTTCACCGTCTCACCACCTTTCAGAAAATGCTATATGCTTAAACCTACCATCAACTTAACATTGGTATTATATGATGCTATAACATTCTTTCTATATTATTATTATTGTTTTTTAATGAGATAATTTGGTGTCTCCTGATGAATTTCAATGGGCTCACAGTTTTGGTGTAATCTATCAATCTTTTGATAATATTTTTTGATTTAAAATGTAAACCCAATAATTAAATAAATAGAAACAAACAAGCATATGAAAAACACAATTTTCATGTTGTTAAAATACTGATTGAGATGATCAAATCATTCACAAAAGCTTAAGCTTAGTATTAACCCATGTTTTGTGGGTAAAATAGGCCAATCTTTCTGCATTGCATTCTGGTTTATAATTTATTATTCATTTGTATATATGTATATATGTATGCATACACACACTATTGGAGGGTTAAAACATGTAAAACATACAAACTTGATGATTTTTTTGAGATACTCATATATGTGTGCCAACGTGTTCACACAACAAATTACCAAACGCATTATCTGTAAACATATTTTAAATAGAAAATAATAATAATAATAATCATAAAAAAATCAACAAAGGACGTTCAATTATTCATCCAGTCGTTATCATCCTTTGACTGCCAAGCTTACAAACTCTAATATCAGAGGTAATCTCAGTGCTGTGCGGGTGTAGGGATAGTATGAGTCCATGTGGGAATGGGTACACAGATAGCACACCCAGGTTTAGGGTGAATCCAATCCTTTCTGTTCCAACCTAAATGGAGCTTCTGCTACATATATATATATATATATATATATAAGTTCATATGTTTTTATGAATTCACTGTACATATTGCAGCCAGAAAGTCTATGATAGCATTCAAAACTCTGTGTAACTTATGTTTGCTGCTATACTAAGGTCAAACCAAATATTTACAGGTTAAATTGTGTTCATAGGCTCTGTGGAATAGGCTTCCTCAGGGGAATAAATAAATAAATAACAGTCTGAGAGATGTCTTTGAATAAGTGGAGCAGCATTCTCCTCCTATTTCTGCCCATTGCCAGGCTCCATTTTCTCTAGCAGTGTCTGTCCATCACTAGGGAACACAGCTTTTGTCTGATACAAGGGGTTTGGGCTCAATTAGGGTTAGGGATAAGATTACTGGACCAACCAGGAGCTTGCTGCATTGGTGCAACAAGGCTTTGGCGTGAGAAGGATGTCACAGATTTAGGAGGGCAAATGGGGTGAGATACCCAGGTCTAGTTTAGGGTTGGTTTTCTATTAAAAATTTCAGTGGATGTGTGGTGGCTGTGATGCTGCAGAGGTGGTGGCAGTGAGATTTGGGTATTGACAGACCTCGCACACTCTGCTTGCCTTTGTGCACATGAATCATATGGAGTTTATTTTGACGGATTGGACTTGGAACCATGTCCAAATTTGGAGGTGCCCTTCTGCCAACATGCTCCCAATACAAATGGAGGAGTGATGGGAGCATACCATTCCCATTCCCATTCCCAACAGCAGGATTATGTAGAAAAGGAGGATTTAGGGTTAGCCTTTTTATATTTTCCCCACTCACATGAGAAACATCACACCTAAAACTAGTGTGTGCTTTGGCCAGGTCCTCAAGTTTGACTGAAGCAGAGTGAGGGAGTGAGAGAGGGTGGGGCCAGACACCTCTTTGCCCATGCTTTGCAGGGGCATCTGTGTGGATGGGCATTCATGTGGACATTCATTCATTGGAGGATTTAGGGTTTTGCCCAAACCTTGTTCCCCTCCTCCCATGCACCTGATCCAACCTCTCTTATGTTACAATTAAAGTCTTCATGAGACAATCTCTATTCTTGTAGGCCTTTGTATGTTGATGCAAACCCAAACATGCAGATCTCAATTAAATAAAAGTTTCAACAACTCTCTTATTTCTCTCCTAGGCACGTCAAATATGTCCAAGGAGAACTTGCTTCCAAACTCTTAACCTAAGATTGGTGAATGTTTCTAGATTGTCATTTTTCTATTAAATTTTTTTAAAAAAATCTAGGTGGGTCCTATATTGTCTGGGGTGCTTGCATATAATGATAGCGTGGGGGTAGTAAACACAAGAAATAATACATTCTTTCAAAACAATATAACACGCGCATGATACACTGCAACAAAAAGCAAGCAATTAACACTTGGGTACAATCTTTGTCTCTTCCTTTCTCCAGAAAACCTAACTTTGAAATAAAATATTCAAACTAGGCTTTTTCCCTGCACCAATTGTTCCCAAGCTTGAAAGAAGAGAGTATAAATGTGTACAACACAGTGCTACAGTATCCCAAAAAAGAGTGAAACCTTCAACCATTCTGAATCCCTTTCATCAAAACATAGAACTACCTGTTGTATAATAGTATCATGCTGCATGTGTGTGTGGCTCATTGCTTTGTGCACACATGGGTCTTTTCAGCTCTGGTGGATGAATGTACATGAGGGACATTCATCCAAGAGAGACATGCCTCAATTATATTGAAAAAAAGGGTCATGTCAAAGGAGAGTCAGTCAACTTTTGCTTAATTCTCATATCACTTCAGATATGGATGCCAATGGAAAGAGAGCTATAATTTTGAAGGTTTCATTTATTTAGGTAGATTTGTTAATAGTCCTATGCGAATTCCAATGCTTCCAAGGTTCCATTCGAATCTAACCAACACATAATGCCTGCAAGCTAAATGGGAGAGCAAGAAAGAGAGGAAAAAATTGAAATAAATATTGATGAATTAGAATAAAAAATGGGGAAGGGGCCAAGGCTCATTAAAGGCTAAGCAGACAAAGGGCTCTTCACGTGGGGTTTTATAATGGCCATTTAAAGTATAACATACATATATATAGGAGTTGCTGAAAAGAATATAAACAGGTAAATAAAGCAAACGTTATTCTTCCTTGAAATTGTTGTAGTTGAGGTGTTGTTGCTATTTGTTGCAGTGGAGAGAAAAGCAGGCCCCTCCCCAACTGATTGAGAAACTGCTAAACATAGCTGAATTATTGAAATTATTTTACTTAATTAATTAGAACTTAACTTGTTGAGCTTGCCCACCAACTTATAGGAAGCAGCGTAGAAACTTCGATTCCGACACGTGGCATCTATTACCATTAAAATTAGGGATCCTGGATTGAGGTGGAATCAAATTGTAAGTCGGAATAAAAAATATATTAAAATGATATATTTGTGTGTATATGTATACATATGTACACATATACACAAATCCTCACACACAATATCTTCTCTCTACTTCATTGATTTATTGATAATTCAAAGATTTATGGATTTAATATTGAGATGTCAATCTAAAGTATTATTTTTTCCTTTATGGGTAAAAAATAAAATAAAATAAATGTAACAATTAAGATGTTTATCATAACAACATTAGCTATGATGTAAAACATTTAGATTCGAAATTTAGAATGTAGATATATTTTCATACATAAATACAACAAAGGATGCTTACAATAACTAATAGTATTGCATATCACATGAAATAATAGTTTTTGAGATAATTATTTTCACAAATCAAGTAAATATCAGCTCCGTTTCTGAGGTAATTTTGATTCAGCAAAAATCTGAACCAATTTTGTGATGAAACATGCATTGTTTGTCACACAATTTTTTTTTTTTTTTTTTTTTTTTTTTTCAAGTAAACTTGTAATTTCTACTTAAATTGGATGTAAAATTACATTAATTTTTTTCTTTAATATAAATCTAATTAAAAATACTGGACTGTTAATGAAACATATTTCCAGGTATGTATGTATGTATGTATGTATGTATGTATGTTGTGTTTTATTCTTATTTTTATAATGAATACTTTATTATTCATTAGATATGAATAATAAAGTATTCATTATATATTTATAAATATATAAATATTTATATATGCTATTCTTTTACTTGTTCTTTAAAAGTCATGATTTTCGTCAATATTTATGGTAGACGTTAGAAAGGATAATTTTTTGAGAACAATTCAAAATAAAGAATTTAGATGCACCCATTTTTTTTCAAAATCTATGCTTAATTTGGTAATGGATAGTCTAAATTTAGTGAGAATCGAATAAGAGGATGTTCTTGTTAAGGTAAAATTAGTCTCATAATAAATAAAAATAAAGCAAATCAAACCTAGCACCATTACACAAGTTTAAATCAAAGACCTTTTATTTTATTTTATTTTTCACTGTGAAATGAAAAAATGTATATTATATTATATATAAATATATATATATATATATATATATTTATATATGTTTGACATGACTAGGGTATGTCCAATACATTGATTAGTGTGTGTCATGTTCATGGCATTCTAGGACCTGGAACCCAAACAAACTTGGCCATAAATGAAGTTCAACCTCTAGTAACTTTGTGGTATTATTGTACATGATCATTCTATACTTCTCCATTGAAGGACAAGTCATTGTACTGCCTACAAGTTATTCAAAGGCATATACCACAAAGAAGAGACCATATGGCTTTGAGGCTTATGAGGGATGCCTTTAGTAAATATTGTTTGTTTCCAAGTAATAACTCGCCAAGGTTCAACTTTGATAGGACTAGTGGCAAGCTTGTGCATAATTAAGGTAACCCAATTCCAAGCTTATTGAGCTTGAAGATAATTCCAAAATTTATCCATCTTTGGTTTTGAAAAGAAAATTAGTGACGGATAAATTTGTGCTCTCCATATGTTGATGGCAAGGCCTATGAGGTATATGAGCCATATTAACATTGCTTCTTTCCTAGCTCTTAAAATCAAACCACATTTTTCCTCTTGAATTTGCTTCTAATTTGTCATGCCATTTTGATGAGACAAGGTCATATGGTTCATGGCATTTTTGGAGGAGTTATTGGTATAGTTTGGAAGTATAAGTCATAGTAATAATTCCTTTTTGCCAATGATATAACTTTGGATCAAAAGTTCTATTGGCAATAGTGCTTAAGAAGAGTCTAGTGTCTTCTTCCAGTGCATTTGAAGCTTTGACTTTGGTGATTACTCTTACCAATTTAATATAACATTGTACTCTTAAGTTAGAGGTGTAGGAGAGAAGAGGATTGATGTTTTGGAAGAAAGATATTTTGTTATAGAGAATCACCTTCTTTTTAAGGAAGAATGCTTCTAGCGTTTTCCTTCTATTCCAAAATTTAATTTAATTTAATTTAATTTTTATTTTTATACTAGAAACAGGATTGTGTCCTTCATCTACAAAGTGGGCCAGTAAGTAATACTAGAAACACATGCCTATTCCTGACCCTATTGATGACAATCTATTTAACAGCACTCTTAACAATATAGATGACAACCTGAAAATATATTTAGTTACATTTTTCCATTTAAAATCAACCCCAGCTAATCTAAAAAAATCCTCTTCAATAGTCAAAATTTAAAATTTTATTCTTATTTCTTTTTGATTCTATGTCTGTTTTAAGAAGGATTTATTCTTCTCAAATTATTCTTGTTGTTGTTATTTGTTTGTTTGTGTTTATATATATATCTTTGAAGGAATTCTTATTTGTCACATGTAATACTACTTGTGCTACATAAAACTCTATAGAAGATTATATCCTTTGATCTTGTTTGTATATTTATTACTTTTACAACATTCTGAAATTTTCATTTCCTGTGAGGAGGATGAGGATTTGTTCTTTCAGGTGTTTATTACAATACATCTTTAAACCTGATTTTCATTGTTAATTTTTGAGAAACACTGAGCGTTCAATAAATTATTTGTAAATGCTTAGAAAATGACACTATCCTACAAACATTAAAATCAGAATATTATACTTCCACCTATTTATTTATTTATCATTTGATTATAAATTGTTACATACAAGTTATATATATATATATATATATATATATATGTGTTGCAAATGTACAGATATTATGACATTTTGTTAGGTTTAATACAAGTTGAATTACATAGAATGTAGTGCTTTAAGAATTACATAAAAAAATAGGGTTTTTGGAAGTTCTCCACTTGTTTTGCTATTTTTAGAACGTCATTAAAGAAGATGATTCCTGAAGTAAATTTCATGAATTTACATCTTCCATTTTCATTACTTTTAATTAATATTTATCAATACTTTTCTTCAGTATATCAATTAATTTCAATCTGAATTTCATATCAATTTATTTTGTAAATGATGCAAAATGAGCTGCAAGTCATTACTATCATGATTAGTGGTTTTTCATCACTAGCAGAGGACTGTGTTCAATTACTTAAAAAACGTTAGTGTTCAAACTATTATACCCACTCTATTATTTTGAATCTAGTTTGCACCAAATCCTATTTTGTATACAACTATTTGTGACAATCAATTATTTACCTAATTCAATCATGGAATTGAAAACTAAATGAGTACATGTAGTAATCATGTTAATTAAAAATTATGATGATTCCAAGTGCATTTTTTGCAACAGTACATAATAATTAAAACTTGAGAACATAATTTGGTCCTTAACAAGTAGTTTTGTAATACAAAAACTACAACACATGTTTCGTATTAACATCTTTAGCTTTAACAATAATAGTCAATACATTATCCATGCATGTGTTACATATACACAAAAATTTAATTTAAGAATACCATCATTTATTTTTATCAATTCAATTCAAGATAGCATTGTCGTCAAGCAAGAAATAAGGTGTTAATCAAAAGATTAAAAACTCGTATTGACATGTTAAGGTTAAGAAGAGAGCTGTACACAACCGGAAGGCTTGAAGGAAGGGCCGTAGCTAGGAAGGAGCTTAAATTGACATGGCGACCACGGTTTAGGAGTTAGGGTTTGATGTTTTTGGACAACGAGGTGACTCCATCGCGGCAAGACGGCGTGCTCCCTCGCTCTCTCCAGGCACTGTTACATGCTTCCACCGCACAACAGCAGATGGACGAGGAGGACGAGGAAGAAGAAGAGGAGCCGCACTCCTTTCAGGAGCACCAGGAGGGAGATCTGTGGGTCTCGAAGGAGGCGGTGTCGTTGCTGGGGATGGCTTCCCCGGAGCTTGGAACATCCTTGGATTGTGCGAGCGGAGTATGTCCAGCGCCTCCGTAGCGGTCAAACATCTACCCTGTGAAAAAAACACACTTCGGATTCTCTGCTGACGCAGTGCACCATATCTGGCCTGCATGCGACATAGCCCTTGGGCCATTGTCAACTCCCTGGCACGAAGACAAATTCCTTCGCACCTTGCGGGGAGTTTGCGAGGGCTGGATTTGTGCTGCTGTGCCCCTTCGTTAGCGTCAATGCTTGATCGTTATGCCTTGGGTGCTTTTTCGCCGTCGCAGCTGCTGCTGCTGTTTGAGTGCTGTATCCAGTGGCGAGCTCTCCCTCCGTCCGAAACATGGGGCTGGTATCTTCACCCCTTCGGGTGATGGTACCTATTCGCACGTGGTGGCATAATCTACTAAACTTTCTCATTAGCCTTGATGCAACTAGTTCTTATTCAGACTCCTGGCTCTTCCCCTCCGATTCATAGTTTGGCTGAATTCTCTCGTCTATTTTGGAATCTTTCTTCTGCAGGGCCATGCGCCTTTCGTCGCGATTGGCTACCGGGACGGAGTGAGAGTCCTCCTCTCATCTTCACATACCCAGTCCTCCTATTTTATTGGCTTGGTGGAGGCGATGGGCATTTATCTCTTCAACCTCGAATGTCGCTTTTGTCTACTCGAGTGGGTCCTCGGAAGGACCCAATTCGAGTAAAAAGGACAGACTGATGAGTTCGACACACTGGTCGAAGCGACTCGTGCAAATGCTCACTCACGAACTGCGCCGGATGGGAAAAGAAGGAAGAAAAAAACAAAAACGAAAAACAATGAATAAGAAGAAAACAAAAAATAGAACGAAATAACTCCTTTGTCTTGTCCACTACTATCCATGACTGACGCTTTGGTTGATTCCTTCCACCTGGTAAATGATTAATCGTATTCATTTGCCTCAATTTGGTTTGATAGCCTCGCATCCGTTGTTGTAAACAAGCAAAGCTTAGTCTTGCAATAATTTTTGTTCTTATTTTCCAGCTTTCCAGAAATAAAACAACGATCATCGAGAAGTTTAGACTGCTCAAAGTCAGAATTAGCCGAGCGCACACAATTTTTACATGACTTACGCAGTCAAACCCTGACGCTCGGACCACACTGATAGTTACACTAAAGATAGTATACTTCACATTTTTATGAAACTCGACTTCCGCACATCTGGTGCAATGCCTGGTGAGGAAACCTCCACCACAACATCTTTTCAACTGAAAGAAATGGATTCACGCTGCATCTATTTCAATTTCGCGTGAATTTCCCGTCCGACGCGGCGGCCCTCAGGCTGATTCCCTATTCCAACCCTAGATTAGTGCCCGTAACCCGTCGAGCTGGCACCGAGCGTGGAAGAAATCTGGCTGCCCCGAGTATAATTGTCACAGCATTAAAGATGATGAGAATATCCAGGTATCGGAAGATAATTCAAGCAGAGAATCGCATCGCTGTACAGTGCGTCGAGCTCAGGGAGGTTCCTTGAGCATTACCTCGGCATCTCGCAGGGAGGTTGACCATATGTGAGCCTCTCAGCGGCAGAGAAACTGCCTCCGCCATTTAATAGAGTCTGGCTCCAAAGTGAAGGGGCTCAAAATCCAGTGGCAATTTCGTGGGTATCAAGATATAATTCGGTGACTCGATTGCGGCCCAGAAATAGCAGGGGATGGTCAGAATTAGCGACTGTGGCCACCAATAGAATGCCATCCGATGAACAGAAAATTCGTTGGATTCTTTCGTGTCGATTTCTACACCTTGCATACTCGGCTATGATGCGTAAATTTAATAACTGAAATCGCCGCGCAATGCCTTCTGCGCTAATAAATTTGAGGAACAGCGTGGGGGAGCTTTACAGGGTCAAAAATCGTAGGCTGGTCGCTTGAAAATCCAAAAGAGGCACCCTAGTTCAGCTTTTCTAAACGCAGCGTTGGCTTTTTTGGCTCTGGGCTTTCGAACAAGTGGAAAGAAAAAAAATGAGTCGCAGCTCGTCTAAAAACTGAGTTGCAGCACCAGTCGATCAGTTTGCTCGGAAGCCCACCTCCGAAAATGGGCGTATCTCTTTCCTCTGTAAATAACAAACTTCTTAATGACTTGCGCGGGTCACTTTGTTAAATCTCTTCCCTCGCATCATAGCGACGGCACCAACGCAAGAAGAAAAGAGAATGGGTAGTGGTGGTGGTGGTGGCGCCCATGGCGTTGCGATTCCTTTTCCACATGGAAAACCATCGTAAAAGCACGCATCTAGGTGCCTGCAACTTGGCCGACACTAGGATTTCTTTTGTCTGTTGCCACTGAAAGGCACTCTCAGACGGATGCCTGCGCCTCTGCGACGATCAAAACCTCGCCGCAAAAAGCTCCGTTCGCGCTTCCGAGTTGTCTTCCTTGATGAAGCAACGGCGCAACGTGACCCCAAAACACTGTTAATTAATGGTGCTTCCCAGTTTTTCAGTATTGCCAGACATTTTCAACAATGTCCATGAAGAAGAAGAAGACGACCCACAGATTCATAATTTGTGTGTGGGATCGTCTTATTGCATTACATTCTGAGACTTCAAGTAAAGAGTCTTGCTAGCTCACCTTATTGGATATGTGAAAATATATATATATATATATATATATATATATAGACTCTTTACATAAAATTAAACTTGAGGTATTAAGCACTCAGATAATAGTGATTAAAATGCACAACTTTTTACACAAAAAAGCTCTTCCAAATCGTCTAGATATGGGATTCCTGTAGCTGCATAGATTTAGATTGCTGCATCTTTTCTCGTGTATATGAATAATTGACAACCTACAACTGTGTTATCAATGTGGAAGTGAAGCTTTTATGTCCACTCTCACATCGGAACATAATTGGCATTGTAAACATTTCTAAATGAGTTTGATTTTTGTTTTGTTTTGTTTTGTTTTGTTTTTTTTGTGTTTTTTCCTAAGAAATACCTCAACAAAAACTTCCTTTTCTGCTAAAAAAATCATGCCCTCCTTGTAATGAAAATATTAGCAAAATAACAATCTTTTTTTCTTTTCTTTTCTTTTTTCTCCCAAATTTTGTAAGACGACAAGCAAAGTCTTCGAAAGAAAGGCTTCTTACACCCATTGGAGCTATTTGTGAAATTAGTTAAAAATGAATATTCTGTGTTCTTTTCTGCATCCTGTATCATCATGAGAGTAACTCTTCAAAAGGCCAAGCCGATTAAGGAAACAGTCTTGGCTAAAATTGAAAAAGTCCCTTTTGAGCAGCTGTTACTTTCAGAGCAAACTCTCAAATGCAACTTCAAGGGCTTTACTCCTTCAATTTTTTAATTCTAAGTAACTGAGAAGCACTTGATTGGTTCATATATACAGTTTTTTAAAGAAAGGAATTGTACGAGAAAATGGATTTTGTGAGGATAAGAGGCCAGGTGCCTTGAATCTCTAAAGAAGGGAAGAATGTCTATGGCCATGAAAGAGCAAAAAAGAGACACACAGAACGAGAGAACGAGATCCTCCAAATGAAACCAAACAAAACACAGACACAATCAGACTAACTGAGTGACTGACTCATTTCATCCACTCAGAAAGATAATACACACACACACACACACACAGTTATATATATATATATATATATATAACACAGATCCTTACAGATTCTGCAAAGAAAGCAGTTGGAGTGCAGACAGCCTTTAACCAAAGCACATTCACACACTCTAGCCCCCTTAGCTCTCTATCTTGCTCACTTCTCATCTTGCTGAGTTGGACCCTTTTGTCATTACATTGTTGTAGTTGGGTTTAGGGTTTCATGGGGTGGTGGTGGAATTGCCTTCTACATCATCTTGTTGATGGGGTGGTAGTGGTAGTTGTGAAGAAGCTTCACCTTCATTCAAGTGTTTGTTTTGCAGTGTTTTGGTGTTTGGTTACTGTTGGGATCAGAGCCACCCAAAATGTCAAATGACGATAAATGATATTGTTGCACTGCCATTGCCTCATTGTTATTGTCAACAAACAGGTGGACAATGATGTAGAGTTGATGGGCTGTGAATGAAAGAAGAGGATAAATGAAGGGAGCGTGAAGGGACATTAAAGAGATGGGTAATGAAAGAAATAAAGAAATAAATTATATGTGTCACTCCTGCTAATACTTTTGTTTTGCTGCTTTTTTTTTTTTCTAGTGAAGAATTCTCTTGTCAACAATAATGTCTCACATAACAATCTATAAGTATTGCATAACTTAAAACTCAATTGAGACCTTCAATGTTGCATTCAAACTTAACTTGAAGGTCAACTTCAAATATTAAAAGAATTAAATAATTTTGATGTTCCTGATCATAGTGTATTTATATCAATATATCAAACATATCATCACTGTCATTATTGTTTTTATTATTATTATTTATCTACTTTAAAAAAAAATTAGGGAATATTTATTTATTTATTTATTTTATTTAATGAATGTTATTGAGTTATTTTTATTAGGATGAAATAGGGATTTTTAAAGTCCTCTCATAAAAAGCTTTTGCAAATCTGCATAGCATGCACCATTTCTAAATGATAAGCAATCCAATGACTTATTTTATTGCACATACATGCACAAAACACTGATGGTCCGATTAATCATATATCCAATTAGTTTTGTATTGTGTTAAAGAAGCCATATTATACTAGCAACTTGGAAGAAAAGTTGAATTTATCTCAAAACAAATAGACAAATACCTTGTTCACCAATTCAACAACCAGTCCATCAGCATGTAGCTTTTGCACAACAAGACACACATGTTATTAACACCCTTGAAGATGCTTCAAATAAAAACAAAATATGATGCAGATAAGATTTAGTAAGCTTGTTGCATAATTCACAGGTTGAATATAAGGTTGAAATTCATAAACACACTATGCATAAAATACTGAAATATATCCAATACATTGATAAGTTGAATACCCATGACAACATATTCAATGTACTCATATCTATATCTATACATATATATTATGCTTGAAACATAGCCCTTTTGCTTCCCCTCTCTTAAGATAGTGTGGTTATACATAGAAATGCCCATATATCTAAACATTTATTATTATTATTATTATTATTATTTATTATTAAATACAAAAATAAAGTGCTTATTTTTCTATAAAACAAACAAACAAACAAACAAACAAAAAAACCAATAGCAATTGAAGAAGAAAACACATGAGCATGCAAGATGCTCTACTTTTCCAAAGATGCGATTATTTGAAGAGGATTTAATGACATGGAATCTAGTTGTAGATTCTCTACATGCAAAGATGAGGATGTGCAATAGCACCACCTCTTGTCTCACTTTGTCCATGTTTTGGCTCATGTGCCATGGATGAGAGCTTCACTTATGAGGCATTGAAAAATGTGTATTCTAATGTCAAATTCTATGCATTTTTCATTGCCATCCATCATGAAAGTGTTGGTAGAAAATTTTAGTTTTTGCACTAGAAAATTGAATTTGCAGGGAATTAAAGAGATCTATGCAGAAACAGAGAGAATTTAACTACATCTGGAAAAAGAAAAAGAAGTCTAAAAATAAACATAGCACAAACATTAAAGGGTGGAGTAGTAAGACCTAAATCTTGATCTTTGTTCTTTGTCATGTATATTTGTCTTCATTTCATTGTAAGAAACAGCATATGCTGAGACTTCAACCATGTCTAAGACTCAATGTGTGAGTGTACTTGAATAATCATTTGGGTAAAAAAATTGTATATATATATATATATATATGTATATATATTGTAAACAAATACATTCGTATAGAAGTATAATGGTTTCTTAAACTGTTCACAACATTCTTAGTTTATTGCAATATTTTACATGTATTTGATTTCTTCACTTAAATTAAGTTTTAAACTTGATGAATTTAATTTTTGCAAAATTTAATTGCACATTTCTTATATATATATATATATATATTTAATGGTAAAATTATTGATGATTTTTCATATTGTTATGAATTAATTAATGTTGGTATAGACATAGTACACCATTTTATTTATTTTTACAACTTCCCACTTTTTTATTATTTAAATCATGAAATATGTTAGGAGTTTCTTAAAAGACAATTTTTAAAACTTAAAATTCAAATTTAATATCATTGAAGACCCCTCATGCATTGTTACTTAAAAAGATACTTAATAATGGATTATATCAATGTCGCTAGTTTTATTTAAATATTTATACATTTATACTTCAAATATACTTGGATATTAGAGCATTACCTAATTTTTTTGGTTTGTTTATCCATTCCATTTAGTGTGTTGCATACCAACCTTCTAATATGAGATATTAAATTTGTGTGTGTGAGATGTTTTAGTTTACAATTATAAATAAATAATTGTTGAATGAATTCCTTACTTTTATTGAAATCAAGCATTAGACAACCATTAACTAATTTTGACTTTTCCTATCTAAATCTTACCATCATACATTCATGATTCCACAAAGTCATGCAATGCAGCACTAGGTCACTTCTGAATGCATCTCCAACATCACATTTACAAGACAATATCAGCCATTCATAAAAGCTTTCTCCCTCATACTTTCCCTTTTATTTCTAACACCTCCACTGCAATTTTCAACAACACAAGAAATGCCATGCATACACACACACACACAAGTGAAGGAAGTGAGCGATGCATGACACTCACAAGCTCACAAACTGGAGCTAGACTTGAGAACGGCGCCGCAAGGGGACGCTCTGCGGTGTTCGCCGCAGCTCAGCTCTCTATCATCGCTGATCCAATCCCTTCAATCTAGATCCAGTTGGGTTGGATCGTGAATGTGAGAAAGTGCGTGGGGGGGTGTGTAGCTCATCTGCCGAGCCTTGCGGGGTGTCTTTCCGAGGTTGGTTGTGTCTCGAGTCTCGCCCGAATCCCACTTCGGGGCCCTGCTGACTGCGCTGGCTCCGATGCCCCGCTACCACAGAGGCACTGGTGCTGCTTTTGCAGGACCAGCAACAACCTTGCTCACCATCCCAAGTCTCGAAGGTCGCGTTGCACAGTGAGAGTGTGAGCTGCGATAGTGCTTTGTGATGGCTGCTCAGCCGCAGTTGCTCCAGTGGCAAACGCTGCAGCGCGCCTTCGTTGGTGAGGCGTTCAGATCTGGGGCTTCTTTGAATGGCCTCTTGCACTGGCCATCATCAATGCGCTCATTCTCATAGAACCCCCCGCCAGATTGCACTAGAGCGCTGCTTCTCCCTCGCTCTCATGCTCAGATCGGACTGTGGTATGTTGTCCTCTAGTGACAAAAACGTGCTCCTGTACCCTGCTGCGATCAGCGACGCCACTGCATGCCGCATCGTTTAGGTTGTGATGTCATTTGGTACGAGTGCCGATCAGAAAGAGGGGTGGCTTTCGGAATAGCTTCAACTGTGGGGTGAATCTTCTACAGACTTTTTACGTGCAAGAGGGAGCGAGTTACTGTGATCGAGGAAGGCTGCGGGAAGACATGTACGAACCTGGCATAATGGCAAGGGCGGTCGGCAGAAACCATACAAGGTGGTGTCCGTCAGCAGGAGGAAACAATGTGATGGTTGCAAAGATGGGGAGTGAAACGAGGGTTGTTGCAAGGAAAGAGATGAACTTGACAATCTGCCGTGATGAAGGCAGTTATGTCTCTGCATGACGTGTTTATTTTTTACATCACCCAATTAAACCGGACGTGGAAAGCCAGGTATCTGTTAGAAAATTGAATGCCAGTAATAAGCATCCTTCAATCTCATCCTCTGAAAGGGTTGATTGCATGCAATACTGAAGAGTCATACGTAAAACCTACCATCGTATCATGTACCTTTTCATCGTTAATTTTCTAATTTTTGGTATTTTATGAGCATCACATGGTCTCTCAACCTGGACGCTGGATCAAATAGCATCTGCAGTCACTTAATGGCCCAGACTGGTGTAATGGAATATACTAGAGTTAACATTATGTGTGCGGGTGGGACTGTTTCATAATTGTTGATCATCGGGGGCAGCGAGTAGCTGTCATGGCCCTGGAGCGACACGCTAGACCCCATTTACGCGGTAAGAAATCCACGTTTCCAGCGTCGGACGATTAGTCTGGAACGAGGTCGTGATAGAAAAGAGGCATTTTTATTTTTATTTTTTGTTTTCTAGTTTGGTAGCCTTTATAAAAAGTGAGCGGTATTAGATGTACAAATTTACAATTTAAGAGTCTGCGGACAGATCAACAACTACCGGACTTTGGGTGCTGGAATCGTACGAGACGATAAGTTACAGTTCCCTGGCTGATACCAGAAACGCGTAGGGTTTGTCTCCAACTGCAGCATGGTTGCCACTGCAATCTGCCACAAAGCTTCACAGACAGAGAAGTGGGCAGAACGTCGTCAGATACTCCTGTGTTCGCACACCGATCGGCTGCTTTCCCCACAAATGATGAGCGCGTCTCTCTAAAAGGTACACCCAAGCAAGGCAGCAGCATACCTTGAAAATGTATACTTCTCATTTTAAATTTTCCTGCAGCAACAGGTTTAAGGATAGTACAACAAAAACTATTCGTTAACGGGGGGAGATCAGCTGCACGCTATCTTCTCACTGAAAGAAGAAGAAGAAAAATAAACGGGTTTCCAGATTGCTTACCAGGTCATGGCAGAAGTCCGGTGATCTGCTCTTTCCTCCAGACTCCTAACCTGAGCAAGCACAATTACGGACGAAATAAGAATTGAACTCATGGGAGAATATTAAAAGCTAATTCTGTTGACTTAACATAATCACAGGGCACTTCACGCGAAATGTAGCAGCACTACCAGATACCGCAATTTTTTTAAATTAGTATAATTTACCAGAAGATCATATTTCTCTAATTTCTTGAGTATCTGCACACATGAGAGCCTTTAATGACAGTGTTCTGAGAAGGTTCATCAAATCATACGCAGAATCCTGGTCCAGATGCTTGGAGTTCACCCAGGCAGTTCTTGGAGGTGGCAGCCCTCCACTTGAGGTTGCTGATGAAGTGTGCGAGATTCGTAATCCATCCCCAGCAGCTCTAAAGCAGTCATGTAACGTCACGTGGTTCCAATCCGCAAGGAAGAAGCTTACACTCCCCTGCTGAGGCGCGTGTGAAGCCAACCTACTATATTTTTAAAGATCATGTTGTGGCCCGGATCCCATTGCCCCTGCATCATACTAATCAGTTCATCAATGATAATCTAGAGTTTCACGACCCCTCACCTCACACCCAACTTGATGAGTTCCTCGAATCTAGAGACCTGTTGCGCGTATCACTCCACAAGTCAACATGCTTTAAAACTCCTCTCAAGCCTGCTTTGGCAGAAGGTTAACCAGTAATTTCTCGCAAAGCCCTTTTCGGCGGCAGTTCTAGTAAGTTACATTACCGTGCTGATGTACAATCTACCAACACAATATCTGGGGATTTTATGTTTTTGCATTCTGTTACTAATTCACATTTTGATCGCTTATCTTTCACCAATCCTAATGTTCATATCGATTTTACCTGCTACTTGCTCTCCAATCCCCTTTGTCTGTTGCGCATAAATGAATTACCTTCTTCTGTCAAAGTCCAGCACTGCTCTCATCTATTAAGTGGTTCCATCTGCAAGGAAATCAATCAATCAATCAAACAAAAAGAAGTAATTGGAAAATGAAATTTCGAAAAGAAAATCTGTGCATACAAGTGTAATCTTAGGGGCTATTATGTCAACTTTTACTCTGTATTCGGATTGATTCATAACCAAGATTAGAGTGTAAGCAAGGTTAGTAAATGAGTTGTTCTAACTACCTCATAAGAGTACAGTACTTTATACAATTTGAATAGTACCTTTGTCGGGTAAAATACCCCCTCCAGGTAGCCTTACGAGGGTGATGAGACTGATTGTTTGTAGACCTGCAGCTCAGCATTCGAGGATTGGTTTCAAGTAGTTGAAATACTTGATTCCTACTTTCCTCTCCCAGTTTTCCATGCAGCTCTTCCAGAATCCCAACTGAAATACGTTTATAATGCAATGAAATTGCAGATGAGGAAACAAACCTTCAGTGTATCATATTATCTGAAGGTCACTATTTTCCACCCAAAAAAAGAGCCTCACAAACTGGTTTGGTGGGACATCATGAATACATGATGCTGCGGTGGCTTAGCAACAGGTGGAGTTTAACTGTATTCTTCTTCTTCTTATGATTATTATTATTATTATAATTGTTTATTTATAATAATTTTGGTAAATTATGTTTAATAAGACGATCGAGTTGCGATTATTCTTTCATTAGAATTTATGTTCTTTGATGCTCTTGCTCTACAGCAAAGTCTCAATTTTTTTTAAAATCAAAATATGATGTCATAAGTCCTAATCAACTTACTGCCAATCGATTTCCAGGAATAAGTGAAACTTGAGTCATGTGATATAATGCTTCCGAAAAAGACGCAAATTTTAAAGTAATCACCTAAACAAATATTGATTCATAGCTCCTCGTAATTACTCACTGGCTCTGATTCTGAGAAGACGTTTAAAAGTGTTACTGTTGCTTACGACAAGATTTCAGTATGTTTCACGACCATCAATTTTTTTGTTTTCTGCATCACGTAACACTACGCATTAGTAATCGCGATAAGCCAAAGTGGGTCAGGTCCATTAATCATAAGCAGAATCCAGTTGCTTGAGTCAACTGGAGTCACCTTAATCCCTACACAAAAAAAACAGTGTTTGTTTGCGAATGCATTCAAGGATATTGTCCTCCTATGCTGCCATCGCCTACTTATAAGACTAGGATAGTCGGCTCAGAGGGTGGCACACTGTATGTCACAAATAGAAGAACAGGAACTAGGGTTAATCACAAAAATAGATTTCATTTATAACCCACTCTTGATTGGATATAGAAATTTATTGGATATAGACTCAACCTCACTCTGTCAATTGACACATACAAGCATTTGAAGTTTTTTATGAAGATTCTATTTTCATATCAACACATCCAATTTTTATATAAAAAGGATTTGCAATTTGTCTTTTAAGTTTGTGGAATGCAAATAAGAGATTAATTAATGGCATATATTGCAAAACAAGATAAGAAAATATTTAATTTAAAATATAAAAAGTAGAACATGGCAAAGATAAAATAAAATGGCATTCTAAATCCAAATTATCAACTTGATTAGTCCAACATATGGAACAAAATTTGGGCAAGAGAGGGGGCTATGCTTCTTTGGTTAATTTGGCATAAAGGTACTACAATTGATGTATAAATGGCTAAAATTTATTTAAGTATCTATCATCTATGTCAGCTATGTATCTTGTAAGTATCAAAAATCACACTACATAGATTCTAGAAATATTAGCAAAAATATAGTAGTGAAAATTTTGATTATACATAAAATGATTTTGAAATATTGTAGTTGGGTTCTTTTAAAAGTAATCAAAAAAATTATTTTTTAGGAAATTCTGGTCTAAATAATTTAACATCATTTAGTCTTAATCAAACAACAGTTGAATATGAAATCTATGGATTTGACAAAACATACATATTTGTTTCTGATGATGATATCTATTTTGATATGCACATAAAGAAAATAATGTGGACATAAAAGTTGAAACATATAAAATATTAAAAAAATAAATAAAGATAAGAGTAATATTTTTCTTTTAAAATACAATAAAACTTAATTATTAAAAAAAATACTGGAGTATAGAAATTGAAGAGTCTATAGATGGATTTATAAATTTTTTCTTAGTAGAATTATGATATATCATCTCCCTTCTTTAGAATGGAAATACAACAAGTAATTAATTTATGCAAAATAATCTATTTTTTATGCTTAGTTATCAAAAATCATAAATTTTCATATCTTGTTAATCTCAGATAATTAAATTTTGAGGCACATGTAAAAAAATTGAATAAAAAGACATACTCCAATGTTTTTTGGAGTAGCTCTAAGTTTCCTCAAAGTGGGAGCAATGTGCTAAGAAATTATTTTTAGTATGTATAGTTAAAAATTTAGATTTTATTTTTTATTTATTTTTATTTTTTTAATTAAAATTTATTAAGACAAGAAACTAAAAATCATTTTAGAGAATAAACCATGTAACACCAATCCAATTTTTTCTTTCAAAACAAAGACCTTGGTCATTAATATTATTAAAACTAAAAGAATTATAGATTATATATATACAGAGAGATATTCATACTCTTTAAAAGTAAGAAAAAAGTATATAAGAATTATAATTGTGTAATTTTAAAATTCAATCTGAGCCAACTTCATGATTTAGAATTCCATGTCCTTTTATTTACATTTTATGTTATATTTTTTTTAAAATTTAATCAATATTAGTAGCTAAAGCTCAAATAATATTTATCAAATTTATTGATAATTAATTGTATTATTTTTATTCCTTGTATTTTTTTTACTAATTTTATTTTGAAGAAATCTTAAAAGATTATTAAAAAATGTTTTATAACTGAATATTTTTAAAAAATAGAAATAAAATATATATGATTATTTTAAATTATTAATAATTATATAGAAAAGCTTAATTTTCTTCTAAATATTTATGAAATATAAATCTTAACTTAATTTTAATTTTTAAAAATTGATTAATTTAATGGTTAGCAGTAATAAGAAAATAAACTAAGAAATTAAATTAAAAATGCTCGCTTAAAAGAAATATATAAGAAAGAGATATAAGAATATTAATATATTGATTAAGCATAAATAGAATACATCAAGACCTTGGTGATAATTAGAACATCAAATGTAGTGTATATAATAAAGATCTAGCTTGCATGTAATAATTATATTAGATATATTGTAGAAATCCATTTAATTTTAATATCTATTCTATTTTTAATTTTTTAATTATATGCATAAATAAATAAATAAATAAAAATATATATATAATGGTAATGCTATATATATATATATATTTAATATTTAATAATGCACGTGGCTCATGCTTCTTTTAGTTATATTACAATGTTCATTATTTTACAAAAGTTGAAAAGAAAAGAAAAGAAAAGAATCTTCTTAGTTCCATTAGGTTTTGAAAGTAGAGTTTTTTGGACCAAATTATAGAGTTAATTTAACAATAGATGAACATGGAATACATATATATATATATATATATATATATATATATAGTATTTTTTCTATTAGTATTTCTTAAATTAAAAGAAAAGCGATAAAAAAACAACAAATTATATAAACTTAAAATCTAATTTAAAATCTAATTATACAATAATATGCCTATATATTTTTTAATTTTGTAATTCTAATTGCAATTTAAATGCCTTAGAAGATCTTAGAGCTCTTAAACTATCTTTTTATATGGCATTAAAAGATCTAATAAACAACTTTATTAGAGTTGTAAAGTGTATATGAACCAATATTGAATAATTCGAAAAGAAAAAAAAGAAGAAGATATCAATTGACTTTTTTCCTGAGTTCTAATAAAAGATAGAAAATAGAAGTAAAATTTACCAATTTAATAAAAATAAAAACTTAATTATCTACAAAAATTTATTTATATGTGTGTATTGTATTTGAGTTCTTTTAATATTAAATATTAAAATAATTTCTTATATTATATTTAAAAAATATCTATATATATTATAAGAAAAAATATTATAAATTTAAAAATTTAAACCATTCATTATCATATAAGAAAAGAAATACAATTATATATTTTAGAAAGGAACTTGCTTCTAATTTCTGAACTATACATTTAATTAAGACTAAGAAATGCAAAAGAATTATAAAATTATAAAAAATAATTAAATAGATAAAAAATCCTATATGTGAAATCAAATTATGAGAAGAAAAAAAATAGATACAATTTGGATCTTCTTTAACACTAAAGAATCTAAATCTTTTGCTTGATTAAATAGAAACACCACTCCCATATGTTTACTAGATAATCAAATTTGAGACAATAGAAGCTTTATTAAAGGCAACATGATTTAATGCAATTCTAAAGTAAATCAATATTTTTTAATCATTCTTAGCCAAATGCATTATTGCAAAAAGAAACTACAAAAGTAAAGTACATCAACTTGGATTAAAATTGAAGCATTGCAACTGCAGAGGTGGAGTAGTGACAAAGAGGTAAGACAACTTATATACTACAATGGTGAAAAAAAAATACAAGAATAGTGCAAATTGTTTGGAAACCATGAGGCAAAAAAAAACAAAAACAAAAACAAAAAACAAAAAAAACAAACAAACAAACACGAAAAAAAAGAAGTAGAAACACCAACATCTAAGATCTACCATTGCTAAAGCAATAAAAATAATCCAAATAAATTCATATTTTAGAAGCTCTGCCTATGATAGATGTATATCTACGTAGGCATAGTTAATTAAATCAAACTGTAGAGTATAGAAGTTGGAAGCAGCTCAATGCTATAACCACGATGAATATTCAATATAACCTCATTTAATATTGCCTAGACCTTAAAAATGTATTTGGTGAAGTATACACTAAGTACATGAAGAATGGCAACATAACAAACTATAATATTGGCAACCTATTAGAATGTAAACTCAGTAGCTCAAAGATGGATAAAATACAAATCGAAACAGATTCAATTAGTCAATTTTGACCTATTTTCTTACAAAATGTTTTGCTTTCATTAATGCATCCTTTATTCCTTCTTTTAAATTGAGTTATTTTGATGTTTTAATCATTTCCATTCTTGTAGAAGATAAAATAGATGCATCAGAATAAAAATTATTTTTTTTAATAGGTTTTTTCTATGCAAGAAGGCAAGGAAATTCGACATATTTGTATATGATAGATGATAAATTTCCTGAAAGACAAGACATTAATAATCACAAGTTCTTTTCTATAGAACTTGGTTTCAATAAAAAAAAATAATGAATCTCTGAATTTTATGATGCGAAAATATTAGTTATGTTGAAAAAAATATCTGTAAAGTATAGAATCTAAATTAAACATATTTATATTCTAGAATCATAAATTTTATATAAGACAAATCTAAGAACATGTAGAATTTATGGTTTCATACAGTTTTTTTTTTTTTTTTTTTTTTTTTTTTTTTTTTTTTGTTCTTAATTTTTAATCTTAGATTCTAAATAAAAAAATATCAAAAATGGAGTAAAGAAGAAAATAATTTATTTATTAATCCCTATCTTAAGTTTTCAAAAATAACATAGAACTTTTAATAAAAACTTATCAACATTATTTTTTATTTTATTTTATTTTATTTTTAAATTTCCATCGAGAATTTAAGATTATTATAATAATATTCTAAAAATTATTTTTAGTAATAGAAATTTAAGTAAAAAAACATTTACCATAATCTAAATAGAATTTTTATAAAATTTTAGAGATAAACAAAATATAATAGAAATCTAAATACATAGGTCTTATTTTTATATAAATATTTTGGCAAAAAGTATAAATAAAATCTAAGTACTATTTAAATTAATGTTTTAACTAATAATTTATATTTATAAAAAAATTCATATAAGGTTTTCCTAAAAAAATAAAATAAACAAGAATTTGGCTACATTATATAGATTTTATGTATACAACCAAAAAATTTAAAAAGAAAATAACTAAGATTATAGAATATGAAGAGGCATAATTAGGTATAATTATTTTAAAATATATTTTATTATTCTCTGAACATAAAATAACTATAAAATTTAACTATAAAATAATCAATTCTTGACCAAAATGTTTAGGAGTATTGAACAAGGTCAAAACTATATAAGTTATTTTACCAAGAAAAAAAAAATCTTATTTAGATTGGTTTTTTTTTTATTTATTTTTTTCTATTTTTTTATTTGAATTTATAGTCTACATTGGAAAGATAAGTTTGTTGTAGAATAAAAAACAAAAAAGTAAATTATTCTTACTCTATAAATATTTGAATATCAAATCACAAGATTTAAAAGCCTAAAGAAGATTGAGAATTGTTCAAGAAAATCAATACAAATTAAAAATTATATGCATAAAATTTAATAATTAAAAAAGGACTTCGATATAATGTAATTGAGAAAAATATTTTATTTTTATTTTTATGATGATTAAAAAAGCTAATTATGTAAACTAATCATAAAACTACAATTGGTAGAAAAAATACCCCAGAGACTACAAAGGTATAAAAAATATGTTTCAAAGATTTTATTCATTTTTTTTATAAATCTATAACTATATGAAATATCTAAAAAAAGCCACAAACTATGTCTTAAATAAAATTTCTAATAAAGAATGAAAAATGACTGAAATTCTTGTTATAACTACTACAAGATTTAAATTGTATAATAAATTTAAGAATATGTCATAAAAAAATATTTCTAGGTCTAAATAGTGTAGAAGTGGAGTTTTTTTAAAGAATTCAAAGATTATAAGAAGAGAATATGTATATGTAATTAATTAAGAATTTTCTAAAGGATAGTTTATTCAATCCACCACAAAAGGATGTATATATATATTAAAAATGTAGTGAAGTATTCATTTTAGGAAATTAGAGAAAATTGTTTTTAATCATTTTATTATTTTTTACAAAATTATTGTAAAGACCTTGCAGAAAAATTATTCACTAATTTTGTAAAAAAATCCACATAGATAAAAAAAAATATTTTTATTTTTATTTTTGTACAAGACACAATTAAGCTAAGATATCTATATAAGTAGTTTTATTACTAAAAATTTATATTTCTAAGGTATTTCAAAGAAATTAATCAAAAAATAAATTATATATTTTAAAATTTAAAATTTTTTAATATTAAAAAAAATATTTTAATATTAAAAAAAATATTTTAATATTAAATAATTAATAAAATTAATTTTTTTGAATAAAATTAATTTTTTTGAATAAAATTAATTTTTTTGAATAAAATTAATTTTTTTGAATAAAATTAATATAGATTTTAATATAAGTCAAACAACTTTTTTGCCTATACAAAGATGTATCTACTTATATCATAGTTAGTTTTTTTAGTAAAAAAGATCTTTAATACTATATTCTTTTATGAAGATGAAATTCACTCTAAATTGCTAGATGACATCAATTTTGAGTTGCCTCTTATTAGCACTATGAAGTGAAAGATAGAATGAAAAATAACAAAACAAGTAAAAGAAATGCAATCAAACAATTACATATTTCAAAACGTATTCACAATTTGTTCATTGAACTTTTACTTAGTAAAAATTAAAATTAAAAAATATATTATTTGATAGGTTGTTCTATTATCTTTCTAATAACATAAAAAATATATAAATCTAATTTATTCTAGATAAATTATGAAGTTTTAAAGATATGAAGTAAAAAAAAAAAAAAAAAAATCTCAAGCATAATTAATTTAAGTGGTCAAAGATTTGAACCTCACTAAAACTCAAAAATAGTATTTAAAGATTTTTTTAATGAGGCCACAAGTCCTAAGTTCTATACTCCTATGTACATCTAAAGTGCAACATCCTATATAATATACTTTATTTTTAGTAGTTCTACCAATTAAAATGTATTGGTAGGACTCATATCTATATATAAAATTATTAGATCTTTAATTAAGATTTATATTGAAAACCAAGTATATAGACCAATTTTTTATCAATATATTAAAAGAAATTTACTTTTAGTACTTTTTAGATTGTTTTTGGTCGAAAATTAATATTATTAATAATGTATTACTATTATTTTGGATTTTTTTATACATACTTGAATTATCTATTTAAATTTATTAAAATTATTTAATTTATGCTTTGAAAATTTGAATAGAGTAGGATTTAAGCATTGATAAGAGCTAAGGTGATCTAGAATCTATGTTGTTATAACAAAACAAATAAAGCTATAAAGATTGCAAATCTAAAAGAATCTATAATAACACTATTTGCTAAATATATTATAAGTGTATTATAATTAAGTAATTTTAGCATAAAAAATATCATAATATATAAACTTGTGCTAATAAAATAAAAATTTAAAGAAAATTAAATACCAATTTTTTTCTAATATTTTTTCTTACAATAAAAATAATATTTTAAATTAAAAAATAGAATATGATACAAAAAGCATATAAAAAACTAATTTTATGTCCACAATTTAAATCTCTAAGATTATTTTATAATATATAAAAGAAATCAATGAAGCATCTAGAATTATACTTATTTAAACTAGTAGAGCTAAACTAATTACATTAAAATAAACTAAAAAAAGATTAAAATTACACTCAATAAATATAATATTAAAATTTTTAATTTTTGATGTAAAAAATATAAACTTGTATTGCTATACAACATATCATGTTTTTATAAGAGATAATAAATTTCTTTTAATTTTCCTTATTATTACATAAAAAAATTTATAAAAAAATATCCTTATTTGTTGAAAGAAAAATAATTTTAAAAGTATTTAAAAGAAGATGCTCTAAACCTTGTAGTTTTTTTTTTTTTTTTTTTTTTTTTTTGTTTATTTTTTTGTTTATCTTTTTGATTAGATATTTATAAACTATATATTTCTTAAATTATAATAAAATATAGTAGATGATATTTTTAATACTTCAATTTTTAAAAAAATTTATCTAAAATATTACTTTAAAAAGAAAAAATTATATAATTATCTATAATTTGTTTTTATTCGTAAGTGGTATTGTCTATATAGTTTTGATCTTTAATATTTTATATAATTATAATAAATTAGTATGTATATATATATATATATATATATAATTTTATAGTTTCCTCATAGAATAAGTTTAAAAAATATTATTTCTAAATAAAAAAATAATATAAAAATAAATACTAAAATAAATTATTTTTTTAAGGTCGTAGTAGCTACCTTAAAATATAATATAATATCAAAAAAAATTTCTCTTATGATCAAAAATTTATTCCAATCAATGCATAACCTTTCTAAAAAAGCTGATGATATAATTAATCTTGAATTAGGGCCTAATGTGGATTTTTGTTTATTTTCTTTTTGATCAATAAAGTATTTTTATTCTCTCTCTCTCTCTCTCTCTCTCTCTATATATATATATATATATATATATATATGTTTGAAGATAATAAATTTATTGCATTTTTAAAATATTGAAAGAATATAGAGGCTTATAGGGCCTCAATGATTTTTATTTAGAATAGATATGTGTATTTTTTTATAATTTTTTTCCATTACAGTCTTAATAGATTGAATATGTTAAATACTAATATTTTGTGTTTAAATTTCTATTATTTTATTAAATTAAATTATCTTCTTTATATCCTAAAATATTATAGATTACTATAACGTTTTTATTAGTTGAAAAAAATTTAGCTCAAATAATTGATTTTTTTAAAAAATATTCTTCTAAGATTATAGACTACACTATTTATTTATAATCTATTATTTTGAACAAATCTATTTTCTTAAGCTTATTATTACACCATATTACTCCATTGAAGATATTTTTATTTCTATAAGATTATATATTTCATAAAGATATATTTCAAAATATTTACCGAAATCAAATCAATTTTTTTCATATTTCAGTTTTTATTCTTATAAAAATGAATTGAATCCTTGTAGAAGTATTTCATGTTGTATAAATTTAAATAGTTAAAAATCATTATAGTATTAATGTTTTGTAATCCAAATTATTTTATCAAACTATATTTCTAAAATACCTAATATATTACATTACTTAGTGTTAAAAGACAACATGCTTATTTTTTTTTATTGACGTGTAATATTTAAACTTGGCCTTTTATGATTAAAAAAATATTTTTATGTCAAATAATTATAAGTAATTAATTTTCTTTCTTTATTCTATCTTTAAATTAGAAATTCTTTTATTAAAAATTAAAAATTAAAAAAATATGATCTTATTTTTTAGTTGATTGCTTGGTTCTAATTTTTTAGTTCTAAATTAATTAAAAATTTTAGGATCTATCACTTTAAATAATAATTAATGTAATCTATATACCAAATAAATAAAATATAATTCTTAAATTAAATTATAAAATAATTTTTGTATTTTCGTCTTTTTATATTTTTATTAATTTAAATAAAGATATCTTAATAAATCCTTGTAATAATTTATTATAAAGATTTAATTATATAAATAGAAATATATAAATAATATTTTTAAAAATAATATCTTAGATTAGAATATAAAGTAAGAATAAAAAATAAATTAATAAATTTAAATATTATTATAAAAGATCCAATATAAAAGCTAAAATCTCTTATGCAACTAACACAAAAACTGGTAAGTATGAAGATAAATTCACCTCTCAATTTAAATTTTAAGATAGTCTCAATCAAGAGTTGCTTATTATTAGTGGTGTGAAGTAGAAAGAGGAAATAATTAATAAAAGACAAATATCTTAAAATAGGTGAAATAATTGCAATCAAACAATTATACATTCAAATATTTGTCACATTTTATTCATGGAATTTCATCCAATAAAAAATAAAAAAATATTCATAAAAATTAGATAGATATTTTTTTCAATGGCTTAATAAATATATAAATCTAAATTACTATGAATAAGTTATGAAGGTCTAAATATAAATAATAAAGTAATTAAATATATATTTTTTATTTTAAATATAATTTATTTTAAAAAGTGAAGATTTAAGGCTCACCAAGGCTCACATATAACTTATTAGTTGTAGCAACATATAACTTTTTAGTTGATTTAATCTAATCTGATTTAATTTAATTCCAAAAATACTCTAATTTTTTCTAATTATTTTGATATTATTATATGTATTACTAGACATTTTAAAATACATTTGAAGCAATATGTTAACTATATTGTACTTAATCTAAGTTTGTTCAAATTTTATAGAGTCTTTATACTATTTTATTTTTATATTTATTTATTCTTTAACTTATAATTGTAAAATTATTATGATATTTTCTAGAAAATATATATATATATATATATATGTATATATTAATATATAATATGTATATAAAAATTTAGCTTTATTCTATATATAGTTATTATTTTAAAAAATTAATATTTTATAAACATAATAATTATGATTATTATTATCATTTATAATCTTGAAGATAAAGAAATGAAAGATCAATCAATTAATAAATGTAAAAAATTAAAAAAATAAAAGGGCTAAACAATCAACAAGTCTAAAGGAAAAAAATATATAAATTTAGAAATAAAATTGATAAATAAATAAAAATGTGGAATTTTTTTGGGTTATTCTAAAAACTCCTTTTAAGTATAAGGTATATCTTATGTTACTATTTCATTCAAAGTATGGTAGCTAGGTCTTATAGAACCTTATAAAATAGATTTTAGGATCTATAAAATATGTTATTAGTTTTAATAACTTTCTTTTGAAACTAATTCAAGAAAAGAGTAGAACTTAGATGGTTATTGATGACAATAGGAACTTCTAAAAGACTGAAATTGACTTTTCAAAAGATTGAAAAAACTATACTAATGTCTAAAATCTTATAGCATGTTTTAAAAGGTATTAGAATTTTATGAGATCATTTAAAGATTTATTTGTAATTTTAAAAACATTTACATTTTTTCAGAACTTTTCATAAGATCTGTAATTCTTATGTATGATAATAACAAAAAAAATGTAACATTATTGGACTATCTTAATAAATTAATTTTATATGAAAATTTCATGTATTTTTTAAAAAATTTTAAATTTCAAATGTTTAGTTCTTGTGAACAATGATTTATTTTATTTTATTTTATTTATTATTTTTTTAATATAAAAAATTAAAGTATTTTACTGCATGCTTTGGAAAAGATTAGTTTAAATGTTTTAAAAAGAATTCAATTAGAGTCTTTGACCTACTGTAAGCTTTTTTGAATAATTGATATATTTTGAATAATTAATTTAAAGATAAAATTTATAGTAAAATTTAATATTTAAACCTTCTTAGCATAACAAAATATAGAATTGTGGCACCTTAGTATTAATTCTATTCGTAGATTTTTAAAAATCAATAATTTATAATATTTTAGGTACACACAATTTTTTATGTAATGAGCAGAAATTGCTACAAATGAAATTTTAGAATGACTTTTTTTCTTTGTGTCTATGCAATCATCATAAAATACATGCTTCTAATTAAATATTTTTAAAATTTAAAAATTTTAAATTTTTATTAATTATTTTTAGGACTTAATAATGTTTTGATAAAATGTTAGATATTTTATTTTTATATTAATATTTTTTGATTATCAATGAAATAATTTATTATTATTTTATAGTAAAATATTTCTTTCATAATAAAATTATGCATCTCTTTAAAATTAAAAAATAATTATGGGTTGACTTTAAAGAGTTGCATATAATTCGAAATACAATAAATAATGTAGATATTCAAAATTGATCTGAATTTTTTAATATTTTATATGGATTAATAAGTTTTAAAATTTAAAAATTTCATCTTTTCTTTTTTTTTAATTCATTTTTTTTAAAAAAAAATCATAGTTCTTTTTATGTCATTTAATTTAAATGAAAGTTTCTAATATTTAATATTTGAATTCTTTCCCATTTTGATTTATTCTCAAAATATTTTTTTTCTCTACTTATTTTAGCTTATGTGGAGTCAATTTTTTTATATATTTTTAATAAGAATCTATGAATAATACTTTGGATTCTATATATATATATATATATATATATATATATATATATATATATATATATATATATATTTCAAAGTATTATATTTCTTATAATGAATTTTATAAATTTAAGTAAAATCTTAAATATTGGATTAAAACATTACTAATTTTTTTTTGTTCAAATTTTTGTTAATAATAAAATTTTAAAAATATAATAGGACGTTATAAAAAAATATTTTTTTATAACATAATCTCTTTCTAGGAATTGGTTTAAAATCCTCTTTATATTTGAAAAATATTATTCAAATAAATCAAAGTTTTTTTTATAATTTTATATAAATTTAACTTTATAGATATAAATTCGTTTTTTCTTCTTTATTTTGTTATGAATTTTTTTATATCATTGTGTCATCTTCTAATTATTTTAAATAGCTATGATTAATTTTCTATAGTAAAACAACTTTTTAGATAAGTTCAAATTTAAAAAGTTTAGAAATATTAAATAATTTACTTATTATGTGCTTCTTATCAAATTTATTTTTTTCTTAAATTTTTTTCTTAATTTTTTATTTAAGATCCATAGATATTCTTATAATAGATTATCAATCAAGTCTATCTAGATTTGTCTATTTTATTTAGCTAGTACTTAAAACATACATTATGGTAATTCTTTATTAACTTTTTAGAATTCATTAATAATATAATCTTTAAAGTTCTATTTTATATAAGTGACTTCATATTAATAAATTATATTAATAAATTATATTGTAGATTAAGATAGAATAAAAAATAATAATTCATATGAATTTGACCATTTTATTTAGTTTTTTCAAAAAAGCTAAAGAATTTTGTTATCATTATTTAGCTTAAAAGGCCATATATAGAAACTATTGTATATTAATATCAATGAATTTTTAAATTTTTCTATTTGGCTACTTGGTATGTTTGTGATATAATACAATATTATTTGAACCAATTGATTTATATATGTTAAGAATATATTTGATTTCATAGCATCTTTGCTTACTTTCTTTAATGATACTATATTAAGTATTTAATCACATGTACCTTACTTAATTTATATCATGGTAGATAGAAATTTTATAAATGATGCAAGAAATATTTGTTAAGGAATATAAGTTTACAATCTAGAATAAAACTTTATTCTAGAAAATATTTTCTAGTGTATAAGATGTTTTAATTAAGAGATATTAAACATTTGAGGTACATCTATGTATATCACATATATCTACTTTTTAAATTGGTTAGTTTGATGTTATTACACTTATATATATATATATATATATATATATATATATATATATATATATATATATATATATATATATATATATATATATATTGATTGTTACTCATTGTAGAAATTTTAGAAATTTCTAAATTGTATAAGGTTAAAAATCAAGTTTTTTGATTGTTTCTATATTATCACAATTTATTGTATGATTTCAATTTTTTTCTGGATTAAAGTTGAAAATCCAAGACTAAAAAGTATATACATCTAAAAATATATGATAATTAATAATATTAAAGTTCTATTTAATTTTTTCTTCAAATTTTAATCTTAATAAAATTATTCTTTTTTAAAGCATTTGCTTAAATTGTTTTTAGAATAATCTATATTTAATTAAATCAACCACTGCTAAATATTTTTAAAAGAAACTTTATCTACACAAATAACAAAAAATATTTTATAAAAAATAAAATATTTAATTTATACATATTAGATATTTATGTGATTGTTACAAAAATGGTTTTTAATTTTTTAAAATTCAATTTGGTCTATTTAATTGACATTAAAAATTATTTTTTTTCCAATACAATTATTTTATATAGATATTTGATTTTTTAAAATTAATTTTAAATAAGTTTTTTAAAATTTTTAAACTTTTCTTTGAATTTTTATTTTTTAAAAAGAAATTAGTATATATGATAAAAATTATTTATGTTAAGGTTTAATAATTTTATGTCATATTCCATCTAAAAAATATACATAAAATACTAAAATTATTTTAAAATTAAAAAAATTACTTAATTAGTATTTAATAATAATAAAAAATTGCACTTATTTTTATATATTATTAAAATAAATTATAATTAAAAATAAAGATGATATCTTTTTTATATGTTTAAATTTTATTATTAGTTAGCATATATGTAAAATCTTTTAGTTATTTGATTTAAAATTAAGTACTTTTAACTTTCATGATTTAAATTTTCATATGTGTGAATAATATCTTATTTTTCTTATTTTAAACTAAGAAGTCATAATTGAACAAGTTTAAGAATATTGAAATTTTTCTTTACATTTAGTCTATTTGATATATATATATATGGCAAACTTACTTATCATTAAGAATTATTATTCTCGAAATACCAAAGAAAAAGAATTTAAAGCAATATCCTTGCAATATATTGTATGCCCTATTTGATAGACCTTAAGATATTTTATACAAAGCTATTATGGTTTTTAACAGTTTAAATGCTTAGTTTGTAAAAACCTCAGTTGTGTATGCATTTATTCATATCCTAATAAAAATACTCTACTTTATATTGATATATTTATATATTTATAATTTTAAGATTTATTTTTTAAAATTTGATATTAAAGAGAAATTCATGTGATGCAATAGCAATAAAGATCTCAAATGAAAAATTTGAGATAGTAAAGTTTGATGAAAATAATGTTTTTGGATTGTAGTAGAAAGATATGATTTTTTTTTTTTTTTTTTTTTTTTTTTTGTGCAACGAGTATATAAATTCTTAAAATAAAACATATATATAAGATTGAAAAAAAATTTAAAGGAGTTAACATAAGAGAAATAAGAAAAATTAATTTGAGTCTTCTAAATAAAGATGTTTATGATGTTATAAATGAATTATTTTTTCTAGTATAAAAGAAAAAAATAGAAACAAATCATATAATATAATTATTAAAAAGTTTATTACATATAGAATAAATACACTACTTGTGAGCCTTAGTAAGGCTCAAACTCTTGATATATTAAGCAAAATTATTCTTGAGGTAAAATATTATTTCTTTAATTTTTCTATTATTTATGGTTTATTTTTATATCTTCATAACTTATTCATAGTAACTTAGATTTATATGTTTCTTTTGACAATAGAAAGATAATAAAATTACTTATTCAAAAATTTATTTTTATTTTTTATTGGATAAAAACCTAGTAAATAGATTGTGACTACTTTTGTAATATGTAATTGTTTGATTGAACATCTTTCACTTGATTTATCTTATTTAACTTTGTATCTTGTTATTTTTTCCTTTCACTTCGCACCACTAATTACAAAAAATTCTTAATTAAGGCCTTCTTATAATTTGGTTCAATAGTTGAATTTTGCCTTCACACAATGATCTAAGTAATTTGATACCTTTATGAAATACATTTGTGGTAACTTAGATTTTTTATTTACTTTTTTTACTCAACTAAAAAAGCTAGCTTACATAATTATATTATATTTATATTTCATTTTCTTTATGTATTGATTGTAGATTTTATTTTTATTTTTATTTATTTATTTTTTTATATAAAAGTAGATTACAATTGAGTAAATAACTTGATAAAATATATCCAAGATCTTTAAGAAAATTCTAAATATTAATTTCCATAGAGATTTTAAATATTTTAGAATTTTTCAATACTACATAAATATATTAAAAAAATATTTATATATTTTGGTATTAAAAAATATTAAATATTATTCTAAAAAGTTATATTAAGATTATTTTTAATACAAATTTTTTCTGTTAATGAAAAAAATATAAATATTTTATAATAATTAAAATAGAAAATTTTATACAATATATATATATATATATATATATATATATACATAAAAATAATAATATATATTAGACCAAGTATTCTATATAATATAAATTTAATTATTAAATAGATAAAAAAATCTCAAAATTATACAAAGAAATAATCAAATATATATTTTACTATTAATTGTAAGCTTCAAATTGTATCTAATGAAAAATCAAAGAAATAAAAGAAGATTCATGAGATTTATTGATGTTGATTTCAGTAGAATTTTGAAGAAGAAAAGAATCTATTATATTTCTATGATAGTTAGTGGATCTTTAAATTAGAAGTCTGTTATATAATCTACCACAATAATTTTATTAATTTAAATAGATTATTTGGATTTTAAAAAAATAATTAAAGAAACAGTATGGTCGATGAGAATTGCCATTGAGTTTGGTATATTATAAGATCACATTATAATATATTATGACAATAAAAGTATTATGTATTTTAAAAAGTAATTAAATTATTCTAAAAATTAATTAAATAATATATTTTTCAATATTTCATTTATTTATAATTTTATTAATAATAGTAATATATAATCAAAAAATACATAAATAAAAAATATAGTAAATATATTAAAAAACTAGGAATGGTTGAAAAATTTAATTTTGATTTTAACTTATTGAGTGTAAAATTTATTTAATAAAAAAACCTATTAAAAAAGTATACAAAAGATATTAATATTTAGATTTACTTGATTAAAAAAAATTCAAGTTAATATACATATTTTAATAGTTATGCTTTATATTTTATTTATTTATTAAATATAAAATATGCAAGCTTTCTTTCTTTGAATAATATTTTGTACAAAGGATTTAATAGGAAAGAATTTGGTGGAATTAGCACTTTTACAAAATAGTATATATCCTATTTGATGAGACTTTAGAATATCTTATAGATAATCTATAGAATATTCAATAACTCAATATATTTAGCTTAATATAATTATAATTATGTATATTTTTATTTAGAACTTATTAAAATAATTTTTATTTAGAACTTATTAAAATAATTTTTATTATTATGAATCTTAGTCTTTATATTGATTTAAAGATATTTTTTTTAATATAACTATTTAAATTGGAAGATAAAAATTTAAAGAAGATAAGACAAAAAAAACAGATATGTCTTGATCTAAAATCCAAACATTTCTTTTTAGGGAATTTGGACCAAATTTTAGTAGTATAGTCATTTTTTGATTCAAAACCTAGAAATTTACTTGAAAAGCATTTAGAATAAATTTTAATACCATAAATATCTACTAATAAAAAGTTTGGTAGTTTGAAGTTGGAATTGTTTTTTGAATAATTTGATCAAGCTTGATAATTAACTCTTCAAAGTTGTCACAAAAATGCATATTTATTCTAATATTTACTTATATGATTAAGTAGAAGTAGATAAAAATAAATTTATTTCATAATATTTTCTAGGAAAGCTTTTTAGAAGTTTTATAGAAGCTGATTTGACTTTACACATATTTGTATTTGATTGGTAGGTTAGAAATTTAGTCAAGAAGTTAACCACATGTTAATAGCTTATAGAATAAGCTAACTATATGGTGTACATATAGAAAACTTGCCTTGTAAGTTAAGATATGTGTCTTGCAAAGTCAACATGTTTTAGAGGTCATATAGGATATTGTCACATAGTTCCTAGTTAAGAGTATATATGGAGGCAAGAGTGAAGCCTTCTTTACTCTTATCAATGGATTTTTAATCTTTAGTCTTATTTCAAGACTTGCTAGTCTTCTTATCTTTAGTAATAGCCATTCTAGTTTAATACCATATCATCTTTGAAAGACTTTCTAGTTCTTTTGAATAATACAAGAGTATATTAAGGAATTCTTTTTTTAAGATTCATATCTTTGATAGTTTGAGAAGAGTGCTAACTTATTATTTTTTTCATGTTTTAGAAGTAAATGGATTATTCTACTTCTATTGTTATATTTTGAAGGTTGTGGACTACCCTCCTTTAAACAAATAATTTTATTTTCTAACATTGATTTTTTATTTTTATTTTTAAAGAGAGTGGATTATCCTTCCTTGTAGAAATTTTTATTTGATATTAGAAGTTGTAGATTATCCTCCCCTAATTTGACATTTGAATTTATTTGAGTTGTTTATGGAAGAAAAGGTTATGGATGCTATTCTCAGTGGAAGCGAAAATAGATTTGCAACTATTGTAGATCTTCATGAACTTGTCAACACTCTAAGAGTAGAAATCTCACATTTATCTATTGTGAATCATGGAGGTATTATTCTTATGTCTATGGAAGAAATTTAGAGTCTACATTAAGAAATTGTGTACTTGAAGGAAGTAAGTAGATTCACCTTACAACCAAATCTGAGATGTTTTGCTTCTAAAAATATGATAATAATAAGGATTAATATGCCTAAGAAGTTTGATAGAATAAGATCAAAATTTCAAGGATTTTTGCAATAAATCAAGCTCTATTTGAGGTTGCATTCCTTGTGATACCTTTGTCACAAACATACAATTGAAGAAGGCTCCAAAAGATTCTAGAAGGTTTTAAAAGAATCTAAAAAGGTTCAGAAGGTTTTAGAAGGTTCTAAAAGACTCCAGAAGGCTCCAAAAGATACTAGTAGGTTCTAAGAAGGCTCTTGAAGATTCTAGGAGGTTCTAAAAGGTTTCAAAAGGTTCCAATAGATTTTAAAAAATTCTAGAAGATCATAGGAGGTCCTAGAAGATTCTAGGAGGCTTTAGATGATTTTAGAAGTTCTTGAAGAAGGTTCTTAGACTTGCTTTGTTTCTCAAGTCTCATAGAAACTTTTCAAAAAGCTTTCTAAAACCTAGTATATATAGGATTTGAGGCTGAGGAGATCCTTAGTTTTGACAACTCACTTCTTATAGTCTAGTCAAGATCTTCTTGCCTTGTATCTAATTATTATTTTAATGTCGAATTAAATCCATTCCTTGGTCTGGAATCCTTGTCTTGTATATGGTTCCTAACAGTTTCTCAAGATTGCTATAAAATAATATTAGGAGCTTGGTCTTTCTTGATAGAGAGTGTATTATTCCTCTTCTTGGAAGTACTATAGTATTCTAGAGGTTACAGATTATTCTCATTTAGACTAATATTATTCTTTTCTTAATATTTTTTTGATTTCATAGATCAAATTTTATTTTATTTTATATTTTTAAAAGCATATTTCTTTGATTTTCTATGGCAAAAGATGAAAAAATCAATATGACAAACTCAAAAGAGATCAAGTTAGACTCTATTATTAATGATCTTGAAGCATTGAAGATTAGAACAGAGACTTTGTCAAAGCAAAATGAAGAACTATATATGACCATGCATAATGGTCAAGGAGCCAAAGTACCTTAACCACCACTTCAAATTGCAACAAAGGTTCCAAATTCTCAAACGACTATGTCTACTTCAAACATGGGAGGTGCATCCACTTAAAGCAAGGATCTGATAATAATAACAACAAAAGAACCAAGGATCAGCCTTCCAAAAAAGTTTGATGGCACCCGCTCAAAATTTCATGGCTTTGTAAATCAAGTACAACTAATCACATTGCTTCAACCTCAACAATATTCTACTGAAGCCTCTCGTATTGGTTTGGTTGAAACCTTGCTCTTAGGTCAAGCTTTATCTTGATTTACCCCATTATTTGAAAAGAAAATTTTTATATTACATAATTTTGAAGCATTTTTGGTAGCATTTACGGAAGCATTTGGTGAACATGATAAGGTTTATTATTCAACAATTAAAATTCAAAGCCTTTGGCAAAGAATTTACTCTCAATATTTGCCTCAAATTTCCAATAATTAGCATGTGATATAAATTGAGGAGAAGATGCATTGATGAGCCAATTTCATTGAGAATTAAGAGACAATGTCCAGAACTTATTATTATCTATGCCAGATCGTCAAACACTCAATGAAGCCATTAGTTAAGCTATGAAGTGCGATAATCATTTATTTTAATGATGACAAGATAAATGTTCTTCAATTATGCCACATGTATATACCAATTATTTTGCAGCTTCTTCACTACCCAATTCTAATGAGCAGTTGAAAGTAGAAGATATGTAGATTGATGTAGATTGCTTCAAACCTCTTTCTAAGCAAGAAAAAAAAGTGTCGAAGGGAACTTGGCCTATACTTATATTACGAAAAACCTGGCCATAAGATTAATAATATTTAGAGAAACAAAAGCATATATATCAAATGAAGAGTGCAGCTACATCATCAAAAGTATTGTAGGAAAACGATGGTGTTTAGCTATAATAGAGATTGTTGTTGTATTGTGATTCAGCTACCATGTGAAAATAATGTGATTATGTATTTAATGTATAATTTATTTATCAACATGGTGAGAGCCATGTTATTGGATTTTAGTTGGTTGTAGAATGTGGTTAATTACTACTTTAAAAAGAGGTTTTTAAAAAAGATTATTATTAAAATTTGCATAACTTTATTTTCTTTTGATAGTCGCTTTTGAGATTGATTTTTTTGGTAGTAACTTTAAATATTTAGAGTCACCTTTATTAGACATTGGTGACCCTTGAAGTCTTATTTTGGTTCTTTAATTTGGTGTTTAGAGCATATATTGAATAAATCTTATAAAGAAAAGAATTGGAGAGGGATTTTGGTAGCAAAAAGAGAGTTTAAGGTATTCATATAGATGAATGAAGATGGATGATGAAAATCTCTATTCCTATTGATCAAAAATCATGACCAATGGACTTCAAGGAGGCTATCCAAGGCCATATTAGAGATTAGGGTTAGTTTTTCGAGGAATTCAAACTTTGAAGACTAGAATTAGAGAGCTGAAGTTTTTGGCTATGGTTTTGGTACAAATCTTGTATGATTTGGAGTTTATATAAAGGAGACATAGGCACTCAAAGTTAAGGTGTTGATTTGGGAGCTACTGTCACTCTTTTTGATATAACACATACATACATAAGGCAATTGAGGATCGGAAATTGCAACTAAAGAGAGCACTTTTGCGACTATACTTTTTACATATTGCTTGCTGAATTCCAAGTTATGGTGAAGGAGATATTAGATTTTGAAGTCAATGCATGCAGTTTAAGGGTAGTAAGTGACCCAATTTACTAGTGGTTGTGTCTTGAGCTATATCTTGAGCAATTTCAAAAGGCTTTGGCTCAAAATTTCTAAGAATGTATATATTCATGTTAATAAACTTTATACATAAGTTAAATAGCATTTGAATATTAGATTCTTGAGATATTAAGAAAATAATGCTCATAGGCTTGTAAATTACGGTATAGAGCATCTCCTAGGGTTTCTTAGATGCCAAAAGATAGAGGATGAATTTACAATTGATTTTTTTTTTTGAAAAAACTTAAAAGTGAATTCTACCTACTTTATAAATTTGAAAAAAATTGAATGGTTAGATCATGAGTTATGAATTTTTAAAGTTTAGAAAGAGAAAATCCTTTGTAGAAAAAATATATTTTGATTGGATTTTGCTATATTTTGAATTTTATGCAACATAAAGGAATTTTGGAAGCTAAAACAAGATACATATAAAATTTTAAGCTAAACTCTCTACAACTAGATATCCAATATATTCTCAGATAGCCAATCATGTAATACGATATTGTACTTCCAAATTCTTCACTATCAAAAACCAAAAAAAGTCCTATACTCTTTGCCAGCCTTTCTCATTGTTTTACTATACTTATATAGTTAGGAGTCACAAAACTAGATTGTCATGCATTACTTGACTCAAAAGCCTCTGCATATTTTATTGATGAAGAATTTTTTAGATCACACAAAATTTATACAGTCAAAAAATCCAAAGCTGTATATGTAGAAGTAATAGATGGTTGACCTTTATCCTCTAGAGATGTCACTCGTGAAGCAATTCTATTAGAAATAACCTTTGACAATCATAGCAACCAAGTAGTATTCAATGTCATTAGATCACTATCAAGTCCAGTCATTTTAGGACTCTCATGGCTTCAAAAATATAATCCACATACAGATTGGATATCACGAAATTTAGAATTTATTCTACTAGATCATAGAACCCCTAGATCTATGAAAAATCTTCTAACATCCAACAAGCCAAAACTTAAATAATATTTATTTATTGGAGCTAGAGCATTTGTGAGGGTGGTTAAACAAGATACTATATTTGCTGTCTACACAAATCTACAATCGAAACTTGTGGTTGCTACAACAACAATTTTATAGGCGTATAAGGATTTTACAAATGTATTTGGAAAAAAAAATGTAGATATCATATCAAAGCATCACCTTTACAATTGTACAATTGACCTTGAAGAAAGTGCTTAACTACCATTTGGATCCATCTACAATTTATCCGAGAATGAGCTTGCAACTTTAAAAGAGTACATTAAAGAAAATCTAGCTAAGAATTTTATTTGACATTTCAAGTCACCAAATGGTGCTCTGATATTATTTGTGAAGAAAAAAGATGGATCCTTACGAATATATGTTGATTTTTTTAATCTTAATAAAATCATGGTAAAGAATCAATATCCATTGCCATTGATATCCGGACTTCTTGATCAACTTAGCCAAGCAAAGATCTTTAGAAAGATTGATCTATGAGGCATGTATAACTTAATATGCATTAAGAAAGGAAATGAATGGAAGATAATATTTTGCACTAGGTATGGACATTTTGAATATAATATCATGCCTTTTAGACTTACCAATTCTCCAGCCATATCCCAACACTTAATAAATGAAATATTTTATGAGTATCTTAATGACTTTATTGTAATCTATTTAGATGATATTTTGATCTTTTTCAAGAATCCAGAAGACAAAAAAAAACATGTCGGCCTTGTGCTAAAAAAACTACAAAGTACTGAGTTATATATAAAACTAGAGAAGTGTGCATTTCATACACCTCAAGTCAAATTTGTTGGATATATTATTTTCAACAAAGGCCTTTCTATAGATCCAAAGAAGGTATAAGCAATCATCAATTGGACAAAGCCAAATACTAAACGTGATGTCCAATGCTTTCTTGGATTGTAAATTTTTACATATTTTTTGTTAAGAATTACTCCAAGATTGTTGTTCCACTTATGCGGTTGGCATGCAAGGACAAACTAGACTGGGGCCTTGAAGCAGAGAAAGCTTTTCAAAGCTTAAAAGATGCTTTCACAACAACTCCAATTTTAATACATCTAGATTTTAACAAGCCATATTTTATGGAGATTGATGCCTCAGACTTTACATTGAGAGCAGTTTTGTCACAATATGGAAAAGATGGAAAACTTCATCTAATTGTATTTTATTCTGGAAGGATTAACTCACCTATGTGTTCTTCAAATATGCCATGATTTTCCTACAGTTGTATATTTCACATTCAACAAGATCTTGGAATTTATGTCTAGAGACTTTTGGTGGCCTAAAATATGAAAGGACATTAAGAAATTTGTACTATCATGTGATACTTCTTCAAGGTCAAAGAATCCTCAACATCGGCCATATGGACTTCTTCAACTCCTTCCTATTTGAAAACAACCATGGTCATCCATCTCTATGGATTTTATTATAGATCTCCCACCATCAAACTCATTTAATACTATTTTTATAGTTGTTGATCGATTGACCAAGATGGCATATTTTATATCTTACAAGAAGTCAATTATTGGTAAAGAGATGATGAGACTCTTTATTGATAATGTCTATCATTACTACGGGTTGCCAAACGATATTGTATCGGATTATGGGCTACAATTCATATCAAGGTTTTGGAAGGTACTTTTTAAGATTCTTAAGATTGACATCAATCTTTCTTCTACCTTCCACCCTCAAACTGATGGCCAAATGGAGCGGGTCAACCAAATCCTTGAGTAGTATTTGAGGTGTACCATCAACTATCAATAAGATGATTAGACTTTGTACTTTTTATTGGTGGAATTTGTATATAACAACACAATCTATCCATCTACATAACAAATGTCATTCTATTCAAACTATAGTTATCATCCAAAGTTGGATATGATAGAATCTTCAAAGTTGATAAATCCAACAAGAGAGGAGTTTGCTACAAAGATAGTCAAACTTTAAGCAACCATGAAGACTTACTTAGAAAGGACTCAACAACATTATAAGCTATTGGTGGATGAATTGAAGAAGGAATATCATCCATTTTAAGTTGGTGACAAAATATGGCTTCTTTGGCGCAATATAAAAACCAACATGCCATATGATAAGTTGGACTATCTAAGGCTAGGACCATTTGTGATTCAAAAGCAAATTAATTATGTAACTTATTGCTTGGAGTTACCTTTATTTATAAAAATTCATCCAGTTTTTCATGTTTCACTTTTGAAAAGGTATAAAGAATCAAACATACAAGATCAAAGACAACCACTACTTCCTCTGGTTGAAATCAATGATCATATTGAATTTGAGGTAAAAGAGGTATTAGATTCAAGGATAAGACATGAAAGGCTTGAATATCTAGTCCATTGGCATAGATATGATATCAATGATCATATGAAGGAACCAATTGACAACCTTATAAATGTACAAATGAAGGTTCGAAGGTTCCATCAACGACATCCATCTAGACTAAAAGCGGCAAAAACAAGAACAATAGCTTAGTAAGAGGGCTTCAATATGAAGCTTCTTAGTTCTTGGCGTCATAAAGAAGGAGAGGAGGCAACCTCTGAAGAGACAATTTTTTCAAATGTTTAGAATAGCATAAGTCAATAATTTGAATTCACGACCATATTTTGTTTATATTCTTTTGGTCTTGTCTACTTTATTTGATATGGATAGTCAAGAAATAGATGCCTTGCTAGTCATACCTCTGAACTAAATAACTCACGGTATCGTATTACATGCTATCTTGCTTGAGAACACATCGAGCATCTGGTTGTGGAAGATAAAATAATGTTTTACAAGTATCCGGATAGGCTAGTGAATTTCAACTATTTAAATATAAATTATTTCGGATTTCAATATAAAAGCTTAATCCTAATATAAAATGCTTAGAAATACTATTTTTAATAAATTCAAGATATTATAAGCACAAAGTCTTTTGTTATTTGTTAGTTTTTTATTTTATTTTATTTTATTTTTTATTTTATTTTTTTATTTTTTTTAAATCCTAACCCTAGACAGTGAGCTTCGGCAAGCTATAATTCTCAATCTGACCATTTGATTGTTGTAAACTTCTACTATTAGTGTCTTTGCAAGCCTTCTAAATGCTCAAGAAGTTTCAATCCAATCTAACTTACAGATTGCAAGAAAACACCGTAAATCCACACTGATGTATTTTGATCGCCACCTAGAAGTCCTTGACTTACCATGCCAAAAGTCACCTTATTCCAGCTGATAGATCTTTAGATATTACAAAAATTCTAAACAACTCCAATCTGCTAACTTTCGATACCTCTTTACGCTAATGGTTAAATATCCTCTATCTGTTCCATCAGATTAATACAAACTTTTGCATGCACTCGGCATACTCAACCCTCTATATACCTCTAAATTTCAACCATAGAAGACTCTCCAATTTCACAAAACAAGCAAGAGTATCAGCCTTAATTTTATTGCAAAAAAAAAAAAAAAAAAAATCCAAATCACCAATACAAACACTGACTTTCAGCAACGATTGCAAAAGTTCTCCCCAAACCTTATGAAAACCCAATTCTACATCTTTCAAAGGAGATTGAAGCTAGTTCTCTGATTCCAAAATCTTGCTCTCCGAATGCCCCCTTTCCTTATCCTCTCTTTCTTTTTAACTCCGTAAGATGCCATTTTCTCCCGTCTTAGACTCCAAATTGGAACAACTGGCGACGCTTCTCCAAAATTCAGGTCTCTAAGAGGATCTTTCTATAGAAAGAATGTTTTCACTGAAATGGCATAGAGAACGAAATAGCTTGAAATGGAATTGAAGCCTCCATATTCGGGACCTCATTGGGTTGCCCAACCAAGTCAAGTCTCATACTGGGTAAGAGGCCCATACCAAGACGTAGATTGGATGTCCTTGTAATTGGGTCAAATTGGTCCTTCACATCAAAATCATCCAAATATTGAATTGGTCCTTTTCTTTTTTGCCGACTCATAGTAAGAACGGCTCGGACTCATTCCACTCAATTTATTGGAGAATCTTAAGGACCTTGATTTATCTTCTCAATTTTTTCTTGGCTTTGAATCTTCTAATCCCATTTATTGAAATTAGACGGAGCATTACATTGCTGATAAGTATACCCCAATTGCTTACAATTCCTACACACTGGTGCATAATCATCACTGGCTTTGAGATTGAAACATTCACTGGCATAATGACCAACCTGTCTGCAACAGAAATGACGAAGTAGTCTTCCTGTACCCCCATCATGCATATTCGATGTCTCCACTGATATATACCTATTAGGCTTATTCCATGTAGAGTTGAAATATGATCCTGGTTGTCGTATTGGTATGGAGGGTACTTGGTTCGATGATGCTGGTGGGATGACATTAATTGATCCTGAATATTGGCACTGAAATTGGCCACTGTTTCTAAAATCCAAGATGACTAAATATTAATAATAACTTTTTTATTTATATTTTTACCATATAATCGTATTACAATACGACAATGGAAATGACCCTGAGATGAAGAGCCATCTGAACTGCTAAGACGTCAAAGGATACCTAGTAATAGGTCATTGGTAATTATATTTGAGGTAGAACATGCTTATAAAGGATGTCCAAAAGGAGTGTTTGCAGGACAATTCTATATTGAAGATATTGAAGTTCATGCCTGATCACAAATAAAAAGCTTAGAACACTATCGATGGCTACAAGGGCCTATAAACCATTTACCTCACAAAAAACAACTAGAATATGTAGCAGACACCATGCAACAAATCTTCAATTTCTTACACATATACTAACTTGCTGCAACATTGCTTCTTAAAGACCTCGAAGCTAGAAGAGGAGGTGATGTCACGGACATACAACTAAAGAAGATTCCAAAAGGTTTTAGAAGTTTCAAGAAGGCTCCAAAGACATTAATAGATTCTAAGAAGGCTCTTGAAGGTTCTAAGAAATTCTAGAAGGTTTCAAAAGATTCTAATATATTCTAAAAAAGTTCTAGAAGATTATAGGAGGTCCTAGAAGGTTCTAAGAGGCTTTAGATGATTTAAGAACTTCCTAAAGAAGGATCTTAAGCTTGCTTTGTTCTCAAGCATTATAGAAACTTTTCAAGAAGCTTCTTAGGACCTAGTATATATACGAGTCAAGGTTGAGGGGATCCTTAATCTCGACAACTCACTTCTTGTAGTCTAATTAGGACCTTCTTGTGTTGTATCTAGTTATTGTTTTAATGTCAAGTTAACTCCATTTCTTGGTCTAGAATCCTTGTCTTGTATATGGTCCCTAAAAACCTTGATAGATTTATTCAAGTCAAATTCGTAGGTGTACTTCTATCAAAAAGTGTTCTTTCTTTGTTTGTATCTTTAATTAGAAAAAGATTCACAACTCTTTTATGATTTGAACTCATTTTTAAAAGTATTTATGTTCATATTTAGAGAAAGTGATTGAAAAAGAGTGACAAAGATTAAGTTCTTATTTTTACGGCAAGGATTACAATCAGCCACCATATATACTATTGAATTTCCAAAACTTGCTTGCAATATGGACTGAAATGACAAAGTCCTTATAAAATAATTTCAATATGAGTTGAAGGATAATATCAGAGATTTCTTATTAACAATGGTAAAGTTAAAATCTTTGGAAAAATTTATTGCTCAAGCTATTGCATGCAACAATTGATTATTTGAAAGATGTCGAAAATAAAGATTTGGTTGAAGATGAACAACTTAAATAATAATAGCAGCTTCCAAGTTTTCAAAAAACTGTTCATTAAAACCAAAATCAATGCAAATTGATATGATATATTTTAAAACCCTTGTGGAATAAAGAAAAACTAGATGATATCAAGAAAGCTTATGCTTATACTATAGAAAAGCTAAATACACTGCTCAATATCATCTAAAGAAATAATATAACTACAAAATAAGAAACATGGTTTTTAAAGAAGACGACATATCAAAAAATAAGTTTCTCTAGCTATAATAGAGATTGTGCACATAGAATCTTGTATAATTCCTAGTAAAGGTCATATTTTTACCTCAAATCCCTCACCTTGTTTTATAATAGAAGTTTATTTAGGACCAAAAAGTCACAAAGTCTTAGCTTTGTAAGATTTATGAGCCTTAGCTTGTATTACTATCTTATGGAGATATTATGTATGAGATTTTTTTTTAGATGTAACACTTAAAGATCATAATAGTATAGTAATATTATATATAATAAGATCTCAATTTCATTTGGTTATTCTAGAATTATTTTAGTAAAAAAAGTATAATTTTTAGATAGATTGGATTTCTAGTAACCTTAATTTTTTTAGTAATTTAATCCAAAATCTTATTAGTTAAGTAAAAATACATAAGTCTAGTACATCCAAACTCTTATTAGTAGGTGTGAGAGTTCTCATGTATGCCTTAAAAAAATGTCATCTTTTGTTATATATACCACATCCATTTTTAATAGTAGAAAGACATCAAGTAATATTCTTAACTGATATCAAGACTTTCAAGATGTTTTTGAAAAAAAAATGTAGATATTCTTTCAGAGTATCATCATTTTGATTGTTCTATCAATCTTCAAAAAAGTTCTTAACTACCATTTGGATCAGTTGACAGGATAGCCTATGACAAAATGAGTTGGTTGCATTTAATGAGTACATTGATAAAAAATTAGTTAAGAATTTTATATGCCATTCTAAATCTCTAATTGGAGCTCCTATCTTATTTATGAAGAAAAAAGATGGATCTTTTTCAAATGTGTTTGAACTATCAAGGACTCAATAAGATCACCATCAAAATTAGATATCTTCTATCTTTGATTTTAAGACTTTATAATCAATTCAATTAAGCAAATAATTATACAAAAATAGATATATAAAGAGCATATAATATGATATACATGAAAATAAGGAGATAAATAAAAAATTACATTGCAAACTAGGTATGGACATTTTGAATATAATGTCATGGCTTTTGGACTCACAAATACAGTAGTTGCTTTTCAACATCTAATAAATGATGTTTTTTGTGAGTTTCTTATTGGTTTTTTTATCTATTATTTGAACATCTTAATCTACTATAAGAACATAAAAGAGTGTAAGCTCTCATTTATGCTCCAAAATTTTATTTTAATTTTACTTTCTTATTTTATGATAATTAAACATATTAGATTAAGATTTATGTAAATAAAATCTAATTATATTAAATTCTTAGGATTATAAACTTTGATGGTGTGGTTGGTCGTTTTACTTATTTCAAAAGGAACCTCCTAGAATAAACCTGTATAGGGGAATTCGAACACGAGGAGTGACTAGTTGCTTGAGCGTTCACGTTAGGGTCACACAATTAATTACCTCCAATGTATTGTCTCTATTTTCATTGTCTAAGCACACAAGGAAACTATAATCTCTCCTTTCACTTTATCAATCTCTTCCTTATAACAATTTAGTCATACCAATAATTGTTATTTCCACCAATATATCTTCACTCTTATAATCTCCAACTGTAATACTGCAACATCACAGCTTCAGCACACAATTACCCTCATTCCAATTACTGGAATTCTTCACACAGAACTACCATTCACATTACAGTGTTTCACACAACCACAGATTCACTCTTTTTGCTGAACTACATTCAGATTTTAGCATTCAATCTCTCTTCTTCTCATTCAATAACATATAATTCCATTCACACTTTCATTCCATGATTCACTTCACAATATTCAGAAACTCTCAATACTCTTATTTCAAAGAACATAACAACAAAAGAAAAGAGGTAGCACCAAGCTTACCCCGGCTCACACTATCACAGTAATGGTCGTTTCTTCCTCTCTCTCATCCTCCTTATCCTACCACGAGATACCAACTGCTACATCTCTAATGAAAACTGCTTTTCTTAACTATTCATCCATTTTAACTACTGAACTACCTTTCCAACAGTCATCTATCCCTGTTTACACTATAAACTAAGTATCTACAAATCAGCAAATAACTACTTATTCTACATAGCCCCACTCCTAACTGTGCAGCGTCCTCGCAAACACCCAGTTCGAAATTGAACTGGTGACTCCTTAGCATTTTCCATATTCATTGCTACTGATTACAATTCTAAAGTCACTTCTTCGTCTTCCCCATCTGATACATTTATTGGGACTATGTTCAATCTGGTCGTTAAATCTTCATTAAGTGCTCCCAATTCACGGACTTGACTTTCCAATTGTAAAATTTGGGTGTCTTTCGCCTCTAATTGGTATTGTTGTTGCTTCACCTTCTGTTCCAATTCGCCAATTGAACCTTCAATTGACCTTTGTGGCCATCGAACGCTGACCAATTCTTCCTCCAATTTCTTTGCAACCTCCTTCAGAGTGTGATCTCCCCTTGCATTTTCTCTGTTTTTACTCTGAATTGGTCACTCATCATCTTCTTTTCTTGTTCCAAATTTGCTATCTTCGTTTGGTTCAATTCCAATTGTTGCTTCATTTTCTCAACTTCCAATTTCGCTTGATTGAGAGAATTGGAGAGTTCTTGTTTTTGATGCACCATTCTTTGGTGAAGGCGCTCTCTTTCCTTTTTCCACACTTGCTGTTTTACTCCAAGGGCATGCTCCAGTCTCGAATTGGCTTCTTTGGTGGCCCTATTCATCCGATCTTGTTCCAAAAGTTTTTGACATTGTTCTGCCATTTCCCTCTTACATGCCACCAATTGCTGCTTAAAATTCGTATGATCAACCAATTCGTTTGCCGTCTACTGCAATTGGGATAATTGTACCAAAAATCACTCTTTCACACTGTTTTCCTCTGGTGTTCGATGTTGAATGTCCACTGGCCTATTGTCTCGCTAAGCCATTGGACCCCTCTCCTGAACACTGATTGGTTCTCCCGCTTGCTGGCTTGTTTCTCCTGGTCCCCATGGAAGTGCCAATAAATTGCTCCTCAATTTTGGTAGTACTGGAGCTGCTCTCGTCTTCCCTTTCTCCGGCAACAGTTGACTCAACTCATAAATAATTGTAGACTGTATATAGTTGGAACACAAAAGCATTGCAATTCTACCCGACCTGCGCTTGTAACTCAACTCTGCATGAATTCTGGTGGCCACGTACGCTGTCCAATTGAACACCATACCCTCGAAGGAGCCTATTGTCGCATATAATAATCGTTTAGCCATATACATCGAATGTCTATTTAATCCCAACCTCTTCTGAACGAAGCGCATCCACTCCATCAATTTTGGTGCAAGTGCATCCGCCGTCCGCCATCCTTGATTCCTTTCTAGCAACGTCATACCTCCTTTAAAATAACTCTCCGGATTGAAGTCTGAAGACTCTTCTGCGTCAATCGCTAACTCTCCTATTGGTAATTGTAATGTCTTATGCAAGGTATTCTCATCAATTCCCAAAGTCCTCCCTTTTACAACACTCGAACCATCCTCAGGATCAATTCTAGACAAAATACTGAAGACAGCTACACAGAGTGCCTCTCTCCTAACTGTTTAACTAGTTATGAAACAAGAATCCCTAATCTTGATTGCTGATGTTCTAATACACTAATCAACCGCCGTCATTTGCCTCCGATTAGACACTTATGATGGCAGGCAAGTCATCATGAACGGCACGTTTGCCTCCTCCAATCTTGATAAACCCACCCCCGGGTTTATGTGTAATACAGGCGTAGTCGGTTTCGATTGATACGGGTTGTGAATTTGGTTCCCGTGAAATCTTCCAATTGGACGGAACCATTGGGAAAGGCGGCCAATACGCGATAGGATCTATGCCACCGAATTTGAAATTTTCTCGGAAAATTGTGAAAACGGCTATCGTATAGCAGGACAAGATCATTGGGCATAAATGATTTTGTGCGGAGTTTACTATCGTAATAACTCTTTCGGCGGTGCTGAATAGCTTCCATGGTCATCAAAGCCGAAGCCCTAATCTCATCCAATTTTTCCAATTCTGTTAACCGATATTAGAGAGATTCTTTATTATCCAACCGTTCTTCCAATGCAATTCTTAAACTGGGAACCTCCAATTCTATTGGTAAGATGGCCTCCTGCCCGTATACCAATTGAAAAGGTGTGGAATTGGTCATTACTTTATATGCAGTTCGATATGCCCACAATGTTACAAATAATTTAGTATCCCAGTCGGTTCCCGCTCCTGAAATAGTCTTTGTTAAGATTTTACAAAGGATACCATTGGTCTTTTTGGTCTGCCCATTGGCACGTGGATGATAAGGGGTAGTTTTTTGATGTTTCATCTCATACTTCGTTGTCAATGCTTCAATGGTTGCATTAATAAAATGGGTTCCTCGATCACTAACCAATTCTTTCGGACAACCAAAACGAGTGATAATGTTCTCATATAAAAATGTTGCTACAGTAGTGGCATTATCAGTTTTTGTTGCCATAGCCTCCGCCCATTTGGTGACATAATCGGTGGCTACTAAAATATAATGTTTCTGTCCATTTCGAGAAGCAGGTGCAATTGGTCCGATGAAATCAATACCGCATTTTTCGAATGGTGCCTGCGCCAAAACTGGTACCAATGGCATGGTAGAAGTTCCAGTAGGTCGACCAATTCGTTGACAAGGGTCACAACGACGAACATATTTGTGAGCATCCAAAAACATTGTTGGCCACCAATAACCAGCCATTAAAGCTTTACGCACGGTGCTATCACCCGCAGAATGTCCTCCACAGCTATCCAAATGACATCCTTCCAATATGGTACACACTTCACTTGGAAATATACAACGTCATAAAATACCATCCCGTCCTTGTTTGTATAATGCGGCTCCAATCATGGTATACGGCCCACTTCTTATAATCAGACGCTTCTTTAATTTTTCATTATAAGAAATTGGAAAAGTTTGAAATGTGAGATATTGGATCAGGTCACTATATTCGGGTGTAATAACCTCCACAGCGAATAATTGTGCATCCGGAAGGGCGTCGTTTATCGGCTCATTACCCAGTATATTCGATAAACAGGACAAGAGATCTGCATTGGCATGTGTCTTGCCAAGGTGAACATTAATTGTAAAATTGAATTCTTGGAGAAGTAACACCTAGCGAGCAATTTGTCCACTCAATTGGGGTTTATTTATCATATACTTAAGCGCATCATGATCAACGTGGAACACAAACGGGTAGCCCACTAGATAATGGCGGAATTTCTGTACAGAATAAATCATGCCGAGGGCTTCTCGCTCGGTAGTATTATAATTGCGTTCGGCCATAATCAATTGTCGACTCGCAAAATATATTGGATGATCATGGTTATTGTCATCCTTCTGACTCAATATTGATCCAATCGCGACGTTGGATGCATCGACATAAACCCGAAATGGTTTCTTCCAGCATGGGGCAACCAGTATTGGTGCAGACACCAATTTTTACTTTAAGGCCTCAAAGGCAACACTGCATTCTATCGTCCAAATGGATCTAGATCCATCCAATAGTGGTTTTTTTAGCAAATTTGTCAATGGCTGACATAGTACCGCAAAGGAATGAATAAAATGCCGATAATAGTTGACATGGCCCACAAAGCCACGTACTTCTGACACCGTCTCTGGCTTTGGTAAAGCCAATATTCGAGTTACTTTATCTAGGTCCGTAGCAATACCGCAGCTAGACACTATGTGGCCCAAGAATCTTCCAGAGGGGACCCCAAATTGACACTTCTCTGAATTCAACGATATACCGTATTTATCGCATTGGTCCAGACATCGTCCCAAGCAGTTCAAATGATCGACTGTCATACTAAACGTGCAAAAATCATCTAAGAATATTTCCATTGACACTCGTAAATAATCTTGAAAGGCCTGTGTCATCACTCTTTGAAATGTGGCTGGTGCATTGCATAATCCAAATGGCATCACTTTGTATGCAAATGTACCCCAATCTGTCGTAAAGGTCGTCTTGAGCTGGTCTTCTTTGGCAATTTTCACTTGATTGTAACCCGAAAAACCATCCAGAAATGAATAACATTCGTGTCCTGCTACGGCATCCAATATACTGTCCATAAAAGGTAGAGGAAAATAGTCCTTCTTGGTAGCAGCATTGAGTTTCCGAAAATCTTGACAGATTCTAATCTTGCCATTTTTCTTAGGTACCATTACCATTGGTGAGACCCATTCGCTATACGGAACTAGATAAATGAAACCCACGCGCAATAATTTGTCCAATTCCTCCTTTACCATTAAGGAATATTTTGGGTTGAGACGGTGTTGTCTTTGACGAACTGGTGTAGCATCCGGAACCAATGTAATACGATGTTCACACACCGTTTCTGGAATACCCTTCAGATCTGCATACGTCCAAGGAAAGGACGATTTATGCCGAAGGAAGAATGCTTTCCACTGACTCAATTTGTTACCTTGAATACCTTTGTATGTCTTTTTTTTCATATTGGGTCATCCATTCGGTAATAACATGATCCGAGTTAGAGGCATCCTCCTGATGCAGTAAATATTCACCGGGGCCACCACATTGGTAGACTCCGCCCTTGGTTGTTGAAGGGATTTGACCTGCCTCAAATTACAGTGAAACTATAGCATCGTCATCTTCCTCAATCGAGTGACTCTTGTTATCTGATGTAAATTCTGATTCGGACAATGGGGTTTCTCCGTGATATTGTACCGGGTACATTTGTAGAACAATCTGGTCACTACCTTTTCCAATTGTCAATGTGTCGCGGCTCCAATCGTTCTTAGCCTTGGCTTGATACAACCAAGGTCTGCCCAATAAAATGGGATACGATAACGTAGAACGCTGTAACCGAAATACAACATAATCAATTTTGTATGTCAATCCTGCGATTACAGTGGCAATATCGCATAAGATTCCCATCGGCTTAACCCGACTATGATCTGCCATTTGTAAGACTAATGTTGTAGGGAGCAATTGCTTTAGATCCAAGTCTTCTATTATATCAACATTCATTAAATTCACACTCGAGCTACCATCGACTTGTACCCCTGGAATTAAAACTCCATCGATTGATACATCGATTGTTGGTGCTCCCGGATCTGGGTTTAAGCTAACTTCATGTATTTCTTTAGTGGGGGATCTCTGCCGTATTAACGCTGAATTCAATGTTGATCGACATTCCGGTGCTACAACCAAAAGTTGCTTCATTGTAATTGAAGGCTGGATAACATCCAAATCCTTCAAAATGTCGTAGGGTTGCATATTGAGAGTAACTCCCAATACTCTTTTGTATTTCATTGGTTTCGTTTTGACTCTGTTCGGCAGCAATTCCTTCCTCTTAGTCGACTCTTCGACCACTAAAGGTTCCTTCAATGGGTACGAGCTTATATTGGGTTGTGCGGGTATTGGGACGTAGTCATTTGGGATTGATCTTGATGTCCCCGAAAAATTGGCACGTGAACCTGAAGTGGATTCTTCGTCTTGTTGAGGGCTCAATATTGGTATACGTCTCAATACTGATATTGGTTCAGTTTGCCTCTTGGACGGCGGTACTATTGTTACTTCGATTGGATCATCCAGGTCCTGAATTGGATTCTTGTCTTTTTGTTGGCCCCTGGTAAGTACTACGTTCACCACCTCGACGCGATGTATTGGTGAGTCCCGTTGAACAGAACCTTTGTCCTTCGCCGGTTGGCTTGTTTGCATCTGCAGGTCCCAATTATTATAATTAAAAGCCGCATTGCACTGCTGATAAGTATGACCAGACTACTTACAATTTCCACATATTGGGGCATAATCATCACTTGCTCTTGGATTAGGACATTCACTCGCATAATGTCCGATTTGTCTGCACCGATAGCAACAAAGTGGTCTTCTGCCAGCTCCTTCAGAGATATTGGGTGTCTCTACTGGTATATAACGGCTCGGTCTATTCCATGTCGGTTGAGTGAAGGATCCTGGTTGACCCATTGGTAATGTAGATTCTGGCATTGGCTTCTGCATGGATGAATATTGATGATATCCTTGCTGATTCACCTCCAAGCCATGGGTATTGGATATACCTTCTTAGTAAAATTTAGAGTTTTGGAAATTGGAATAATTCCTGTTTTGTCTATTCGCTCGATTTCCATTCCAGCCGAACCTATTATTCGTTTGTACTTGATTTACATCCCACAAAGTTGGTTGACTCATGGTCTGTTGTCCGACTTGTTGTTGTTTCCTTAAGTTCCAACAATTGGCAGTGGTATGCTTACCCCCACAAAAGGTACATTGAACCATCATTTGGGGTGGTGAAGAACATTCGGTTACCAAATGACCTTGTCCCTTACAATTGCTACACCAAACATTGGGTCGCATATTGGTCGGTTTATGCCTTTTCTCTTTATCCTTGGCCAGATTCACAGCCAATTCATCTATTTTCTTCGTTAATGTTAACAGCAATGACTCATTGGGATCCCTTGATACCAATTCATTGGTCAATTCCTTTGTAGGTATTGGTTTTTGATATGCAGAATAAGGCATATACGGTTGTGACGATGATGGTAGTACAGCCTGCAATGTAACGGCATTTACTATTCCATGTAGAATTGTACCATAATCACTCCTTCTTGGATAACTTTCCGATGCGTCATTCCAATTTATCACTTGATAACCGCCTTGCGATGGAATCATCGTGGCGCCAACGGTTAAGTGCTGGTCGTAATGACATTCCTCCCATACTTTTGCTCGCTCAAGAAATGCTGCAATGGTAGCTGATTGGGCCTCCTTTACAAACATCTTTAATTTTGGTGGGTGTAATCCATTAACCAATATGGACAACACAAGCGATTCCGGCATTTGGTTGTTTGGCCATTTCCGAAGTATATCTGCTACATGACCATAATATGACTGTACCGCTTCCCCTCGTACCATTTTGCTGTTCATTAATCTTTCTCGAAGACGTTCTTCAAAACCAATTGGTCAGAAATGGGCTAAAAATGCCGTTTTTAATGCCTCCCAATTGATAAATTGACCTACAGGTTGGCGGTTATACCACTCGAACGCTGTGTCTTTTAGTGTCGCTGGCAACCATCTCAGCCAAATGTCTTCTGTCCTTCCATTATTGGCTACACACACCGTCAAGAATTGAGACAAATGTTGATCTCGATCCGCACCTGGCAAACCACGAAAAGTAGGTAATGATGCGATGCTAGTCGTACGATCGCCCAAGGTACCCATTTGAAGTGCAATCGGAACGGCTGATCCTCCTGCCGCCATCGAATTTTTTGTTCCTCTAAAATTTGTTTTAAAATAATCTCTGCTTTCTCTTACTCTAATTACCGAGCTCTCAGCGGTGTCGTGTTGTAACACGAGTATACAGTGAAAATAAAAAGAAAAGGGAATTTTATTAATATTCAGTTACCTCGAATATTGGGAGCATCGACCAACTCCAGTACAAATACTGAGTGGTCAGGTTCAGTTACTCCGTTACAGTCAGCCAGGGCATACTGAAATGCTCCATTCGATTCCAATAACGGGAGTCAGCAGGAAGAGAAGGACCAATTCATACGACGGGTTCAAAGAGCCAATTGGATCCAATTTCGAGAATCCAATCCGGGTCCTCTTATTCAATATGAGACCTGAAATGACCGGTCAACCCAATGCAGTCTAATTACGGAAAATCCAGGTCTTACTACGGGTCTTAGCCAATCTGATGTGAGGACCAATTTGATCCAATTACGGGAACATCCAGGTTACTACTGGACTCTTATCCAATATGAGACCTGAATTGGTCGGGCGACTCAATGTGGTCCCGATTACAGGGTTCGATTCTGTTTCAGGCTGTCCTATTCTCTGTGCCGTTCAGGGAACGTTGTTTTCGGTAAATGGATTTCTTAAAGGTAAAAACGGAGGAGAAAGCTCTGATGATGAGAGCCAATTTTGTATCCAAGCTTGACGGCAAGAGCCAATTTCGGATCCAAGCTTGACAGTGGGAGCCAATTCCGGATCTAAGACGAAACATTGAAGAAATTCAGAGGATAAGGTTAGGGAGGATATAGTTTTGAGGGGGAAGTTTTTGAGGGGGATTAGAGAGGAATGCTTCATGCTTTGGGTTGGTGAAGGAAAGACATAGAATTTGGATTTTTCTTCTTCGTAGAGTTTTGGGAAGATTGAGGCAATCGTTGCTGAAGTCAGTATTGTAATGGTGAATCGGGATTTTTAATGAAGTGGGTTTGAATACTCTTGACTGTTTTGTGAAATTGAGTCACGTCTGTGATTGAAGGATTAAAAGGGTGTCTATAGGATTGAGTATGCGGAGTGAATGAAATTTATTGGGTTAATCTAACAAGACAGTCAGTGGATACAAGATCGTAAGTACAAAGCGGTATTGAAGATTAACAGTTTGGGTTGTTCGGGGTTCTCTGTAACGTCTAGAGACCTACCGGCTGGGGCAAAAAGGACTTCGACAAGCAGTCAAAGAGCATCCATATAGATTTATGGTACATTATTGCAGTCGTTTATATTCCAGCAGTCAAAACTGATAGACTGCTTGACTATCGGCGAATCTCCATACTACCTTCTACAACCAGACGTCCGGCGCATTCTCGAGCAGGAAAGCACGTAATACGATAAAAAGTAGTCAACCCGACGTGAAAGCTTGAGGTGGAAGGTATTGGATTTCGGTTGATTTTATCTTTATTTTTATGGAAAATGAAAATAAAAATTTTGAAGGATTTTTGGGAGGAGTTTCTGGTGGGGAGTCTTCTAAAGGACAAGGTATGCACTTGGATCCGTCTATTGCTAGTTTGTTTCAAGCCTTCTCATTGTCAATGCAGCAACAGCAAAGCAATGATCGAAAGAAAGCTTTGGCAACCAAAGCATTGCAAGCAGTGGTCAATAAAATTGATCAATTTGATGGGAGGAATATTTCAAGGTATTTAAGATGTTATGTTCATGAAATGGAATTAAATCGGGTTTCTGAGAAGAAAATGGTTGCACTATTTGGACTTGCCACGATACCAGAGATAAGAGACCACATTACATCGATTACGGATTGTTATGGGAATTCATGGGAGGATTTTTTACATGCATTGAAAGACGAATATTTCTTGGAAGATGCTGATCGCGTTATTAAGAAGCTGTTTCTGGGATGGATTGAACGGCCCAATAAGAATTTGTAAGCAACAGAGCTACTAAGGGAATTTGAGAGGCAGTACTCTCAATTATCGAAGGTAGAAAAATTGACATTGGAGCCGAACAAAGTTGATCTATTTCTTCAAGCTGCTGATGGAGAATTGCAAGAGAAATTAGAACCCCTTCTTGAGGACAAAGGAGAAGATGAAGGATTGACAACGAAGTGGAAGAATGTTGAAGATGCGGTGGGGTTGCTTACAAAAAAAGAAAGGAGGAAGGATAGGAGCAATATTCCGAAAATAATACAAGCACCCAAAGCTCCAATATGTACAACACCACCAACAATGCCTACAGTTCAACCTTCGACATCCTTATCAAAGAAAGCAGATATGGGGATGGAAGAAATTATACGAGGAATACGAGATCTTCAAATCAAATTAGCAAGACTTGAAGAGAATACTTCTATAAACAATTCGAAGAATGTTTCAAAACAAGGATATGTACAAAGATGCATTTGGTGTGATGATGCTTCACACACTAGAAAAGATTGCAATGAATTTAATAATATGATACGGCAGGGAATTATTTGCTGGAAAGATGGGAAGATAGCATTGAAAAATAGAGAGGATCTTCTTCAAACCAATTTTGGTAAGGGAGGAATGAGAGCATTGGTTCAAGATTATTTAAAAGAGCATGAAACAGTAGCACGAGAAAGTGCAAGTTATGGTGCTAGAGTAGATGATGAAATTGGTGGAAGTACGGAAACTAGTGAGTTTTGGGCTTCTGCCGTTTCTACAATGCAAGAAGGGAAATTACCTCGAGAAGCGTTATTGAGGACTGCAGCTACAATACGAGGTAGAACAGGTTGGGAGGATCTTGTTGAGTCTCTTTCAGTTCATGCATATATTGCTAAGAGCCAACATGAAGCTTTGATGGAAGAAAAGAGACGAGGAAATTTTGATGATACTAGAGAAGGAAATTCTTCTAAGAGGCAAACTCGAGGAGACAAGGCTTGGGAGGAAGCTTCACAAGAATTGCCTGTAAAGGATACCTCAGCATCATTGGGAGAAAAAACAATGGAGACAAAAGATAAGGGCAAATCAATTGCTTATAAGCTACTTTCTGACATTGAAGCGGCAACAGATTTGAAAGGAGTATTGGAAGAACGTATATTAAGCGCTAAGGTGGAATTCACTTTGAAAGAAGTCTTGGAAATTGCAAAGAAGGAGTTTCATGATGTCATCATTGACAGCATTAAGCGAAAGAGGTAATTGATGGGCGAAACTCGAATGAGTCATGCTATTGATGCAAGAATATGTAGAGATGAAGAAGAGGTTGATATTGGTTACAAGCAACCAACAAATGAAAAAAATGGGTATAATCAACGAGTACGTTTCGAAGATTCTATTGACAAGGAAATGGAAACTTTGAGCCATTATACTCGAAAACATTGGACAAGGGCAACTACTGAGGTATTGGTGAAAGTAGGAGATATAGAAGAACCAATAGTTGCTTTGGTCGACCATGGTTCTGAAATAAATCTCATGTCTAAAGATCTTTATAAGAAGCAAAAATGGCCAATTGATATGGAACATGGATGGGCAATTCGAGCAGCTAATAACACATGGGGCGAATCATATGGAGCTTGTCCAGATGTCAAAATTCGGATTGGAGATGTTGTGACGGAGCAGCATTTCTTTGTTCAAGATACAACGTCTTATCCGTTGATTTTAGGACAACCTTATATTACGGCAACATGGATTGAAACAAAAGTACTGGACGATGGTTTTGCTTATGCAAGGGTACGGAGCAAGGATGGGAGGAAAGCTGTACAATTTCTAACAATACCTCCTAACCATGAACAAAATCGAGATAGGTTGAGGGAGAAACCATTGCCAAAGATTGTTGAAGGATTTAAGGATTTTGGGGAGGTACCACTGTAAAGCGAGATTATGGAGGTACAAAAGAGGAGGTACTCTCGCGAGATGAAGGTGCTTTTGATGCGAGTTTTATTGGTATATTAGAGAATGGAAATATTATGTATAAGAAAGTTGATGATTTTAAAAGAAAAGAAAGAAAAAGATTATATGATATTGAAGGACAATTACGCAAGATAGGTACATTGCAAGATGATGAGAGGGTTTTGGGTGTTTATGAAGAAAATGGACTGGAAGATTCATTAGAATTGATTACATCTATTGGATTAGGGGATAATGATAAGATTGTTGAGATTCATTCGAGAGAGGTTTATACCATGCTTGAATCTTTTCATGCACCAGAAGTCATAGTAGAGACGAGATATAAAACGGCAGATAAGAAGGTAAAGCCTGTTGCCGGACTATTACCAGAGGATTCTAAGGAACAAATGGGAGAAGCATCAAAAGAAGCAAGTTTAAGAAATCCAATGAGTATTGGACATCAATTTACTGAAGAGACTTTTGAAAAATTGAAGATTGGTTCTGATAGTTTTTTATTGCCGAAGGAAATTACTTGCTTCAAAAAGATGTTGGCTAAACAAGGTAGATCGTTTGCCTTCGAATCTCATGAAATTGGGTGTGTGGATCCAAATATTATAACACCTATGGTTATCTTCACTGTACCGCATGTACCTTGGAATCTTAGACTGATTCCAGTACCGAGGGCACATTTATCTAAATTGGTGGAACTATTAAAAGAAAAGATAAAGATGAAAATATTGAAACCTTCATTTGCGCCGTATTCTAGTCGATGGTTTACGGTACCTAAGAAGAATGGGTCACTACGGTTTATTCAAGATATGCAACCGGTGAATGCAATAACTGTTAGGAATGCAGGAATAGGACCTATTGTAGATGAATTTGCTGAGGCGTTTGCTGGAAGGGCGATCTATTCAATGGGTGATTTGTATTCAAGTTATGATCAATTTCAACTTACCAAAGGAAGTAGAGATATGACAATGATGAGGACACCACTTGGATTGGTTAGAATGTGCACTCTTCCTCAAGGTGCGACCAACTCAGTCGCGCATATGATGAATGGGATGAATAAGGTATTGAGAGATTTTATTCCGGAAAAGACTATGCCTTTTCTGGATGATGTTCCTATAAAAGGGTGCAGAGAAGGAGACAAGGATGAAACTTTAGATACGAGGGGATGTCGCAGATATGTTGTTGATCATTTAGAAGATTGTGAAAAGATTTTAACTCGGCTTGGAGAAGTTCATCTTACATTATCGGGTATGAAGTCCGTATTTGGAGTACGAGAGGTTGTAATTGTTGGACATTTATGTGGATCCTACGGAAGAAAACTAGATCCGACTAAAGTTGATGCAATTGGAAGGATGAAAGAGAATTGTAATTCTTCAACAGAGGTTTGCAGGTTTTTGGATGCATGTGTATTTTATCGAATCTGGATCCCTCATTTTGCTCACATAGCAGATCCATTATATGAATTGTTACGCAAGGATTACTGATTTAAATGGGAAGAAAGGCATATTCAGGCAATGCAAAGATTGAAGAATTTATTGATGTCACCTCCAATATTGAGGAAGGTTGATTATAAGTGCAATAGACCAGTGATTCTTACTGTGGACGCTAGTCCAATTGCCATTGGATGGGCTGTGGGTCAAGATGATTCAAATGGGAGTAGACTTGCAGTTCGATTTGGGGCTAAAGTTTTAAGTATTCGTCAGCATGCATATTCGCAAGTCAAAAGAGAACTTTGGGGGGTCGTTTCGGCTATGAAAGCTGAAAAGGATTATTTGATTGGGGCAGCAGTAATAATTGAAACAGATTGCTTGCCATTGCTTGGAATGATTATTAACTGTTCAACGCCTGATATTGCAATGTTGAGATGGATTGCTTATATTTAGTCACTAAATCCGGAATTTAAGCATATTACTGGGAAGGACAATTTAGTAGCAGATATGCTATCTTGAGCAAGATACAAGAGGGAGTACGAAATGGTTGAAGACATTGATGATGTCGGATTGAAATTCTATTCAATATCAAATCTCAACAAAGAAGACAAGCTATTTCTTGAAGAATCTTATGAAGGAGAATTATTGGATATTGGTCATTATTTGAATACCTTGACTAAGCAGGGGAATTGGTCTACAGAAAAATTCAAACAAATAAGAAAAAAAGCATATGGATTTTTACTTCGAGATGGATTCTTATGGAAGAGACCGAAGAAAGGAATTGGGATGCCACAACGAGTGATAGGCAAGAAGGATGAAAAACTAAAATTATTAAAGGAGTTCCATGATAGTTTATGGGCAGGGCATAGAAGAATCTGAGCTACTTTTGCTAAAGTCAAGGAACGATATTGGTGGAAAAATATGTATCGAGATGTGCTCTCATTTATAGAGTCATGTGAAATCTGTCAATCGTATTCTAATATCCGACATCGAGATGGTCTTCATCCTACGTATCCTCTGGCTATTCATTTTAAATGGGTTGTTGATTTGGTTATTATGCCGGTTGGGTTATGGCAGTTGAGATATTTGGTTTTAGCTCGTGAAGATTTATCAAATCAAGTAGAAGGAAGAGCATTGAAGATAAAATCTACAGAGGGGATTTATAGGTTTTTGCTTGAAGATGTCATTTGCCGCTACGGATGCGTAGGAAAAATCACTGCAGATCGTGGAGAATTAAATGCACAAGAAGCTCGTAAGTTCTTTGAAAGATGTGGAGTTAAACTATCACTGACTACTGCTTATAATCCAGAAGTGAATGCAAAAAGCGAACGTGGTCACCCACCGATTGTGAAAGCATTGGTTAAAGCTTGTAATGGGAAAGTTAAAGAGTGGCCACGGCTTTTGTCATTTGCATTATGGGCTGATCGAACAACACATAGCTCGGTGACAGGATATATGCTAGTAGAACTTATGACAAGTCAAAAACCAATTATGCCGATTGAAGAAAAGGTACTTACTTGGAGTATGCTACCATGGGAAGATGGATTGACAAGAGAAGAACTTCTGGCTATTAGGATTCGACAATTGGAGCAAAGAACGGAAGATGTGCAGATAGCATTGGAAAGGTTAAAAAGAGCAAGATTACTAAACAAGGCGTGATTCGATAAGCAACATCGATTGAGACCAAAGGCAATCAAGGAAGGTGATTGGGTACTTGTTTCTGATAATAGTCTGGATAATCAACATAGTACTTTGCAAAAATTTTCAAAACGTTGGTTTGGACCATATGTGGTAACAACAGTTCATGATAATGCGACTTACTCATTATGGGAGTTAGATGGAACAAAATTGAAAATACCAATTGCAGGGAAGCGAGTAAAAATATTTAAACGAAGACACGCAGAGATGAATATGGAAGACCTTAATGAAGGTATAGAGATTCCGCAGCAAGAAGATGAAAGTGATTTGGATAATGAAGGTGACGAAGATGAACTGGACAAAGACGTAGAGGATATATTCTGAATCAAACAGCAATTGGGTAAATTGGTGCATACCGAAGGATGCACAGGTTCAGAGGGGGTGGATGTCGTGTTGTAACACGAGTATAACGTGAAAATAAAAAGAAAAGGGAATTTTATTAATATTCAGTTACCTCGAATATTGGGAGCATCGACCAACTCCAGTGCAAATACTGAGTGGTCAGGTTCAGTTACTCCGTTACAGTGAGCCGGGGCATACTGAAATGCTCCATTCGATTCCAATAACGGGAGTCAGCAGGAAGAGAAGGACCAATTCACACGACGGGTTCGAAGAGCCAATTGGATCCAATTTCGAGAATCCAATCCGGGTCCTCTTATCCAATATGAGACCTGAAATGACTGGTCAACCCAATGCAGTCTAATTACGGAAAATCTAGGTCTTACTACGGATCTTAGCTAATCTGACGCGAAGACCAATTTGACCCAATTACCGGAACATCCAGATTACTACTGGACTCTTATCCAATATGAGACTTGAATTGGTCGGGCGACTCAATGTGGTCCCGATTACGGGGTTCGATTTTGTTTCAGGTTGTGCTATTCTCTGTGCCGTTCAGGGAACGTTGTTTTCGGTAATTGGATTTCTTAAAGGTAAAAATGGAGGAGAAAGCTCTGACGGCGAGAGCCAATTTCGGATCCAAGCTTGACGGTGGGAGCCAATTCCGGATCTAAGACGGAACATTGAAGAAATTCAGAGGATAAGGTTAGGGGGGATATAGTTTTGAAGGGGAAGTTTTTGAGGGGGATTAGAGAGGGGAGCTTCATGCTTCGGGTCGGTGAAGGAAAGACATAGAATTTGGATTTTTCTTCTTTGTAGAGTTTTGGGAAGATTGAGGCAATCGTTACTGAAGTCAGTATTGTAATGGTGAATCGAGATTTTTAATGAAGTGGGTTTGAATACTCTTGACTATTTTGTGAAATCGAGTCACGTCTGTGATTGAAGGATTAAAAGGGTATCTATAGGATTGCGTATGCGGAGTGAATGAAATTTATTGGGTTAATCTAACAAGACAGTCAGTGGATACAAGATCGTAAGTACAAAGCGGTATTGAAGATTAACAGTTTGGGTTGTTCGGGGTTCTCTGTAACGTCTAGAGACCTACCGGCTTGGACAAAAAGGACTTCGACAAGCAGTCGAAGAGCATCCGTATAGATTTATGGTACATTGTTGCAGTCGTTTATATTCCAGCAGTCAAAACTGATAGACTGCTTGACTATCGGCGAATCTCCATACTACCTTCTACAGCCAGACGTCCAGTGCATTTTTGAGCAGGAAAGCACGTAATACGACAGCGGTCCTTGCTTTACTGTTATTCTCTGCAAATAGTTTTGTTGGTTGACTTGCAGGTAAAAAAGTCAGATTTTGAAATACGATATAGTTGCCTTTATTGGCGACCATTTCATGCCAATCTGCAGAGCCCCTATTGCTCGTTTCAGCGGTATCCCATACTGGAAAATTACCCAATAGAGTACCAAATGCTTCTATGCCTCCTTCTCTTTCAATTAACGGCCTCAAGATTTCCACTGGAATGTTAACAAAATTTCTCGCGAGTGCTCTTGGCAGTTTTTCTAACGGTACATAAGACTGCAGAATTAATAGTCTGTCCGGTTCTTGATATGTTCGGATGCGCCGACAAGCTTGCAACCATGGTTTAATCCAATTCTGTCAATGCTTCCTTTTAAGATTACGTTCTTGCTCCTCTCTATGCAAGTTCCTTCCTTGCGTTCTTCCCTGTCTTTCTCTCAACTGATTTATTTTCCTCGATGCAATGCTCTCGTTCTTATTAACCATAATCTTTCTTCAAACACTACTGAAATCATCTTCCATTGCCCATTTTCTCACACGTTTGTAATTAATTCCTAACGCTCAAAGCTATTATCACTCCCCTGCAGCGGCACCAAAATATGGTTGGTCATTTTACTTATTTCGAAAGGAACCTCCCAAAATAAACCTGTATAGGGGAATTCGAACACGGGGAGTGACTAGTTGCTTGAGCGTTCACGTTAGGGTCACACAATTAATTACCTCCAATGTATTGTCTCTATTTTCATTGTCTAAGCACACAAGGAAACTATAATCTCTCCTTTCACCTTATCAATCTCTTCCTTATAACAATTTAGTCATACCAATAATTGTTATTTCCACCAATATATCTTCACTCTTATAATCTCCAACTGTAATACTGCAACATCACAGCTTCAGCACACAATTACCCTCATTCCAATTACTGGAATTCTTCACACAGAACTACCATTCACATTACAATGTTTCACACAACCACAGATTCACTCTTTTTGCTGAACTACATTCAGATTTTAGCATTCAATCTCTCTTCTTCTCATTCAATAACATATAATTCCATTCACACTTTCATTCCATGATTCACTTCACAATATTCAGAAACTCTCAATACTCTTATTTCAAAGAACATAACAACAAAAGAAAAGAGGTAGCACCAAGCTTACCCCGGCTCACACTATCACAGTAATGGCCGTTTCTTCCTCTCTCTCATCCTCCTTATCCTACCACGAGATACCAACTGCTACATCTCTAATGAAAACTACTTTTCCTAACTATTCATCCATTTTAACTACTGAACTACCTTTCCAACAGTCATCTATCCCTGTTTACACTATAAACTAAGTATCTACAAATCAGCAAATAACTACTTATTCTACAGATGGTATAAATCCTAGCCTGATTCCTTGAGTTAGGTTAATTAAGACCAAAATGATAAGGATTAGAAATTAGAATAGTAATTTGATTAGTTTTAATAATTTAGAGGTTATTAGTCATTACTATAAGGATTGATTGTGAGCCTATGAGTTCACCTACAACCATCTCATATGATTTAGAGTAAATTAGAATTAGAACTTTCTAAAAGATTTAGTGAAATTTAGCAATGACGGTTTTGAAGCTTTTTCTTTAACTTCAACAAATCTAACTAGTAAAGTAGTTTTTTTTAATTAATAGAGGCTTTTAAATGTGATGGCAGCATTGGATTCACTTCATGGAATAAAGAAAACAAGACCAACACCTTCTCCTCCAACATACAAGTAGAGCACTAAAATTTTTATTTTTGAAGAATTTTACAATAATTGCTAAAATCTTTTGAGGTAAAAAATTTGATAAAAATTTCAAATTAACATAGATAGAGGCATAAGAGTAGTCAATTTTAGCTTAAAAAGGTGTTTTGAATACAATGGTGAAGTTAGATTTATTAAAAATTGTTTTTTTACTACTTAAAATAGCCATCAATCTTCATAATAAAATTAACTTTTGGATGAATGAAGGCCATAGATTTAGATTAGAGATCTTAGAAATCAAGGATGGAGATGCAACCACCCTTCTAAGAGCCTCCACTCAATTTTGTAAGAGAGGCTTGGTTTTCCAAGCCCTCTCTCTCTCTTCTTTTGGTGAAGGACTAAGCCATGCCAAAATTTTGCCAAAAATCCTAATCTTAATTTTATTTAGATTGTTAAATCTCATTGTGAACTTGTGGACAAGTGTACATAGATTTTTAGTTATGAATGATAATAATTAGATTTTAAAACCTACTTCATTGTGGTAGATAGCTCCCTTGGCCTCTCAAGTACTCTAAGGATTTTAAGAGCCTCGGATTTCTCCTAATCAGTCAGTCAATTTTTTTTTTCAATGTAAAATTCCTTCTGGTTGTAGCTTTTGTTATAAGCTTTTTAATAAATTAAGACTCGCTCAATTTGGAGCTGAATTGAATTTTTGGTGAAATTTTGACTACAAGGGAGTTGATTGCCTTTGTAGTTTGGATTAATCAAGTTTGGGAAGACATTTCTTAGTGCCTTATAATTGGATTCAATTGAAATTTTAGAAACATTGAGCTTTATAAGCTAAGCTTTAAAAAGCACAAGTTTTTCTCGATTTGAAGACGATTTGGATTTTTAGTGAATTTCTAAGTGAAGGGGGTTGGTCACCACAGTAGTTTGAATCACTTAACTTCAAAGGAACAATTCTCACAATTGAATCATTAAATTACAACAAGATTTATTAAAATAAGAGTATCTTTAAGTTAACCTTGCAACAAAATAAGAATCATATAATGTAAAGCTAATTACAATTTTTGGTAGATTTTGGAGTAGAAAGGAGTCACTACCTTCAATCCTTGGATGCTATCAAGGTACCTTCACTTTTATCTCTCTTATTTTATTTTTATTTCCATCTTCACAATGACTCGTAATCTCCATATTTTGAATTTTGGCTAATAAATTTTAAGTTTTAAGTTTTAACCTTTAATATTGTCACTTTAACTTTTAACTTTAATTTTTAATTTTTAACTTAAACTTTAAATTTAATTTTTAAATTTATTTTTTAAAATTTAACTTTTATCTTAAAATTTTTATTTTAACTTTTGAATTTAGTTTTTAAATTTTAAATTTAACTTTTAATTTTTAATTTTAACTTAAACTTAAGTTTTTATTCTTATTGTGAATTAATAGTAATAACTTAATTATTATTATTATTTTTTTATCATTTTTTTATAGTAAATTTTATTTAATATTTTAATTTAATATTAATAACCATCACTTGAAAGGCATTAATTTTAATTGAACTACAAACACTCGCATTTAAATTAACTCAACAATTTCACAATTGGAAGTTCTTCCATTCTACCTCTTGAGCTTGTTGTGTAGTACTAATTCCATAGAATGGTAGATTTTAGGCTCACAAAGAGTATGAAGTTCATGTTTGTCATATGTTATAAAAACTTAGAAATGCAAGATTATATATTAAATTAGAAAAGTATGTATTCCACAATACTCAAATTGACTTCTTAAGATACATCATTTTCAACAAATAACTAATGATGGATCCAAAGAATTTCTTGAATATTATTAATTAGAATATTCTAAGAATAGTAAAAGATATATAATGCTTTTTAGGCTCTCCTAATTACTATCAAATTTTCATCAAGAATTTTTCTAAAGTTGCCTTCTACTTATATGTTTGACTTGTAAAGACAAACTTGAGGAGAATAAAGAAGCCAAAACATTATTTGATGCTTTAAAAAAGTAATTTATTTCTACATCAATCTTATATTGTGTTGACTTCCAAAAGGTATTTTTTCATAGAAACAATTGCATTAGACTTTTCTTTAGATGCAATATTGTCCCAAATAAGTGCAGATAACAAACTCCATTAAGTAGCTTTCTATTCCAAAAAAATTTCAGCAGCTAAGATTAATTATAAGATTCATGACAAAGAATTCTTTGTAATCATGGATTCATTTTAAGAATAGCATCATTATCTAAAAGGAGCCTCAAGTCTAATCATTGTGTATATATATTACAAGAATCTCAAGTACTTCTTGTCGGCACATATTTTAAATCATTGTCAAGTTCATTAGAGCATGTTTTTATTGAGATTTGATTTTAAGATAACTTATCGACTTGAAAAACAACAAAGTTTGTTGAATGTCCTTTCTAGATGTCTTTATCTTATATCAAAAGAAAAAGATGTAACTTTTGATCAATAAAGAACAATTCTCTAGAAGCTACAACATTTTCACCTTTGAGCAATAAAATCAACATTGAGTGTTGATTCAATCCTTGTCAAGAAAATTTAATCAAGTATGTCCTTTGATCTTCTTATCTATGATATCAAGAATAATTCTTTTAAATCTCATGATACTTTCAAGTTCAAGTTCAAAAACAACCTACTTTATTTTGAAGGACAATTATACATTCTAAAAGACAAGGCACAATTACATATTCTTCAAGCTTGTCATAACTTTCTAGCAACCAAATTTTTTGGATAAAATAAGACTTTGGAGCTTATTTCAAGCGATTTTTGGTGGCTTCAAATGTAAAAGGTAGTTAAAGACTTTGTACAATCATATAATATTTTTTTAAGATCCAAAATTCCTCGTCGTCAATCTTATGGACTTCTTTAGCCATTACTTATTTTTGAACAACCATGGTCTTCTATTTCTATGGATTTTATTATGAATCTCAAGTTTGTATGATTCTATATGTGTGATAATAGATCATTTTACTAAGATGGCATATTTTATATTATGCTCAAAATCCATCATATGTACAAAAATGGCTAATTTTTTTCTTGAAAACATCAATTGCTATTATGGATTATTGTGAGTCCCACAAATTGATCTTAATTAGTGGATTAGTTAAAAATATAGTTTTAAGTCATTTATTTATACAAATATTAAGAATAGAGAGTTTTTTTTTTTTTTTTTGAATATTCGAGTATTTATTAGTTGTAAAAGTGTTATTAGAAGAAAATTTATAAAAATGGAATCTTAGTAAGTCTTGGAGGTAATTATCTTAGTTAGTTTAGTATTTTTCTTATTGTTAAGTATTAAGAGTTAGTTATTGAAACCAATATCTTCATTGGCTCCTATCTACATGTAATACTTATAAAACCCTATCAATGATTAGTTAATAGTGAGAAGAAGCATGAAAAAGAGCGTCATGTCTTTTTAGTTAATTATATAAAAAATAGAATTTTTAGTGGATTTAAATTGATTTTATTACTATAAAAAATCACCAAGATAGGAAAATACAGCCTCATATGGATATCAATATTATAGAAAAATTATAGGATTTTTTAGAATTTATTTAGAATTTATTTAGAATTTTTTATGAATTTTTAGAAAAATTTTAAGACTTTGGTAAAATTGAGTTTTATCACCTTGAGAGCCATTATGAAGAAATGAAGCAAGATTTGAGGACTATGCAAGGTTTTTAGGCTTATTGGGTGTTTTTGAATACCATGGTGAAGTCAAAAATGCAAAAAAAGTAGTTTTACTAGTAGAAAATAGGAGGATCAAGAGCTAGTGTAGTCCTTGTAGGAAGAGAGGTGCATAATTTCCATATGGGTTGTAGCACCTTGGGTATAGGTAGGAAGATAAGTCTAAGGCCTCAAGGCCTCTTGAGAGGAGAATATACACTACTTGTGAGCCTTGGTGAGGCTCGAACTCCTGATTTCGTAAGCAAGTTACCCTTGAGATAAAAATTATTTACTTAACTTTTCTATTATTTACATTCTATCTTTAATCTATCATAACTTACTCATAGTAACTTAGAATTACATGATTTTTATGTTATTGAAAAGATAAAAAAATTATCTATCTAAAAATTTATTTTTTATTTTTTAATTTTACTTTTTACTAGATAAAAATCTAATGAAAGGACTATGACATCATTTTGGATGTTGTGATTATTTGATTTCATCTCTTTTACTTGTATTGTGGTTGTTCTTTCTTGGTCTTTTGCCAATTGCTTACTTCACTTCACACTACTAATTACAAGTAACTCTTAATTGAGGCCATCTTGTAATTGAGGCTGAGGAGTAAAATATACACTTACAATTATCAAAGGATATTATATCAAATATAAGGACTTAATTTATATCAAGATTTTAAAGAATCTTTTTTAAGATTTTAAAGGTGGATATAAAGCTTTCTTTAGCTTTTTATCTTCAAACTAATGAGTAAATAAAATGGATTAATCAAGTTCTAGAGCAGTATTTGAGGTGTACCATCAATTATCATCAAGATGATTAGACAACTCTTACACTATTGGCAGAGTTTACATATAAGAATTCAATACTCTCTTTAACTCAATAAATACTTTTTTTTGTCAATTATGGTTATGATCCACAACTTGATACCTTTGACTTTTTAAAAGTTAATAATCTTGTGGCAAAAGATTTGACAAATCATTTGTTAGAGTTACATGCAATAATAAAGGCATAGTTAAAAGAAGCTTAAGATTGACAAAAGATCAATGTAGATGCCTATTGCAAAAAACAACTACAACTCAATGTGGATAATTAAGTATATTTACTCCATTTTAATAACAAGACTACTTGTCCTTGTGATAAATGAGACTATTGTAGACTTGGACCTTTTCCTATTTGTGAACAAGTCAATTTTTTTTATAAATAAGAAAAGGTCCAAGCTTATAATAATAGGTTATTTGAAAGTATTAAATAAAAAATATTATAAAATAAATTAGTAAAAAAATATTATACAAGATCAAAAAACTAATATATATATATATATATATATATTAGTTTTTTTCAAAAAATAATTAAATAAGATGTAAAATTTTATAATTAGATTTTATATAAATAAATAAAATATACTTAAAAAATGATAATAAAGAAGATTAGACTTACAATGAAGAGATATACATTAATATACTTTTTGAAAATGATCTTAATACTTATAATAGGAAAAAGTGATAAAATACTCTTATATTTTATAGAATGTAGTTTTCATTATAAATAAAAAATTATTATTATTATTATTATTATTATTATTATTATTTTTGAATTAGGATATCTTAGAAATAAAATTAAAAAAAAAAGTAAAATTATAAATGAAAGGTATTTGGAAGATTCTTACATTAGAAATTAACATGTGATAATTATAATAAAACATCTTAGAGGAAACTTTATTACTTATCATTTACTTATTTCATTAGATTTTGTATAATAAAAGAATTTTATAAAGGTTTAAGTGATTTATAAAAAAATATTTTTTATAAGCAAAGTCAATCAAAAATAGTTTTAAAAACAAATACTATATATAATATTCAAGCCAAAAAAGATAATTAAGCATTTGTAATATTAATCATTTTTTTAATCAAATATTTTGATGCTTTAAAAATTATTTTGTATTTTAACTATCTACTTAACTATACTTAATCATTATAAAAATAAATAACTAAATTTAATTTTATGCCTTGGTTCTTATCAATTTAAATTACATATCAATTATTCATGCTTCTTAAGACTATACATTAATAATATGATACCTTTGCACATTGTGAGTGGTTTTTTTTTTCTTCTCTCACTTAGATTCAATTTGATTCAATTGCAACTTAGATAAAAATTCAATATTAATAAATGTAGGCACATAAACCATAAAATAAAAAAATAAAAAATAAAAAATAAAAATAAGTAAATAATATAATAATCATAGTTAATCCAACCAAACACAATAAATCAAGTATATAATTTTTATGATTTCTTAAAAGTTATAGTCTAATTAGTTAGTTTCCTTCTAAAGTTTATTTGATCAAGCTTAAATTCTAAAAATTCTAAATAAAAATAAAATAAAATAAAATAAAATAATTTAGAATTAATAACTAAAAGTTGAGTGAAGAATTTAAAATAATCATAATAAAAATTTGAAGATAAAAAATAAAAGTTATAAACTAAGATTAAAAATAAAAGGTGAAAATAAAAAGATAAGGTTATTTTTTTCTTTTTTATTTTAAAGATATATATATATATATATATATATATATATATATATATTATTGAAATAAGAGAAAATTTCTTAATAATTATTAATTAATATTAATTAATAATAATAAGATGAGTAAGAACTAATATAGCAGATTAGGTGCTAAAAGAATGTGATTAGAAGATGATTAGAGAAGAAAAAATAACAGACCTTGAGTATGTCAAGTTAGAGACAGCCACCCTTTGCCACTCAAAAATTCACCAAAAATTCCCTGAGACTCTCATGCATGTGAATTTTAGTGTCATTTAGGTTAACTTTACCATGCTCCTACCTCTTCATATCTTGTGGCAATCCGATCCGAAATGCTTGAGATATGGTTTTTTCTAAGTAGAGCCATCTAGACTGCCTTAGCAATAGACTCCCTTCTATTTAAAAATTCACTTGGAATTAATTAATGATTCAAAGTTAATAACTATAATTTTTTTCTAAAACAAAAATTAGTAAGGCTTATTTTTTAAAATAATATTTGATAACAACATTAATAGGTATTAAGCTACGTTTTTCCAAAAAGAATTGTTCTAAATTACCATGCAACAGATCCATCTTCACTTCAAAAATCATCAAAAAATTATTTTAATTTGGAAGTTGGTGATTCAAATTTTTAAATAAAATTGACTTTAAATTGCATTCATAATAGAAAATCACCTTAAATTTGAGTTAGAAGTTACCAAGTTACAAGTTTTGAAGTTGATACTCCTATGCTGCCAAGGGCTATAGCTCCAATGTCACTCAGAAATTCGCCAAAAATCCATTCAAGCTTTAAATTACTTGTGGCTTATATCATTAAAAATTTGGTAATTAGAAGAAGATGAGTACCAAGTATGGCTCAAAGCATAAAAAATTGAGTGATTGATAGGAAAAAAATACTAACGTATTGACAAGGTGGGAGAAGATTCTTTCAATTAAAAACTTAGAAATAATTTGGCAGGGCTTTGCTTTACAAAAAAGGAGAAGAAAGAGAGGGAGTTCAGCCACCCAAGCCCTCTTAATCAAGTCGGAGTTGGTCCAAAGATGGTGGCCACATCTCCACCATCCAAATCAAAAAATCTCTAACCAAGATCAATGGTCTATAATCACTTTAAGCTTAAATTCGATTTTAAGGTTGGAAATACCTATAATTCAAAAAATAACACTTTTTTGGCAAAACTAACACCACCATTGTTTCTAAAACAAATTTTTATCCATTTTCTATTTACAAGTCCAAATCCGAATTTTAAATCATAAAAACCAATTAATTTTCTAATTTAGTTATAAGTTTTAATTATAATTCTAATTTTAATCAGTCTACTTGGAGATCAATAAGGATTCTTGCTGTCTAAGCTATCATGATCACCATTCTTCAATTTAAACTCTTTAAAACATGAACATTTAGCAAATCTAAGATCTAATTATAATTTGGCCTTGAATTAATAAACTTATGATTTTTTTCTTTTTCTCTAATTTTCAACTCCAAATAGTGATTAAAATCACTAAGAGAGGAATTCTACCACAACAATTAGCTCACCTCCATCTCTCACAAATTATCATTAATTTAACAATTAGACTTTATATTTTTAATTCATTTAAATTACAGCATGAAATTTAAGCTTAAAAAAATCTTAAAATTAAATAGGAAGATAAAGCAATTAGACTTAAAGAATTTTGTAACCATTTTCAAATTAAGAATTAGCCTTGGAATTAAAAACTAATATTGTGGATTAATTCAAGATATAATTTTTCAGACTTAAAAGAAAAATTCTACTAAAATTCTAATTTTAGTACTAAAAAAAATTTAAACTTGATAAAAAAAGAAATCATAGACCTTCTAAATTTTCTATTTTAAGAATTTTTAACAATCACTCAATCTAATAATTAGAAGTATTTACCTAATTAACGACCTAAAAATATAAATAAATCATAATTAACTAAAAAAACTAATTTGGATCCATAAGTCAATCATATTAGTATTAAAATTAATAAAAATATGTTAAAAATTAAAAAAAGTGATTATAACTAACCATTGGAGCTATTAATTGTATTCACACATATTATTGCCAACTAAGATTGTACAAATAGTGAGTGGATTTAGAAACCAAATTCTTTGGAAACAAATATGTCACTTAAATATAACATCATTGGAAGTTACTTCTTTTATAATCAAGTTGAATGGCAACTTGAGACATATGTAAATACTAACCTTGATCCCAATAATCAGAATAAGAAAAATCATAACTTTCATTTTGCACTCAAAATAGTAAAGTATATTATCTATTACAACATAATATTAGAGCATTGATTTAAAATTGATCATTGATTAAACATATTACTTACTCTTCATCATTCATAAAAATATCACATACTATAAAAAATTATCAAACAATATGAATAGCTAGAAAATACTATATCTTATCCAAAAGATGATTGTTTGAAGTAATCTTACTAAGTGGTGCATTTAGAATTAGGAATGTTTCAATTAAAATAAATTAAGAGATAGTTCAATAAGATGACTTAAAAGAGGAGTTTTCTCATGCCAAAGTTGATTAAGCTAGAAGGCACTTCTAACTTTGGCATATAGAAGAAAGAAACTACAACACAATTGATGGCCATAAGAGAGGAGGTTAAAGAGTCTAAGCTCATGTATTTAACGTTCAATGCATTCCCACTAAATTATGAAGGATTTATATAAGCCATAGTGGGATAAGAGTACTTATCAACCTTTGAGCATCTTTGCAACAAACTACTCTACAAAGAACAATTGTAAAGAAACCAACTTGAAAATCAAAACAAGAATTTAGTATTTTAGGACTATCAATATAATATAAGGCATATAAATTATAATTAAAATTCAACCTTTGCAATATCAAAATAATTTCAATAAAATCCAAAGTCAAAAGCATAATAAGAGTAATTCAAAAAGTACAAAAAAAAAAGATATTGATTTGATACAGCAATACATTCAAAAAAATTCTTTGAATATTCTATATATTTGGCATTTTTAAGAATTTGGTATCAATAGAGATGATTATTGATAGAAGATGCATAATCATATTAACTTCTATAAAATTTTGGATTATAATACAAAGTAAGTCTACAAAGAACTTAGCGATAAAAATTTAATATTTTATTATTAAATTTATTTCCTTTTTATATCTAATGCATTATATATACCACCAATATTTAAAACAAAATTTTCCAAAGTACATACACTACAAATAATTGAAGCAAATCTCATCAAAGTATACTCTACAAATCTTTGGCACAAGAAGCTTAGACATGTTAATTTCAAAGCGCTTCATTGTCTATCCACAAGAAATTTAGGTATGCCATACATTCTTGAAGTTTAGCCTTTTTAAAATGAATGAGCATAAGAAAAGCTATACAAAGCAGCCATAATAAAAGAAAGTTCAATGTAAGTAGAAACCAAAAATACATTGATTCATGTGGATATATGCAGCTTTTTTTTACAAGCCTCTCAAAGATGATCCCAATACTTCTTTACCTTCATTAATGATTTCAGCAAGATGATCCAAATGTTCTTCCTAAAAACAAAAGGCATGGAATTTAAGAAATTCAAGAACTTTCAAACCTACAAATAAATGAATAATAAATCAAGTTTTTTAGAATGGACACAAGATGCAAATTTATGTCTAGCAAATTCTTAACATTCTATGAACGAATAAGAATACAAAGGCAACTAACTCCTCTATACACCTTTGCACCAAAATGGAGTGGCTTAGAAGATGAATCATACCATCTTTGAATAAGGTCAAATAATGGCCATAGATATTCACGTACTTGTAGATCTATAGCAAGAAGCAATCAATATTATAATATATCTAGTAAATATCAGCTCAATAAGATCAAAAAATGAAATACCTTTATTCTAGAAGTATATGGAAAGAATGGTGGATCTCAACACTTGAAGATCTTTGGATGCTTAGCATACTTATATGTACATAAAGAGGAGAGAACTAAGATAGACTTATATAAAACCTTATATATAATGGTAGGATATGATTCTACCTTTAAAACATACTTGTTCTACAACTTCACTAAGCAAAAAATTCTCATAACAAAAGATGTCAAGTTTAATGAATTAGAGATGGCTTTTGCCAAATATTCAAGCTTGCCAATACTATTGATAAAAATCATAAGTTTTTTCTTAAGACACAATAATGACGCCAAAGAACCAATATAAACCTAACTTTAATTGCACATCAATGTACTTATTGAAACAAAAGAATTAATATCCATAAATCACTTGATATCACAATCCATATGAAATGATAATTTTACTCTAATACATCAAGTATTTATTCTTACAGAACTTGTAACTGCTGCTTAGCAATAAGACATCTAGTGCATCTACTCTCCAATACCAACTCCACATTCCACAAGAGTAAAAAGAACACCAATTATATACAAAGACTATATTTTTGCCATTATAGCAATGTCAAAATTGGAGAATTTTAAAGCTGCCAACTAACATCTAAAATAACATCAAGTGATGTTAAAAGTTTATTTTGTTTCAAATGAAATATGGATATTAAAAAAATTACTTGATGGTAAAATTTTGGTGATAATAAAGTGGGTATTTTGCACAAAGATCTCAGTTGACCAAAAAGCAAAAAACTCAAGACTTAGTTGGTGGCTCAAGGATTCTAATAATATCCAAGCATAGATTTTGATGAGATTTTTTTTTCGATAATTAAGTTAATAATAATATTAATAATAACAATCTTGATAATTTAAAAATCATGATAAATCAAACACATGGATATTAAGCAACGTACATAAATGATAACATTATAGAAAAAATATTCATAATATAATCACAAGTCTTTATCAAACGAAGCTACAAAAATTTAATATATAGATTAAAAAATGCAATCTATAACCTTAAATAATTTAATAGGACTTAGTAACTTGACATTAATAACTTCTTGTAAAATATTCACTTATAAAGAAGCAATAATAATTACAATATACATATCAAGTTTATTATTATAAATTAATATGTCATTTTAATCTACTACATAGATAATATTATGTTTATAAGTGATACCACTAAAGAACTCCTCAGCCTCAAGAGCTCACTCTAAGAAAAATACCAAATATTGGCTCTCAGCACCCTCTTACTCTATATTAGATTATATTTTTAATATATCAATAATAATAGCTTTTTTATTAAAAATAGTATGCTAAGTAAATACTTAATAAGTATCATATGCAAGCATATAATCCTTATTATATATCAATGAAGAGCAATGTCAAGCTATAATTGCAAATAGATTCACTACCAATAAATAAGCATAAATATCAAAGTCTAGTAGGTAGTTTAATTTTTTTCATTCATTCATATCTTAACATCTTGTATTCTATCTTGATAGTAAGTAGATTCATGATTTTGCCACTTTTAACCTACATAAACACTGTAAAATTGGTCTTGTAATATATTAAAGGTATGGTAAATTACATTTCATTTATTTATTTATTTATTTTTTCTAACAATAACAATCTCAACCTATAAGCCTTTGCCAATTCAAATTGGACTCATGACTTAGATGCTTGCAAATTCATGTAAGAAATACTCCTCAAACTTAGAAAATGGTCAATATTATAGTCAAATAAATTCCAATTTATTGTGATAATGTCCACAATTAAAGCACAATATTCCTTGCTCATGGATTCAACAAAAAAAAATCATCGGAACTAAGAATCTGTTACATAACTTAAACATCTTTTTGCACAATCCTACTTCTGTCTATTATGATAATTTGGGAGCAATAAATCTAGTTAAAAATCTAGTTTTATACATGCATATAAAATATATTCAATTACAACATCATTTCATTAAGGAATAAAGTACAACTAGATACATTGTAGTAATTTTTACATCCACGGATTTGCAAAAGGCCAATATCTTTACAAAATCTATGAGAAGGGTAAAATTTGAATAGATGATAAGAAAAATAGGATTACAATCTTTAAGTTGCGAGAGATACATGAACCATTAACAAAGTGAGTTCTTCCTCTAAGCATGGTCTCTAAGCAAAGAAGTCCAATAATATTCTTTTATCACTTAAACATGAATTCTCATCTTTACTACTTATATCAAGTTTACTAAGCCTACTTAAACCCTCCCTAAGAACCACCTCAAAGCCAATAAAAATTTTACACTACCAAACATAGAGAGGCGTGATATTGCACCCTACATCTCAAATGTGGCAAACATAATCCGAAGCATCCACCCTTGTAAATTTTCCAAAATACCAATAAAGGATTGACTTGATCTCCTTGTGCCATGTTTTATTGATACACCACAAGGAAAGCAATGTGAATAGATTACCTTCACAACCTACCTTAGGCCATATTAACTCATAAAATAATTGATCATGCAAACCCAATATAAGTGGTTCATTGAAACTTTTGACAATCAAATTGCCTACAATTACCTTTTCAACTCAATCAAGCTAAGATGTAAATAAGTGTCAACAAATCTCTATGAGAAGCCAAAGTACAAAGCAAAACAAATCTAAAGTAGATAAACTCTTAGCATTGTTGAATAGAGACATAATCACTCTTAGAGATTAGATAGGCAAAAGAAGACATAGAAAGTACTCAAAAGAAAGGTCTACTTGATGATCAATGTAGAAAAGAATGTTGGTAAAGATTATACATTGATCATTCATACCACCTATGACTACACATCAATCATATAATACCTCAGCACACCATTGCCAACTAAGGTTGCATAAGTAGGAAGCGGACTTAGAAACTAGATTCTTTGAAAACAAATACATCACCTCAATATAACATCATTGGAAGCTGCCACTTTTATAGCCAAGTTGAACAGCAACTTGAGACACATGTAAATACCAACCTTGAACTCAATAATCACAATGAAAAGAATCATAACTTTCATTCTGCACTCAAAGTAGTAGAGTATATAATTTGTAACAACAGTTCCTACACTGGAAATTTTGAGAAAAAAACAATTTATCCTGAATTCCTGAACGCCGAAGTGTTCTTTTACTACTGTAGAAAATTATAATAATAAAAAAAATCCTCAACATAGACTTGTTCTCTGAGAGTAGAGGGAAACTGCTCAAGAAACTGGCCTTCGCTCACCACATGACACGATCTGCAAAGAACGTGAAGCAGGCATTCACGCAGCGACCTAAGGGTCATGAACTTAGACCCAACGACGTTGGGCTTATTATACTTGGTCACATGGACGGAGCAAATTGGGTTAGCGGTGCGGCCGAAATCTCACACAACCGAATGCTGGGCTGTTGTTTTGAAGTCGACGACCGCCAGAGCATAAGACCCTTATCGTTTGACCGATCAGGTGCAACTCTTGGCCTTGTTGACTTGTGCGGTCCACAGAGCCGATGCTGGGGCAGTGTCGAATGGATTGGACAATACGTCATTTGTGATGTAGACCTGCCCTACGTTTCGAGTCTTGGCCGTTCCTACTGCTTGCGTGACCGCTGTTGCGTTGTTGGGGGCGGTGTGGAGGATATTCCAAAACCGAGAAGAGTCGTATTTGTTTACCCATGACGGAACAGCGCTCGCATAGGCACTGGTGTATTGGGCGAATGTATCTGATGCCAGATGGAACATGTCAGTATTTGCAAACATGTTACACGTGGAGATGCATGAATTTTACAGCAGATAACTTGCTTTTCAAAGCGTGAGTCCGGAAGAAGATGATGCTGTGCCTCGGGACCCATGTTCTACATTCTTACACTAGGTCTTGCTTCGCACAATGACGGGCTCGACAACTACGTGCAAACCTGAACTTCCGTCAAAGACAACGCGTCAAAGCAGGACACAAGTGTGTGACACTAACCATCATCGTACACCATGTGCTCGGCATCCACTTGTCTGATGCACATGCAAAAAACACATATTACAAGTGCCGTGATGGACTTACTTTCGAAATTCACGTAATTGTCGATGTGGGTGCTGGTGAGATAGCACTCAGGGCCGTAAACACCCCAATTCAGCACGGTGTACCCCAACCCTGCCTTGGATTTCACTCGAGTGTCGTAGGACTTGTAAACACTTGTTTTGGTGCAGTCGGTAGATCCTTCATCAAGGAATATGCCATCGACATTGTAGAAGGAGTAGTACTTGTCGATATCTGCCAGCACTAGAGCAGAGTCTCGGTTACCGTAGTTGGTGGATACATAGCCTAACACGATCTTGACCGTGGAACTGCCCGCCTTCACTGTGTTGACGAGGTTAACATAGTCGGCGTTAGAGGCGGTGCCCGGGCCACTGGCGGGGTTGATGATTACCAATGTGGCTCCGGTTTTGAACACATCCCAAGCACAACCAGCAGTACCGCTGCAAGGATAGACGTAGGAAGGTACATATATCTCCTGCTGGGTATGCGCGCCCAAACCGGTGCTTGCAAAACTAGCAACAAGTATCAGCGTCATAACCGACGCGAGGGTCGCACGTGGCCGCATTGCCGCCTGCGTGCAGAAATTAGAACAAGCGATATTGTGAGGACATGTCACCAAATTCGCAGAAAAGCAGTAACTTAAGATTAAATCCCATTTTGTGAATTCATTGACTCTTGACCATACCAACCTCTACGCAATGGTATCCTCCATCGGAGAACCCCTGAAAGCATTGAGTATTCTGCTGTCGATACCACAAGGGTCACCAGTAGGATGACCGAATGCCCGCCCCATAGACTCAGTTCTAGAATTATCGTTGCAACAAATCCAAATGATCGGCTGTCTGAACTTGATCAAATGTGGCTCTAAGCTGTCAAACCAGCATCTAATCAGCGCTCTCATAACTCTACTAGCTCTAGTTCATTCAGAGCTTGCAGAAAACAGGCAACACACAGAGTAGTTGGTTGAGGAATTCGAAGTGTCGCAAAAACATTACAAAGCAGTTGGAGGGTGAAACGTTCCCTGTTGAGCTGTCCATGCTTGAAAACTCTCGGATCATGCCAGGGGACAGATGATATTGATGGTGTGGAAATGGGTGTTTCGAAGTTCGGACAGGACTCACCCTTTATTGTCACATCCGTGTAGTAAAGAGCAGCTTCAACATAGATTTAGTGATGTAGGCGAGTACTAAACTTGGGCGAGAGATCAGATAATCCAAGTTGTGTCGATGTGTATGATGCGGAGAGAAACGTTTCACTTTTCATGTTTGGCAAAACACATGAAAGACATGTGTCCTTTCTCATTTTTTGCTTCAAGCAACTTGTAATTTTGCTTCCCTTTACGTCGAAAAAAGCAAGGTAAGACAAAAGTGGTTTCATATATTTATTATTACACTTCGTAGGAAAGGTACTTGTAATTGGATTTGATGCAACAGTAACTTATAGAGCTGGAAAGCTGTGAACAATGTATGATCTTTGTATAACCAATTCTAAGAACGTCAATGAATCTGCTCAATCTTGATAAAGAGAATTCTGTTGACACCCACTTGCATTGACAGACTACAATAATCTCACACTGGATTACACAGAGCTATAAAAGTTAACGTTAATCAAGAATCTGACAATCGAGATATCTGAACAGCACCCCAATATCGTACTTAATTTAATCAAACATACATCATCATGTACACAACAACGTAGGAAAGAAACATATACCCAAATCAGACACTCATAAACTGTGCTTGATTAATATGAGCAGTGCCTAATCTGCATGAAACTAAGAAGTTAAACTAAATGTGCTAGTTCATGAGGTGGGTGAAGGGAGTATTGCTGACATGGCCAAGTGAGAAGAATCGCATTTTAAAGATGCTTCCAATAAACCACAAACTTGCACAAATTTCGCCGTGTCATCGCAGGTTTTTAGTTGTACAGCGGGGATCAATTCGGCAAACATTGGCATTGCTTCCATTTGAGGAAATGCTGGTTTGGGGAGAGGCATTGTGGCATTCAACAAACTTTGAAGCTTGAGCACAAGGACAGTGCTGGTCCGGTGATATCGTGACATGATTTGATGCTGCACCATCCTGTCTAACGACGACTACGTGTTTTGAGAACATCAAGACAAGTTTCAACAGACACTTGGAATTTTGCAACTTGCACGACTAAATTTGATACTAAAAAGTTGGTCTTTTTGTGGTTATATGTTTTTGTCAATTTTATTTTTCTTTTTGACTTTGGAGCGTTTAATGTAGCTCAGCCAGATGAAGGCAATTTGATTTCACGATCTTATCAACGCATGCTACAATTGTTACTGCTACCACGTGTGTTAGTACAACTTGATGAATCTGGTTCATATTTATTCAGGGAGACGCAATCTATACACGCAGCCGAGCATTCAACGTGTGGTAAGAAAAACGTGATTTGCGCACTTCAGCTTCTGGGGCTTGTAGTGTCCAATTTTGTTGGTGGATTTTGGATTCATCTGAGAGCAATCGGTGGTCTTTAGTGTGTGAACAATTCGTTGGCAGCATCCCTTTCGTGCAATTCAGTGAGCATCATTATGTTTTGGCGTCCAGGCGTGATGAGATGGAGATCGGTGTTGCCCTCGGCCCCCACTCAAATGTGCCACGTGTATTCAACTGTGAGGAATGAAAATGGATGTCGTTGTTTAATCTTCCTTGCGTATTCTCTGTGTGCGTGCTTTCCGCTGTCTGTTGACATTAACGTAATTGTACTCGAAGTCAACAAGCACCGACCTGTTGGACGCTACGCACGAGGTGGAATTGTTGAAATAGAATGGGCTGCTGCCACTTGTTCTTCCTCGAGGCATGACCAGACAAGGGTTTCAGTTCGTTCCGTGAGAAAATACTACTCTGTAGCTCGTGGTTACAAACTTGGGCTTTACACTACTTGGGTTGAGTGTAGGCCCATGGTTAAGGGTTTTCGTGGAGCCAGATTCAAAGGTTGTAAGACACTAGCATATGCTGAAGCATTCTTGGTCAACTATGATTAGATTTTCTATACTACCATTATGTAATTTCAAACTTTCCTCAATTTTGACATTGAGCTTGTCCATGCAACTTTCAAATTTTATTTTTTTGATAATTTTGTTAATATGTCTGCTAATTATTTTGTGGTTGGAATAAAGTCTATTTTCACTATTTTGTCCTTGATCTTCTGCCTCGTGAAATGTAGATTAATTTCAAAATGTTTTTTTTTGTCACTAAACAAATCGATCTTAGCTTTATCAAGCTTTGATTATCACATTAGATAGTTGTTGGGGCATGTTTCCTACATCTAAATTCTTACATGAATCTTCTCAACCATATAGTCTCACATGTTGTATTAGCCAATGTTCTATATTTAGATTTGTATGAAGATTTCAAGACCATATTTTATTTTTTGCTACACTATGAGATTAGTGTTTTTCCAATTTTGAACATATATGCTTATGTTGAGATTTTATCATCTTGACCATATGTTGAATTTGTAGTAGTTTACATTAGAATCTTGTTAATGTACTTTCTTCTCTTTTTAAAAATCATAAGCATAATGAAGGATGCTTGTGGAGATAATAAAAGATGTAGTATGCTCCTTGCATTTGAAGGTGTCAATGAGATTGCATATATCTAGTCAGTATAAAAATTACAAAACCATTATTCTATTTGGTTTTAGTTAGGTAATTTAGTTCTCTTATATGGCACTAATATTTTTAAGTATCTACTATTATATTGCTATGCCATGCACATATATATTTATTGTAATATTTATCTATATGATTAAATAGAAGTAGATAAAATTAGGTTCATTTCATAATATTTTTTAAAGCAGCTTTCTAGAATCTTCATAAATGCTGCTTTGATTTTACATGTGTTTATAGTTGATTGATAGGTTAGAAACTTAGTCAACAAGTTAACCACGTATTAATAGCTTATAGAATAAGTTAACTATATGGCGTACATATAAAAAACTTGCCTTGCAAGTTAAGATACATGTCTTGTAAAGTCAATATGTTTTGGAGGTCCTATAGGATATTGCCACATAGTTCCTAGTTAAGAGTATATATGGAGGCAAGAATAAAACCATTTTAAAGTTTGAATTTGTTTGAGTTGTCTATGGAAGGAAAGATTATGGATGCTACTTTCAAAAGAAGTGAGAATACATTTGTAACTATTACAAATCTTCATGAACTTGTCAACACTCTAAGAGTAGAAATCTCATGTATTTCCAATGTGAATCATGGAGGTATTATTCCTATGCCTATGGAAGAAGTTCAGATTCTATGTTAAGAAGTTATGCACTTGAAAGAAGTAAGTAGATTGACCTCACAACCAAATCCAAGTTATTTTGCTTCTACAAATATGATAATGATATAAAAGATAAGAGGTTTGTCTTTAGGTTTGGAGCAAGAATTCTCATAGATAAACAAAGAGCATATCCTCAAGTAAAGAAGGAGCTTTTGAAAGCACTTATAGCTATAAAAGCAAACAAAAATTACTTAATTGGAGCCAATGTGGTGCTAGAGACTCATTGCTTATCATTATTGGGTATGATTGCTAATTGTTCTATTCCTAATATTGCCATGTTAAGATAGATAGTTTATATTAGATCACTCAAGCCTATGTTAGTGTACATTTCTAGCAAGAAGGACTCTATGGCAGATATGCTATCCAAAGCGAGATATATTTGTGAAGAAGAGATGAAAATACAAGAGATTAGTGAATATGATGAAGATGAGGAGTATGGCTATTTATTAGCCACTAATAGAATAAGCACAAGTGATGAAGATGTGACTTTTAGAGAAGATTTTTATGGAGGCAAGTTAAGAGACACTGATATCTATTTTATTACTATGAAGAGACAAGAAGGTTAGTTAAATAAGGCCTTCAAAGACATCAGATACCAATCTTATGATTATATTTTGAGAAATAGTTTTTTTATGAAAGAGGCCAAAGAGGATGGATGGAATACCATTGAAAATAATAGATAATGCAAAAATCAAGTATCAAGTTTTTAAGGAGTTTTATAATATACTTTCAACAGGTCACAAAGGAGTTTAGGCCACCTCATATAAGATCAAGGAGCAATATTGGTGAAAGGACCTCTACATAGATATAGAGGAATTTGTGGCTTCTTGTACTGAATGCCAATTGTAGTCCAAAGTTAGATTGAGAGATGACTTACATCCTACCTATCTACTTGCTATCCATTTTTAATAAGTGATTGATTTGGTGGCTATACCATTAAGATTATTGGGCATGAAATATCTTATTTTGGCAAGAGAAGAATTTTTAAACTATATTAAAAGAAGAGCTTTGAGGACCAAAACCACAAAAAGAGTATGTAGATTCAACTTGAAAGATATCTTTAATAGATATGGTAGCATTGAAAAGATAAAGGCTGATCATGGAAAATTGAATAAAATAGAGGCCAAAGTTTTTTTTCGAAGATATGATGTGAAGTTGAAGCTAACAACTACTTATAATCTTGAAGCTAATGGCAAAAGCAAGAGAGGACATCTTCCTATCATTAATGTTCTTATTAAGGGTTGTAGAGGTAAGCCAAAGTAATGACTAAGACTTCTACTATTTCCTTTATAGACAGATAGGACTATCCATAGTATTGTTACTAATTATATGCTTATTGAGTTAATGTTGGATCAAAAACCAATCATGTCTGTGGAAGATTTTGTGCCTACTTAGATATTATTAGATTAAAAGGATGGTATGATAAGAAAGAGATTATTGGAGCTCTAGATTGAGCAGCTTGAAAGCTTATCTAAAGATTAAGAGATTGCATTGAAAAAACTAAAGATTGCCATGTTGAATAACAAAGAGAGGTTTGACAAGTTCCATCATTTGAAGTTCAAATCAATTGAAGTTGGAGATTGGGTGTTAATGTTTGATAGTAGTTTAAAACATCAACATAGCATTGTTAGGAAGTTTGCTTGAAGATAGTTTGGACCATATATTGTAACAATAGTGCATGACAATGTTACTTATTTACTTTGTGAGTTAGTGTCATCAATATATATCTATTGTAATTGTTATCTAGATAGATAGAATTAGATAAAAGTACATTAATTTCATAATACCTTCTAAAAATGATTCCTAGAAGCCTCATAGATATTTTTTTGGCTTTACATAGATTTATAGTTGATTAGTAGATTAGAAACTTAGTTAACAAACTATCCATGTGCCATATGTGTTGGTAGCTTATGGAACAAGCTAACTATGTAGTGGCCATATAGAAAACTTACCTTATAAGTCAGAATATGTATCATGCAAAGTCAACACATTTTTGGAGGTCCAATAGAACGTTGCCTCATAGATACTAGGTAGATAGTATATATAGAGGTAAGAATAAAGCCTTCTTCATTCTTATCAATTCCTTTCTTGCTTCTTATCTAAATTCAAATGTCTCTAGTTTCCTTATCTTTGGACAATAGTTATTTCAATTTCTTTTTAATATACATAGTATTTTATTTTTATTTTTTCACTTTTTTTTTATATAGATTTTTAAGTTTATACATCTTCTTTCAATTCATATTCTTAACAATTGGATGGCACAATGTTGAAGATATATGTTACTAGAAAGCAAATTAAAGTATTCAAGAGAAGATATGATAGATTTATTTTAAGTAATCTTTTAGATTTTGAAACATTAGATTTGGACCAAATAGAAGATGCATAAACAGATGGAGATGGTGAAGAAGACAAGCATGGTTAGATTGGCACATTCTAGAAGATGTTTAAATTTTGAGTAAGTGGATGTCATATTATAATTATTTATAGTATGTAAAAATTAATTAAAATATATAATATATTTATAAGTCTTGATATACTTTAGAATGGTTAATAGATTAATTTAAAGAAAGTTGATGTAAAAAAATTTATTTTGAAGTTTACTTATAGATATTTAGTATAAAACTTAAAGAAAAGATTGGAGCTCAAAGATAAAAATCCAAACCTCTAAGAAACTTATTTGGAGAGATGAAAGTAATATATGAATGGATGAAGGCAAAAGATAAAGATCTTCATTCCTATTAATCAAAGGCCATGCCCAATAGACATTTAACAAGCTATCCACGACCATAATAAGAGTTTTGGAAATTTTTTTAAAAAAATTTGAGAATCAAAATCAAAGATTGTAAGGTTTAGGATTTGAGCCACAATCTTTGTATAAATTTTAAGGGATTTGGAATTAAGATGATGAAGTTATAGCCATTTAAAATTAAAGTATCTTTTTAAGATGTACTATTGCTCTTTTGAAGATACAAGGAGTTTTATGATAGATTTTGAAAATCAAGAGATGCATCTACAAAGATAATTTTAAGATTTATATCTATTACGAAAGAATTTTTGCATTTAGAATTTTTATAAAGAAGTTATAGAGCATTAAAGACCATACATGTAATTCAAAGGTAATAAGTGAATCATTTTGTTGATAGTAATGGTTCTAGCCATATCTTGAGTTTTTAGATGAATTTTTGGCTCAAAATTTTCAGAAGTGTGTTATTAGGTTAAGAAGCTATATATCAAATTTTTATGGTATTTGAATACTTAATTTGTGAGATATAAAGAAAATTACACACAGATATATATAAGTAAGGGTTTGAAGTTACTGTTAGGATTTTGGCAATATTTCAAGATCTATAATAAATTTACGATTGAAATTTTTTGTGATAGTTGTTAAAAGTATATTAATACTTTATCTAAAATTTTGGTTTGTTTGGATAGTTCAATCATGTGATATGAGCTGTTGAAGTTCAAGAAAATTTCACCTTAAAGATATATAAGGTTTTATAATATTTTAATCACATTTTTGGTGATCTTTGGTATTTAGAGCTTATATATTGATGTAATTGCCTCTATAGAGGCAATTTTTTGAGTAACTGATAGTGCATTGTACTCAAATAATTCTTCCACATTAATGATAGTATTTGAGTAACTAGTTATATATATAAACTCTATAGGGAGAATTATATATATAAACTTGATGTGTTTTTTTTTTTCTTTTTTTCTTTTTTTTTTTTTATTTAGAGGCTTGGCTGAGTAATTAGTGATAGCAAGAAGCCCATCACTTTCTTAAGGCAAATTCTCTCTATGATGACAACATTTAGGAATTTGGATTCTATTTTAATTATATGTTATACATATTTTATAAGAAATATTACTAATTGAATGATGTAGTGATTTAATGATTAGATTATAATATATCATATATTATATGATTTGATAGTGAAAATGCATTAATATGTAGTGCCATATCTTATTTGTTGCTATAGATTTTGGCAAAGTATCACAGATAGTTGTTACAGTGTATGCTTTGAAAGGCCAGACCTTTAAATATTTCAATAATGTATTTTTTAACAACATGTACAACTAATTGTATACTTGACTATGTACATGTGTTACTATATGACTTATATTATTTTTGATTAAATAGATGTATGCATGAAATTCTAGGACAAATCTTCTTTTAATAAAAAAGTCTAAGAAAAAATAATTTTTTTTAAAATTCCAAATAAATAAAAAATATAATTAATTTTATAAATTACTTTTGATGAAAGCCAAATGGCTAGGTTTCTTACCTCAATAATACTATGGTCGTGTCTCCTAGCTCAAGTAATTTTAGTATGACTACTTGATTTTAGTAACAAAAAGATAGATGGATCTTTCAACACATAGTAAAATATTTTAGAGTTGAGAAACCAAGATATTGCAATTTTTTCACTCTTGACTAGATTCACTTTTACAAAACATGTATTTGTAGTATGAGTAACTGATAGTGCATTGTACTCAAATAATTCTTCCACATTAATATGTATCTTAGGTTGACACTCCTACATTTGCAATTCTAAATCTTCTATTTTGTCCACTATAGATTACAACTTGGATTCCATATCCATATTTTTGTTTGCAGGGCATTGTTCTAAAAGTGATTTTGGTAGAAGATTCTTTTATATGATCTAATTCTACTTAACATGTTACTATTATAATGATATATTTTATTATTGTATTGTAACATGACTATGAAGTAAAAAGAGAAGAAAAAAAAAGATTATATTATGGAAGAGCTTAAATAAAAATACTATAAAAAATTATCTTAAAATTATAGATAAAAATTAATAAGTACTAATGTTGTCTTTTTATAAAAAAGAATTTTATTTTGTAGGGCCATAAATGAGACAAATCAAAGTAGATAAATATATATATATATATATATATATATATATATATAAGCTTCTTAAAGAAGGAATTAAAAATAAATTTTAGTAAAAATTCCCTTAAGAAACCAAGAATTGATACCCTAAGAGAATTAGTTATAAACCATGGATGAAAACAAATCCTAAGATACAAAACTATGTACATATGGTAAATTTAAGATTCTTTCATAAATTGGAAAGTAGAATTTGAAAGAAAATAAGAAAGAGTTTTTTTGGGCATTGATTTTGAATGAATTAATTTTACATTGGCTTTACAAATTTAAGGTTGTTTCATAGTTTATTTGGATTTTGAGAAATATAAAGAATTTATACTTTGGAGAATTGTATAAAATTGTTAGATGATCTATAAGTTAAATTTTAGAATTTTATAATCAATATTGTATTAAATTAATATTGTGAGTTCAAGCTCAATTTAATAGTTTATTCAAAGGTTATTATAATTTAAATATATTATAGTCTCAGAAATTTGAATTTAGAGGATTAATATGAGTTTTTGAGATTTATAAAAATCTGCTAATTGGATTAAATTAAAATTTTGTACAATAGTAGAAGAATTGATTTTAAATAACTAAAAAATCTTAAAAGCTATTAAAAAATATAAATGAGAGATATTAGTGCTCAAAGATTGGCATTAAGATTTGAGAAGGATGCCAACTAATACGCAAGCAGATTTTAGAATTTATCTTCTACTTAGTAAGTTCAATCTTCTTCAAATTTCTTATACTTATTTTTAATTTAATAATTTAAAGGTATACAAATCGTAAGTCAAAATCTATAATTATATTATTAGTTATTGAATTTTTAATTTTTTGTAGGATGGAATAAGAGTTTTTTTAAAATTTAAGGTTAAATTAGGATTTTATTAAGGTTTAATTAAGATTTTAATTCACAATTTTTAATCTTTAATTGCTTATATTTTTTTTAGTGAGAAATATTTGTTTGTTTTTTTATTTTTTTTGTTTTATTTTTTTATTTATTTTTTATATATATCTGCATTAATTTTTATTAGCTTCTTAATAAATAGGTAGATATAAAAAGTCACATAAGTATTTTAAATTTAATTTTAATATAATTTCAATATAATTTATAAAGTTAAAATTGAAATAGTATAATTCCAAGATAAATAAAGAATTGTTTCAATTTGATATTGAAGATATGATAAATGTTAAAGATTAAAACATAATTTTGGATATTTTTTTATAAAATTAAAAAGTATATAGAAAAATTCAATTTTATTTAATAGTAAGAAGAGAAGATGTTCATAGGAATATAAAAAAAATTTCTACAACATTAATTAGCTTGAAGGAAAAATGAATTTATTAGAGTAGGTGACATGATGTCATAGACATACATATTTATTTCTAATATTTATGTATATGATTAAGTAGAAGTAGGTTAAAATAGAATTATTTCATATTATTTTTAAAAAAAGCTTTTTAGAAGCTTCATAGATGTTATTTTGACTTAATATATATTTTTAGTTGATTAGTAGATTAAAAATTTGATTAATAAGCTAATCATGTATTAATAGCTTATAGAATAAGCTAATTATATAACACACATGTAAAAAACTTGCATTACAAGTTAAGATATGTATCTTGTAAAATCAACATATTTTGGAGGACTTAAAGGATACTGCCACATAGCTCCTAATTAAGAATATATATAAAGGCAAGAGTGAAGCCTTCTTCACTCTTATCAATACCTTTCTAGTTCTTAGTCTTATTCCAAGATTTTTTAAGTCTTCTTGTTTTTGGCAAAAGCCATTGTAATTAAATATCATATCATCTTTGAGTGATTTTTTAGTCTTTTCAAGTCACAAAAGAATGTATTGACATTTTAATTCTTTGAGGTCCATGTCTTTCATAGTTTAATATGAGTGCTAACTTATTGTTTCTATCTTCTTTTAAAGTAAGTATATTATTCTACTTTTATTATTATATTTTAAAGTTTACAGATTATCCACTTTTAAATAAACTATTTAATTTTTTAATATCAATTTTTTTCCTTAAAGATAGTAGATTATCTTTCTTTTCAAAAAAATTCATTCAATATTAGAGGTTGTGAATTATCTTCTTTTAATTTGATTTGTAAATTTTTTAAGTTATTTAAAATAGAAGGAAAAATCATGGATGCTATACTTGGTAGAAGTGAAGTTAGATTTGCAACTATTGCAGATCTTTACAAACTTGTCAACACTCTTAGAATAGAAATTTCATGCATCACTAATATCAACTACAAAAATGCTAATCCTATACATATAGAAGAAGTTTAAAATCTTCGACAAGAAGTTGTACAATTGAAGGAAGCAAATAGATTGACCTTACAACCAAATTCATAAAATTTTGCTTCTATAAGTATGATAAGGATACGGATTAGTATGCCCAATAAGTTTAATGGAACAAAATCAAAATTTTAAGGATTTCTGCAACAAGTCAAGTTCTATTTAAGATTGCATGTCTTTTAATACCCTAATGGATTTACTTAAGTTGAATTTATAGATGCACTTCTATCTAAAAGTGTTCTTTCTTGATTTGCATCATTAATGAAAAAAGATTCACAACTCTTTTATGATTTGAATTTATTACTAAAAATATTTATAATTATATTTAGAGATAGTAATTGAAAAAGAATAGTAGAAATTAATTTCTTATTTTTACAATAAGAATCACAATCAGCTATCATATGTATTATTGAATTCCAAAACCTTGCTTGTGACATGGATTAGAATGATAAAACACTTATCAATTAATTTCAATATGGATTAAAGAATAATGTCAAAGATTTGTAATTGATAATATCAAAAGCAAAATCTTTAGAAAAATTTATTATTTAAGCCATTGCATGCAATAATTGATTATATAAAAGATACCAAAAAACAAAGACTTGCTTGAAGAAGAACAAGCCAAGTAATAACTATAATTCTTAAGTTTTCAAAAACTTATTTATCAAGGCCAAAATCAATGTAAATTGATATGGTATATTTTAAATCCCTCATTGAGCAAGAAAAGACTTGATGTCATCAAGAGGATTTATACTTATATTATGGAGAAGCTAAGCTCAGTACTTAATATTATCCAAAGAAATAAGATAATTACAAAATGAGAAGTACAATTACCAAAAAAGATAATATAATGGAAAATAAGTTTTTTCAACTATAATACAGACAATGCAGCTAGAATTATGTGTAATATCTAGTAAAGGTTCTATTCTTTTCTTAGATCTTTCACCTTATTTTATAATAGATGTGTATTTAAGACCTAAAAATCACAAAGTCTTTACATTATTAGATCCAAGAGCTTCAACATATTTTATAGACAAATATTTTATTAAAAAAATAAAAAATATCTTTAGTGAAGAAAACTAAATCCGTACATATAGAAGTCATAGATGGTCGTTCGTTTACTTTTGGAGTCATTATTCATGAGACTATTCTTTTAGATGTGGAAATTAAAGATTGTAATAGTATAATAATATTTAATGTAATAAGATCTCCTTTCAATCCAATTATCTAAGGATTATTGTAGTTAGAAAAATACAACCTTCAAATAGATTGGATTTATCCTAACCTTAACTTTTCTTGTAATTTAATCCAAAATTTCAATAGTGAAGTAGAAATAGATAAGCCTGGTACATCCAAATTCTTATTGATAAGTGTAAGAGCTTTCATGTATGTGACAAAAGAAGGGTCATCTTTTGCTATATATGCCACACCTATTTTTGATGGTGAAAAGATGTCAAATCATATTCCTAAATAATATCAAGGTTTACAAGATTTTTTTTTTTTTTTAAATGTAAATATTTTTCTAAAGAATTGACCTTGTGATTATACAATTGATCTACAAGAAGGAGCTCAACCACCATTTGGACTATTCTATATTTCATTATAAAATGAGTTTGATGCATTAAAAGAGTACATTGATAAAAACTTGACTAAGAACTTTATACACCATTAAAAATATCAATAAGAATCCTATCTTATTTATAAAAGAAAAAGATGGATCTTTATAGATGTATTTAGACTATTGAGAATTTAACAAGATCACCATCAAGAATAGATATTTTCTACTTTTGATTTTAGGACTTTTTTATTAATTTGATTAGACAAGGATCTAGACAAAAATAGATCTATGAAGAACACACAATCTGGTCCACATCAAAGAAGGAGATGAGTGGAAGATTGCTTCTTGAATTAGGTATGGATATTTCAAATATAATGTTATATCTTTTAGATTCTTAAATATACCAGCTGCTTTTAATATCTCATGATTGATGTCTTTTTTGAATTTCTTAATATTTTTATTATCTATTATTTAGATAATATTCTAATCTACTTTAAAAACATAAAAGAATGTGAACTTCATATTCATCATGTATTACAAAAATTAAGAAATGTAAGATGATATGTCAAGATAAGAAAGCATGTATTTCATACTACTTGAGTTGGTTTCTTAGGATGTTTCATTTCCAACAAATGATTAATAATAGATCTTTAGAAATGATATTTCATACTACTTGAGTGAAGTAGAGAAGCTGAAACATCTTTTGAAGCATTAAAGAAAGCATTTATTTTTACACCAATTTTATATTGTGTCAATTTTTTTAAGGTATTTTTTATGGAAATATGCACATCACACTTTGCTATGGGTGCTACTTTATTGCAAATAGAAGTTGATAATAAGCTTTATTTGATAGCTTTTTATTCTAAGAAATTTTTAACAATTGAGATCAAGTATAAGATCTACAACAAAAATCTGCTTAAAATTGTGGATTTATTTCAAGAAAGGTATCATTATCTAAAAGATACTTATAATACAATTATTGTATATATGGATCACAAGAACCTTAAGTACTCCATATCAGCATGTATTTTTAATTGTTGCCAAGCTCTTTCAAGTATGTCTTTGTTAAGATTTGATTTCAAGATTATCTATAGACTTAGAAAACAAATATGTTTATTAAATATTTTTTTTAGACATTCTTATCTTGTACCAAAAGAAGAAGATGTATTTTTTTATCATTAAAAAATAATTCTCTTGAAGTTTGAGTATTTTTATCTTTGAATAATAAAATCAACATGGATTGTTGATTCAACCTTTGTTAAGCAAATTCAATCAAGTATGTCCTCTAATCCTCTTGTTCATGATATCAAGAATAATTTTTCTAAGTTTCATAATACTTCAAAGTTTGAGTTCAAGAATAATAAACTCTACTTTGAGAAACAATTATACATTTGAAAAGGTGAAGTACAATTACATACTTTTCAAGATCATCATGACTTTCCAATAGTCAGACATTTTGGATACAATGAGACTTGAGAGCTAATATCTAGAGATTTTTGGTGGCCTCAAATGTGGAAGGCAATCAAAGACTTTGTACAATCATGTAATATTTGTTTAAGATCCAAAACTCTTTGTCATTGACCTTATGGACTTCTTCAGCCATTATCTATTCTAAAATAATTATCTTCTGTTTCTATAGATTTTATTATGGATCTTTCAATCTTAGATTTTTATGATTCTATATTTGTAATAGTAGATTTTTTTACCAAGATATTTTATTTTATACCATATATAAAATCTATCACAAGTGAAGAAATGCCTAAGCTTTTTCTTGATAACATTTATCTCTATTATGGATTGCTTAAAGATATTACATCACATAGAAAAACTCAATTTATATAAAGATTACAGTGAATCCTTTTTAAAATATTAAAGGTGAATATAAAGCTCTCTTTGGCTTTTCATTCTTAAATTGATGGATAAATAAAATGGATAAATCAAATTTTGGAGCAATATTTGAGGTGTATCATCAATTATCATCAAGATGATTAAACAACTCTTTTGTCATTGGTAGAGTTTGTATACAATAATTATGTATATTTTTCTATTCAAAAAATACCTTTCTTTGCCAATTATAGTTATCATCCATGACTTAGTACTTTTGACTTTTCAAAAGTTGATAATGCTACGAGAGAAGATTTGGAAAATTGTTTGTCAAAGCTATATGCAACAATGAAGGCATAGTTAAAAGAAGCTCTAGAATAACAAATAATCAATGTAGATGCCTATTTTAAGAAACAACCACAATTCAACATAGGTGACAAGATATAATTACTTCATTGCAATATCAAGATTACTTATCTTTATGACAAGTTAGACTATTCTAGGCTTAGTCTTTATTCTATTAGTGAACACATCAATCTTGTTGTTTATTAATTATATCTATCAAAATATATGAAAATTTCATCTTATATTCTATATATCTCTTCTTGAGCCATATAAGACAATGAATATCATGAAAAGAAGACAAATGCCACTTCCTCCTATAAAAGTGGATAATAATCAAAAGTTTGAAGCGCAAGAAGTTTTAGATTTAAAGAAACACTAAAATAGATTAGAATATCTTGTTCATTGGTACTAAAATAAATTAAAATATCTTGTTTCATTAGAAGTAGAAATGACTCTTGATGATATTCTGAATGTTTTATTTGAAAAAAGTTACAAAGGCCTCAATAATGATTAAATAATAAAATGATCTTTCTACCTTGATATGGGATACTATCTATAGCTAAGAGGACCTATCAATCATCTTCAAAGAAAACAAAGATCAAAATATGTGGCAAATATAATTTGTTGCATCTTGGATTTTTTCAATATGTAATGACCATTCTTTATGCAATTCATCCCTAAAAGAGGAGGTAATGTCATGAACTTACATATTTATTCTAATATTTATCTATATGATTAAGTAGAAGTAGATAAAAGTATATTTATTTTATAATATTTTTTAGAGAAGCTTCTTAAAAGCTTCACATATACTACTTTGACTTTATATATATTTGTAGTTAATTTAATAGATTAGAAACTTGATCAATAAATTAATCACATATTGGTAGCTTATGAAATAAGCTAAATATGTGGCGCGTATATAGAAAACTTGCCTTGCAAGTTAAGATACATGTCTTGCAAAGTCAACATGTTTTGGAGATCCAATAGGACATCACCACGTAGCTCCTAGTTAAGAGTATATATAGAGGTAAGAATAAAGCCTTCTTCATTCTTTTCAATGCCTTTTTAGTCTCTAGTCTTGTCTTAAGATTTTTTAAGTCTTATTGTCTTTGGCAATAGCCATTCTAATTTAATACTATATCAATTTTGAATAATTTTTTAATCTTTTTAAGTAACATAAGAATGTATTGACATTTTAATTCTTTGATATTCATGTCCTTTATACATAATCCTATAACTAATGTTGTCACATTTGAACAATGACAAGTAAAGCAAGAAGTTTAATAAATATTAGAATTTGAAGAGCAAGAAAGTAGTGTTGGTTGTTATTCCTTATAAATTTACTTTTACTTGAAACTAAAATAGTTTCTCAATTTCATTGATAATATTGAGATGATCAAAAGTAAGGGTGTATTAGATATTATTGTTGTCTTGATGAATGACCAATTTTTCATGAAGACATAGGAGTGTATTTGTAATGGTCTTGAATACCTCAAATTTATGGCCAATGGCTCATTATGATATACTAACGTATTGGAATTAGAATTAGCCTTATTCAATAAAATAATTGAGTATTTATTCTTATATATTTTTCCTACTCATCAATAGTTTGATTGTAAAAGATACAAGTATTAAAGGAGGAGATGAATTTCTAATCTTTGATGCTAAAGAAGAAGAATTGGATGATAATATAGTATAGAACAACTGCCTACAATATTATTTAATTATTTCCTATCCACTATTCTAATATAGTACTATAATGATGCAGATTATTTATGTGACTAAGTTTATGTGCCACCCCATATTACCACACTTGCCAAATTCATTATTCATGTCATATATATTGGAAGTAATCATTCTTATTGATTTAAAAATTTATTTATTTTTTCTTCTTTGCAATATTTTTGACTCCATTATTAAGACTTATTTCCAAAAAAATATTATATTTATAATTTAATTATTATAGGTTTTCAACATCATGCAATATGTAATCAAATGTCAATTCTTTATCTTCAATTCATTATTCCATCTCCACTATTAAATTGTTCCATCTCCTCTATTAAAGGAGACTTTGAAAGTTGCCAACATCAAACCAGATCAATGCTCTGCACTGCAATATTAAACAAAATCAGTGCATCGAAACACATCGAAACACCCCTCATAGGCCAAAGGTTCAATACTCATGCAGACCATGAACTTGATTTACAGCTACGATTTACTCAGTGTCGGTCACTATACGCCAGTAGTTCTGATGAAACCCCTGACGGTGATGAAAATAAAAGTTTCATGATCCGCACAACAGCCACAACATATCAAGCAACAATGTAGATCCTAAATTCCTGAGTTCTCTTAGCACTGCGGCAGATAAATATATGTGGAAGAGTCCTCAACACACCCTTGTTATCTGAGAGTAAAGGGAAACTGATCAAGAAAGTGGATTACGCCCACTCAAGGAAACAATCAATAAAGGCACCGTAAATCAGCATCACACATTCATCTAGGGGTCGTGAGCTTAGACCCAACGACGTTGGGCTTATTATACTTGGTCACATGGACGGAGTAAATGGGGTTTGCGGTGCGGCCGAATTCACATACAATAGCATGCTGGACTCTCGGTTTGAAGTCGACGACTGCCGGAGCATGAGAACCTGATGATCGACCGATCAGGTGCAACTCTTGGCCTTGTTGACTTGTGCGGTCCACAGAGCCGATGCTGGGGCAGTGTCGAATGGATTGGACAATACGTCATTTGTGATGTAGACCTGCCCTACGTTTCGAGTCTTGGCCGTTCCTACTGCTTGCGTGACCGCTGTTGCGTTGTTGGGGGCGGTGTGGAGGATATTCCAAAACCGAGAAGAGTCGTATTTGTTTACCCATGACGGAACAGCGCTCGCATAGGCACTGGTGTATTGGGCGAATGTATCTGATGCCAGATGGAACATGTCAGTATTTGCAAACATGTTACACGTGGAGATGCATGAATTTTACAGCAGATAACTTGCTTTTCAAAGCGTGAGTCCGGAAGAAGATGATGCTGTGCCTCGGGACCCATGTTCTACATTCTTACACTAGGTCTTGCTTCGCACAATGACGGGCTCGACAACTACGTGCAAACCTGAACTTCCGTCAAAGACAACGCGTCAAAGCAGGACACAAGTGTGTGACACTAACCATCATCGTACACCATGTGCTCGGCATCCACTTGTCTGATGCACATGCAAAAAACACATATTACAAGTGCCGTGATGGACTTACTTTCGAAATTCACGTAATTGTCGATGTGGGTGCTGGTGAGATAGCACTCAGGGCCGTAAACACCCCAATTCAGCACGGTGTACCCCAACCCTGCCTTGGATTTCACTCGAGTGTCGTAGGACTTGTAAACACTTGTTTTGGTGCAGTCGGTAGATCCTTCATCAAGGAATATGCCATCGACATTGTAGAAGGAGTAGTACTTGTCGATATCTGCCAGCACTAGAGCAGAGTCTCGGTTACCGTAGTTGGTGGATACATAGCCTAACACGATCTTGACCGTGGAACTGCCCGCCTTCACTGTGTTGACGAGGTTAACATAGTCGGCGTTAGAGGCGGTGCCCGGGCCACTGGCGGGGTTGATGATTACCAATGTGGCTCCGGTTTTGAACACATCCCAAGCACAACCAGCAGTACCGCTGCAAGGATAGACGTAGGAAGGTACATATATCTCCTGCTGGGTATGCGCGCCCAAACCGGTGCTTGCAAAACTAGCAACAAGTATCAGCGTCATAACCGACGCGAGGGTCGCACGTGGCCGCATTGCCGCCTGCGTGCAGAAATTAGAACAAGCGATATTGTGAGGACATGTCACCAAATTCGCAGAAAAGCAGTAACTTAAGATTAAATCCCATTTTGTGAATTCATTGACTCTTGACCATACCAACCTCTACGCAATGGTATCCTCCATCGGAGAACCCCTGAAAGCATTGAGTATTCTGCTGTCGATACCACAAGGGTCACCAGTAGGATGACCGAATGCCCGCCCCATAGACTCAGTTCTAGAATTATCGTTGCAACAAATCCAAATGATCGGCTGTCTGAACTTGATCAAATGTGGCTCTAAGCTGTCAAACCAGCATCTAATCAGCGCTCTCATAACTCTACTAGCTCTAGTTCATTCAGAGCTTGCAGAAAACAGGCAACACACAGAGTAGTTGGTTGAGGAATTCGAAGTGTCGCAAAAACATTACAAAGCAGTTGGAGGGTGAAACGTTCCCTGTTGAGCTGTCCATGCTTGAAAACTCTCGGATCATGCCAGGGGACAGATGATATTGATGGTGTGGAAATGGGTGTTTCGAAGTTCGGACAGGACTCACCCTTTATTGTCACATCCGTGTAGTAAAGAGCAGCTTCAACATAGATTTAGTGATGTAGGCGAGTACTAAACTTGGGCGAGAGATCAGATAATCCAAGTTGTGTCGATGTGTATGACGCGGAGAGGAATGTTTGACTTTCCATAGTTGGCAAGACAAGAATGATATGTGCTATATTTTTCTGTTTGCTTCATGTGACTGGTCAGTTGCTACCTCTTACATTAATAAATGCAAGGTGACACAGTAGTGGTAGGATAATCTCAACTCTACACTCATGTGACTAGTGGGCACTGCCTCACAAAATGCACGTGGACTTGGATTAGATATGAGGCTAATTAGAAACGATTGACCTCAAACACGTTTGTGTTACGAATTGCAACCTCCAAAGATTTATCATTTTCATAATTTGTCAACAATACTGATATTATTGCTACACTTAGACTGTAGCCAACACCATTTCTCTCAAACAATACTGATTCAATTAATAATTCGTATTGCTTAGACTGATATTAAGATAACATGAAGAAAGGTTTGACCTCAAATACCAAGGCATCTCAACCGCATATACCAAATCCGACTTCACCAAATATACATTCCCATGTGCAGAATGTCTTATAAAAAAAACACATTGAACAGCGAACAATAGAAACATATAATCAAATTAGATACCCATAGACAGTGCTTGGTTAATATAGGCAGTGTCAAATCAGCATGAAACTGTGGAGCGTGACGAATCGTTCTAGTTCATGAGGTGAATGAATGGAACATGGCTGACACGGCCGTGTGTGAAGAATCACATTTCAATGAGGCTCTCAAGAAACCACAAACTTGTAAAAACTTCACTACGTGGCTGCGGATTTTTGGCATGTTTGAGGCATCACCTGTAAGTTCATTATATTCTGACTGACAAATCTCCGCATGCACAACAAGGTGCGCCATTGTCCTGTTAAACAATACATTTACGTAGTTCTCTGCTGGCAAGGTGCCATAAGCAGCTGAGCCCTGATGCACCCAGCTTGCGGCAGGTAAGTTGAGCAATCATTAAAGGAGAAACAAGACGTGGGAAGGAGCACCGTTACCGATTTACCAATAGTTTGAGCAATAAAATAATACTTCACAGCCTAGTTTCTGAAATTGCAGTATAACATGTTATATTTTAGGAATGCGGCATGAGTATCGTGCATTTAATGAAGAGGGCTTTTTGGAAACTCATTGGTTTGACGCTGGGAAAGGCCTTTGTTATCATAGTTATAATACAAGACAAAGGCTTGAAAAGTGGATGACAACATTGCAACGTTTTAAAAACAGCACACCAATATGTTTTAATTTATATTTATTTATTAAAATAATATAGACATCCATCATACTAAGTTTGTAATATTATCTATATTAATAGAGGTTTAGATAGATTAGATTTTTTGTAATCTAGATACAATAGAAAGAAAGTGTTGATTGAAATAATATTGTCTTTCTTGCAGTAACGATTACTTTTATTTGATGTATTGGTGATAATATCTATAGAATACAATTTGAAATTTGAACAATGAAATATTCAAATGTCTTTTTTATATAGAAAGTAAGAATAAAATACTTGTATATACTAAGATAAATTGTAAAATAATCTAAAAGAAGAAGTATTATAAAGCATCAAAATAGAGATTTAGTTATCTAAAACACATTGTGATTTCTAATAACATGTTTGGTGTAAAATTAAAAAGAAGAAGAACATCAAATAATTTTGAATGTCACATTTATTTTTAACTTAATTTAGTGGACAAACATATTATAAGTAGGTAAAAATATGTGAAGTAAATATTATCTTTCTTAAAAAGTTGTAAGATTTTTACTAAATTTAGACTAAATCTTGATACTCAAATAATTATGCCATGTGATTACTAAAACTTGATGTAAATTAAAATAAATTCCCACTAGTTGGAAGTCTATTCTAATTCACAACAATTTCTTTTCTTATAACTTGGTAATATAGAAATTCTACACTAAGTTCTTAAAAAGGCTCCTTCTAGCTTTTTAAACTATCATTTTTGGCATTAAAATAATTCATAATTAACCATGCATATCATATAAATAAATCCTTTGCAATATTATCTCAATAATTTTTTTGTAATTGCTTAATCTTATTCAATTAATAGTATGTAAGAAAATAGAAGGTTGGAAATTATGTCTTTATTCACAAATTCTTCTAACAATCAATATCCTTTTGTATTGATAACAATCTTCAAGCTAGAGTGCAGTTAGAGTCCCAACAATATTTTTGAGTTTCAAATGTCATAGACATCTTCACTAAAGCAATAGCCTAGTACTCACCTCAGAGCTATTTTTGAACTATCAATGATTCCCTTACAATTAAAAAACTTTGAATATTAAATTACTTGTTGACATAAAAAATGCTATCTTATTAAATAATATACACTACGACTAGTTATCTCAATCCACAATTGTTCTATTCCTACCAAGCCTTTATTACCTTGGTTTCAAAAAGACTTAATTGTTGTTATCAATTGTTTATGGTGGAAGGAAAGAAAAGTTGGTTGTAAATCATTAAATTAACTCATTAATGTATTTAAATACAAAAAAATACTTATGGTACTTTAAATCACTAGTTTAGAGAATTAATATAAGAATTCTGAAATAAATAGCAACTAATAGAATTGCAATGGCTAGAATAGATTTCTTGCAATTTTTATAGGAAAAGAATTCTAAAATAAATAGTCCCTCTTAAATTTAGCTAATATAAATCTTAATTTGATAGTATTAGTTTTTAATACTATTAAAATATTTAAATTAAGTTAGAAGTGGAGGCAAAATCTTTAATTCAAAATATTCAATGAGAAATTAGAAAAAAAAGAAACAAAAGAAAAAAGAATTTGAAGAAAGAAGAGAAGGAAAAATAAATAAATAAATAAATAAATAAAATCATCTTATTTGCTAGAATTCCTATAATAAGAGTGAAATTCCATAATTTTAAGAAAGAACTACCATGGTCTACCAAAGTATGCCTTAGATTATTATTATTATTATTATTATTATTATTTATTGGATGAAAAGTCCAGCTCTAATTGCAATGGTTTTTTTTCTCTCTTTATGTTGGTTTTTGTAAGCAAAAAAGTAATGCTTTGGCTTGAAGTGACCATTGTGGTTTCACTATTCTATATTTTTTTCATCAATGGTGCTTGTTGAGTGACGATTGTTAGAATAGTTTAGTTGAATATTATAAAGATAGAGTTTGGCGGTTATTGGGCATGGAGGAACATTAACATTTTTTTCTATTCCTATTGAATTGTCATATCTTTTTAGATTGTATGCTAGTTGAAGTTGTTTTAAAGACTAAGTTCATCTTTTTTTCCTCTTGTTCTAGTGTTGGCAGTCATGTAGGGCATTGCCTTTAGTTCCAAGTCATGTTGTCATAGTAATTAATGTAGTGTGTAGAAGAAGATTCTTATCTTTGTCAAACTTTGTGGATCTCTTTTAGATATTCAATAAAAGGTTGTGTATTGCTAAAATGTAATAAAGGATTTAATAGTGCCATATTCTAGCAATTGGATTGGGAGATCTTATTATTGCTACATTGAAGAATTTAAGCATATACAATTAAAGCCACTAGGTATCAACATTCACAGTAGGAGATAAGAATTGTGTAGATCAAAGTGTATTTTAAGACAATTGGATGTATTAAATAGAAGATAGAATGAAAAATAAATTTAGGAAATAATGTTCATGAGCTTGCAAAGTATATTTGGCATAAAATTGATCTATCAAGGTAGCCATCCTAAAATTATAGTGGCAATGCAATGTATTTTTTTTTTTTTGAGTATTCATACTTAAGATGGTTAAATCAACTATGAGTAATTCAAAATTCATTTAAGTATAATTGAAGTTACAATTGCAACTTTAAGCATTGATGATATAATCAATTGTATATGAAGACAATGATAAAGAATAACAATGTTGTAATAATTAGATTAGATACTTAATCAAAAATTGAAATTTAATTGCTATAAGTAGTCTTCTATTTCCAGTATATTGAAATCTTTAATATGACTATTGAATCGCCATGAATTTTATACACACAACATGATTCCATCTCAATGATAGTATTTTAGATTTTTATAATATATGAAATAAAGATCTGATTTGTTAATATAGTACTAGGTAATTTACGGAAGGAATTTGTATCAAGAAACATCATTATAACTAAAGAAGAACATATGAACAAGTTGGACTAAATAAAATTCCAATACAAGATTGATTCAATTTCCATAGCATCTTTTACAATAGCTAATCAACCAATGATCATCTATAGTTAAGATCAACCTTTAACATTATATTATTTAGTAAGTGATGGCTTCAAAGGTGCAACTTTTGTATTTAGTCCCTCTTTTAGAAATTTGCTTAAAATTTTTGTCAAAAGAAATTATAATTAATTGTAACCAGTTAATGTTGTTCTAGTATTTGTGCATTGTATAGGTCATCAAATTATTTCATTAGTTGTTTTAAGACAAAAGAATGCATGTAAAGTACCAAAATTATAATTTTTAGGTAAAGATGTGCTTAGAAGATGTTAAATAAAGGAGAATAATATTAGTGGAGAAGAAATGGAGTCTTAGTGAGTCTTGAAAGCAAGTATCTTAATTGATTTAATATTTTTTTATTTATTATTGAATATTGAGGAATATTTACTAAAATAAATATTATATTGGCCTTCTATCTATACATATTATTTATAAGAAAAAAATATAAATTTTAGTTAGTAGTTAGAAGAAGCATGAGAAAGAACCTCGTATCTTTTTAGTTAGTTATATAGAAAGTAGGATTTATAGTAGATTTAAATTTATTTTATTACTATAAAAATCATCAAGATAGGAAATTATATTTTTAAACTAGTATTAATAATATAGAACCATTATAGGAATTTTATAATTTATTTAGAATTTATTTAGATTTTTTTAGGAATTTTTAGAGTAATTTCCAAGACTTTGGTAAAAATGAGTTTTATCACCTTGGGAGCTATTATGAAGATATGAAGCAAGATTCGAAGGCCATGCAAGGTTCTTAGGCTAATATGGTATTTTTAAATACCAATTTGAAGTTAAAAATGCAAAAAAATAAATTTTATTAGTAGAAAATAGGAGGACTAGCAGCTAGTTTAGTCTTTGTAAGAAGGGAGGTGTACAAATTCCATATGGATTGTAGCACCTTGGATATAGATAGGAAGATAAGACTAAAGTCTCAAGGCCTCTTTAGACAACCTATATACACTACTTGTGAGCCTTGGTGAGGTTCGAATGCTTGATCTCTCAAGCAAGTTACTCTTAAAGTAAAAATTATTTACTTAATTTTTTATTTATTTATTCGTTATTTTTCAAACCTTCATAACTTATTCATCGTAACTCGGATTTATATGTTTTTTATACCATTGAAAAGATAAAAAATTAAATTTATAAAAATATAATTTTTAATTTATAAAATATAATTTTTTATTGAATAAAAACTAAGTGAACAGACTGTGACTAGTTTTGTAGTGTATAATTATTTGATTGCACTTGTTCTACTTATTTTTTATTTTACTTCCTTTGTTCTTGTTCTTGTTTTTTTTACTTTCACTTCACACCACCTATTATAAGTAAGTCTTAATTGAGGCCATCTTGTAATTGGATTAAAGAGTAAATTTTACACTCATGTATTAATATGAAAAAGTTAGTAGGTTAATATAAAGAATTAGCAATTAGATAATAAAGATTGATTGAATATATTGCAAGCCTCTTTATTTAGAAAATTAAGTAATTGGGGCGAATAGAAGTTTCCAGAATGAAAGCCGTTACAAGAATATTTTTACATAAGAGTGAGATTTTAGCTTGATTGAATTTATAATTATTAGATGAATTTATTAAACAAAGATGAATTAAATTAAAATTAGATAAAAACCTTCGAATGAACTTAAGTTATATGTATATGATAAATTATGGATGAATATTACTTAGAATTGGATGGATTTTTGTTTATAGATGAAAAATTATTCTTAGATGAAAATTTGCCTTAGATAAATTTTTAATTTTTAATGGAAATTAATACTAGATGAAAATTAAAAATTAAATATGCATGAATTAAAACTTGACTCATATAAAAAATTATCTTTAAAGTATGTGGTTTGTGAATATTTAAATAATTTGTGTTGTTGATTTGGAGTATTAGAGTAGAAATTTAATTAGTTAGAGAAGTTAATATTTTTGGCAAGAAGTGGAAATAATTTTTATTAGATCTTTTTATAAGTTAAGTAGTGGTTATGAATTAGAATAAATCACTTATTATGATGGTTATTTTATTCCACAATTGAAATATTATGAGACTTCTTAGACCATAAAGCACACATTAATTAAAAATTATTAGATTAATTAGATAATTAAATTATTATAAATTATAATAGACTTCCAACTAGTAGGAATTTATTTTAGTTTTTATTAAAGTTGAATCAAGGCTATCATTTATTGTTAGCAAGGCTGCAATTATTGACACTTCATGATTGAAAATCAAGAGCATTGGAAGCCATGAAATAATACAATACTTTCCTTTTGTGCAATTCATCTACATTATAGTCCTTACCAAGGTTGTTTTAAATATTATTGCAAAACCTCTAAGATAAAAAAAAATCTAAAGAATCAAATCATGTCTTTTAAATATAAGCCAATATTATTAGTTATAATTAATTCTAAACTATATTGTATCTAATACAACAAGGTAATGAGAGCCAAAAAAAATTAATTAAAAAAAAAAGGCTAATCAACATCTTTGTAAACCTGCAATACTCTACAATATTATTAAGCAACAAACTAATCTAAAGTTGAGGTTTCAGATTTTTGTTCCTACATAATGTTATCAAAAAGAATAGCCAAGAAGGTCCTTATATTGTAGCTTAGAATTAAATAGTATTAGATTAAAATATAGATAAATTTGAATCTGAAGATATATAGAGCAAGAAAAAAAAAAAAAAAAAAAAAAAAAAAAAACAACAACAACAACAACAACAACAACAACAATAACAACACTCTATTGTGTTGCAATCATATACAACAAATTTCTACAAGAATAAAATTATAAAAAAAAATCTCGACCACCATAATTTAAATTGCAATAATAATCAACTACATGATACAGATATATATTATAAAAAAACTTCCTAGAAGCTTCTTAGATGTAGCTTCATATTTATACATGTCTATAGGTGATTTATAGGTTAAAACTTGGTTAATAAGTTAGCCATATGTTGCACATATCAATAGGTTGTCATACAATCTAACGATTTGTCACACATATAAAAAACTTATCTTGTAAATTAAGACATGTGTCTCACAAATTAGACACATGTTAGAGGTCCTCTAGAACGTTGCTATGTAGTCGTGTGATAATACAATTATATGATGAAAAAATAAAAATATAGATGTTATTATAGAAGAGCCTAGCAAAAAGATGTGGTAGAAAAATAATGATAAATAATAAAAAGATAGTAAAAAATTTAGTCTTAATGCTGTCTTTTGTAGAAGAAATTTTTATTTATTTTGTAGAAATATAAATAAGCCAAATCAAAGTAAATAAGATAAGAAATTAATATAGGTATTTTTAAAAAAAAGTTAGCAATAGATAAAAGAAAAACCTACATAAAATTACTAAAATTTGATATCTAAAGAAGACTATTTATTAACTTGGATCAAAATCAGACCCTAAGGCACAAAACTATGCACCTACAACAACTTCAAGGATCTTTTGTAAATCAAAGAATGGAATTTGAAAGCAAACTTGAAGAAATATTTTTGAGAATTAGTTTCATATCATTTGAATTAACATTGAAAGTTTCAAGAATTTTCAAAATTAGTAATATTCTGAGTAGATTTAAATTTTGAGAAATAAAAATATATTTACAAATTTAAATATTTCTTGAAAATTATGGCATATGTACAAGTGAAATCTGGATAAATTATTATTGTGATTGTTGTTACTATATATGCAAAATTTGAGATCAATTGAATAGTTAGATTGAAGCATATGAAGGTTTTTGTAGGTTAGGTTTCAAAAATTTGAGATTTAGGATCAACAAGTGATTTTGTAGCTCTTAAGTAGATAGTATATATAGAGTCAAGAGTAAAGCATTCTTAACTCTTATCAATTCTTTTCTTGCTTCTAGTCTAGTTTCAAGGATCTGTAATTTTTATGTCTTTTTTCATTAACCATTCTAATTTTTTTCAATACATATATTTTCTTATTTCTATTTTGTTATCTTATTTTAAGAAAAATCTTACTTATTTTTTTTTCTTCATTGAATTTTTGTCTTTGATACTAGAAAGAGCTTCAATGCAACTATTGACAAACTTCAACCAACACAAGAATTTGTATTAAAATGATGATGTTGACTACTAAATCTTGAATAGCCTTGCAACTACAATGAAGAGAAAAATGAAATGGTACAAATAATTTCAACTTGGATTTGAATTAGGAAGCGTCATAATTTAAAATCCAACCACTATTTTTTTTTATTGTACCACCAATGATATAGAAGAAGAATCAGCAATAATTTCAAATCTCTATGTATCAAAGATTCTGCAACCAACAATTAAAATAAAAATAGAACCACAATAGAGAAGGTAAAAAAAACTAAAAGCTACACAAAGCTTCTTGCATTTTTTTCAATCACACCATAATATTAGCTCACTATAGCCATTGTAACATAGTCCAATATACCAAAGAATGTAAGAGCATGAGCTCTCTATTCAAATTGCAACAAAAAAACAAGGAAAAGAATAATTAGAACAATCTAAATCTGATCTTTCCATTATTATTATTTAAAATTGAAGAGAGTAAATATTAGAAGAGCAAAATAAACTTCAAACTAAAATCTATCAAAAATAATAGAGCTCTTATAACTATTTAAAATATATATATATATATAAAAAAAAAAAAAAAAAAAAAAAATCCATAGCCCTAGATTCTTTATTGAAGAAAAGAAGTCTAAAAGCTACAAACACTTAATATCAAGAAGGATTGTACTCTAAGAGAAGTGTGGAGAAAGATAATTCTTACTTCCAACATCCTTTACTTATAAGTAGTGGTTTCCTTACCAACGAGGCAACTTCCATCCTTTTGATATTACATCCATTTCTACTTCATCCAATTAAATCTTATGTCCCATCATACTAACTTCTTTTAACTCTTTGCTACCTTTTGACTACTAGCAACATACTATGTTTAATCTCTATATAGTTGTAAGTAAGCAAGTACTTGCCGATCTTCAATATTCTCACTTTACTAATTTTCAAAAGGCTCTCAATCCTAATCTTTGTATTAACTCGTAATGTCTATCCTTCACTACTGCCTTTGTAAGCACATCTACAAGCATGTCATTTGTAGCATAATAATTCATACCTATTATTCCATCTTCAATCTTTTCTTGTATGAAATGATACTGAATATCAATGTGCTTGGTGCTTGAATGGTGTATTTTTATTTTTATTTTTTGATTCTTGGTAAATGCAAGACATCCTTGATTGTCACACATAATTAGAGTTGCTTCTAACTGCACTAGTCTAATGTCTTCTAAGAGTTGTCTTATCCAACACGCCTCTATTGTACAATAACTTGCTGCCATGTACTTTGCTTCCATCGATGATCTTGCAATAGTAGATTGTCTCTTGCAATTCCATGAAACAGCTCTTAATCTAATGAAGAAAATATATCCTATTATGGATCTTCTATCATTTGCATCTCTAGCCCAAACAACATCACAATAACCTTGCAAATCAATGTTCTTACTATCGAGGCACAATTTGAAGTCTATTGTACCTTTTAAGTACCTCAATATCTTCTTTACTGTTGTCCAATGCAATGGTCCAGTCTTAGACATGTGTTAGCTTGTACCACACCCATTGCATCTCTTTTAGTCCTAAATATCCACTTACAACCAACACTAGATCAATTTGTTGAAAGAGGTATCAATTTCCATGTACCATTGTCCATAAAAGATTGGTACTCTTCTTCCATAGTCTTCTTCTAGTTGATTTCATCTTCACACTTCATAGTATCGTACAAAGACAATGGATCAACAAGAAGAGCAATATTTGCATATTCTTCACTTATTTGAGAGAAGATGTGATCCTTCCACCATTCACCACATTGCCTTCTTTTTCTCAAAGGATATCTTCTTTCAATTGTAGAAGAACATTCACCTTGTTATACTCCATGTTCTTTTCCAATCTTCTTTTCTCTTAAATCTTATCATTTCTCATTCAATAGTTGGTACTCTTCATCATTATCATCATTCCAATCTTCAACATAGCCAAGGTTTTGAGCATAAAGCATGCTCCTTGCCATCTCTACAATGGTTCGATTTGCCCTTTCAGCAACACCATTTTGTTGTGGAATGTATGAAATTATGGTTTGTATAGCAATTCCTTCATTCTTCAAATAAACATCAAATTGCTTAGACATATTCACATAATATGGCCCTTTATTGTTTAATGAATGCATCCTTCATATGCAAGTTTTTTTGTATTTTGGCTTATATTGCCAAGATCTAAGTCACTTACCATAGACTTAAGTTCTCTCATGCTCTTCACATTCAAATGGCCAAAGCGACAATGTCATATATTCAACTTGTCTTGATTTGATGTAAACTCAGCAAATGTGGCTACGTCCACTCCATTCACCTTCTTACAAATGAGGTAGTATAAATTTCTCTCTTTCAAGCCTTTGAAGACCTTGTCTCCACTCAATGTTCTTACAAAACATCCATTCATATCAAATTAAATTTTAAAACCTTTTATTATTAGTTTACTCACCAAAAGTAAGTTTTGCTTCATTTTAGACACATGTAGGACGTTTTTGAATCTCATCCTATTGGTTTGTCCATTCACAACCACCTCTACCATAATAGAACCAATTCCAATGGCTTCACATGTGCCACTATCTGCCAACACCATATTTGATGTTGGAATAGCCTCATAAGTGTCAAATAAACACTTATAAGATGTCATATACTTGGAACAACCTGAATCTATAATCTAACTTGACATGGCAGCCATAGAGGTCCCATTTGTTGCCGTGAATGCATAATCTTATCTTTCAAACTTATCTTGTACACTATTTGCATTCTCCTTCTCCATCTTTTTATCTTTATAGTAATTTCGAGCAAAATGGCCTATTTTGCCACAAATGAAGTAAGATTTGATATTACCTCATTGATTTGGATAGTTGCCCTTGCCTTGATGTGAGTAGAGTGCTAAATCTTCACTTTGAGGCTCATTTTCTTTCTTCTTGGTTACTTAATGGACAAGTCTTGAAGTCACATAGTCCATTGTAAGTTCTTTTAGCTTAATGGACTCTAATGCCACAATAAAGTAGTTGTAGGATTCGGGAAGGTTCATTAGTAAGGTTATGACAATATCACTTTCTTCTAAAGGCTTATCAACAATTGCTAGTTGGTTTGCAAGAGCCTTTATCTTATTGACATGAGTCAAGAGGTCTTCACCTTCTTCCATCTTGCAAGTGAAGAACTTCCTCCTTTTATAGATGATGTTGGATAAGTTCTTGCTCTCATAGATGTTGCAAAGAATCTTCTATGCTTCCGCTGATTCTTTGCAAGAGATAATGTGGGAGAATTTGGCTTCATCAACATTGGTTGTAATCAATCCAAAAGCCTTCTTTTTATGATGTTTGAATTCTTTCTTTTCCTTCATATCAGCATCTATGCTTGAAGCCTCTTCACTTTCATCTAAAATATCCCAAAGATCCAAAGATGCCAACAAAAGCTCCATTTTTACCTTCCAATAGTAGAAATTCTCACCTCTAAACTTCTCAATAACTCTCAATCCTTCACCTTCACTTAAAGCCATGTCTAAGAAAGATTTGTATCAAAAAATATTGTAAGAAGAAGTCCTAATTCTTTCAAAATCAGCAAGAAAGTTTTGCTACTTTAAAATCGTAGAATTCTTCTTTGTGAACAAACTAGTATTCTTACTCTCAAAAAAACTCTCAACTTCACTTTTAAGACTTCTCATAAGTTTGATGACCTATCTAAGTATCTCAAATCTGATTTGCCACTCAAAAATCACTCTTATGCTCGCAAATCACCTCTATACACCATAACAGGCCTTTAAAGCACAATCAACAAGTTTAGGACATGAAACTATAAAGTTAAACCACCAACGATCTATCTCAGAAATAGCACAATGCAAGTGTTCTATAACTTTGCTTTAAGATGGAAAATCAAACAGTAACACCAAAATGCTCTTAACCTCAAGTAAGAGCAAATCAAGATCTAGATCTAGATCTGAATCTGAAAGTTAGGTATCTCTAAATTCTAACATCAGCAACAACAATTTGATCTAATTCACACATCAACAACTACTTCAAAGAACTTCAAAACACTCAAGCAAATGTGAGTGGGCCCATAATCTATTGAAGAAAAGAAGTCTAAAAGCTACAAACACTTAGCATTAGCAAGGATTGTACTTTAAGAGAAGTGTGGAGAAAGATAATTCTTACTTCCAACACTCTTTACTTATAAGTGGTGGTTTCCTTACCAACGAGGTAACTTCCATTCTTTTGATATTACATCCATTTCTATTTCATCCAACTAAATCCTAGGTGCCACCATACTAACTTCCTTTAACTCTTTACTACCTTTTGGTTATTAGCAACATACTATGCTTAATCTCTATGTGGTTGTAACTAAGCAAGTACTTGCTGATCTTCAACATTCTTATCAATGTTAATTCTTCAAAGGTGAGTATAGCTACATGATATACTATATGTTATATGGTCTTTAAATATAACATTATATTTGTCTCTATATCTAATACAATATCTAGTATAGAATCTATATCCATACCTAATATGGTATTTGACTCCATATAATATTAAAATTTTGACTATTTTAGAATTTGTTTTTCTTACTTTAAAGATATTTATAAGGATGATAAATTAATGTATCTAAGATCCCTTTTAAATTGAGAATTTCTACTAGATTTTTTTATTCTAATTGTATTTTCTCTACTAATACTACTTTGCCTTTATCTAGAATCTTCTAAACTAACCTTTATCTAATAGTTACAAATTAGCACTCTAAATGCAACTTTTTTTTCTAAAACAAGAAGTACGTCAATTTGGTGACTTATATTTGATCTAAAAAAATTATTTTTAAAAATTTGCACTAAAATCAACTTAAAATTAGATATTTAGGCTATAAGTTCTTTAGTCTTTATGAGTATATATAAAACCTTCTTGGTAGTTATAATACATAGAGGCAAGAATGAAGTCATCTTTATTCTTATCAATGTCTTTTTTATATTCTAATCTTGATTCAAGCCTCTATAGTTTCTTTATAATTAACATCAGCCATTCTAATTCTTTATTATTTTATATCTAATTCTTCTTTTTTTACTTTCTTCCTTCTTTAATAAGGAATGAATGTATTATTTTTTTAATTGAATTTAAATTCACATGTTTAATAATTTGATAAGACAAACATATATAATATCAAAGCTTAATCTTCTTCAAGAAGAAAATATTACTTTTTTTCTTTTAAAAATATCAAAGTACTTTAAAAATTATAAATTATCTTCTATTGAGCCAATAATATTTTTGCAATACTTCTTTATTTATTTTATTTTTTTGTGTAGAAATTTTCAAATCTTATAAATACATAAAATATAATAGAAATGAAGAATACTATAGTATAGTCATAAGAACAAATAAAAGATTTGATATTTACTATAAATATATTTTTTTAACAATGTCAATAAATATTGAAAGAATTTAATTATAAAGGCATAAAGATGATAAGTGTTTTTTCAATTTATACAATTTTTACAATTATTTAAAGATGATAAGTATTTTTTAAGATATTTATATAATTTTATATATTAGAAAATTGAAATTCATTATTTTTTAAAAATTAAATGATATTAGTTATAAACTTTAAGGATCCATCAATCAAATAAAATTTATTATTCAATTCCAATATCTTAACCATCTTAAATTTTATTTCTGTGATTATTTAAATTTATGATATAAAATAAATATAAAAATTAAATCATATCAAAACAATAATAGAATAAAAATAATTAGAATTGAATAAAAAATTAAAAATAAATTTATTTATTCTAAATTTAACTTAAATCTTTCAAATCAAATTTAGAAAAAATTAATTAGTAGATTTTTTTCAGTTCTTATCATTTTCAAAACAAAAAGATTCTATATTGGATAACTTTGATGAATTTTTAGTAGGATTTTACTGATGTATGCAAAATAAGATGCAAATTATAAAACATCAAATAATATTTTTATTTTTATCATATTTTTAATAATTATTAATTAAGAAACATAAGACTAATACTTCATGATTGTTTTTTTTTTATAACCTTCATCAACTATATATACTTTTTTTTCCAATGATTAATTAATTTTTTTTTTTTTTTTTATCACCCCTTTTATTGCAAAGTTTTTGTGTACTTGGAAGTATTGACCCAATTAATGAAATCACTACATCATTGTTAGTCTAATGATGTAGTGAAACCATATGAGACTCGAATTATGTTTATAGTTTTAGAAAATCAATTTTTCAACAAAAAAAACTATGATATTCCATAGCCATCACTCTACAGTACATATGCAATTTTGGATTAAGCCACTACCATCTTTTTTAAAATAATATATTCCTTCATATCTACTTATGTTGTTAATCCTCAAAATATTACTTGTTCTTAAAGGAAATGATTCTTGAATCTTAATTTTTTTTTTTTTTTTTTTTTTTTTTTTTTTCTACTTCCAAAACCTTTTATTCTTTCAAAAAATAAATGAAAGTGTATAGCAGTAAAACACATTGTTTTAGACATGAGCTTTGTGCATGAAGCAACAAAAAGTCATAATGGCTTTTCTAACTATTTCATTACTTACAAGTTCTTCAAATTCAATAGAATGGAAATCAATAGGTAAGAAAAGTCCTTCTTAACAATATTTAGAACTATATCTCTTTACAATTGCTTCATTAAAAGAATTTGGACTTAATATTTTTAAAAACCAAATATTACATATTTTTGGTTTTTGAAAATCCAAATATTATGGATTATTCAAAATATCACATCTTTAAATATCATCATTTAAATTTTATTACCCCTTTAAAGTTTTTGAAGTATCATTTGATATTTTGGTGATTTAAAAAAGTCAAAGAGCAATATACTATGGATTCATTGAAAGAAGACAATTAAGGCAAGCATTGCAATTTTTGATACCTCATCAACCTCTCTTATAATATTTGGATTTCAAAATCATCCACCTCGTAAGGTACATGATTTTGAAGTATCAAGTGATATTTTGAAATATAACATAATACTTTGAGATATCATCACTGTTAAAGTATCATCCAAAAATCTTAAGTTTGGATCTCTTTATTTAACCAATCTGCCCTTTCTGCACTTAATGTACTAAATAACACAAGAACCTCTAATTGTAGCAGTTATTTATTATTTCAATATCCAATCACTTCTTTATTGAGCTAAAAACAAGATACCGGCAACAAATTAGTCAGTAGCAAATCTATCCACTGAGATACAGCCTTCACTGCAATTGACTGTCAACTACAACATTAAAACTACTAGTCGACTAATTCATCGACAATCCAGAGATAAATCTACCAATAGCAAAATTAGCTAAAATTTATAAAATTAAAAAATATTAATTATAGTAGTTTAAATTAAAACTCTGTGGTTTTTTTCAATTATTTATTTACATATCATATATGATAATTAATTATAAAAATAATATAAAATATAATTTTTTTTTATGTTTATAAATATTAAGTTTTATTTGATTAGATTTGAATTAAGTAAATATTATACTTATATAATTAATATTAGATAATAAAATTAAATTATTTTAGAACATTTTTTCTCAAAATTTTGGTTTAATATATTTAATTTTAAGTGCTTAAAATTTGAGATCTTTTTTATTATGATAATTATATTTTTTATCATTTAGAAAATTTAATAATACCTATTATAGATTCAAAAATATTTATATGCATAAAATCTTATATATATATATATATATATATATATATATATATGTTTAATTAATTAAAAATTTAAGAATAAAATTTATTTAATGGTGCATATTTAATAACTTCTAATTTTTATTAATTTATTGGTTTTTATTGAATTTTATTAATTAATAGAGAAAACTAATAGAAGCCAAGTGACTAACAAATCCATGTTGCTATATGTGATTAGGCAAGATAAGGCTATATAGCCAATAGATCCATGAAATTATATGTGATTGGACAAATCAAGGCCACATGGCTACTTCAATAAGATTAATCAATTTAGATTGTAGAGCATTGATAAGAATAATTTTTATCATCACTTTAATATGCCACCACTTATGATTGATAATCTCTAATAATTAATATTTAAAAAATAGATAATATTAATTAATAGTAGAAACATTGTATATAAGTATATTATTATAAATAGTTTTTTAAAATTTTTATCTTTTATTTATTTTTATTTTTATATACTTCCTTAATTATCCTTTTTAAAATTTATTTCTTTGGCTCATAAATAAATAAAAAATTATTTTGTAATTATAATTCATATTTTTTTTTAAATCTATAATATCATTATTTTTTATAAAGATGTATTTTAATACTTTTATTCTTTTAATGAATTTCTATAATTCGTGCATTTAAAATTATAATTTTCTATTTTTAAAATATTTTTATGATATTTTTATTTACTTTATAAAAAAATAATATTAAAAGAAATTGATTTCTTAATAAATTAATTTAGTGATAGTATTACATATCTATTTTAGAAATTAAAGTACTAATATCATTTAAATAATTTCATTAAATTTTCATTAAATTTTCATTAAATTTTCTAAATATCTATAAGCTAATATTTTAATATAAAAATAGAATTTATTTTAAAATTAATATTATTTACTTTTCTAAATAAATTACATGGATTTATTCAAAATATTAATAAAATTATTTAATAATAGTATTTTTAAAATTCTTCTAAAAAACCATGTTTTTTCTTTAATAGCTATTAAGATACAATATAATTGGTATTACAATCTTAGAAGAAACTTTCAATACTTATTAATACTATTAGAAGTAAATACCATACTTAGTAGTATGTAAAATGTGTTGTTTGAAGGTAGTTATAAAAATCTCAATAATGATCAAATAAATAGGAAATCTTTGTACTTTAGTATAGAGCATTATCAATGGGTGAAGAGACCTATCAATGAATTGTATAAACAACAAGGATTAAAATTTGTTTTCAACATCATTCAATAGATATTAGATTATATCAACTTATGAAACAACTTAACTATTCATTGTGGAACTTATTGCTTAGAAAAGAGAGTAATGTAAAACATTTCAATACTACTTAAATAAATAAAATAATATACAAATAAATAAAAATATTGTAGAGAAATAATAACTTCTTTAAGAAGTGTTGAAGGATTTTTCTAAATATAGATGGAATATTTGTACTTCTATAAAAATATAATATTACTATTTTAATTTATTCCACAAGCTTTGTACTTTTAGAAAGTTGTATTGGAAGTACCTTAGAACTCAATAATTGGATCACAAGCTTTGTTACCTCTAAATAGAATCTATAAGTCCTTCTTTGTAGTTATTATATGTGGAAGTATGACATTATATGTGAGCCATCTTCAATCTTATCAATGTCTTTGTTGTCCTTAAGTCTTAGTTGAAGACTCTTTGGCAATAGCAATTTTGATTATTTTTTATCTTATATTTATCTCTTTTTTTCTTACTTTAAAATACATAAGTATATTATCTTTTGGATTTTGGCTAGATTGATGCTTTTTATAATTAGAATGAATTTGAAATTGAATAATATAAATAAGAGCAAGTCTAGAATCTTAGAAATGTTCCAAATATAGTCTATACTTTTTATTGAGAAAAATTATATAAACTAAAGACCAATGATTTACAATAAGATGGTATTAAAATAAAAGATATAAATTTAAGAATAAAATATATATATATATATATATCTATATATATATATATATATATAAATAAAATAAATAACTAATAACTAATTTATTTATTATAAAAAATATCATTTGTAAAATTTTTAGATAAAAAATTTGGATTGTTTCAAATTTTATAATATTAAATTTTTGCTGTATTCTTAAAGATATTAAAATTTTAAATATAGTTATTTTATTTTTAAAATAAAATATGAAAAAATTAAAATTAAAATATAAAATACTAAATAATTGAATATTATTTTTAATTTTTGATATAAGCTAAGGTCTTTGATTAAAAATAATATGACTTAAAAGTCCATGATAACAATAGATTTTTTCAAAAAAAGATTTAGTTAATTCTTCACCTATAATAGAATTTGAACAAGATAAAAAATATATCATTTTAATTAGACAATCTACTATAATAAAAATAGGATTTAAAAAAATTTAAATCAAAAGATATATAATAAAAAATATTAAAATAAATAATTAATTTTTCTTTGAAATATATAGAGATTAAAGAAGTCAATAAGGTCAATAATATGGAGTCCATACTTTAAATCAAGTATCACAAAATTAAACAAATGCTTTGGTCTCTTTTAATATGTAAAACCACTAAAAATCTCTTGAGATTAGGTCCAAAGTTTTGTTATATCTAAAGCGTCCTACTACTTAAAATTCATATTTTACTTCTTGTACTTGTAATTATAATTGGACTTTTAGAAAATATAAATATTTTTTAACTCAGTTTTTTTAAAACTACTATTTTATAGAAGTCTAAATATATAGTTTTTATTTAGAATATGTTTTTATAGATTCTTATTAAAAAAATTATCTTCCCAATATATTCCTATATACTTCTATCTAATTCTATTTATTTAAGTAATAGATTTTTTTTTACATCAATAAAACAAATATCCAATATACTATAATGCCAATTTAAATCTAAGATTTATTCCACTTCAAACTTTTGATTTCATCTATTTCAACTAAAGATATTGTTTTTTTTTCTTTTTTTCTTTTTTTTTTCTTTTCTTTTCTTTTCTTGTTCTACTTCTTGTATTAGTTTAATCATTTAAACTGATAAAAATAAAAATAAAGTCATAAAAATATTCATTAATTTTGATAAGCATAAGCAAGATCAAACCAAATTAGTTTTTTATTGATAAATATTTTAATTTTTCAATAATCTGATTTTTTACAAATTTAATTGGTCTTAATATTGCAAAGAATTAATCAAATCTTAATAATAATCTTTAGATAGAGAATTTTTAAAATTAAAAGATTTCAATTTTAGATTTTTTTGTTTTTGAGCTTCTTTTAGATACATATTTATTTATATTTATATTTATATTATATTTTACTTATAATTTTTTTATTAATAGATTATTAAATTTTAAAAATATTTCAAATATCAAAATTTAGATAATAAATATAAATACAAAAAAAAATAGTGTTTATGAAGTAGAAGAATGTATAATAATATTATGTAAAAAATCTACTAGTAACAAGAACTTAGTCCAATTTTCTCAATATTATTCATAATTTACAACAAAAATTATTTTATTGCTTAATTTATACTTGTATTTATCTATTAATTTAAAGACATAAAATTAAAGACAATTTCATATACAATTTTATATTTTAAAGAAAATTTTCTAAAACCTTAATAAAAATTGGGATATTCAGTAAAATATAATGTTAATTTGAAGTCAATGAGATTAATACATATTATAAAAAATAAAAATATATATATATATTTTTTTTCTCAAATTTTTTTTTTTGTATATAAAGTATACAATGTATCATTAAAACAATTGACTGGAATTGTAATACATTGTTTACTTTATATAAAAAAAATTAAAGAAGTTTCAATGTATACTTTAGAAAGTACAATGTATCATAAAATACAATTGTATACTTTAGAAAGTACAATGTATCATAAAATACAATTGTATACTTTAGAAAGTACAATGTATCATAAAATACAATTGTATACTTTAGAAAGTACAATGTATCATAAAATACAATTGTATACTTTAGAAAGTACAATGTATCATAAAATACAATTGTATACTTTATAGAAAAAAATTAAAGAAGTTTATGAATTTAATGACACAAAATCTTTATCAAAGAGCATATATCATAGAACTAAATATTTTTTTGATAGCTTTCCAAATTTAAACTTATTAAAAATATCTTAATTTGATTTCAAAATGATAGTTCTTTATTGTTTTATACATATGTATATTTTTTATTGTACATTTTTCGGTGCAAGATAAACATATCAATGTAAAGAATTTAATAAAAAAATTTTATTTAAAACAACACGTGATATTGAATACAAACTATGAAAACAAAACATGTTCAAAACATGTAACTTAGGAAAGAATTCAAGACTTGTGTTAACATAAAATACTTGGAATTCTCACAAATAGAATTTTAAATAGATTAGAATCAACTTCCAAAACATAACACCTTTCTTGAAATAAATCAGCAATTTTAATAAATTATTTTTAAAGACCTATCTATAAACTATTATTTGATATGATTTTATTCAATTATTTTATTTAAATTGTGTAAAATACTCGTTTTTGTATTTTGATATATAACTACATAATTTTTATTATTTTTGATATAAAATTAAAAAAAATATATTTATATATTCTTATAATATATAAAATTCAAAATTAAAAAACTAATCAAAAAAATAATATAATGTAACATTTATGAAATTTTAAAATTAAAATAGAAAATAATTAAATTAAAAATATATAATTTTATTGAATATAGAAATATTTTAATATTATGTCTTATTCTTTTATTTATTTTTTCTTAAATATGTATTAAATTATAGGATCCTAATGTATGTATATGTTTCTTTTTTTTATTTATTTTGTCAAAAATATTATATTAAAAATAATATTTATATATATATATATATATATATATATATATATATATATACATATTGAATTCACAATTATCTGCATTTATTTTCATGTATCCATGTTTTTCTTCAAAAAAAAAAGAAATAAAAGAAATTGGGCACATCTTGAAGAAATTTTAAATGAATTTTTTTAAAATGAATTATAGATATATATTATTTGAAGACTATTATTTTTTTTAAATAAATTTAAATTAATCAAAATTTTAATTAAATTCATTCTCAAAGATTAGTTTTACAATTATAAGAATTGTGCATAAATAAAATACTAGTATTTCTTAAATACATCTAAATATTATTTTACTATTTTATAATTATGCTAAAATTTGAATTAAATAAGAATCTAATGCTTTATAAAATTAAAATAATTTTTATACCTTGTGAAATAGAAATCTAATTATTTGCCTTGGTAAATAGAGATTTGACTATTTCAAACATAATATATAATTTTTATTTTATTTTTCTTATTTAAATTGAGAATATATTTAAATCTACAAAATGTATAACCTATTGTAGTTTAATATGTTTTTTACCACAATAAATTAAAGATAATAGGATTAATTAAAAATATTATAAATATAAACACTATTTTCTTTTTGTCAATTTTCACAACCATTTCAATTTGTAGGGTTTTATATATAACATCTCTAATTAGAATGAAAATCAATTATATATTATTTTTATATTTAATGGTATAAATATTTTTATATCAATAATATCTTGTGACACATAATAAATGGTTTATTAAAAAAACAAGCAATGATTCTAAACTTCAATAGTATATAAAAAAAATAATATAGTATTTTGAGATCTATATCATATTTATATTATAATGAAACGAATTATATAGAAGATAATACAAAATCTTAACACAATAATATTATATAGTATTTTATATAAAAAATAAATATTTACTATATATTTTTTTATATATACATGAACTTTTTTGGAATTTTTTAATTCTTTTTTTAATAATATTTTATATTATTCTTAAATTCTCTGTAATATAAATATAATTATTTTGATTAATGTCAATTTTTTCTTATGTTATATAGAATTTAATTTTTTAATATTAATCTATACATCTTTTATGCCTAATTATGTTTTTTGATAGATGAATATTTGGTGCAAAAGTATAGAAGCACTAAAGTGCAATTAAATGGTGTTTTGGTAAAACTCCTAAAATTCAATGATTATATTTTACAAAAAAAAATAGTTTGTTTTGTTTAATATTTGAGGTTACTTGATATCAATCCTTAATTGTTAAAATTGTATTATATACAATAATTTAAGCCAAATTCTTAGATTTAAAATCTGATTTTTTAAAATTAATACACAAGTAGCATTATATATTTTTTTATATATGAAAAAAATTCTATTAATATTTTTATTCTAAATTTACTATTATTAAATATTATTATTTTAAATAAATAAGAATTCAAAAATAAAATATCTAACAAGTAAGATTCTAAAAAATCTAACTTAAGATACTCAAGTTAAAAACATAAGAGATTAGAATTTAATGACAAGTTGAACTTTGTTTTTAAATCTCTAAAACTTTGATCTAATACTATAAAAAATTTTAAATAAAAAATATTCATTCTTTAATCGATGCATTTTTATTTCTATAAATTATTGAGAATAATAATATTATCAAAGGAATTATTAATGTATGTTTGACTTTTTATTCATTACTCAAAATATTAGTTGAATTAATAAATAAAACTTATATTTAATAAGAATCAATTATTTTTATTTTTAATATGATATTTTTACTATTAATAATATATTTATAAAATATTAAACTTCTAAAAAATTATACATAGAGAAAAAAAGAAAAAAATGGTATTACAAAAAAATATATTAAATTTAAATGATAATAAGGTACAATCTCTCAAGTACTTTGTTTTATAAATATACTATACAAGAGACCAAAAAAGAAGTCAAATCGAAGAATTTCAATAAGAAAGCTAACAAGAACTTAATTAAACTAGATGAAAGCTCCAAGAAATGCATTATCAAGACTAAGAATTCCTTCAACATCAATTTTAATATATATTACATATTAAAAAGCTTCTTAAGAAGTTTCTATATTCCTTGAAGATGAAACAATCCTAAGAAGCTTCTTAGATAATTTCTTTAATCTTTTTAGAATTTTTTAGGATTTTCTAAAATATTCTTAAAATCTTTTAAAATCTTTTAGAATATTCTAGAAATATTTTTAGAATCTTTTATTAGAATATTTTAAAAATATTTTAAAACCTCTTATGAAAATATTCTGAAAATCTTTTAGAACTTGATAGAATATTTTTAGAATATTTTTAAAATCTTCTTATTGAATGTCCATAATATCACCTCCACTTTTAATTCCAAATTCCATAATAAGCATTGATTTTATATTTGAAATAGAATGACCAAAGCTCAAGCATCATCTTCAAGGTTTTCTTATTTGAATTAAATGTAGCTTAGGCATTTCTTCTTTGAAAAGATCTAGCTTTATCTCAAAGATATTCTTGCAAAAGTTATAAGAGTTAGAATGATTGATCTTTTAGCAATGGTAATGAAAGCTCCAACTCTAGCACTTCTTTAAAATTCATGATCCAAAAACTCTCTAAACACCCTCCAACTCAACAAATTAGATCATAAACTAGATGTATTAAATTCTAAGGTTTTTTTGAATAATACATGCTCTCTTTATTATGTACAACATCCTAGGAGTAGTTTCATAGAAAAGCCATCTTAAAATAAGTTTAAGTTTTTGATGATAGCAATGATAAAACATTTGTGGTACATTAACTAGGTTTTTTGCTAGTTCTTATGTATGTTCATTGATATTGTAGCCGCACCAATGAATAAAATATTCTAACTTGCCTCTTTATTGCTAATTCTTTTTTAAAAATGCCTATATTAATTTCTTATCTTATTTACTTTGATTTGGCTTATTTATATTTCTACAAAATAAATAAAAATTTCTTCTACAAAAGGCAGCATTAAGACTAAATTTTGAATAAGCCTTTAAAAGAGAAATATGAAAGACTGGATGTACCTTCATAGATCTAGGTAGTTCCAACCAATAAGCTATTGGATTGATTTTCTTTTGAATACAAAATAGCTCTAAAATTTTAATTTTCTTATTATAAAGCCAATTAGTCTTCATATTTTGTCACAAAAGACATACTTTATTTCTAACTTGAAAAGTAGGAGATTTTTTTAAAATTTATTTAAAAATGCTTTATAAGAATCTTAATCTGCTTGTAAATGGAGCTTCAAAATTGTCTAGAATTGTGAAAATTATTTTGCAAGATCTTCAGTTGTTGAATTTTCATCTTTTGATGTACTTAACAAATCAAACTTTAGATGGTAACTATAATTGGTGTTAAATAGTGTTTGATGAGTTGACGCATGAAAAATATTATTATAAGAAAATTTTATTAAAAATAAATATAAGATCTTATCATCTTATTGATAGTTAATGGTATATTGTAAATATTGCTGCAAATTTTAATTGACTTGTTTTGTTTGACCATTGGTTTGAAGGTGGAAGATAGAAAAAAGTTTAATATCTACCTTTAATATTTTAAAAAAAGATTTCTAAAAATTTGATATAAATTGAGATCCTTAATCAAAAATAATGTCATCAGATAGGCTATGATATAGATATATATTATCAAAAAAAAACCTTGTCATTTCTTTTTTGGAATTTTTTTTTTTGCATAAAATAAAAATGTGCCATCCTTATAAGTCAATCTATAACAACAAAGATAGCATGAAATATAGTTGATGGCAATAGGTTAGTGATGAAATTGATAAATAGTAAAGACCATGGATGCTTTGGAATTATTAGTAGTGGTAGAAGTGTTATAGATATATACATGTAAGCTAGTAATTACTTGTATAAATAGGTAGAAATAAGTAGAAGTAGGAAAAAACAAGTTAATTCTATAATATCTTCTTTTGAAGCTTTCTAAAAGCTTCATAGATGCTATTTTGACTTTATAAGTGTTTTTAATTGACTTTTTGGACTAGAAACGTGGTCAATAAGTTAGCCATGTGCCACACATGTTGTTAGCTTGAAAATCAAGCTAACTATGTAGTCCACTGGTAGAAAAACTTGCCTTGTAAGTCAAGGCATGTATCTTACAAAGTCAACACATATTGGAGGTCCTATAAAATATTACCACGTAGCTCTTAATTAGATAGTATATATGGAGATAATAATAAAGTCCTCTTCACTCTTGTGAATTCTTTTCTTGTTTCTAGTCTAGTTTCAAGAATCTCAAGTTTTCTTGTCTTTTAGCAATAAGTCTTTCTAGTTTCTTTTAATATACGTACTTTCTTATTTCTATTTTATCAATCTTTCTTTGATATGGATTTTGTTGGTTTATGCATCATCTTTTAGTTCATGTCCTTGATAGATTGACAAGAATATACTTACAATATCAGAGTTTTATCTTGTCTTGATTAAGAGTGGATTATCTTTTTTTCATGATAACATATAAGCATATTAGAAGTTGCAGATTATCCTCTTCTAAACTATTATTGTTCTTAGTATTTTCTTTGTTTTCAAGTCCTTTTTTCTACTTGTCTTGAGTAGTATTAGATATTTTTTTGAGTATTATTATAGCAGAGCTTTTTGAAATGAAGAGTGCAATGGCACAAATACAAGAGCAATTGAGAGAGTTGATGCTTGTGATGCATCAACTTAGCTTACTACCACAAGGATCAACAAGAATGGTAGGAAGTGAAGATATAGAGATGATTAGAGCTGCTTCAACATCTGCACCAAATCATATCCCTCCACCCATGATGGAACATCCTTCAAGTATTAGAGAACTAAGAATTATCCTACTTGAGAAGTTTGATGGAATAAAATCTAAATTTTGAGGATTTATCAATCAAGTAAAACTTGTGATTGAAATTCAATCTCAAAGCTATCCAACTCTAGGATCACAAATTTGATTCATTGGTACACTTCATTTAGGTTCAACACTATCATGGTTTTCATCTTTTTTTGAACGATAAGATCCAATATTAGATAATCTAGAGGTATTTTTGGCAAAATTCCGATCCATATATGGAGAGCATGATACAACTTGTGTTGCAACCAACAAGATCCAAATTTTACGACAAGGCAATCGATCTATAATATTATATGCTTTACAGTTTTGATAACTTGTAATTGATATCAAGTGGGACAATACTACACTTATTAGCCAATTTCTTTATGGATTATAATATGAAGTAAAGAAATTGATGCTCAACTTACCTGATCTTGAAACATTGAATCAAGCAATTGACTTTGCTGTGAAATGTGACAATTGACTTTCTGAATTTTGATCTGAGAGTCATAAAAATAGGCCTCAACATTACTACAATTTGATGGCAACACCAACATCTCCTCAACACATATATTCAGAAGTAGAGGATATGTAAATTGATGCAGTATGTTTTAAACTTTTTACTTAGCAAAAAAAGATTCATTGTTGTTAAGAAGGATTATACTTATATTGTAGAGAAGCTAAACACACTGTTCAACATTGTCCAAAGAAGTGAAAAAATCAAAAAATAAGGATTATATTTGTCAAAAAAGACAATGTGTGAGAAAACAAACTTGTCCAGCTATAATAGAGATCGTGCGGCTGGAATCTTATACAATTTCTAATGAAGGTCTTATCCTCTCCTTAGAACCCTCTCCTTGTTTTATAATAGATATGTGCTTAGGACCTAATAATTATAAAGCCTCTGTATTGATAGATTCAAGAGTCTCAGCTTGTTTCTTAAATGTAAAATTTGTTAAAAGTCATAAAATACCATTGTCGTGTTGTAACACGTCTATATGATGAAAATATAAATGAAGAAGATTTATTAATATTTAGTCACCTTGGATGTTAGAAGCGGCGGCCAATTCCAGTGTAAATATTGAGAGGCCAGGTTCAATCACCCCGTTACAATCAGCCGGGGCATACTCACCAATAACGAAATGCTCCATTCGATTCCAGTAACGGGAGTCAGCAGGAAGGGAAAGGACCAATTCAATGTCGGGTGAGCCTGGTTCGGAGAGCCAATTGGATCCAATTTTAGAAGACATCTAATCCAGGTCCTACTACGGGCCTCTTACCTAGTATGAGACCTGACTTGGTCGGGCAACCCAATGCGGTCCAATTACGGGGCTTCGATTCCGTTTCAGGCTGTTCCGTTCTTTGTGCCATTCCGGAAACGTCTTTTCAGAAAAAAGATCTCTTAAAGGTGAAAATGGGAGGAAGAAAGCGGAGAGGTCGGTTGTTCCAATTCGGAGAGTCCAAGGTATAAGAATAGGATCTTTTCAGGGTAAAAGGGGAGGGTAGGTTAAGAAATGGATTTTTTTTCTTTGAGAATCGGGATTTTAGATCGGAGAGCTAGCTTCATGCTTTCGAAAAAAGATGGAGAATTAGGATTTTTTATATATAGAATTTTGGAGAGACCGAGAGGAGGGTTGCTAAAAGTCAATGTTATATTAGTGAATTGGATTTTTTCCGTAAGAGAGGAAAGGCTGGTACTCTTGATTGTTGATGAAATGGAAGATACTTCTATGGTTGAAATTCAGAGTTGTCTAGAAGGTTGAGTATGCTGAATGCATGCGTGGTTGTGTTAATCTGACTGTACGGATAGAGGATATTTACCAACAGTTTAAAGAGGTATTGGGAGTTAGCAAATTGGAGGTTGTTTAAGGTTTCTATGACAACTGGAGACCTACCGACATGAATAAGAGGAATATAGGCGAGCTGCCAAGGGACATCGGTGCGGATTACAGCATAGCCTCACAATCTGTAAGCGAGGTTGAACTGGAACTTCTTGAGCATTTGAAAGGGCTTGCAAAGATACTAGCGATAGATATTTCACAATAAGTCGAAAGGACAGATTGAAGAACACAGCTTGCTGAAGTTCACGGTCTAGGATTAACGTAATTAATAATAAAGATAAAATAAAAAAATATAAAATAAATAAAATAAAATAAAAATAACAAAAGAGATTGAAGTTATATAGGGTCTCTAAGCGAATTATATTGGAATTAAGCTTTTACATTGCAATCCAATATAGATTGTATTTGAGTAGTCAAGAACCTGATAGACTGCTTGAGTACTAGCGAAACACCATACTACCTCCTACAGCCAGACGCCGACGCTTTCTCAAGCAAGATAGTACATAATATGACATAAGTGGTGAACTCGACGTGAAAGCTTGAAGTGGAAGGTATTGGATTTTGTTTGATTATATTTTTATTTTTATGGAAAACAAAAATAAAAATTTTGAAGGATCTTTGGGAGGAGTTTCTGGTGGGGGTTCTTCTAAAGGACAAGGTATGCACATGAATCCGTCTATTGCTAGTATGTTTCAAGCCTTCTCATTATCAATGCAGCAATAGCAAAGCAATGATCGAAAAGAAGCTTTGGCAACCAAAGCATTACAAGCAGTGGTCAATAAAATTGATCAATTTGATGGAAGGAATATTTCAAGGTATTTAAGATGTTATGTTCGTGAAATGGAATTAAATCAGATTTTTGAGAAGAAAATGGTTGAATTATTTGAACTTGCCACGATACCGAAGATAAGAGACCATATTACATCGATTACAGATCGTTATAGGAATTCATGGGAGGTTTTTTCACATGCATTGAAAGACGAATATTTCTTAGAAGATGCTGATTGCGTTACTAAGAAGCTATTTCTGGAATGGATTGAATGGCGCAATAAGAATTTGCAAGCAACAGAACTACTTAGGAAATTTGAGAGGTAGTACTCTCAATTATCGAAGGTAGAAAAATTGACATTGGAGCCGAACAAAGTTGATCTATTTCTTCAAGCTGCTCATGGAGAATTGCAAGGGAAATTGGAACTCTTTCTTGAAGACAAAGAAGAAGATGAAGGATTGACAACAAAGTGGAAGAACGTTGAAGATGCGGTGGGGTTGCTTACAAAAAGAGAAAGAAGGAAGGATAGGAGCAATATTCCGAAAACAATACAAGCACCCAAAACTCCAGTACGTACAACACCACCAACAATGCCTACAATTCAACCTTCGACATCCTTATCAAAGAAAGCAGATATGGAGATGGAAGAAATTATATGAGGAATGCGAGATCTTCAAATCAAATTGGCAAGACTTGAAGAGAATACTTCTACAAACAATTTGAAGAATGTTTCAAAACAAGGATATGTACAAAGATGCATTTGGTGTGATGATGCTTCACACACTAGAAAAGATTGCAATGAATTTAATAATATGATACGGCAGGGAATTATTTGCTGGAAAGATGGGAAGATAGCATTAAAAGATAGGAAGGAACTTCTTCAAACCAATTTTGGCAAGGGAGGAATGAGAGTATTGGTTCAAGATTACCTAAAAGAGCGTGAAACAGCAGCATGAGAAAGTGCAAGTTATGGTGCTAGAGTAGATGATGACCTTGGTGGAAGTATGGAAACTAGTGAGTTTTGGGCTTCTGCCGTTTCTACAATGCAAGAAGGGAAATTACCTCGAGAAGCGTTATTGAGGACTGCACCTACAATACGAGGTGCAACAGGTTGGGGGGATCCTGTTGAGTCTCTTTCAGTTCATGCATATATTGCCAAGAGCCAACATGAAGCTTTGATGGAAGAAAAGAGACGAGGAAATTTTGATGATACGAGAGAAGGAAATTCTTCTAAGAGGCAAACTCAAGGGGACAAGGCTCTGGAGGCAGCTTCACAAGAATTACCTACAAAGGATACCTCATCATCATTGGGAGAAAAAACAAAGGAGACAATAGATAAGGGCAAATCAATTGCTTATAAGCTACTTTTTGACATTGAAGCGGCAACAAATTTGAAAGGAGTGTTGGAAGAACGTATATTAAATGCTAAGGTGGAATTCACATTGAAAGAAGTTTTGAGAATTGCAAAGAAGGAGTTTCATGATGTTATCATTGACAGCATTAAGCGAAAGAAGCAATTAATGGATGAAACTTGAATGAGTCATGCTATTGATGCAAGAATATATAAAGATGAAGAAGATGTTGATATTGGTTACAAACAACCAACAAATGAAAAGAATGGGTATAATCAACGAGTACGTTTCGAAGATCATAGTGATAAGAAAATGGAAGCTTTGAGCCATTATACTCGAAAGCATTGAGCAAGGTCAACTACTAAGGTATTGGTGAAAGTAGGAGATATAGATGAACCAATTGTTGCTTTAGTCGACCATGGTTCTGAAATAAATCTCATGTCTAAAGATCTTTATAAGAAGCAAAAATAGTCAATTGATATGGAACATGGATGGACAATACGAGCAGCTAATAATACACGGGGCGAATTATATGGAACTTGTCGAGATGTCAAAATTCGGATTGGGGATGTTGTGACAAAGCAACATTTCTTTGTTCAAGATACAATGTCTTATCCGTTGATTTTAGGACAACCTTATATTACGGCAACACAAATGGAAATAAAAGTACTTAACGATGGTTTTGCTTATGCAAGGATATGTAGCAAAGATGGGAGGAAAGCTGTACAATTTCTAATAGTACTTCTTAACCATGAACGAAATCGAGATAGGTTGAGGAAGAAACCATTGCCAAAGATTGTTGAAAGATTTAAGGATTTTGGGGAGGTACCACTGTAAAGCGAGATTATGGAGGTACAAAAGAGGAGGTACTCTCGCGAGATGAAGGTGCCTTTGATGCGAGTTTTATTGATATATTAGAGAATGGAAATATTATGTATAAGAAAGTTGATGATTTTAAAAGAAAAGAAAGAAAAAGATTATATGATATTGAAGGAGAATTACACAAGTTAGGTAAGCAGCAAGAGATTGAAAGTGATTTGGATAATGAAGGTGACGAAGGCAAACTGGATAAAGACGTAGAAAATATATTCTAAATCAAACAGAAATTGGATAAATTAGTGCATACCGAAGGATGCACATGTTCAGAGGGGGTGGATGTCGTGTTATAACACGAGTATACCATGAAAATATAAAGAAAGGGGACTTTTATTAATATTTAGTTACTTCAAATATTGGGGGCAACGACCAATTTCAGTGCAAATACTGGGAGGCCAGAGTCAGTCACCCCATTACAGTCAGCCGGGGCATACTGAAATGCTCCATTCGATTCCAATAACGGGAGTCAGCAGAAAGGGAAAGGACCAATTCAACGACGAGTGAGCCTGGTTCGAAGAGCCAATTGGATCCAATTTCAAGACATCCAATCCGGGTCCTCTTACCCAATATGAGACCTGAATTGGTGGGACAACCTAATGCAGTCTAATCACGGAAAAATTTAGGTCTTACTACGGGCCTCAGCCAAACTGATGCGAAGGACCAATTTGATCCAATTACGGGAATATTTGGGTCTTACTACTAGACTCTTAGCCAATATGAGACCTGAATTGGTCGGACGTTCAATGTGGTCCCAATTACGGGGTTTCGATTCTGTTTCAGGCTGTCCTGTTCTCTATGCCATTTTCGGGAACGTCTTTTTGATAAAAGGATCTCTTAAAGGTAAAAATGGAGGACAAAGCTCTGTCGACGGAGCCAATTCCAGATCCAAGATGGAAGGAGCCAATTTTGGATCCAAGACGGAAGGAACCAATTCTAGATCCAAGACGGAAGGAGCCAATTTTGGATCCAAGACGGAAGGAGCCAATTCCGGATCCAAGACAAAAGATTGAAGAAATTTAGAGGCTAGGGTTTGAAAGAGGGGAGAATTGGGGTTAAAGGGGAGGATAGGTTAAGGAATGAGAGGGGGGAGAATAAGTTTTTTTGGAGAGTTTTTGAAAGATCAAAGAGCTAGCTTCATGCTTCGGGCGGGGAAAGAAGACATAAAATTGGGTTTTCTTTCTTCATAGGGTTTTGGGAAGACTGAGGCAATCGTTGCTGAAGTCAGTGTTGTAATGGTGAATCGGGATTTTTAATGAAGTGGATTTGATTACTCTTGACTGTTTTGTGAAATCAAGTTATGTCTATGATGAAGAATTAAAAGGGTGTCTATAGGATTGAGTATGCGGAGTGAATGAAATTTATTGGATTAATCTAACGAGACAATCAGTGGATACAAGTTCGTGAGTATAAAGCGGTATCAAAGATTAGCAGTTTGGGTTGTTCGGGGTTCTCTATAACGTCTAGAGACCTACCGGTTGGAGCAAAAAGGACTTTGGCGAGCAGTCGAAGGACATCCATATACATTTATAGTGTATTCTTATAGTTGTTTATATTCCAACAGTCAAAAATTGATAGACTGTTTGAATATTAGTGAATCTCCATACTACCTTCTACAGCCAGACGTCCGGCACGTTCTCGAGCAGGAAAGTACGTAATACGACACCGTAAACCATCGACTAGAATACGGCGCAAATGAGGGTTCATATATTTTCATCTTCATCTTTTCTTTTAATAGTTCCACCAATTTAGGTAAATGTACCCTCGGTATTGGAATCGGTCTTAGATTCCAAGGTACATGCGGTACAGTGAAGATAACCATAAGTGTTATAATATTCGGATCCACACACCCAATTTCATAAAATTTGAAGGCAAATGATCTACCTTGTTTAGCTAACATCTTTTTGAAGTAAGTAATTTCCTCCGGCAATAAAGAACCATCAGAACCAATCTTCAATTCTTCAAAAGTCTCTTTAGTAAACTGATGTCCAATACTCATTGGATCTCTTAAACTTGCTTCTTTTGATGCTTCTCCCATTTGTTCCTCAGAATGTTCTGGTAATGGTCCGGCAACAGGCTTTACCTTCTTATCTGCTATTTTATATCTCGTCTCTACAATGACTTTTGGTGCTTGAAAAGATTCAAGTATGGTATAAACCTCTCTTGAATGAATCTCAACAATCTTATCATTATCCCCTAATCCAATAGATGTAATCAATTCCAATGAATCTTTGAGTCCATTTTCTTCATAAACACCTAAAATCCTTTCATTAACTTGCAATGTACCTAACTTGCGTAATTCTCCTTCAATATTATATAATCTTTTTCTTTCTTTTCTTTTAAAATCATTAACTTTCTTATACATAATATTTCCATTCTCCAATATATCAATAAAACTCCCATCAAAGGCACCTTCATCTCGCGAGAGTACCTCCTCTTTTGTACCTCCATAATCTCGCTTTACAGTGGTACCTCTCCAAAATCCTTAAATCCTTCAACAATCTTTGGCAATGGTTACTCCCTCAACCTATCTCAATTCCGTTCATGGTTAGGAGGTACTGTTAAAAATTGTATAGCTTTCCTCTCATCTTTGCTACATACCCTTGCATAAGCAGAACCATTGTCAAGTAATTTTGTTTCCATCCGTGTTGCCGTAATATAAGATTGTCTTAAAATCAACGAATAAGACGTTGTATCTTGAACAAAGAAATGTTGCTCTGTCGCAACATCCCCAATCCGAATTTTGACATCTCGACAAGCTCCATATAATTCGCCTCATGTATTATTGGCTGCTCGTATTGAACATCCATGTTCCATATCAATTGACTATTTTTGCTTCTTATAAAGATCTTTAGACATGAGATTTATTTCAGAACCATGGTCGACTAAAGCAACAATTAGTTCTTCTATATCTCCTACTTTCACCAATACCTCAGTAGTTGCCCTTGTCCAATGCTTTCCAGTATAATGGCTCAAAGTTTCCATTTTCTTATCACTATAATCTTCGAAACGTACTCGCTGATTATATCCATTCTTTTCATTTGTTGGTTGCTTGTAACCAATATCAATCTCTTCTTCATCTTTATATATTCTTGCATCAATAACATTCCAGTTTCGTCCATTAATTGCCTCTTTTGCTTAATGTTGTCAATGATAACATCATGCAACTCCTTCTTTGTAATTTCCAAAACTTCTTTCAATGTGAATTCCACCTTAGCATTTAATATACGTTCTTCCAACACTCCTTTCAAATTTGTTGCCGCTTCAATGTCAAAAAGTAGCTTATAAGCAATTGATTTGCCCTTATCTTTTGTCTCCCTTATTTTTTCTTCCAATGATGATGAGGTATCCTTTACAGGCAATTCTTGTGAAGTTGCCTCCCGAGCCTTGTCTCCTCGAGTTTGCCTCTTAGAAGAATTCCCTTCTCTTGTATCATCAAAATTTTCTCGTCTCTTTTCTTCCATCAAAGCTTCATGTTGGCTCTTGGCAATATATGCATGAACTGAAAGAGACTCAACAGGATCCCCCAACCTATTGCACCTCGTATTGTAGGTGCAGTCCTCAATAACGCTTCTCGAGGTAATTTCCCTTCTTGCATTGTAGAAACGGCAGAAGCCCAAAACTCACTAGTTTCCATACTTCCACCAAGGTCATCATCTACTCTAGCACCATAACTTGCACTTTTTCATGCTGCTGTTTCACGTTCTTTTAGGTAATCTTGAACCAATACTCTCATTCCTCCCTTGCCAAAATTGGTTTGAAGAAGTTCCTTCCTATCTTTTAATGCTATCTTCCCATATTTCCAATAAATAATTCCTTGCCGTATCATATTATTAAATTCATTGCAATCTTTCCTAGTGTGTGAAGCGTCATGACACCAAATGCATCTTTGTACATATCCTTGTTTTGAAATATTCTTCAAAATATTTGTAGAAGTATTCTCTTCAAGTCTTGCCAATTTGCTTTGAAGATCTCGCATTCCTCGTATAATTTCTTCCATCCCCATATCTACTTTCTTTGATAAGGATGTCGAAGGTTGAACTATAGGCATTGTTGGTGGTGTTGTACGTACTGGAGCTTTGGGTGCTTAAACTGTTTTCGGAATATTGCTCCTATCCTTCCTCCTTTCCCTTTTTGTAAGCAACCTCACCGCTGTCGTATTACGTGCTTTCCTGCTCGAGAACGTGCCGGGCGTCTAGCCGTATGAGGTAGTATGGAGATTCGCTAATATTCAAGCAGTTTATCGGTTATTGATTGCTGGAATACAAACAACTGTAAGAATACACTATAAATCTATACGGATGCCCTTCGACTGCTCGCCAAAGTCCCTTTTATCCCAGTCGATAGGTCTCTAGACGTTACAGAGAAACCCGAACAACCCAATCTGCTAATCTCCGATACCGCTTTGTATTTACGATCTTGTATCCACTGACTGTCTTGTTAGATTAACCCAATAAATTTCATTCACTCCGCATACTCAATCCTATAGACACCCTTTTAATTCTTCAATCACAGACGTAACTCAATTTCATAAAACAGTCAAGAGTAATCAAACCCACTTCATTAAAAATCCCGATTCACCATTACAACATTGACTTCAGCAACGATTGCCTCAGTCTTCCCAAAACTCTATGAAGAAGAAAAATCCAATTGAGTGTCTCTTCTTCCCTGACCCGAAGCATGAAGCTCTTCTCCAATCCTTCCAAAAAAAAAAACTCTCCCTCCAAAAACTATTCTCTCCTAACCTTATCCTCTGAATTTCTTCAATCTTCCGTCTTAGATCCGGAATTGGCTCCCACCGTCAAGCTTGGATCCAAAATTGGCTCTCGCATCAAGACTTAGATCCGAAATTGGCTCTCGTCGTCAGAGCTTTCTCCTCCGTTTTTACCTTTAAGAAATCCATTTACCGAAAACAACGTTCCCTGAAATGGCACAGAGAACAAGACAGCCTTAAACAGAATCAAAATCCTGTAATCGGGACCACATTGAGTCGCCCGACCAATTCAGGTCTCATACTGGATAAGAGTCCAGTAGTAAGACCCGGATTTTCCCGTAATTGGATCAAATTGGTCCTTCGTGTCAGATTGGCTGAGGCCCGTAGTAAGACCTGGATTTTCCCGTAATTAGACTACATTGGGTTGCCCGGCCAATTCAGGTCTCATATTGGGTAAGAGGATCCGGATTGGATTCTTGAAATTGGTTCCAATCGGCTCTTCGAACCAGGCTCACCCGTCGTGTGAATTGGTCCTTTCTCTTCCTGCTGACTTCCGTTATTGGAATCGAATGGAGCATTTCAGTATGCCCCAGCTGACCGTAATGGGGTGACTGAACATAGCCACTCAGTATTTGTACTGGAGTTGGTCATTGCTCCCAATATTCGAGGTAACTGAATATTAATAAAAGTCCCTTTTCTTTATATTTTCACGGTATACTCGTGTTACAACACGACATCTACCCCCTCTGAACCTGTGCATCCTCCGATATGCACCAATTTATCCAATTTCTGTTTGATTTAGAATATATCCTCTACATCTTTGTCTAGTTTGTCTTCGTCACCTTCATTATCCAAATCACTTTCAATCTCTTGCTGCAGAATCTCTGTACCTTCATTAAGGTCTTCCATATTCATCTCCACGTGTCTTTGTTTAAATATTTTTACTCGCTTCCCTGCAATTGGTATTTTTAATTTTATACCATCTAACTCCTGTAATGAGTAAGTCGCATTATCATGAACAGTTGTTACTACATATGGTCCAAACCAACGTTTTGAAAACTTCCACAAAGTACTATGTTGATTATCCAGACTATTGTCATACACAAGTACCTAGTCACCTTCTTCGATTACTTTAAGTCTCAATCGATGTTGCTTGTCGAATCGCGCTTTGTTTTGTAACCTTGCTCTTTTTAACCTTTCCAATGCTATCTAGACATCTTCCGTTCTTTGCTCCAATTGTCAAATCCTAATAGCCAGAAGTTCTTCTCTTGTCAATCCATCTTCCCATGGTAGCATACTCCAAGTAAGTACCTTTTTTTCAATCGACATAATTGGTTTTTGACCTATCATAAGTTCTACTAGCATATATCTTGTCACCGAACTATGTGTTGTTCGATCAGCCCATAATACAAATGACAAAAGCTGTGGCCACTCTTTAACTTTCCCATTACAAGCTTTAACTAATGCTTTCACAATCGGTGGGTGACCGCATTCGCTTTTTGCATTCCCTTCTGGATTATAAGTAGTAATCAGTGATAGTTTAACTCCACATCTTTCAAAGAACTTACGAGCTTCTTGTGCATTTAATTCTCCACGATCTGCAGTGATTTTTCCTACGCATCCGTAGCGGCAAATGACATCTTCAAGCAAAAACCTACAAATCCCCTCTGTAGATTTTGTCTTCAATGCTCTTCTTTCTACTTGATTTGATAAATCTTCACGAGCTAAAACCAGATATCTCATCTGCCATAATCCAACCGGCATAATAACCAAATCAACAACCCATTTAAAATGAATAGCCAAAGGATACGTAGGATGAAGACCATCTCGATGTCGGATATTAGAATACGATTGACAGATTTCACATGACTCTACAAATGAGAGCACATCTCAATACATATTTTTCCACCAATATCGTTCCTTGAGTTTAGCAAAAGTAGCCCAGATTCCTCTATGCCCTGCTCATAAACTATCATGAAACTCTTTTAATAATTTTAGTCTTTCTTCCTTTTTGCCTATCACTCGTTGTGGCATCCCAATTCCTTTCTTCGGTCTCTTCCATAAGAATCCATCTTGAAGTAAAAATCCATATGCTTTTTTTCTTATTTGTTTCAATTTTTCTGTAGACCAATTTCCGTGCTTAGTCAAGGTATTCAAGTAATAACCAATATCCAATAATTCTCCTTCATAAGATTCTTCAAGAAATAGCTTGTCTTCTCTGTTGAGATTTGATATTGAATAGAATTTCAATCCGACGTCATCAATGTCTTCAACCATTTTGTCCTCCCTCTCTTATCTTGCTCGAGATAGCATGTCTACTACTAAATTGTCTTTCCCAGTAATATGCTTAAATTTTGAATTTAATGACTTAATATAAGCAATTCATCTCAATATTGCAATATCTGACATTGAACAGTTAATAATCATTCCAAGCAATGGCAAGCAATTTGTTTCAATTACTACTACTGCCCCAATCAAATAATCCTTTTTAGCTTTCATAGCCGAAACGACTCCCCAAAGTTCTCTTTTGACTTGCGAATATGCACGCTGACGAATACTTAAAACTTTAGCCCCAAACCGAACTGCAAATCTATTCCCACTGGAATCATCTTCACCCACAGCCCACCCAACGGCAATTGGACTAGCGTCCATAGTAAGAATCACTGGTCTATTACACTTATAATCAACCTTCCTCAATATTGGAGGTGACATCAATAAATTCTTCAATCTTTGCATTGCCTGAATATGCCTTTCTTCCCATTTAAATCGGTAACCCTTGCGTAACAGTTCATATAATGGATCTGCTATGTGAGCAAAATGAGGGATCCAGATTTGATAAAATACACATGCATCCAAAAACCTGCGAACCTCTGTTAAAGAATCACAATCCTCTTTCATCCTTCCAATTGCATCAACTTTAGTCGGATCTAGTTTCCTTCCATAAGACCCACATAAATGTCCAACAATCACAACCTCTCGTACTCCAAATACGGACTTCATACCCGATAATGTAAGATGAACTTCTCCAAGCCGAGTTAAAATCTTTTCACAATCTTGTATATGATCAACAACATATTTGCGACACCCCCTCGTATCTAAAGTTTCATCCTTGTCTCCTTCTCTGCACCCTTTTATAGGAACATCATCCAGAAAAGGCATAGTCTTTTCCAGAATAAAATCTCTCAATACCTTATTCATCCCATTCATCATATGCGCGACTGAGTTAGTCGCGCCTTGAGGAAGAGTGCACATTCTAACCAATCCAAGTGGTGTCCTCATCGTTGTCATATCTCTACTTCCTTCGACAACTTAAAATTGATCATAACCTGAATACAAGTCACCCATTGAATAGATCGCCCTCCTAGCAAACGCCTCAGCAAATTCATCCACAATAGGCCCAATTCCTGCATTTCTGACAGTTACTGCATTCACCGGTTGCATATCTTGAATAAACCGTAGTGACCCATTCTTCTTAGGTACCGTTGTCATGTTGTAACACGAGTATACAGTGAAAATAAAAAGAAAGGAGAATTTTATTAATATTCAGTTACCTCGAATATTGGGAGCATCAACCAACTCCAGTACAAATACTGAGTGGTCAGGTTCATTGACTCCGTTACAGTCAGCCGGAGCATACTGAAATGCCCCATTCGATTCCAATAACGGGAGTCAGCAGGAAGAGAAGGACCAATTCACACGACGGGTTCGAGGAGCCAATTGGATCCAATTTCGATAATCCAATCCGGGTCCTCTTACCCAATATGAGACCTGTATTGGTGGGTCAACCCAATGCAGTCTAGTTACGGAAAATCCAGGTTTTACTACGGGTCTTAGCCAATCTGACGCGAGGACCAATTTGACCCAATTACGGGAACATCTAGGTTACTACGGGCATCTTTACCAATATAGGACCTGAATTGGTCGGGCGACTCAATGTGGTCCCGATTACGGGGTTCGATTCTGTTTCAGGCTGTCCTGTTCTCTATGCCGTCTCAGGGAACGTTGTTTTCGGTAAATGGATTTCTTAAAGGTAAAAACGGAGGAGAAAGCTTGGCGGCGAGAGCCAATTTCGAATCCAAGTTGAGGTGAGAGCCAATTTCGGATCCAAGCTTGAGGTGGGAGCCAATTCCGGATCTAAGACGGAAGATTGAAGAAATTCAGAGGATAAGGTTAGGTGGGATATAGTTTTGGGGGGTAGTTTTTTTTTTTTTGAGGAAAATCGAGTGGGGAGCTAGTTTTCAAGCTTCTGCAAGGTTACCAGTTCGGTTTTCATTGGAGGTTTTTTGAAGATCAAGGGAATTAGAGAGAGGAGCTTCATGCTTCGGGTCGGGGAAGGAAAGACATAGAATTTGGATTTTTCTTCTTCGTAGAGTTTTGGAGAAGACTGAGGCAATCGCTGCTGAAGTCAGTGTTGTAATGGTGAATCAGGATTTTTAAATGAAGTGGGTTTGAATACTCTTGACTGTTTTGTGAAATTGAGTTACGTCTGTGATTGAAGGATTAAAAGGGTGTCTATAGGATTGAGTATGCGGAGTGAATGAAATTTATTGGGTTAATCTAACAAGACAGTCAGTGGATACAAGATCGTAAGTACAAAGCAGTATTGAAGGTTAACAGTTTGGGTTGTACGGGGTTCTCTGTAACGTCTAGAGACCTACCGACTGGGGCAAAAAGGACTTCGACAAGCAGTCGAAGAGCACCCGTATAGATTTACGGTACATTGTTGCAGTCGTTTATATTCCAGCAGTCAAAAACTGATAGACTGCTTGACTATCGGCGAATCTCCATACTACCTTCTACAGCCAGACGCCCGGCGCGTTCTCGAGCAGGAAAGCACGTAATACGACACTGTAAACCATCGACTAGAATACGGCGCAAATGAAGGTTCCAATATTTTCATCTTTATCTTTTCTTTTAATAGTTCAACTAATTTAGGTAAATATGCCCTCGGTACTGGAATCGGTCTTAGATTCCAAGGTACATGTGGTACAGTGAAGATAACCATAGGTGTTATAATATTTGGATCCACACACCCAATTTCATGAGATTCGAAAGCAAACGATCTACCTTGTTTAGCCAACATCTTTTTGAAGCAAGTAATTTCCTCCGGCAATAAAGAACCATCAGAACCAATCTTCAATTCTTCAAAAGTTTCTTTAGTAAACTGATGTCCAATACTCATTGGATCTCTTAAACTTGCTTCTTTTGATGCTTTTCCCATTTGTTCTTTAAAATCTTCTGGTAATGGTCCGGCAATAGGCTTTACCTTCTTATCTGTCGTTTTATATCTCGTCTCTACAGTGACTTCTGGTGTTTGAAAAGATTCAAGCATGGTATAAACCTCTCTTGAATGAATCTCAACAATCTTATCATTATCCCCTAACCCAATAGATGTAATCAATTCCAATGAATCTTCCAGTCCATTTTCTTCACAAACACCCAAAATCCTCTCATCATCTTGTAATGTACCTAATTTTCGTAATTGTCCTTCAATAACATATAATCTTTTTTTTTCTTTTCTTTTAAAATCATCAACTTTCTTATACATAATATTTCCATTCTCCAATATACCAATAAAACTCGCATCAAAGGTACCTTCATCTCGCGAGAGTACCTCCTCTTTTGTACCTCCATAATCTCACTTTACAGTGGTACTTCTCCAAAATCCTTAAATCCTTCAACAATCTTTGGCAATGGTTTCTCCCTCAACCTATCTCGATTCCGTTCATAGTTAGGAGGTACTATTAGAAATTGTACAGCTTTCCTCCTATCTTTACTACGTACCCTTGCATAAGCAGAACCATCGTCTAGTACTTTTGTTTCCATCCGTGTTGCCATAATATAAGGTTGTCCTAAAATCAACGGATAAGACGTTGTATCTTGAACAAAGAAATGTTGCTCCATCGCAACATCCCCAATCTGAATTTTGACATTTCGACAAGTTCCATATAATTCGCCCCGTGTGTTATTAGCTGCTCAAATTGTCCATCCATGTTCCATATCAATTGGCCATTTTTGCTTCTTATAAAGATCTTTAGACATGAGATTTATTTCACAACCATGGTCGACTAAAGCAACTATTGGTTCTTCTATATCTCCTATTTTCACCAATACCACAGTAGTTGCCCTTGCCCAATGTTTTCGAGTATAATGGCTCAAAGTTTCCATTTCCTTGTCACTAGAATCTTCGAAACGTACTTGTTGATTATACCCATTCTTTCCATTTGTTGGTTGCTTGTAACCAATATCAACCTCTTCTTCATCTCTATATAATCTTGCATCAATAGCATGATTCATTCCAGTTTCATCCATTAATTGCTTCTTTCGCTTAATGCTATCAATGATGACATCATGAAACTCCTTCTTTGCAATTCTCAAGACTTTTTTCAATGTGAATTCCACCTTAGCGTTTAATATACGTTCTTCCAACACCCACCATCAAGCTTGGATCCAAAATTGGCTCTCGCATCAAGGCTTAGATCCAAAATTGGCTCTCGTCGTCAGAGCTTTCTCCTCCGTTTTTACCTTTAAGAAATCCATTTACCGAAAACAACGTTCCCTGAAATGGCACAGAGAACAGGACAGCCTTAAACAGAATCGAAATCCCGTAATCGGGACCACATTGAGTCGCCCGACCAATTCAGGTCTCATACTGGATAAGAGTCCAGTAGTAAGACCCGGATTTTCCCGTAATTGGATCAAATTGGTCCTTCGTGTCAGATTGGCTGAGGCCCGTAGTAAGACCTGGATTTTCCCGTAATTAGACTGCATTGGGTTGCCCGGCCAATTCAGGTCTCATATTGGGTAAGAGGATCCGGATTGGATTCTTGAAATTGGTTCCAATCGGCTCTTCGAACCAGGCTCACCCGTCGTGTGAATTGGTCCTTTCTCTTCCTGCTGACTTCCGTTATTGGAATCGAACGGAGCATTTCAGTATGCCCCGGCTGACCGTAACGGGGTGACTGAACCTGGCCACTCAGTATTTGCACTGGAGTTGGTCGTTGCTCCCAATATTCGAGGTAACTGAATATTAATAAAAGTCCCTTTTCTTTATATTTTCACGGTATACTCGTGTTACAACACGACACCGCATCTTCAATGTTCTTCCATTTTGTTGTCATCCTTCATCTTCTTCTTTGTCTTCAAGAAGGAGTTCCAATTTTCCTTGCAATTCTCCATCAGCAGCTTGAAGAAATAGATCAACTTTGTTCGGCTCCAATGTCAATTTTTCTACCTTCGATAATTGAGAGTACTACCTCTCAAATTTCCTAAGTAGTTCTGTTGCTTGTAAATTCTTATTAAGCCGTTCAATCTATTTCAGAAATAATTTCTTAGTAACGCGATCAACATCTTCCAAGAAATATTTGTCCTTCAATGCATGTGAAAAAACCTCTCATGAATTCCTATAACGATCTGTAATCGATGTTATATGGTCTCTTATCTCCGATATCATGGCAAGTCCAAATAATTCAACCATTTTCTTCTCAAAAACCTGATTTAATTCCATTTCACGAACATAACATCTTAAATACCTTGAAATATTCCTTCCATCCAATTGATCAATTTTATTGACCACTGCTTGTAATGCTTTGGTTGCCAAAGCTTCCTTTCAATCATAGCTTTGCTATTGCTGCATCGATAATGAGAAGGTTTGAAATATACTAGCAATAGATGGATCCATGTGCATACCTTGTCCTTTAAAAGAACCTCCACCAGAAACTCCTTCCAAAGATCCTTCAAAATTTTTATTTTTGTTTTCCATAAAAATAAAAATAAAATCAAACGAAATCCAATACCTTCCACCTCAAGCTTTCACATGGGATTCACCACTTATGTCGTATTACGTGCTTTCTTACTCGAGAATGCACCGGACATCTGGCTGTAAAAGGTAGTATGGAGATTCGCTATTATTCAAGCAGTCTATCAGTTTTTGACTGTTGAAATATAGATGATTGCAAGAATTTACCGTAAATCTATACGAATGTCCTTCAACTATTTGCCAAAATCCTTTTTGCCCCAGCTGGTAGGTCTCTAGACGTTACAGAGGACCCCGAACAACCCAATCTGCTAATCTCCGATACCGCTTTATACTCACGACTTTGTATCCACTGACTGTTTTATTAGATTAATCCAAAAAATTTCATTCACTCCGCATACTCAATCCTGTAGACACCCTTTTAATTCTTCAATCATAGACGTAACTTTGATTTCACAAAACAGTCAAGAGTAATCACACCTACTTCATTAAAACTCGATTCACTAGTACAACACTGACTTTCCGCAGCGATTGCCTCAGTCTTTCCAAAACTCTATGAAGAAAAAAAAACCCCAATTCTCTGTCTTTTCTCCCCCCTCCCTCCCCCGAAGCATGAAGCTAGCTCTCCCTCCCTTAAAACCTTTATTCCTTCCCCCTTTCAAATCCTAACCTCTGAATTTTTTCAATCTCCCGTCTTGGATCTGAAATTGGCTCCGCCGTCCGAGCTTTCTCCTCTATTTTTTGCCTTTTAAAAGGTTCTTTTTCCAGAAACAATGTTCCTTGAAACGACACAGAGAATAGGACAACCTGAAACGAAATTGAACTCCCGTAATTGAGACCACATTGAGTCGTCCGACCAATTCAGGTCTCATATTGGCTAAGAGGCCCGTAGTAAGACTTGGATGTTCTTATAATTGGGTCAAATTGGTCCTTCATGTCAGATTGGCTAAGAGGCCAATAATAAGACCTGGATGTTCCCGTAATTAGGTCAAATTGGTCCTTCGCGTCAAGCTTGCTCAGTCATCGATTTAGTCCTTTTAATTCTGTTGACTCCCACTATTGGACTCGAACGGCGCATTTCGTTACTGATAAGTATGCCCTGACCGACTGTGATGGAGTGTCTGAACTGGTCTATGAATATTGGCACTAGAATTGGTCGTTGCTCCCAATATTCGAGGTAATTGAACATTAATAAAAGTCCCCTTTCTTTATATTTTCACGGGATACTCGTGTTACAACATGACTTCGGAGGATGCACAGGTTCAGAGGGGGTAGATGTCGTGTTGTAACATGTCTATATGGTGAAAATATAAATGAAGAAGATTTATTAATATTTAGTCACCTTGGATGTTAGAAGTGACGACCAATTCTAGTGCAAATATTGAGAGGCCAGGTTTAGTCACCCCGTTACAATCAACCGAGGCATACTCACCAATAACGAAATGCTCCATTCGATTCTAGTAACTAGAGCCAGTAGGAAGGAAAAGTACTAATTCAATGTCAGGTGAGCTTGGTTCGGAGAGCCAATTGAATCCAATTTCAGAAGACATCTAATCCATGTCTTATTATGGACCTCTTACCTAGTATGAGACCTAACTTGGTCGGGCAACCCAATGCGGTCCAATTATGGGGCTTTGATTCCGTTTCAAGCTGTTTCGTTCTTTGTGCTGTTCCGGGAACGTCTTTTCGAAAAAAAGATCTCTTAAAGGCAAAAATGGGGGGAAGAAAGCGGGGAGGTCGGTTATTCCAATTCGGGGAGTCCAAGGCAAAAGAATAGGATCTTCTCAACATAAAAGGAGAGGGTAGGTTAAGAAATGGATTTTTTTTCTTTGAGAATTGGGGTTTTAGGTTGGAGAGCTAGCTTCATGCTTTCAAAAAAAGATGGAGAATTGGAGTTTTTTTTATATAGGATTTTGAAGAGATTGAGAGGAGGGTTGCTAAAAGTCAGTGTTACATTGGTGAACTGGATTTTTTCCGTAAGAGAGGAAAGGCTAGTACTCTTGATTGTTGATGAAATGGGAGATACTTCTGTGGTTGAAATTCAGAGCTATCTAGAAGGTTGAGTATGCTGAATGCATGCGTGGTTGTGTTAATCTGACTGTACGGATAGAGGATATCTACCAACAGTTTAAAGAGGTATTGGGAGTTGGCAAATTGGGAGTTGTTTAAGGTTTCTATGACAACTGGGGACCTACCAACAAGAATAAGAGGAATATCGACAAGCGGCCAAGGGACATCGATGCGGATTGCAGCATAGCCTCATAATCTGTAAGCGGGGTTGAATTGGAACTTCTTGAGCATTTGAAAGGGCTTGCAAAGACACTAGCAATAGATGTTTCACAATAAGTCGGTGTCGTATTACGTGCTTTTCTGCTCAAGAACGCGTCGGACGTTTGGCTGTAGAAGGTAGTATAGAGATTCGCTAATATTCAAGCAGTTTATCAGTTTTTGACTGTTGGAATATAAACAACTACAAGAATATATCATAAATCTATACGGATGTCCTTCGACTGCTTGCCGAAATTCTTTTTGCCCCAGCCGGTAGGTCTCTAGACGTTACAGAGAACCCCAAACAACCCAAACTGCTAATCTTCGATACCGCTTTATACTCACGATCTTGTATCCACTAACTGTCTCGTTAGATTAACCCAATAAATTTCATTCACTCCGCATACTCAATCCTATAGACACCCTTTTAATTCTTCATCACAGACGTAACTCGATTTCACAAAACAATCAAGAGTAATCACACCCACTTCATTAAAATCCCAATTCACTAGTACAACACTGACTTCAGCAACGATTGCCTCACTCTTCTCAAAATTTTATGAAAAAAAAAAAAAATCCCAATTCTCTGTCTTTTTTTCCTGCCCCGAAGCATGAAGCTCACTCTCCGATCCTTCTAAAAAACTTCTCTCCCCTTCATTTTTTAACCTATCCTCCCCTCTAACCCTAATTCTCCCCTCTTTCAAACCCTAGCCTCTGAATTTCTTCAATCTTCCGTCTTGGATCCGGAATTGGCTCCGTCGTCAGAGCTTTCTCTTTCGTTTTTACCTTTAAGAGATCTTTTTACCGAAATGACGTTCTTAGAACGGCACAAAGGACGGAACAGCCTAAAACGAAATCGGAGCCCCGTAATTGGGACAACATTGAGTTGCCTGACCAATTCAGGTCTCATATTGGCTAAGAGGCCCGTAGTAAGACTTGGATGTTCTTGTAATTGATCCGCATTGGGTTGCTTGACCAAGTCAGGTCTCATATTGGATAATTGGACCTGGATTAGATGTCTTGAAATTGGATCCAATTGGCTCTTTGAACCAGGCTCACCCGTCGTTGAATTGGTCCTTTCTCTTTTTGTTGACTCTAGTTATTGGAATCGAATAGAGCATTTCAGTATGCTCCGGCTGACTGTAACGGGGTGACTGACCCTCGCCTCTCAGTATTTGCATTGGAATTGGTCATTGCTCCCAATATTTGAGATAACTGAACATTAATAAAAGTCCTCTTTCTTTATATTTTTACAGTATACTCGTGTTACAATACGACATCGGAAGGATAGATTGAGGATCACAACTTGTCGAAGTTCATGATCTAGGATTAAAGTAATTAACGATTAAGATAAAATAAAAAAACATAAAATAAATAAAATAAAATAAAAATAACAAAAGAGATTGAAGTTATATAGGATCTCTAGACGTTTTATATTGGAATTAAGCTTTTACATTGGAATCCGATATAGATTGTATTTGGGTAGTCAAGAACCCGATAGACTGCTTGAATACTAGCAAAATACCATACTACCTCCCATAGTCAGACGCTCGGTGCGTTCTTAAGCAAGATAGCACGTAATATGACGTCGTTACTACAAAAAACCAAAGCTGATTATATAGAAGTCATAGATGATCGTCCGATGTCTTCTAGAGATATTATTCATGAAACACTTCTTATAGATGTAGGAATAAATAGTCATAGTAGTTGCGTAATCTTTAATATAATTAGATCTCTTTCTAATATAGTCATTTTAGATTTATCATGGTTAAAAAAGTATAATCCTTAAATAGATTGGATTTCTCGTATCCTTGACTTTTTTAAAAGAATAATTAAGAGTAAAATTAATCTAATAAAAAATCATAGGTCTACTACAATTAAACCTATATTTATAGGTACAAGAGCTTTCTTACATGCTGCAAAAGAACGATCACCTTGTATCATTTATGCCACACTTATTTCTAATGATGCAAAGACTTTAAGTAGCATTCCTAGCCAATATCAAAAATTTCAAGATATATTTGAGAAGAAGAATGCAGATACTCTTCTAGAACATGGTCCCTATGACTGCTCAATTGACCTTCAAGAAGGAGCACAATTGCCATTTAGACCAATCTATAGTTTTTTACAAAATGAATTGGCTGAACTCAAAGAATATATTGAAGCAAATTTGGCCAAGAATTTCATACGACCATCCAAATTACCAACATGAGCTCCAATCTTATTTGTAAAGAAGAAAGATGGATCATTGTAGATATGTATTGATTATCAAGGACTCAACAAGATCACCATCAAGAATAGATATTTGCTACCTTTAATATTTGGACTTCTCGATCAACTGAATCAAGCTAAAATCTACACAAAAATATATCTGTAGAGAGTATATAATTTAGTATATATTAAAGAAGGAGATGAATGGAAGTCTATATTTCAAATTAGATATGGACATTTTGAATATAACGTCATACCTTTTGGACTTATAAATGCATCGATAGCTTTTCAACATCTAATAAATGATATTTTTTGATAGTTTTTAGATGATTTTGTTGTCTGTTATCTAGACGACATCTTAATCTATTCTGAGAATATAGATGAATATGAATTTCATGTTTGTCGTGTGTTACAAAAATTAAGAGATGGAGAACTCTATGCCAAGATAGAAAAGTGTGTATTCTACACTACTGAAGTCAACTTCTTAGGATACACCATTTCAAATGATGGACTTATGATGGATCGTAAGAAAGTTCAAACAATTATAGATTAGAAGATTCCAAAAATGATAAGAGATGTCCTATACTTTTTGGACATTGTCAATTATTATCGGATCTTCATCAAAGACTTTTCTCGAGTTACTACTCCACTTATATATGTGATTTGCAAAGACAAACTTGAGTAGAGCAAAGAAGTTGAAGCATCTTTTGAAACTTTGAAGTCATTCTTTATTTCTACACCAATCTTGTATTGTGTTAACTTTTTTTAGGTATTTTTTATGGAAATAGATGCATTAGACTTTGCTTTAGATGATGTATTATCACAAATGGGAACAGATGATAAACTTCATCTAGTAGCTTTTCATTCCAAAAAAGTTTTAGTAGCCGAGATTAACAATGAAAGCTACAACAAAGAACTTCTTGTAATTTTGGATTCATTTCAAGAATAGCATCATCATCTAGAAGGTGCTTCTAATCTAGTCACTATATATATAAATCATAAGAATCTCAAGTACTTCATGTCACCACATGCTTTAAATTATCACCAAACTCATTGGAGCATGTTTTTATCAAAATTTGATTTTAAGATCACATATCAATCCAAAAAACAACAAGATTTGTTTGACGCCTTTTTTAGATGTTCTTATCTTATATCAAAAGAAGGAGATGTATTTTTTGATTAGCAAAAAATAATTCTCTTGAAGTCAAAGCATTTTCATCTTTGAGTAATGAAATTAAAATTCACTATTGATTCGACCTTTGTGAAATAAATCTAATCAAATGTCTTTTAATTCCCTTGTTCACAATATCAAGAATCCTTCTTCTAAGTCCCAAGATACTTCTAAGTTTGAATTCAAAAACAACCTACTATATTTCAAAGGTCGATTATATGTTCTAAAAAGAAAAGCACGATTACATTGTCATGTTGTAATACGATGTAGTATTGTAAATGCTTATAGTATGTAAAAATTAGTTAGAACATATTATATGTTAATAAATCTATATGTGTGTTAGAATGGCTAGTAGATTAAATTAAAAGGAGTTGATATAAGAAACTTTACTTTGTTTCTTTACTTGTTTTGATTTTGACATTAAAAAAAATATATATACAAGACCTAAATGTTTAGTATGAAGCCTTGGGAGAAGGTGGAAGCCTAAGGATGAAAGTCTAAACTAATAGGAGGTTCATTGGGAGGGATAAAAGCAAAGCATGGTTGGATGAAGGCAAGGAATGGAGAACTTCATCCCTATTGGTCGAATACCATGTCCAATGAGCTTCAAGGAGGCTGCCCGAGGCCTTATTAGGGATTAGGGTTCTTCTTTCGGGGGCATTCGGAGATTACAATCTAGGGTTGTAAAGTTTAGGATTTGAGGTACAATTTTTGTGCAAAAATTAGAGGATTTGGAGTTAGGGTGAAAAAGTTATAGCCGTTTGAAGTTAAGGTGTTTATTTAAGATATACTGTTACTCTTTTGAGAGTACGAGGAGTTTTACAGCAGCTTTTGAAGATCGGAAGGTGCAACTGGAACGGTGATTTCAAGGCCTACATCTTTCACGAAAGAATTATTACTTTTGGAGTTTATATAAAGGAGTTGTAAGGAGTTGAAGGCGGTGCTTCCAAATCAAAGGCAATAAGTAAACGGTTTTATTTGTAGTAATGGTTGGAGCCATAACTTAAGTATTCGGATGAATTTTTGGCTCAAACTTTTGGAGAATGTAAATTTTTGTGTTAAAAAGCTATACATACAAATTTCGTGGCATTTCAGCTTATATTTTGTGAGATATGAAGAAAATTGCACGTGGATGTTTAAAGACAAGGGTTTGAAGCGACTGTTAGGGTTTTCAAGATATCTCAAGATCTGCAACGAATTTGCAGTTGAAATTTGTCGTAAAAGTTAATAAGAATACATCAGTACCTCATGTAAAATTTGAGTGTTTTTGGACGGTCGGATTAGGAGATATGAGGTGTTGAAGTTTGGAAAAATCTCTATATAAGAATAAATAAGGTTTTAGAAGCTTTTATCATATTTTGGAAGTTGTGGGTTACTTGAGGATTGTGTATTTGGTGTAATTACTCAAAAGGGAAAAATTATATATAAACTTAGGGCTTCCCTTATTTTCAAGCTTGATTGAATAATAAGTGATAACCAGAAGCCCAGCGTTTTCTTGAGGCAAACTCTTTCTATCTCGACAACGACTATATGGTGAAAGATGATAATATGAATCTTATTATAAAAGGGCCAAGTTAAAAGAAAAGGTAGAAAAATATGGATAAAAGATAGGAAGGTAGTAAAACTTTAAGTAGTAATGCTGCCTTTTTAGAAAAAATAGCTTCTACTTACTTTGTAGGGCCAAAAATAAGGCAAAGTAAGGTAGATTGGAAAAATAAATAATATAGACATCTTTAGGAGAAAGTTAAGAGTAAATTCTAGTAAAAATTACTTAAAGAAAACTAGATGTTGATATCCGGAGAGGGCCGGTTGTGAACCAGGGTTGAAATCAGAGCTTGAGGTACAAAACCGAGTCTTGACGACGACTCCAAGACTCTTTGGCAGATCAAAGAGTGGGATTTGAGAGAAGATTAGATAGGGTTTTTATGGGCATTGATTTTGGATGATTTGGAATTGATAAAACTTTGTAAGAGCTTTGCAAAGTCAAGGTTTGTTTCGGATGACTTGGGTTTTATGAAATAAAATAGGGTTTATGTTTTGGATGATTTCAAGAGTTTGATAATAGATCTACGGGTGAAATTTTGTGGGTTTATGGTTATAGTTGAGTTCAATGTGTGTTGTGAATTTGAAATCAATCTAACGGTTGAATTGAGGAATATTGAGGTTTAAATGGATCAATGTCTCAGAAAGTAGAATTTTAGGTCTAGTGAGGGTTTTTAAGATTTCTTGCAATCTATTAGTTGGATTGAAGTGAGACTTATGTGAAAAGATATAAAACTTGATTTTCTATATATATGAGAATTTTGGAATCAATCGAATGGTGCAAAAGAGAGATATTGGCTCTGGAAGATTGGCATCAAGATTGGAGAAGGAGGCCGGCCAATATCCAAGCACATTTTTGAGGTTATTGTCAATTTTGTATCTCCGATCCTTTTCAATTTTTTTGAGCTTGTTTTCAACTTAATTTTTAAGAAGTATGAAAAATTTGAACCAAGATCGACGGTTTATTCATTAGTTATTGAGGTTTAAATTTGTTATAGGAATTTCTTTGATTTAGGGCTTAGGGTTTGTATTAGGGTTTGGTTTAGGGTTTGGTTTAGGATTTGGTTGGGATTTGGTTTAAGGTTTGTTTAGGATTTAGTTTAGAGTTTTATTTAGGGTTTTTTTAGGGTTTTGGATTTTAGATTAAGATTTGGTTAGGATTTGGTTTAGGGTTTAGGATTTGGATTAGGGTTTGGATTAGGGTTTGATTTAGGATTTGGATTAGGGTTTAGAGTTTGGTTTAGGATTTGATTAGGGATTGGTTTAAGCTTTAGGATTTGATTAAGTTTCTATTAGGATTTGATTGGGATTTAGTTTAAGGTTTGTTTAGGGTTTGATTTAGGGTTTAAGATTTTATTAGGATTTAAGATTCAATTAGTTTTAGCCTAAAGTTTGAATGAAGTTTAATAGGATTTTAACTAGAATTAAATTAAGATTGAATTGAAATGTATTTGAATGATATTTGTGATCTTTTTAATATTTCTTTAAGAATTCTTATTATTTCTTTGAAATTTCTTTGAGATTTTTTTTGAATTTGATTAAGCTTGCTTAGCATTATTATGGTCTAATTAGAGCATTGTTAGTATTCTATTAGAATTAGGATTTTGTTATTGCAATTTCCATTCTTCTTTCCACAACCAAGTACCCGGAGCATTCTCAAGCAAGACTTCACGTATTACGACAATATATTCTTCAAGCACGTCACGACTTTCGAGTAGCAGGACATTTTTGATACAACAAGACTTTCGAGCTTATATCTAGAGATTTTTGGTGGCTACAAATGTAAAAAGATGTGAAAGACTTTGTTCAGTCATGTGACATTTGTTCAAATTCAAAAACTTCTTGTCATCCACTTTACGGACTTCTTCAACCGTTACTTATTCCAGAACAACCATGGTCTTCTATTTCTATGGATTTTATCACGGATCTTCCAATCTCAGGTTTTTATGACTCTATATTCGTGATAGTAGATCGATTTACCAAGATGGCATATTTTGTACTATGTGTAAAATTTATCACATGTGAAGTAACAGCTAAAGTCTTTCTTAATAACATCTATCGATATCATGGATTACCCAAGGATATTATATCCGATAGGAGAATTCAATTTGTATCAAGATTATGGCGGACTCTTTTCAAAATTTTAAAAGTGGGTATAAAACTATCTTCGACATTCCATCTTCAAACTAATGGACAAATTGAGCGTATTAATCAAGTCTTAGAACAATACTTAAGATGTTCCATCAACTACCAATAAGATGATTTGACAATTCTTTTGCCATTGGTAGAATTTGCTTATAATAATATAGTACATTTTTCTACAAAATAAACACCTTTCTTTGCCAATTATGGTTATCATCCACAACTTGATACTTTTGACTTTTCAAAGCTGATAATCCTGTGACGAAAGATTTGACAAATCATTTATCAGAGTTATATGCAACAATGAAGGTACAGTTAAAAGAAGCTCAAGAACAAAAAAAGATCAATGCAGATGTCTATCAAAAGGAATAACTATCATTTCACATGGGTGACAAGGTATGGTTACTTTATCACAATATCAAGACCACTCGTTCTTAAGATAAATTGGACTTTCATAAACTTCGACCATGTCCTATTTCTGTACAAATCAATCTAGTTGCATATCACTTATACCTATCAAAGTCAATAAAAATCCATCTAATATTTCATAGATTCAAGGCGGTGCCAAAATAAATTGGAATATCTTGTCCATTGGTGCAAATATGATATTAGTGAATGCACATGGGAGCCAATAAATAATCTTACAAATGCAGCAAAGGTGGTAGAGGCTTTTCATCGACAACATCCATCAAAATCAAGATGAAAACCTTCTTTATAAAAAAAACAAGATCTAAGCAAGATAACATTCTACTTTCAATCCTTATTTGTAGCTTCTTTGTAGTTGTGATGCTAAAGAGATAGAGAACCAACAACCAACAGATTCAACTAAAGAGCTTTTATTTGCTGACTTACCAAACAAGACATTGCTATTATTACAACCTTTAATGTCACAGAATCGAGATGAAGATCCTCAAGAACAACATATTTTTCCTCGAATAGATAGCGAGATATAACACGTTTGGTATCACAACCTTGGAAGAAACTCCCAATGTTTGGTAATTTTATTAGAGGTAGGAATAATTTCTGATTGTGTTCAAAATATTTTATTTGAAAGTTATGAAGGCCTCAACAATAATCAGATAACATGGTGGTCTTTCCGCCTTGGTTAGAAACACTATCAATGGTTGAGAGGCCCTATCAACTATCTTTGAAAAGAACAAAGACTTAAGTATGTGGCGAATACAATTTGTTGCATCATAGATTTTCTCAACATATGATGACCACTCCTTGTGGAACTCGTTTCTAAAAGGGGGGATAATATTATAGACATATGCATATAAGCCAATAATTACTTGTATAAATAGGTAGAAGTAAATAGAAGTAGGTAAAAATAAGTTAATCCTATAATATCTCCTACAGAAGCTTCTTAGAAGCTGTATAGATGTTGCTTTGACTTTATAGGTATCTTTAATTGACTTTTTGGATTAGAAACGTCGTCAATAAGTTGGCCATGTACCATATATATTGTTAGTTTGAAGATAGAGCTAACTATGTGGCCCACACATAAAAAAAACTTGCCTTATAAGTTAAGGCATGTGTCCTACAAAGTCAACACATATTGCAGGTATTATAGAACATCGTCACGTAGCCCTTAATTAGATAGTATATATAGAGACAAGAGTGAAGCCCTCTTCATTCTTGTCAACTCTTTTCTTGCTCCTAGTCTAGTTTCAAGAGTCTCAAGTTTTCTTGTCTTTTAGCAATAAGAATTTTCAAATTTTTTTAATATACGTACTTCCTTATTTCTATTTTTTCACTCTTTCTTTGATATGGATTTCATTGATTTATGCATCATCTTTTAATTGATATCATTGATAAGAAATCCATAAAGACAATATCAAAAAAATTTGGAAATTGAATAGCTGTCACACAAGATGACAAAGTCTTTTACAATTATCTATATTTGAGGCTATTAGAAATCTCAAAAAATAAGCTCTAATATTTTTTTAAATCCAAAATATCTTGCAGCTCAAAAATCATAACAAGATTAAAAAATACAAAGTCGTATTGGTCCTTTTAGAATATATGGACGATTTTAAAAATATATATGATCTTTTACAAACTTAAACTTGTCATTATCAAGGCACTACTTGATATTACAAATTAATGAGTCTTTAATTGATACTGCATGAATTTATTCAAAAAAATTTGAATTAATAAATGTAACCATAGAAGTAGCACAAAAATAAAATTATTTTAGCTTCAAGAAAGTAGTATATTGTTAATCAAATGATGTTTCTTCAACCTTTGAAGGAAGATATGATCTCTTTGATAAAGCGTTTGATAGTCCTTATTGCTTCCTTGATTAATATATAATTATAAAATCAAAATGAAATAATGACATATTTCAATGAGCTCGGTGGTAATTCAAAACTTGAATTGATATAAAATACCTCAAATTTTTGTAATTTGTATGTATAATCATAAGATATATAGTACCTTCTAAGAAATGATGTCATTCTTGAAAAGAGTCTACTATTGCAAGAAGTTTTATATTATGAATTTTATAATTGATCTTTATAACTAAAAAAATTCTAGAATAAAATATAATTAAGTAGAGCTTTCTATCATTTTTCATTTGTGATAGTACAGCTTCTAATACAAAGTCATATCTTTTGGATTAAAAAACTCTATTATAGCTTGATATTCAAAATATTTGTATCTTATTTAAAATATTGTCTTCTATTCATCTCCTTCTTTAATTTGTACCAAATTATATACTCTATTTTGGTATAAATCTATTTTGGTATAAATCTATTTTGGTATAAATCTATTTTAGTATAAATCTCCTTTTTTAATTTGTACCAAATTGTATACTCTATTTTGGTATAAATCTTAACTTGATCAAATTGCTCCAAAAGCCTTGATATTAATAGTAATGGATAATAATTCTTTGTGATTATTTTGTTGAAGTCGGGATAATTAATATACATTTACAAAGATCTATCTTTTTTCTTTAAAAAAAATATTAGTACAACTCCTAGAGATTTGGAATATTAAATAAAGTTCTTTGCAAGATTTTTATTGATATAATCTTTCAATGTTGAAAGCTTGTTCTATGATAGGTAATAAATTCGTCTAAATGGTGGTTGAGTCTCTTCTTGAAGATTGATGGTACAATCATATGATTGATGCTTTGGTAATATATCAACATTTTTTTTTAAAGATATCTTGAAACTCCTTATATTGCTTTAATATAGCTACTAGCAAGCTTATTTCTTCTTAAGCTAGAGTTGCATAAATGGCAAATGACATTTCTTTTTTATCTGAAAGAAAAATTCATAAATTTCTACAAAATTCTTCTAATATATTGACTATTATATTAGAAGAATTTTATGAATTTTGAAAAATTCTTCATTAAAAAACCAAGCATATACTTCTAAATCTAATAAGGCATTTGTTTGAAGTTTTTATTCGCCAAGAAATAAAAGCATAATAAAATAATGAGAAAATTAGGCAAAAAAAGAAGAGCCTTAATGAATTTAAAGTATTGGAATGTCTAGCTGTACTTTCTTTATTGTAGCTAGGTCTTTTTGTTTTTCTAAATGATTGTACTTCTAGTCTTGATTGTATGTTGTTTTTTTTTTTGAACAATTCTTAAATATGTGGCTTTTTTCACTACAATACAAGCATAGGCCTTGTTCAAATTGATGCATCTTTTTTTTGTTGTAAAAAGTTTAAAACTTATTGCATCAATTTTTATATTCTTAAGTCCAAAATATAAAAGTAGTATATTTGTTGAAGCATAAAAATTCAAATTTTCAATGCATTGTTTTGTCGAAGTCAATAAGCATTAATCTTGATGGAATTAAATAATTTATTATTGTACTTCATAGCTTAGCTAATAGCTTCATTGAGTGTTTTAAGATGAGATAATGATAATAATAGGCCTTTCATATCATTCCTTAGTTTCTAATAGAATTGGCTTATAAAAGCTTGTTTGTCCCAATTGATGTGATAAGCCAATTGTCTAAAATCAGATGCATAAATTGATGTAGAGCATGATCCTTAATGTAATAGGTAAATCTTTATTTTCACCAATTGAACCTTGTCATGTTTTCCAAATGTCTTTGTAAATGCTTCTAAAAAGGCTTCAAAGTTCCTCAAGATTGGAGATCTCTTCTCAAATAAAGGAGCAAATAAAGATAATGCTTATCTTGTAAGCAAGGTTTCAACTAAATCAACTTAAAATTACTTTGTGAAATAAAAATTTGATTGTAGAAAAGTTAGCAATTGAATTTGATTAACAAATCTTCAAAATGTGGAGTGTGCGCCATCAAACTTTTTTAGAAGATTAATCTAAGGTTCTTTATGTTTGTTGAATAAGTAAAGTTTCTTGTTAAGGTGCAAGTGTCAATGCCTCCTTAGATGTAGAAGCTTAAGAAAGTGGTTGCATCACATGATAAACTGCTTCAGGTCTTACGTCACCATAACATCTTATAAAAAATCCATCAATTTAAGCAGTTCTATGAGATTAAATGTTCAATGTATTATTAATAATAAATAACTTGGACTTAAAAGGCTCAACCATACTAATGTCTTTACCTCTAGCCATTGTAAAAAATAAAAAAGGAGTTTTTAAATAATACAAGTTTAAAAGAGGATATTTTGCAACCTCTAAAGCACTTAGATTTTTTCAAGAAGGAAAATAATTCATTCTTTATTAAGAATAATCAAGCTCTAGTATTAATAAGAGAGCACTCTCAACAAATTATCATTGATATATTATACAAGAAACTAAACAAGAAATTGAATAGATGAGTTTTAATAAGAAAGCTAGTAAGAACTTGAGTAAACTAGATGAATATAAGATCAATACTAAGAGAAGTGAGCTAAAACTCCAAGAGATATATTATCAAGACTAAAGATCCTCTCAACCTTAAATCTGATATATACTAGGTATTAAGAAGCTTCTCGAGAAGTTCTCATATTACTTGAAGATGAAACAACTTTAAAAAGCTTCTTAAGAAGTTCTTATGTTGCTTAAAAGATGAAACAACCTTAAGAAACTTTTTAAAAAGTTCTCATGTTGCTTGAAAATGAAGCAACCTTACAAAGCTTCTTAAGAAGTTTCCATATTGCTTGAAGATGAAGCAAACTTATGAAGTTTCTTGAGAAGTTTTCATATTGCTTAAAGATGAAGCAATCCTTAGAAGATTCTCAGACAACTTCTTTAATCCTTTTAGAACTTTTTAAAATCTAATAGAATATATTAAGAATATTTTAGAAATTTTTAAAATTAAATAAAATATTCTAAAAATATTCCTAAAATCTTCTTATTGAATTCTATAATATTTTAATGGTTTTAAGAAAAGTATGTGGTTTATTCTTTACTAAAAAAAATAAATTTAAAATTTAGATATATTATTTTAATCAATATTATATAGATATAAATCAATATAAATTTTTTAAAAGATAATTTATTCATATACTATTAAAAAAAAATTAAAAATAAAATCATAAAAATAAATAAATATAAATAAAATAAAATTTTAATAGCTAGTATTAAATTTAAAATATAGAGATTCTTAAAATTTAAAAATTATTGCCAAGTGCCAATGACAAGAACTTGAAGAATAGAAATAAAAAATAAAATACTTATCAAAGAAAGATGAAAAAAATAAAAATAAAGATGTATATTTAAAAAGAAACTATAATAGCTATTGCTAAGGACAACAAGACTAGAGATTCTTGAAACTAAACAAGAAATAAGAAAAGTATTGACAATTGTAACAAAGGCCTTACTCTTGCCTCCATACAAATTATCCAACTAAAAAGCTATGTGGCATTGTTCTATATATAATCTAACATGTGTCCAATGTACATGTCTAACTTACAATACAAGTTCCCAATATGTGCACCATATGTCCAATATGCAAGACACATGTCTAATTAGCAATGCAAGTTTTTTACATGTGTGTCATGTATTCAACATGGAGGATACATATCTAGCTTGTAAGACAAGTTTCCAACATGTGTGCCATGTGTCTAACATGAAAGACATGTGACTTATTTGTAAGACAAGTTTTCAACATGTGCACTATATGTTCAATGTTTGAGACACATGTCTACTTAATTCCTCTTTTCTTCTTAATTACCAATATCAATATTGATGTTTGTAACACCAAGCATAAAAATAATCTTAATTTTACTTCTACATATTAGTTTGTTAAAAGGCCATTTAGAAGCTTTTTATATAATAAAAAAAATTATGAACAAAAAATTTAAGTTAAAAATTATTTTTATATTATTTTTCTAAATATGAAAAACTTCTATAAGAATTTATTTTTGCTACATGGCATATCTAAATCAATCTATTGGTCTAACATGTTAAATATTAAACAAAATTTATTAATAATAGTAATAATATGATATAATATAATTTTTTAATTTAAAAATATATATTAAGCTTATATTAAATTTATCCAAAAATACTTTTTTATATTTTTATTTTAAAAACATGATCATAACAATATATCTTATCTATTGGTTGAAATAGATTGATTAGCTGGTTAGATTATAGATTGATTAGCTTAGTGCCGTATTTTTGAAGGTCTATCACTGTTTTAAGATTACTTTTTGTAGATTATTTGATTATGTGAAATTTAAAAGATGTTTCATCCTTCATATTTTTTTTTTGTTTATTTATATTTTTATGTTATTTTTTCTTTAATATTAATAGAATTCGGTAACAAGCATTAAAGCTAAAGAAATACTTCTACTTTTAATATAAGACTAATAAAATTTTGTATTACTAAATACAAAAATATAATTAAAATTTTATATATAATATATATATTAAAAAATATATATAATTTTATTTATTTGAATGCTAAAAATACAAAACCTTGACTAAGAAGTTTTTACTTATACCACTTTGTTTTATCTCTTCATAATCTTTTGTGTTTGTGATTATATATATATATATATATATACACATACATACACATACATAAACTAGTAATTCCTTGCATATTTATTGTAATATGCAAGGAATTATTATATATATATATATATATATATATATACACATATATATATATATATATGTGTACTGGTAATTCTTTCTATATTTATTGAAATTTCACACACATTTAATCTTGAAATATTGGTCATTCATTCATCATCTCTGGATACTAGAATCACTTCAAAACTATCCCCTTCACTTCTGCACATCCTGCCAAAAGTCCCAACGGAAATACAGATTCATTCCATTCCCGGACCAGCATTCATTCAAACGAATCCTCGATATCTTTTCATTCATTCGTGGAATACAATCAACGGCATCGACATCCATCCTAAACCACACCAACAGAGACAATGTATGGATGAATAAACTATTCATCCTCTCTTCCGACACCCTGAAAGCCTCCACAAGGAAAAGGCGATGCCGACGACGACCACGACGACGAAGGACGGGAGCGGAGACTCGTGAATTGAAGGGGATTTATTTGTTTGCCACTGCGAGCTGCGGCACTAAGCTCTCGATTTTCCAATTGAGTTTTTCGAATACAGGATTCTCCGATTTGTAGGAACTTCGTGGCTGCAGTTAGTCGCAGCAGGGGCAGCGAAACGCGTGGGTGCATCGCAGTTATTCTTTGCTCCATTTTGTTGCCAATCCAGGGTTTTCGGATTGTGTGAGGGATCGGGATCGCTCGTCTGGTGTGAGAGTGGGTCGGAGCATGCCATGGATTCGATGGGCGAGCTGGATTTGGTCAGGAATCTCGTCGACGATGGAGCTCTATGTCGAAGGGAGGAGTGAGGAAACGGGGCTGATGTGCTAGGTATCCGTTGGGGAGATAGGCGGGAGATCGTTTCGCAGCATTTGTTGATCGTGGCTAAAATTTGGGAGCTCTCGCAGCTGAAGGTTGAGTTGGATGAACCCTCCTCGTGGTCAACGCTATCGTGCATTTGGTTTTTATTTAGCGAGCTTGGGGTCGCATTGGAGTCGCATAATTCATTTTACTACTGCACGCACAATGATCTTTTAGTGCACGCAAGAGTCTGTTTAATTTCTACTTAAGCAATGCGCGGGGTTCGGAAGTTACTGTCGTGGGCTGCATTGAACGGATGTGAGGAAGAAGATTCTAAATTCACCTCGGGTTCGAAATTCACTTCCCCGGTGAAGAATCCATGGAACCTAGAAGTAGAATCCGATGAGGAGGAATTCGTGGATTCCTCTGGTCGGTTCGAAAACGAGGAGAAGGTTTCGGAGAATTCTACCTCTAGTAAAAGCTCCAGTGACAGTGGCCATGGACGAAGTGATGCGTGCGGCAGGTGTTCTGGTGCTGACAGGAAGCGATTGATTGAAAATTTCTTAAGTTCGGGAGAGGAGCGTGAAGATCCTTTGATGCACCACTTCTGGAAGTTTCTGTCCGATATTGAAGCTGCAGTGACTCCAGTATCTCTTGGTCATGGTAATACGTAATATCTCTTGATGAATACTTATATCCTCATTGGGATTACAGTGCGCACGCAGCATTTCGCATGAAAATATCTCCAAATCGAATGCATTGGTCCTGGTCAACAGATGTGAAGGATTTCTAATCATGTCAATTTGTTTTTTCTTCTTATTGTCGACTTAGCTAGAGCTTCTCTCAAACCTGGTGATCCTAGTTTATGACCTAATCGTAGCCTGATCAGTTTTGAAAATTTATTGTGGGGTCAGAAACAGTACAAGGTTTTGAGAAGACAAGATCAGAATATAGGCTGTCGTCTCCTGCAACTACACTGAAGCAAACACAGTTGGAAAAACTTGAGAAGCTTACCCCTTTAGATAAAGACTGGAACTGTTTGTATCCCAGTGTGGCAGAGGACCAATTTTGCTGGCCCTGGATTGACCTCACAGAACCGCAACTTGCATTAGGAAAACTGGACTTCGAAAAATTTATGGTCACGCTGAGCTGTCTTGGAGAGTAAGTTTTTATTTTTGTTTTTTGTTTGATACTTGAGTTTCCAATCTCGTTGATTTTATTGCGGGCCAAGTTTTTATGAAACATTAGTAATGTTTAATTCCTTTAATTATTGAGAATGGATTCCACCATGAGGGAGATTGAAATAGAAATGTTTTTACAGATTGGACCTTCAACCTGAAAAGGTGCTCACACTAGAACAAATCAAGAAGCTTGAGAGGTTGGATTTAGAAGATGTCGCAGGATACGTTTCGCGGGAAGTTGCTATTAGCAGAGGTGTTCGGGACGAAGAAGTTCCTCGTATCAGCGTATATCCAAACCTCTACCTCTGGATTGAACTTTTTCCTGCAAATTATTTCTTAGTCTGACAGTTGTGTTAAGGATTCTCTCATGGTCCTCTTCTCATAGTTCCATTATTCAGTTAAGCGTTGTGTTGAGCTTTCGTATGATGCTTATTGCAGGAAGTGTCTTTGATATGATAATGCTAGTTCATGTTAGATCAATTACTTTAATTACTATTAACCCGGCTGGTGGGCTAAGCACACTTCAAAAATTTGCAAGCACCATCAATTGAGAAGCTTTCGGTTTGAATGTTCTAAGGACATAGGTTGCTGATTTATGAAATGTTTACAGAAGGAGTGGCTGACGAAGGGACCTTTTTCATTTGAATGCAACGTTGATAAACATGGCGTCTGCAAGTTTAAGGCAAGCACGTCTACCTCTATGATTTTGAACGTTGAGGTATTGATTACGAGACAGGATCGTTGTACTCGTCTTGAGTGCAAACTACTTGCTTCTTATCTCATCTGCAATTATTAATTTTTCAGGTTGTCAAGCCAAGGCCAGCAAGCACATTGCTGCATCGCACATTTGGTGAAGACAGAGTTATGCCTGTTTACTTCAATGAATCTCCTACCGAAGACAAATTTCAACTAGTTCGAGATGGTATCTTAGTCGGCCTGCGGCGGTACCGACTCTGGAGTAAGTGGTGAACCAATCAATGGACTCTGAAAATGGGGAGATTGAGTTATAACTTACGAATACGTTTGCTTATCTTAATAGATTGCCTGATCAACGCTTTGACACAATTCTTTGAGTCTAATTAAGTGTTTTCTTTAATATAGCTTTCAAGGATTCTGGAAAAGAGGAGTTCAGTAATAGAAGCAAGCCCTACGGTAATAAATTTCTCCTCTTCCCTTGACCCTAAGGTGTATTTTACACATACAGTTTAATGTGCTCCTGCACTACTTTTAATATCTTGCTTGAATTGCCACTTTTCATTCGATTAAGGAGCAGACCAATTCTAATGTGTACCTTGTGTGAAAAAGATTTTGTTGTGGCCTACACTTAGCTGTGGTGGTGATGGATGTTGGACAGATAAGGATTATCAAAGAGCTGTAAAGTGCATCTTTATCTGCACTGAATCTCTTGCAGATGTTGATCTTGCTGATTCAAATTTCAAGTATTTCAAAACAATAGAGGCCGCGCGCTGCCACATTGTGCACATCCATACAGTGCCCACTATGTCCAAATTTGCCTCCCGGTGAGTGCCATTTCCTGGTGTCTGTTCTCATTTTTTGCTGTTCTACACAAACATTTAATAATTTCTTGATTAATGGGCGTAAAGTTCTGGATATCTCACATGGTGTTCTGCAAGTGCGGCGGTTATGTTGACTCTGTCATTGTCTTTCCTTGTGCCTTATCGGTTGCTGTGGTTCATCCTCTGGTCGAGGATTCAGGTTGCAACTGGCTCTTTCCAAGTCTGTTACAGCCAACCTTAATTGGGATGAAATCAAAGTTAGACAGATCCCGGACATACTTTCTACGGTACAGCTGTCGTAAGCCTGTCACTTTCTTTTGGTTCGATACTTAATATTAGAATTTGAGGATACTTTCGGAGGAAGCTGCCCAAACCATGCTATCGTCTTGTATAGTTTTCTGAAGCAAGAAGGAAACATAATAACACTGACTCTTCCGGCTTGACGAATTGATCGTGCCTCCAAGCACTGGTTGCATTAGCTAGTCGTTTAAGCGTTTTCCAAGATTCATCAGAAGTGTGCAAATGCGATATTTATCAATCTTCCGAATTCTTACTTGAGTGAAACCGTTTTTTTAATGTTGTGACAGACTTTAGACAACTCAGGAAAGTTCATGTCCCACACTGAGGGCACAGCAGAAATATCACCTGATGTTGCAAGGCTCATACCATGTTCTGTTTTCAAAGGGAAGGTTAACAAATCAATGGTGTGTTTTTGATATTGTTGAGCACAAAAGCGCATGATCTGGCTCTGTTGTCGTAGTAGACATTCACAGGAGGAAGTAGTTCGGAGTAAGAAGTTAGATGGGTAAAAAGTAGAGTGCATCAGAAGCTGTAATGGAAATTTGACTGCGGTGAAGCTGAATATAATTCTTCCTATAACGTTTCTTTGTTTGCAGGGTTATCCCACCTTGATACAAGGTCGCCTTTTCTGGAAAGGAATGGCGATTAAGGGTACGTGGCAAGTGAATCATCAGGTATTTGAATTTCCTTAGTTTTTGTCTATCACCTGCAATCGTCTATTCCTTCGCTGGATTACTAACTTCTGAGGAAATGAAGTTAAAAATTTGCTACGTACAAATGTATTTTCTGGGAACTCCTTAAGTCTATGGTAGGTTGTTTAGCAACTCTTTTGTAATGTGGTTGTGTGCTGGGTGTGAATGGGTTGCTTGGTCAACCAAGACGTGCATCAACGTGGAGCATGGCGATGGTGTATTCATTAAATCAGTATGTAGTGCGTTCGTTTTTTTGCTGTAGTTGAAGGGGCTGCAGATCTTGTATCGACCATCAATGGTGAAGGTCACAACCGATGCTGCACTGAAAGATTTTCCCACCATTAACAGTTTTGAAATTGTTAATACCAACACCTGGTATGCGGGTTGACATTCCGCCTCTATGCCATCATTTTTGAATAAATGTTTTGTTGAGAAGGTTACATGTTTATTGACTAGGTCGCCGTGTTGTGGTAGATAAATAATCTCACTTATCACATTGAATTGATGATTTGACATGTGGTCGATCGTCCATTTGATGCTTGATGCAATGTGTTACTTCAATTCTTCAGACAAACATTAATAACTTTTTTTGTCATGTGTTTTTTGTTTACAGTTACAAGCTTAAGGAGGAGGCTAAGCTGTCCCAGGATTTGATCTTCTTGCTTTCTGTAAACAATGTTCCAGCTTCGTTCTTCCTGGAACACGTGGAAAAAGCTCTTGAAAATCTTCACAGCTTCTTTACCACACGGGGGCAAGTCTTTAGAGGTATGAAGTCAACGGTACCGTTGAGCTCTGGTTTGTTGACTGTATTACTCATTGTTTTGATGCAAGCTTATCGTTTTCATTCCTACTTCAATGCTCTTGTGATCTAGTCTAACATTTTTTCTCTAATGTGGATTACACAGAATTGAAAAGGTGTTCCCAAGATTATGATGTTGGTGACCAAACACTTCGTATGATCATGGCAAACATCCCCATGAACAACCCTCAGATGCAAAAGAATTTGAAGAAGATATCGCAGGATAAGATCGCACTTCTGAGAAAAGGTTGTGTACCTCTGCCTCAAAGCTGTTATCTTATGGGCACGTGTGATCCAACCAAGGAGAGAGTTTTGAAGCCAAATGAAGTTGCGGTCATCAAGTAAGTAGTCCCTTCCTTAAGCTCCCTTAGACAAAATTGTCGAAACCTACAACTCCTTTAATGATTTCAAGTGTGCAGGAATGGCGACAAAGTACTTGGGAAGGTTCTTGTATACAAGAATCCTGGGAAGCATTGGGGAGATGTGCATGTTTTTGATGCAGTATGGGATGAACGTCTCAATCCATACGTGGGTCCTGCGAATCAAACCATTTTCTTTTCTGTCCGAGGTAATCGCCCAGTTGTGGATGAAATTGCGAACAGTGACCTTGATGGCGATTTCTATTGGGTTTGCTTCAACACACAGGCAAGTGATATGTTCCCACGCTGATTTCTACACCAAGAAAGGTCATAATGAATTTCTGGATAGCTTGAACCTTTGAGATGCGATGGTATTCTGTGTAGCGAATAGTTTTCTGGATTATTTCTCCTCAAAGGTGGTGTTCTGCCAACTCATAGGTGTTCGGATTGCTGCAGTTGATCTCTCTTTTCACTCCAAGCCCACCTTGGACGAGAATAGGGGAGAGGACAAGTTACCCGGTTGGGAATGGTCCCAGCAGTCTTACACCCAGAGCCGCTGAATACGCGCTGTTTGAAAAATTCTTGAACAGTCGTTTTAAAACTTAGTGAGAAACTGTGCCTTTTCTCTACAGTCATGCAGGACACAGTCTTGATTAGTTTGGAATCGCTAAAGAACAGCGTTGAGCCGATGATCATGAATTGTGAATTGAGATATTCGCATGCCGATTTCATCTTGAGCTACGTTACCGCTGCTCCTTGAATTGAAGTATAGTAAACCTCTAGCAGTCTTATCTGTGAAGGTAAATATAATATTCTGTACTTGTTGCCTGAATGATTTCGCAGTAAGCCAATGCCACTATCGGCTACATATTGGATAGCACACATGGATCGGTACTTGACGCTCAAATACGCGGATGAATATTCAGAAGAGCTGGAACTGCTATCAGAAACAATTCTAGAGTTGATAGATATCTTCTACAGAGCCCTAGATGCTGATAAGACTGGTGAAGAGGTCTGTTTATACCATCACTTCTTCGCTTGGATGTCTATTGTTATTCTCTACTTCTCTCTATTTTGTTCTTTGATTGCAGCTCATGAAGTTATTACATGACACTAATATTAACCAAAACATGCTGTAACCCAAGCGGTCATTTTTTATGAGAAACGTTTCAGCATTAATCAGTTATTTCTTGGTTTTTTTAACAACAGGTCAAGCTACGTAGGGGGTTGGAACCGAAGTGCTATCCGCACTTCATGAGGAAGCAGAATCAGACCAGTCGGAGGACCTATTATACTTCCACAAGCATACTCGGCCAAATTTACGACATGGTTGATAAAAACGCTGATAGACTAGGTTATAGACCTGAAGGTATGCTTCAACGGGTATAGAAACTGGTTTCAGAAGTTGGCAATTTAGGAAAGAGCTCATATGTTTTTCCGCTTACATATACTACTCTATGGAGATGGAGAATTCGTCCGATATTACAGAGAAACAAACTGAAACCAGATTAGTGCAAGAATGCATGAAATTTGCATAAGAAAATTTGCATAAAAAAATTTGCAAATCTTCATTTACTTACTAGGTTATTGTGGGATTACTTGACTTGCTGCGTATGTAGTCTGGACTTGTCCTACGGATCTCTTCTGATGTAATGTTTCTTTAACAACGGCAGAAACTATTGCATACGATCCCAAATTCGAGTTCGGCAGGTTCGATAGATACATCGAAAATTGGCGAGGACTTCTACAGCAATATAACAAAGATACGCAGGCTGCATTTAAGAATAATGAGCTAGATCGGGTGATAGCTCGTTATCAGGAGGTATTGATTGCATCTGATGAATGATACACAGCGAATTTTATTGCTTCCTCGATTGGTGGATCTACACAGCTGCTGTGAAATTGGATGACAACAGAGTATATCTAGAGAGGACTTAAATTATTTCTAGGTAACTCTTCCCTCAATTGAAAGATGTTGGAGAAAGAAACTCTATGCTGACTCATTATTTTATTATGCAGATTCTGAAAGGGCAAAACAAATCGATTATCCAAGTATTGGAGGAAGCGTCTGCCCTGTATATTGTGAACCATGAGCATGCCGAAATGACTTTGCGAAAAGGTTACACTCCTACACTAAATTGTGCATGGAATGTAGCATTAGAGTATCTGTGTGAAATCTATGCAAGCCAGGAGGAACGGAAGCCATATATCTTATCAGCTTCTGCAAGGGAGGACATTTTTGGTCCCAGTAATTCTGAATCATAAAATTGCTCAAGAATGCTGTAAATAGTTATGCAGTCGTAGGTTGTCAAGAGTTGCAGATGATCAAATGAATTGAAACCGTCCGAATATTTTCTCGGAGTTTCGTGTTCCATGACGAGTATGTTGTGGGTAAATATTCGGCCAATGTGCGTTTTTGGATGCTGTCCCCCAAGTTTTAGTATCAAAATGAACATTCCTTTGTGATGTAGATTATGAATCCTGATTCTGAAGATGGCATACTCCTGGCATTACAATGCTGATTACGCAATATACCAGTTACCTAAGAATTAGTGGAGCCTGATTTTATTTATAATTTTCAAGGCCAGTCTAGTTGATCAAATAATTACTGTGTAAAATTGGGATACCCATTCTTAAGTTTTCAGGTTGACCACCAAGGAAATTCAACATATGAGTGCTCATCAACACTGCTGTATGAAAAAAAATGCTACATCTTCAATGAAGTTCAAACACTTGATTTCATTTTACACAAAGCATACTATTTTATATGCTTTATGGTCAATGTTTCAACGATTATTACAATTACAAATGTGGCGAACCCTTGAAATATAGTTCAGCTTTAATAATATGTGGTTTCTCAAATATACACCAGTTTCATATCTCTATTGAAATTTGATGCTTTTAAACAAATGTGTTTCAGCAATGATGCAGCAAAGATGCTATGTGGCTATGTGGGATGTAAATTTATTCTTTTCTAAAGAGTAGTGGGTTTTTTTTGTGAGTTTAGCACATGTGTGTTTCAGCAAGTGGTAATGTGGGATGCAAGTTTGTACCTTCCAAAGGCTAGGAGCAACAAAATAGAAAGAATAGTGGGATTACTGGAAGTGCATCATGAAGAAATTTGAGGGGAGAAGATACATAACATATTTGCAAGTTTTTGGAGGTGCCAAAGGGTTGTTGGAAGGTGTCAATTTAACAACTCAAGGGTGTTGTATTAACAATATCCTAAATAAAATGAAACTTTTAATTGAGTTATTTTATAATAAAATACTTTTTCATAATAAAATAATGATATTATTATAAAAAAATATTAAAAAGTCAAAAAAGTTTAAAATAAGGAGATAATATTTATTAGTAGAATTTTGCATAATAATTTAATAATTTTATTCTTATGCCATTTTAAAAATATTTTATTATTACAAAGATTATATTAAAAATTTAAAGTATTATGTTTTTTTATAAAGTTTATAATAATTGGGTTTTTTAAAAATATATATATATATTTATTTAAAATATAAAATATAAATATTTAAATAAAAATAAAAATAGGCCATATATTAAATTAATATAAGTTTAATATTAAAAAAACCTTAAATCTTCTTTTTTAGAAACTTTTTTATTATTAGACTTTATTGTTTGAGATATCCATTTAGTAATTTAGATATGGATGCATCATATTAGAAAATAGAACCTACTTCTTGCCACTCCTATACAATTCCATGATCTACTATCTTTTTGTCTCTATATTCATTATTTGTTTGCTTATTGTGAATGATATAAATCACAAAAAAATTCTAAAGAAGCAATACATTCTTATAACATTCAAAAAGAAAAAGTAGATAAATGAAAGATTGATATCAGATAGAAATTAGAATATCTATTGTTGTCATGGATATATATTTACTCCAATAATTATTTATATGATTAAGTAGAAGTAGATAAAAGTAGATTTATTTCATAACATCTATTAGAAAAGCTTCCTAAAAATTTTACAAATGCGGTTTTGACTTTACATATGTTTGTGGTTGATTGGTAGGTTAAAAACTTGGTCAACAAATTAATTACATGTCACATGTATTGATAGCTTGTGGAATAAGCTAACTATGTGGTGCACATATAGAAAACTTACCTTACAAGTTAAGATACATGTCTTGTAAAGTCAACATGTGTTGAAAGTCTTATAGAACATCACTACATAGTTCCTAGTTAGATAGTATATATGGAAGCAAGAGTGAAGCCTTCTTCACTGTTCTCAATGTCTTTCTAGTCCTTGGTCTTATTTCAAAACTTTTTAGTCTTTTTGTCTTTAACAATAATTATTCTAGTTTAATATTATATCATCTTGGAGTGATTATCTAGTCTTTTTAAGTCATACAAGAATGTCTTGATCTTTTAGTTCTTTAAGATTCATATCCTTGAAAGTTTGACAAGAATGCTAATTCATTGTTCTTGTCTTGTTTTAGAAATAAGTGGATTATCTCACTTGTATTGTTGTATTTTGAAGGTTGCAGATTATCCACTTTTAAACAAACTGTCTAGTTTTTTAATATTGATTTTTTTTAAAAGAAAGTAGATCATCCCCATTTTTGGAAATTTTTATTTGACATTAGAAATTATATATTACATTCCTCTAATTGACTTGTAGATTTATTAAGTTATTTAAAATAGAAGAAAAAATCTTAAATGCTACACTTAGCAAAAGTGAATAGATTTGCAACTAATGTAGATCTTCATGAGCTTCTCAACTTTCTTAGGATAGAAATTTCATGCATCACCAATGCCAACCATAAGAGCACTATTCCTACACATATGGAAGAAGTTTGGAATCTATGCTAAGAAGTTGGATAGTTGAGAGAAGCAAATAGATCAGCCTCACGACCAAATTCAAGAAATCTTTCTCCTATAAACATGAGAGAGGCAAGGATTAATATGCCTAAGAAGTTTAATGGAACAAGATCAGAATATTGAGGATTTTTACAAAAAATTAAGCTCTATTTAAGATTACATTATTTCCAATATTCCAATAGTTTTTTTAGAAGTACTCTTTTTTGATTTATACCTTTGATGGAAAAAGATTTATGATTCATTTATGATTGAAATTCATTCTTAGAAGTATTTATGGCGACATTTGGAAAAAGTGAATGAAAAAGAGTAGCAAAGACCAAGGTCTTATCTTTATGACAAGGATCATGGTTACCTACCATACATGCTGTAAAATCCAAAACCTTGCTTGCAATATGGATGGGATTTATAAAGCCTTTATCAATAAATTTGAATATGCATTGAAGGATAACGTCAAAGATTTGTTATTAACAATATCAAAAGCAAATTCTTTAAGAAAATTTATTGCTAAAGCCATTATATGTAATAATTGATTATTTAAAAGGTGTTAAGAACAAAGATTTGACTAAAGAAGAACAAATCAAGTAATGACAGCACCTCCTAAGCTTTTAGAAATCTATTCATCAAAGCTAGAACCAATGCAAATTGATATAATACGTTTTAAATCTCTCATTGAGTAAGAAAAGAGTCAATGTCATCAAAAAAAATTATGCTTATATTATGGAGAAGCTAAGAATTTTGCTCAACATTATCCAAAGAAGTAACACAATGACAAAACGAGGAGCATAGTTGCTAAAGAAGATAATGTGTAGAAAAACAAGTTTTTCCAACTACACTACGAACTATGCAACTGAAATCATGTGCAATACCTAGTAAAGGTCCTATTCTCTCCTTAGATTCTTTGCCATGTTTTATAATAAATATGTATTTAGGATCTAAAAACCATAAAATCTACCTTATTAGATTTAAGAGCCTTAGCATATTTTATAAACAAAGACTTTGTCAAAAAACAAGAAATATTATTACTCAAGAAAACTAAATCCATACATATAGAAGTTATATATAGTCATTTGTTATCTTTTGGAAATGTTGTCTATAAGACTTTTCTTTTAAAATATAACAATTAAAGATCATAATAGCAAAGTAATATTTAATGTGATAAGTTCTCCTTCCAATCCAATTATTTTAAAATTATTATTGTTAAAAAAATATAATTCTTAGATAGATTAGATTTTTTATAATCTTAATTTTTTTATAATTTAATCTAAAATTTTATTAATCAAATAAAAATACATAAATATATATCCAAGGCTTTACTAATAAGTATGAAAGATTTTACGCATGCAAAAAAAAAATCATCTTTTATTATATATACTACATCTATTTTTGATGGTAGAAAGATGTCAAGTGGTATTCCTAACTAATATCAAGATTTCTACAACATTCTTGAAAAAAAAAATGTAGATATTCTTCCAAAGCATTGACATCATAATTATTCAATTAATTTGCAAGAAAGAGCTCAACCACCATTTAGACTAATCTATAGTTTATTGCAAAATGAATTAGCTATACTCAAAGAATACATTGACAAGAACTTGGCTAAGAACTTCATATGCTATTCAAAATCTCTAGCAGAAGCTTCTATCTTATTTAAGTAGAAAAATGATGGATCTCTACAGATGTGCATAGATTATTGAAGACTTAAAAAGTTCACCATCAAGAATAGGTATCTCCTACCTTTGATTTCATAACTACTTGACTAAGTCAATTAATCAAAGATCTATATAAAAATAAATATGTAAAGAGTATATAACTTGGTCTGCATTAAAGAAGGAGTTAAATAGAAGATTGCTTTTCAAACTAGGTATGGATATTTTGAATATAATATTATGCCTTTTGGACTCACAAATGTACCAACCACTTTTCAAAATCTCATAAATGATATTTTTTGTGAGTTTCTTGATGATTTTGTTATGTATTATTTAGACGACATTATAATCTATTCTAAGAACATAAAAAAACATGAACTTCATATTTGTCATGTGTTTCAAAATTTAGAGATGTAAGATAATATATCAAGATAAAAAAGTATGTATTTCATAATACTTAAGTTGACTTTCTAAGATACATCATTTCGAATGAAGCACTAATAATGGATTCAAAGAAGATCTAGACTATCATACATTATAAGATTTTGAAAATAGTCAGAGATATATAATACTTTTTGAACTTTGTCAATTACTATAAAATCTTCATTAATTTTTTTTTTTCAAGTTATAGCTCTACTTACACATTTGACTTGTAAAGAAAAATTTGAGTGGAGTAAAGAAACCAAAGAATTATTTGATATTTTAAAGAAAGAATTTATTTCTATACCAATCTGTCACGGCCATAATCATGTAAGCTAATAATTACATATAGAAATAGGTAGAAGTAAGTAAAAGTAGATAAAAGTAAGTTAATTCTATAATATTTAATATAAAAGCTTCTTAGAAACTTCCTAGACACTGCTTTGACTTCATAGGTGTCTTTAATTGACTTTTTGGATTAGAAACGTGGTCAACAAGTTGGCCATGTGCCACACATGTTGTTAGCTTAAAGATCAAGCTAACTATGTGGCCCACACGTAGAAAAACTTGCCTTGTAAGTCAAGGCATGTGTCCTACAAAGTCAATACATATTAGAGGTCCTATAGAACGTCGCCACATAGCCCCTAGTTAGATAGTATATATAGAGACAAGAGTGAAGGCTTCTTCACTCTTGTCAACTCCTTTCTTGCTTCTAGTCCAGGTTCAAGAGTCTTTAGTTTCTTGTCTTGTGGCAATAGCCATTCCAGTTTCCTTTTAATATACCTACTTGTTTATATTTTGACTTATTATATCGAGATAGCCTTTTTGTATATTTTCCCTCATCGAGTCTTTGTCCTTGACAGATTGACAAGAGTACACTTACAATATCAGAGCTTTGTTTTTCTTGAGTGAGATTGGATTACCCCTTTCTCTTCACAAGACATAAGCATATTAGAAGTTTGCGGATTACCCACTTCTAAACTGATATTGTTCTTAGTATCTTCTTTGTTATCAAGTCTTTCTTTTCTTCTGTCTTGAGCAGTATCAAACAAATTTTTCTTAGTGTCATTATGGCAGAGCTTGTTGAAATGAAGAGTGCAATGGCACAAATGCAAGAGCGAATGAGGGAGTTAATGCTTGCGATGCATCAACTCAATTCACCAACACATGAAAGAACAAGAATAGCAGAAAGTGGGGATATAGAGATGATCGGAGCTGCTTCAACATCTACAACAAATCACGTTCCTTCTTCAATTGTACAACACCCTGTAAGCACTAGAGAACCAAGAATTGCCTTATCCGAGAAATTTGATGGTACGAGATCTAAGTTTCGAGGGTTCATCAATCAAGTACAATTGGCAATTGAACTTCAACCGCAAAGCTATCCAACTCCAGGATCACAAGTCAGGTTTATTGGCACTCTACTTTCTGGTTCTGCATTATCATGGTTTTCGTCTTTTCTTGAACAACGAAATCCAATATTGGACAATTTGGAAGCTTTTTTGGCAGAGTTTCGATCTATGTATGGTGAACACGATGCAACTCGTGTTGCAACAAATAAGATCCGAATTCTGCGACAAGGAAATCGCTCAGTAACAGTGTATGCTTCACAATTTTGACAACTTACAATTGACATCAAGTGGGATGATGCTGCACTCATTAGTCAATTTCTTTATGGATTGCAATACGAAGTAAAGAAATTGATGCTCAACTTACCTGATCCTCAAACTTTGAGTCAAGCAATCGATTTTGCGGTAAAATGTCATAATCGACTTTTCAAATTTCGATCTGAGAATCATTCACGGGAACCTCAACATTATTACTCAATGGCAACATCAACATCTTTGCCAAACGTACATTCGGAAGTAGAAGACATGTAAATTGACGTGGTACGTTTTAAACCTCTAATTGAGCAAGAAAAGATTCGTCGTCGTCAAGAAGGATTATGTTTATATTGCGGAGAACCTAAGCACACTGCTCAACATTGTCTAAAGAAACGACGCAACTATAAAATGAGGGGTACGACGGTCAAAGAAGACAACATGTCGAAAAACGGATTTGTCCAGCTACAATAGGGACCGTGCAGCTGGAACCTTGTACAATTCCTAATGAAGGTCCTATCCTCTCCTCAGAACCCTCTCCTTGTTTTATAATAGACTTATATTTAGGACCTAAGAATTACAAAGCCTCTGCTTTATTAGATTCGGGAGCCTCAGCATGTTTTTTAGATGAACAATTTGTTAAAAGTCGTAAAAAACCCTTTGTACAGAAACCTAAACCAGTACATGTAGAAGTCATAGATGGTCGTCCCTTGTCTTCTAGAGATGTCACTCATGAAACTCATCCTATAAAAGTAACAATAGACGGTCATGATAGCTATATAGCTTTTAACATAATTAAATCCCCGTCCAATCCAGTTATTTTAGGTTTATCCTGGCTAGAAAAATATAACCCTCGAATAGATTGGAATTTGCATAAACTTGACTTTTCCTAGAGCGTTATTAATAGTTCTACTAACCAAGTAAAAAATTATAAGTCTAGTATAGTAAAACCCACACTGATAGGTGCAAAAGCATTTATACACGCAGCAAAAGAAGGATCAACTTTTGCTATTTATGCTGCACCTATTTCTGAAAACGTAAAGACTTCAAGTGGCATTCCAAGTCAATATCAGGAGTATCAAGACGTTTTTGAGAAAAAAAATGCAGATATTCTTCCTGAGCATCGTCCATATGATTGTTCAATCGACTTCAAGGAAGGAACTCAGCCACCATTTGGACCAATTTACAGTTTATCGCAAGATGAGATGGCTGAACTCAAGACATATATTGAGGAGAATTTAGCGAAGAATTTCATATGCCATTCAAAATCTCCAGCAGGAGCTCCAATTCTATTCGTAAAGAAAAAAGATGGATCTTTACGAATGTGTGTTGATTATCGAGGACTCAACAAGATCACAATCAAGAACAGGTATCCATTACCTTTGATATCAGGACTCCTTGACCAGTTGAATCAAGCTAAGATCTATACAAAAATAGATCTAAGAGGAGCATATAATCTAGTACGGATCAAAGAAGGAGATGAATGGAAGACTGCGTTTCGAACCAGGTATGGACATTTCGAATATAATGTCATGCCCTTTGGACTCACGAATGCACCAGCTGCTTTTCAACATCTCATGAATGATGTATTTCATGAATTCTTAGATAATTTTGTCGTCTGCTATCTAGACGATATCCTGATCTATTCTAAGAATGACGAAGAACATGAAATACATGTTCGTCAAGTATTACAAAAACTTAGAGATGCAGGATTGTACGCCAAGATGGAAAAGTATGTATTTCACACTACTCAAGTTGACTTTTTAGGATACATCATTTCAAATGATGGTCTCATGATGGATTCTAAGAAAGTCCAAACAATCATAGATTGGAAGATTCCAAGGACGGTAAGAGATGTCCAATGTTTCTTGGGATTTACCAATTACTATCGGATCTTCATCAAAGATTTCTCACGAGTTGCAGCTCCACTTACACGCTTGACTAGTAAAGATAAATTTCAATAGAATCAAGAAGCGGAAGCAGCATTTGAAGCCTTGAAGACATCGTTTGTCTCTGCACCAGTCTTATATCGTGTTGACTTTTTCAAGGCATTTTTTATGGAAACAGATGCATCAGATTTTGCCTTGGGTGCAGTTTTATCACAAATGGGAACAGATGACAAACTTCATCCGATACCTTTTCATTCAAGAAAATTCTCAGCAGCCGAGATCAATTATGAGATCCACGATAAAGAACTTCTTGCGATCGTGGATTCCTCTCAAGAATGGCATCATTATCTAGAAGGCGCTTCTAGTCCAGTCACTGTGTATACAGATCACAAGAACCTCGAGTATTTCATGTCAGCATGCGTGTTGAATCGTCGTCAAGCTCGTTGGAGTATGTCTTTGTCAAGATTCGAGTTCATTATCACTTATTGGCCAGGAAAACAACAAGGTTTATCCGATGCCCTATCTAGACGTTCTTATTTTACACCAAAAGAAGGAGATGCAGCTTTTGAGCAATAAAGAACGGTCCTCTTGAAACCGGAGCAATTTCATCTCCGAGCAATGAAATCAACATTGACTGTTGATTCAACTTTTCTCAAGCAAATCCAGTCCAGTATGTCCTCAGACCCTCTTGTTTATGATATCGAGAATAACTCTTCCAAGTCTCATGATCCTTCTAAGTTCGAGTTCAAGAATAATCTATTATATTTTGAAGGACGCCTATATGTTCTAGAAGGAGAAGCACGTTTACGTGTTCTTCAAGCACGTCATGACTTTCCAGCAACAGGGCACTTTGAATATAATAAGACTTTGGAACTCATATCAAGAGATTTTTGGTGGCCACAAATGTAGAAGTCAGTCAAAGACTTTGTACAATCATGTGATATTTGTTCAAGATCAAAAATTCCTCGTCATCGACCTTACGGACTTCTTCAGCCATTACCTATACCAGAACAACCATGGTCTTTTGTTTCTATGGATTTCATCACAGATCTTCCAAGCTCAAGATCTTATGATTCTATATTTGTGATAATAGATCGTTTCACCAAGATGGCACATTTTGTGCCATGTACAAAATCTATCACAGGTGAAGAAACAGCTAAGCTTTTCATTGATAATATCTATCGCTATCATGGATTACCTAAAGATATCATATCGGATAGGGGAACTCAATTTGCGTCAAGATTTTGGAGGACCCTTTTCAAGATTTTAAAAGTGGACATAAAGCTGTCTTCGGCTTTCCATCCTCAAACTGATGGACAAACAGAGCGCGTAAACCAAGTCTTGGAGCAATATTTAAGGTGTACTATCAACTATCAACAAGATGATTAGACAACCCTTCTGCCATTGGCAGAGTTTGCTTATAATAATACGGTACATTCTTCCACGCAACAAACACCTTTTTTTGCCAATTATGGCTATCATCCACGACTTCATACTTTTGATTTTTCAAAAGTTGATAATCCTGCAGCAGAAGATATGGCAAATCAGTTGTCAGAGTTACATGCAATAATGAAGACGCAATTGAAGGAAGCTCAAAAATGACAAAAGATAAACGTAGATCTATATCGTAAGGAGCAACCACAACTCAATGTGGGTGATAAGGTATAGCTACTTCGTCGCAATATCAAGACTACTCGACCTTGTGACAAGTTGGACTATCGTAGGCTCGGTCCCTTTTCTGTTTCTGAACAGATCAACCCAGTTGCATATCGGTTACATCTACCGGAGTCAATGAAGATCCATCTTGTATTCCACGTGTCTCTTCTTGAACCATATAAGACAGTCGATATACAAGGAAGAAAACAAATGCCACCGCCTCCTATAGAAGTAGATAATAATGAAGAATTTGAGGTGGAAGAGATATTAGACTCAAGGCGGCGCCGAAATAAGCTGGAATATCTTGTTCATTAGCGCGGATATGATATTAGTGAACGCACATGGGAGCCATCCAGGAATCTAGCAAATACATCAGCTAAAGTCAAAGTTTTTCATCAATGACATCCATCGAAACCAAGATGAAAATCTCTCTTATAAAAGAGACAAGATTGAGGCAAGATAACATTCAATTTTCTATCCTTGTTTGTAACTTCTTTACATTTGTGATGCTAATTAGATGGAGAGTCAACAACCAGCGGATTCAACTCAAGAACCTTCGTTTGCTGACCTGCCGGACGAGACATTATGATTGTCACAACCTTCAAGACGACGTAATCGAGATGAACATCTTCAAGAACGACATGTTCTTCTTCGAATAGATGGTGAGATACAACGCATTTGGTATCACGATTTGGGAAGGGACTCTCGATGTTTGGTGATTTTGCTAGAGGTAGGAACAACTCCTGATGATGTTCCAAATATTCTATTCAAAGGAAGTTACGAAGGCCTCAACAATGATCAAATAACTGGGTGGTCTTCCCGCCCTGGTATAGGACACTACCGATGGTTGAGAGGCCCTATCAATCATCTTCGAAGAGAACAGAGATCAGAGTATGTGGCGAATACAATTCGTCGCATCATAGATTTCCTCAACATATGATGACCGCTCCTCGTGGAACTCGTCTCTAGAAGGGGGGGTAATGTCATGGCCATAATCATGTAAGCTAATAATTACATATAGAAATAGGTAGAAGTAAGTAAAATTAGATAAAAGTAAGTTAATTCTATAATATTTAATATAAAAGCTTCTTAGAAACTTCCTAGACGCTGCTTTGACTTCATAGGTGTCTTTAATTGACTTTTTGGATTAGAAACGTGGTCAACAAGTTGGCCATGTGCCACACATGTTGTTAGCTTGAAGATCAAGCTAACTATGTGGCCCACACGTAGAAAAACTTGCCTTGTAAGTCAAGGCATGTGTCTTACAAAATCAACACATATTAAAGGTCCTATAGAATGTCGCAACGTAGCCCCTAGTTAGATAGTATATATAGAGACAAGAGTGAAGGCTTCTTCACTCTTATCAACTCCTTTCTTGCTTCTAGTCCAGGTTCAAGAGTCTTTAGTTTCTTGTCTTGTGGCAATAGCCATTCCAGTTTCCTTTTAATATACCTACTTCTTTATATTTTGACTTATTATATCGAGATAGCCTTTTTGTATATTTTCCCTCATTGAGTCTTTGTCCTTGACACAATCTTATATTATGTTGATTTCTTTAAGACATTTTTCATGAAAATAGATGAATCAAATTTTGCCTGTAATGTAGTATTGTTACAAATGGAGGTAGATGACAAACTCCATTCAATAATTTTTTATTTTAAGAAATTTTTAGTAGTAGAGATCATTTACAAAATTCATAATAAAAAACTTCTTGAAATAGTGGATTCTTTTCAAAAATAATATCACTTTTTAAAAGCTTCTTCTAGACTAATCATCATATATATATATATATATATATATAAATCACAAGAACCTCAAGTATTTCTTATCAACATGGGTGTTGAATTATTGTCAAGCTTATTGAAACATGTCCTTATGAAGATTTGATTTCAAGATCACATATCAACATAGAAAACAACAAGTTTTGTTAGATGCACTTTCTAGATGTTCTTGCATCAAAAGAAAATGTTGCAGCTTTTGATCAACAAAGAATAGTCATTTTGAAGCTTGAGCAATTTTATCTTTAAGTAATAAAATCAATATTGACTGTTGATTCAACCTTAGTCAAGTAGATTCAATCAAGTATTTCCTTTCATCGTCTTATTCATGATATCAAGAATACTTCTTTCAAGTCTCATGATACTTTCAAGTTTGAGTTCAAGAACAACTTACTCTATTTTGAAGATTGCCTATTTTTTCTAGAAAGAGAAGCATGTTTATATGTTCCTCATGCATGTCACAACTTTCTAAAAACATGACATTTTTGATACAACAAGACTTTAGAGCTTATATCTAGAGATTTTTGATGGCCACAAATATGAAAGTTTATGAAAGACTTTGTACAATCATGTAACATTTGTTCAAGATTAAAAATTCCTTGCCATCAATTCTATAGACTTCTACAATCATTTTGTAAATCAAAACAATTATGGTCTTTTATTTCTATGGATTTTATTATGGAACTTCTAGGTTCAAGTTCATATGACTCTATATTCATGATTGTAGATTGCTTCACCAAAATGGCATATTTCATATCATATAAAAAATCTATTTTAGATAAAAAAATTGCTAAGTTTTTTCTTAATAATATTTTTTACTATCATGGATTATCAAAGAATATTATATTAGATAAAAAGATACAATTTGTATTAAGATTTTGAAGAATCTTTTTTAAGATATTAAAGGTAGATATAAAAATATCTTTGATCTTTCATCTTCAAACTAATAGGTAAAAGAAATGGATGAATCAAATTTTGGATCATGATTTGAGATATATTATCAACTATTATTCAGATGATTGGATAATTCTTTTGCCATTGGAAAAGTTTGCATACAATAATTTGATACATTCTTCTATATAATAAACACTTTTTTTTGTCAATGATGGTTATTATCCAGATTTGATACTTTTGACTTTTCAAAAGTTGATGATCTTATGGTAGAAGTTTTGACATATCATTTGTCAAAGAAATATACAAAAATAAAGGTATAATTAAAAGAAGCTAAAAAATGACAAAAGATCAATGTAGATGCCTATTACAAAGAACAACAATAATTCAACATGGATGATAAGGTATAATTACTTCATCACAATATCAAGACTACTTGCCCTTGTGACAAGTTAGATGATTGTAAGCTTGGACCATTTCTTATTTGAAAATAAGTCAATCATGTTGTTTATTTATTACATCTATTGAAGTTTATGAAGATTCATCTTATATTCCACATATCTCATTTTGAGCCATATAAGATAGTGAGTATTTTGAGAAAAAGACAAATGTCACCTTTTTCTATAGAAGTAGATAATAATCAAAAATTTAAGGTGGACAAAGTCTTAGATTCAAGGCAATGCCAAAATATATTAGAATATCTTTTTTATTTATACAAATATAATATTACTAAATGCATATGGAAGCTAGTAAAAAATCTTGTAAATACAACAAAGAAAGTTGAGGATTTTCTTCAATATCCATTAAAATCAAGATGAAGAATAACAAATCTTATTTATAAAAGAAACAAGTTTTGGAGAAGATAAGATTCTACCTTCTATCATTATTTATAGATTCTATATATTTTTCGAACTAAGGAGATAAAAAATCAACAAATCAACAAATCTAATTCAAGAGCTATCATTTTTTAACTTATTAAACAAGACATTGTAATTATTTCAACCTTCAAGATAATATAATTGAGATGAAGATCATTAAGAATAATATATATTTTTCTAAATAGATGGTAAGATATAATGCATTTGATATTATAACCTTCAAAGAGACTCTTTATATTTGGTGATTTTATTAGAAGTAGGAATAGCTCTTAATAGTATTTTAAATATTTCATTTGAAGGGAATTATGAAGGCATCAATAATAATCAAATAATAGGATGGCCTTTTTGCCTTGATATAGAATATTATTGATGGTTGGAAGGACCTATCAACCATCATCAAAGAAAATAAAGATCAAAGTTTATAATAAACATAATTTGCTGCACCTTAGATTTTTTCAACATATGATTACTTTTTGTAAACCTCATCCCTAAAAAGAAGAATAATGTCATAGATATATATATTTACTCTAATAATTATCTATAAGATGAGGTAGAATTAGATAAAAATAAATTTATTTCATAACTTCTTTTAGAAAAGTCTTGTAGAAGCTTCATAGATGCAATTTTGATTGTACATAAGTTTTTAGTTGATTGATAGGTTAAAAACTTTGTCAACAAATTAATTCCGTATCACATATATTGATAGCTTGTAGAATAAGTTAACTATGTAGTGCACATATAATAAAACTTGCCTTGCAAGTTAAGATAAATGTCTTATATAGTCAACATATATTGAAAGTCTTATAGAACATTGTCACATAGCTCCTAGTTTGATAGTATATATGGAGGCAAGAGTGAAGCTTTCTTCACTCTTTTTAATGCCTTTCTAGTCCTTAGTCTTTTTTCAAGACTTTTTAATCTTCTTGTCTTTCATAATAGCCATTCTAATTTAATATTATATCATCTTTGAGTGATTATCTAGCCTTTTTGAATCCAATAAGAGTATCTTGACCTTTTAGTTCTTTAAGATTTATGTCATTACCAATTGTAAAATTTAAACATACTAAGAATTCTAGAGCTTAAATAAAAATATAAGAAAGATATTAAAAAGATTGAAAAATATTTCATTTTTATGTCTACATATACTATTAAAATATAGAATAATATTACAACATTTTATAGGTCATTCAATATGTATCTAACTTATAAAATACATGTCTAATTTTCAAGGCAAGATTTTGATGTATGTACAATATGGCCAATTTGTTGTCATTAGCATATCAAAGACATAAAGCTTAAAGAAAGAAATCCTCAATACATTCTTATTTAATTGAAAAGAACTAAAAAGTCACTCAAAGATGATATAATATTAAAATAAAATGGCTACTATTAAAAACAAGAAGATTAAATAATCTTAAAATAAGAATAGGGATAAAAAAGGTATTGAGAAGAATAAAGAAGGCTTTACTCTTGCTTCCATATATATATTCTTAATTAGGAGCTATGTGGTGATATCCTTTAAGACCTCTAAAATATGTTGACTTTGTAAGACACCTATTTCAACTTGCAAGGCAAGTTTTCTATATGTATGTGTCAAGGACAAGAATTCGATGAAAAAATAATTTAGACAAGTGAGCCTTCACTCAAAGAGAGGTAACAAAATATATATAAACAAGTATATATATTGAAAGAGAAACTGGAATGGCTATTGCCAAAAGACAAGAAAACTAGAGACCCTTGAAACTAGACTAGAAGCAAGAAAGGAGTTGACAAGAGTGAAGAAGCCTTCACTCTTGTCTCTATATATACTATCTAACTAGGGGCTACGTGGTGACGTTCTATAGGACCTCTAATATGTGTTGACTTTGTAGGACACATGCCTTGACTTACAAAGCAAGTTTTTCTACGTGTGGGCCACATAGTTAGCTTGATCTTCAAGCTAACAACATGTGTGGCACATGGCCAACTTGTTGACCACGTTTCTAATCCAAAAAGTCAATTAAAGACACCTATGAAGTCAAAGCAGCGTCTAGAAAGTTTCTAGGAAGCTTTCATATTAAATATTATAGAATTAACTTACTTTTATCTACTTTTACTTACTTCTACCTATTTCTATATGTAATTATTAGCTTACATGATTATGGCCGTGACATTACCCCCCCTTCTAGGGACGAGTTCCACGAGGAGCGGTCATCATATGTTGAGGAAATCTATGATGCGACGAATTGTATTCGCCACATACTCTGATCTCTGTTCTCTTCGAAGATGATTGATAGGGCCTCTCAACCATTGGTAGTGTCCCATACCAGGGCGGAAAGACCACCCATTTATTTGATCATTGTTGAGGCCTTCGTAACTTCCTTCGAATAGAATATTTGGAACACCATCAGGAGTTGTTCCTACCTCTAGCAAAATCACCAAACATCGGGAGTCCCTTCCCAAATCGTGATACCAAACGTGTTGTATCTCACCATCTATTCGAGGAAGAACATGTCATTCTTGAAGATGTTCATCTCGATTGCGTCGTCTTGAAGGTTGTGACAATCGTAATGTCTCGTCCGGCAGGTCACCAAATGAAGGCTCTTGAGTTGAATCCGCTGGTTGTTGGTTCTCCATCTCCTGAGCGCCACTACTACAACGAAGCTACGAACAAGAATTGAAAGTAGAATGTTATCTTGCCTAGATGTTGTTTCTTTTATAAAGAAGGTTTTCATCTTGATTTTGATGGATGTCGTCGATGAAAAGCCTCCACCGCCTTTGTTGCATTTGCAAGATTCTTTATTGGCTCCCATGTGCGTTCACTAATACCATATCCGTGCCAATGGACAAGATATTCTAATTTATTTCGGCGCCGCCTTGAATCTAAGATTTCTTCTACTTCAAACTCTTCATTATTGTCCACTTCTATAGGATGAGGTGGAGCTTGTCGTCTTCTTGGTATGTCCACTGTCTTGTATGGTTCAAGAAGAGACACGTGGAATACTGGATGGATTTTCGTTGACTCTGGTAGATCTAAACGATATGCAACTGGATTGATTTGTGCAGAAATAGAAAATGGTCCCAGCCTTCGATAGTCCAACTTGTCACAAGGACGAGTGGTCTTGATATTGCGACGAAGTAGCCATACCTTATCACCCAAGACGAATGATGGTTGTTCCTTTTGATAGACATCCGCATTGGCCTTTTGTTGCTCTTGAGCCTCTTTTAACTGCGCCTTCATCGTTGCATGTAGCTCTGATAAATGAATTGCCAAATCTTTCGTAGCAGGATTATCAACTTTTGAAAAGTCAAAAGTATCAAGTCGTGGATGATAACCATAATTAGCAAAGAAAGGTATTTGTTTTGTAGAAGAGTGTACCGTGTTATTGTAAGCAAACTCTGCCAATGGTAAAAGAGTTGTCCAATCATCTTGTTGGTAATTAATAGTACATCTTAAATATTGCTCCAAAACTTGATTAACATGCTCTGTTTGTCCATCAGTTTGAGGATGGAATGCCGAAGATAGTTTTATATCCACTTTAAGAATCTTGAAAAGAGTCCGCCAAAATCTTGATACAAATTGAGTTCCCCTATCTGATATAATATCCTTGGGTAATCCATGATAGCGATAGATATTGTCAAGAAAGAGCTTAGCTGTTTCTTCACCTGTGATAGATTTTATACATGGTACAAAATGTGCCATCTTGGTAAAACGATCTACTATCACGAATATAGAGTCATAAGAACCTGAGATTGGAAGATCCGTAATGAAGTCCATAGAAACAGAAGACGATGGTTGTTTTGGAATGGGTAATGGCTGAAGAAGTCCAAAAGGTCGATGACGAGGAGTTTTTGATCTTGAGCAAACATCACATGATTGAACAAAATCTTTAACTGCCTTCCACATTTGAGGCCACCAAAAATCCCTAGATATTAGCTCCAAAGTCTTATTATATCTAAAATGTCCTGTTGTTGGGAAGTCGTGATGAGCTTGAAGAACACGTAAACGTGCTTCTCCTTCTGGAACATATAGGCGTCCTTCGAAATAGAGTAGGTTGTTCTTGAATTCAAATTTAGATAGATCATGAGATTTAGAAGAATTGTTCTTGATATCATGAACAAGAGGGTCTGAAGACATACTTAACTGGACTTGCTTAAAGAAAGTTAAATCAACAGTCAATGTTGATTTTATTGCTTGAAGATAAAATTGTTCCGGCTTCAAGAGAACCGTTCTTTGTTGTTCAAAAGCTGCATCTCCTTCTTTTGGTGCAAGATAAGAATGTCTAGACAAGGCATTGGATAAACCTTGTTGTTTTTCTGGCCGATAAGTGATGATGAACTTGAATCTTGATAAAGACATACTCCAACGAGCTTGGCGACAATTTAATACGCGTGCTGACATAAAATATTCGAGGTTCTTGTGATCCATATATACGGTGACTGGACTAGAAGCGCCTCCTAGATAATGACGCCATTCTTGAAAAGAATCCACAATTGCAAGAAGTTCTTTGTCGTGGATCTCATAATTGATTTTTGCTCCAGAGAATTTTCTTGAATGAAAGGCTACTGCATGAAGTTTGTCATCTGTTCCCATTTGTGATAAAACCGCACCCAGAGCAAAGTTCGATGCATCTGTTTCCATAAAGAATGCTTTGGAAAAATCAACACGATACAAGATTGGTGCAGAAACAAATGATGTCTTCAAAGATTCAAAAGCAACTTTTGCTTCTTGATTCCATTGGAGTTTGTCTTTACAAGTCAAACGTGTAAGTAGAGCTGCAACTTGAGAGAAGTCTTTCATAAAGATCCGATAGTAGTTGGCAAATCCCAAAAAACATTGGACATCTCTTATTATTTTTGGGATCTTCCAGTCTATAATAGTTTGAACTTTCTTAGGATCCATCATAAGTCCATCATTTGAAATGATGTAACCTAAGAAATCGACTTGAGTAGTGTGGAATACATACTTTTCTATCTTGGCATAGAGTCCTGCATCTCTTAATTTTTGTAACACACGACGAATATGAAATTCATGTTCTTTTAGATTCTTAGAATAGATCAAGATGTTGTCTAGATAACATACCACAAAATCGTCCAAAAACTCTCGAAAAACATCATTCATTAGATGTTGAAAAGCTGCTGGTGCATTTGTAAGTCCAAAAGGCATGACGTTGTATTCAAAATGTCCATACCTAGTTCGAAACGCAGTCTTCCATTCATCTCCTTCTTTGATGCATACTAGATTGTATGCTCCCCGAAGATCTATTTTTGTATAGATCTTAACTTGATTCAACTGATCAAGAAGTCCGGATATTAAAGGTAGTGGATAGGTATTTTTGATGGTAATCTTGTTGAGTCCTCGATAATCAACACACATCGACAATGATCTATCTTTTTTTTTCACAAATAGAATTGGAGCTCCTACCGGAGATTTAGAATGGCATATGAAATTCTTGGCTAGATTTTCTTCAATATACTCCTTGAGTTCAGCCAACTCATTTTGTGATAAACTATAGATTGGTCCGAATGGCGGTTGTGCTCCTTCTTGAAGGTCAATTGAGTAATCATAGAGACAATGTTCCGGGAGTGTATCCGCATTCTTTTTTTCAAATACATCTTGAAATTCTTGATATTGGCTTGGAATGCCACTTGAAGTCTTTTCACCAGTAGAAACGGGTGTAGCATAAATAATGTATGGTGATTCTTTCATAGCAGCATGCAAGAAAGCTTTTGCACCTATAAATACGAGTTTAATTGAACTGGACTTTTGACTCTCTACTTGATTAACTACACTGTTGGTTATACTTTTAGAGAAAGTAAGAGTTCGGGAAATCCAATCTATTTGAGGGTTGTATTTTTCTAACCATGATAAACCTAAAATGACTGGATTAGAGGCAGATCTAATGATATTAAATACTACAAAACTATTATGACCATTGATTATTACTTCTATAGGAAGGGTTTCGTGAGTAATATCTCCAGAAGACAATGGATGACCATCTATGACTTCTACATGAACAGGTTTAGTTTTCTTTACTAAAGATATGCTATGTCTTTTAGTAAATTCTTCATCTAAAAAACACGCTGAGGCTCCTGAATCTAACAAGGCAGAGACTTTGTAATGTTTAGGTCCTAAAATAATATTTAATATAAAACAAGGAGAGGGCTCTGAGGAAAGAATAGGACCTTTACTAGAAGTTGTGCAAGGTTCCAGCCGCACGGTCCCTATTGTAGCTGGACAAACTCGTTTTCCGACATATTATCTTCTTTTATAGCCATACTCCTCATTTTGTGATTGCGTCGTTTCTTTGGACAATGTTGAGCAGTGTGCTTTGATTCTCCACAATATAAACATAATCCTTCTTGATGACGACGAGTCTTTTCTTGCTCAATAAGAGGTTTGAAACGTACTGCATCAATTTACATATCCTCTACTTCCGAATGTATGTATTGAAGAGGTATTGGTGTTGCCATTGAATTATAGTAACGTTGAGGTCCACTTGTACGATTCTCAGATCGGAATTCAAAAAGGCGATTGTTGCACTTCACAGCAAATTCAATTGCTTGACTCAATGTTTGAGGATCAGGTAAGTTGAGCATTAATTTTTTTACCTCATATTGTAATCCGTAGAGAAATTGGCTAATAAGTGCAGCATCATCCCACTTGATATTAGTTGCAAGTTGTCAAAATTGTGAAGCATATAACGTTACTGATCGATTGCCTTGTTGTAAAATATGGATCTTATTGGTTGCAATATGAATTGCATCATGTTCTCCATACATGGATCGAAACTCCGCCAAAAAAGCCTCTAGATTATCCAATATTGGATCTCGTCGTTCAAGAAAAGATGAAAACCACGATAGTACCGAACCTAAAAGAAGCGTACCAATGAATCTAACTTGTGATCTTGGAGTTGGATAGCTTTGGGGTTGAAGTTCAATCACAAGTTGCACTTGATTGATAAATCCTCGAAACTTGGATCTGGTGCCATCAAACTTCTCGAGTAGGGCAATTCTTGGTTCTCTAACATTTGAAGGGCGTTCCACTATAGGAGAAAGGACATGGTTTGGTGCAGATGTTGAAGTAGCTCCAACCATTTCTATATCTTCACTTCCTACCAATCTTGTTGCTCCTTGTCGTGGTAAATTGAGTTGATGCATTGCAAGCATTAATTCCCTCAATTGCTCTTGCATTTGTGCCATTGCACTCTTCATTTCAAGAAGTTCTGCCATGATAACACTTAGAAGAAAGAAGATGTCTAATATCGCTCAAAACAACTAGAAAAGAAGACTTGCGGATAAAGAAAATACTAAGGACAATATCAATTTAGAAGAGGGTAATCCGCAACTTCTAATACGCTTATATCTTATCAAGAAAAAAGGGGTAATCCACTCTTAATCAAGATTAGACAAAGCTCTGATATTGTAGGTACACTCTTGTCAATCTGTCAAGGACAAGAAATCGATGAAAAAATAATTTAGACAAGTGAGCCTTCACTCAAAGAGAGGTAACAAAATATATATAAACAAGTATATATATTGAAAGAAAAACTGGAATGGCTATTGCCAAAAGACAAGAAAACTAGAGACCCTTGAAACTAGACTAGAAGCAAGAAAGGAGTTGACAAGAGTGAAGAAGCCTTCACTCTTGTCTCTATATATACTATCTAACTAGGGGCTACGTGGTGACGTTCTATAGGACCTCTAATATGTGTTGACTTTGTAGGACACATGCCTTGACTTACAAAGCAAGTTTTTCTACGTGTGGGCCACATAGTTAGCTTGATCTTCAAGCTAACAACATGTGTGGCACATGGCCAACTTGTTGACCACGTTTCTAATCCAAAAAGTCAATTAAAGACACCTATGAAGTCAAAGCAGCATCTAGAAAGTTTCTAGGAAGCTTCCATATTAAATACTATAGAATTAACTTACTTTTATCTACTTTTACTTACTTCTACCTATTTCTATATGTAATTATTAGCTTACATGATTATGGCCGTGACAGTATGCTATATAGTTAGCTTGTTCTACAAACTACGAATATGTGGTTAATTTATTGACTAAAATTCTATTCTACCAATCAACTACAAACACATGTAAAGTCAAAGTACTATCTATGAAGCTTTTAAGAAGCTTTTGTAGAAAATATTATAAAATAAATCTAATTTTATTTATTTTTATTTAATCATATAGGTAAATATCATAATAAATATGTATGTCCATGATATTATCTCTCCTTTAAAGAACAAGTTTTATAAGAAGCAGTCATCATATGTTAAAGATATTCAAGATGTGGCAAATTATAATTGTCACATATTTTGATCTTTGTTTTTTTTAAAGATGGTTGATAGGTCATCTTAACTATTAATAATATTGCATATCAAGGTAGAAAGACCACACTATTATTTGATTTTTTTTGAAGCATTTGTAACTTCCTTCAAATAAAACCTTTAGAACACCATTAGAAGTCATTCCAACTTTTAATAAAATCACCAAACATCAAGAGTTTTCTCTAAGGTTGTGTTATCAAACAAGTTATATCTCGTCATTTTTTTAAAGAAAGACATGTCATTCTTGAGGATCTTTATCTTAATTATGTTATTTTGAAGGTTGTTACAATCACAATATTTTATTTGGTAAATCAACAAGTGATAGTTCTTAAGTTAAATTTGTTAGTCATTGATTTTTCATCTCTTTAGTGTCAAAAGTACACAAAAGTTATAAATAAGAGTAGAAAGTAGAATGCTATCTTCTTTGAATCTTATTTCTTTTATAGCAAAGATTTACTATTCTTTATCTTGATTTTGATGGATATTGTCAATAAAAAGCCTCAACCTTTTTTTTTACATTTACAAGATTTTTTGTTGGTTGTCATATGTATTCACAAATATTATATCTAAATCAATAAATAAAATATTTTAATCTATTTCAACACCACCTTGAATTTAAAACTTCTTCCACTTGAAACTTTTGATTATTATTCACTTCTATAGAATGAAATGGGATTTGTCTTCTTCTTGAGATATTCATTATCTTATATGATTCAAGAAGAGATATATGGAATATAGGATGGATTTTCATAGAATCCAATAGATACAATTAATAAGCAATAAGATTGACTTGTTCATTAAAAAAAAAATATCTAAGCTTACAATAGTCCAACTTGTCACAAGGATAAATAGTCTTGATATTGTGATAAAGTAGTCATACCTTGTTATCCACATTAAATTGTGGTTTTTACTTGCAATAGGCATGTATATGGATCTTTTATTATTCTTGAGCTTCCTTTAATTGTGCCTTCCTTGTTGCACATAGTTTTGATAAATAATTTGTCAAATATTCTATTATAGGATTATCAACTTTTGAAAAGTCAAAAGTATAAAGTTATGGATAACAACCATAATTGGCAAAGAAAGGTATTTGTTGAATAGAAGAATATACAAAATTATTATATGCAAACTTTGTCAATGGCAAAAGAGCTGTCTAATCATCTTAATTGTAATTAATGATATATTTCAAATACTACTCTAGAACTTGATTCATCCATTCTATTTATCCATTAGTTTAAAGATGAAAAGCCAAAGAGAGCTTTATATCCACTTTTAATATCTTAAAAAAGATTCTCTGTAATCTTTATATAAATTGAATCTTCCTATCTAATTTTATATCCTTCAATAATCTATGATAATAATAGATATAATTAAAAAAACTTATCTATTTTTTAATCTATGATAGATTTTATATATGGTACAAAATGTGCCATCTTGATAAAACAATCTACTATCACAAATATATAATCATATGAACCTAAGATTGAAAGATTCATAATAAAATCTATAGAAATAGAAGACAATGCTTGTTCCAGAATAGGTAATAGCTAAAAAAGTCCATAAGATTGATAACAAGGAATTTTAGATCTTAATTAGATATCACATGAATATACAAAGTCTTTGATTGCCTTCTATATTTGAAGCCACCAAAAATCTGTAGATATTAGCTCCAAAGACTTGTTGTATTCAAAATATCTGGTTGCTAAAAAGTCATGATGATTTTAAAGAATATGTAATTATGCATTGCCTTTTGGAATATATAATCATCCTTTGAAGTAGAGTAGATTATTTTTAAACTTGAACTTAGAAGTATCATCATATTTAGAAAAACTATTCTTGATATTATGAACAAGAAGATCAAAAGACATACTTGATTGAATTTGCTTGATAAAGATTGAATCAATAATCAACATTGATTTTATTACTTGAAGATGAGAATGCTTTTACTAATAGAGAATATTTTTTTGATTGAAAGTTATATCTCCTTCTTTTGGTACAAGATAAGAATATCTATGGAAAGACATTTGATAAATCTTGTTGTTTTTCAAATCTATAGGTGATCTTGAAATCAAAACTTAATAAAAATATATTCTAAAGACCTTGGCAACAATTCAAAATACATGCTGATATGAAATACTTAAAATTCTTGTGATTTATATATACAATAATTAGATTAAAAGTGCTTTCTAGATAATGATGTCATTCTTGAAATGAATCCATAATTACAAATAATTCTTTATTGTAGAGCTTGTAGTTAATCTTAGCTGCTAAAAATTTCTTAAAATGAAAAGTAACTAGATGGAGCTTATCATCTAGTCCCATTTGTAATAAAACAACATCTATAGTAAAGTTCAATACATCTATTTCTATAAAGAATGCCTTAAATTAATCGACACAATATAAAATTGGTAAAAAAATAAATGTTGTCTTTAAAGCTTCAAAAGATGTTTCTACTTCTTTGCTCCATTCAAGTTTGTCTTTATATGTCAGATCTATAAGGAGAGTAGTAACTTGAAAAAAAAATTCAATAAAAATTCAATAATAATTGGCAAATTTTTTAAAAAATTATGCATCTTTGATTGTTTTTGGGACCTTTCAATCCATAATAGTCCTCACCTTCTCAGGATCCATCATTAATCTTTTGTTGGAAATAATATATCTTAAAAAATTAACTTGAATAGTGTAGAATTCATACTTTTTCATCTTTGCATATAATCTTCGATCTCTAAGTTGTAACACATGAAAAATATGAAATTCATGTTCTTTTATATTTTTAAAATAGATTATAATGTCATCTAAATAAAAAAATGATAAAATCATCAAGAAACTCACAAAAGACATCATTCATGAAATATTAAAAAGTAGCTAGTACATTTTTGAATCTAAAAGGTATGACATTATATTCAAAATATCTATATTTAGTTTAAAAATTAGTCTTTCACTCATCTCTTTTTTTAATGTACATTAGGTTGTATGTTCCACATAGATTTATTTTTGTATAGATCTTTGCTTGATTGAATTGATCAAGAAGTCCTAAAATAAAAGATAGAAGATACCTATTCTTAATATTGATCTTCTTAAGTCCTTGATAGTTTACATAAATCTCTAAAGATCCATCTCTTTTTTCACAAATAAGATAAGAGCTCCTACTAAAAATTTTGGATGGCGTATAAAGTTCTTAACCAAGTTCTTATTAATATAGTTCTTTAGTGTAGCTAATTCATTTTGTGATAAGCTATAGATCAATTTGAATGGTAGTTGAGCTCTTTCTTGTAGAACAATTGTACAATCATAAGGACAATCTTTTGGAAGAATATCTGTAGTTTTTTTCAAAAGCATCTTAAAAATCTTGCAATTAGCTAGGAATATCAGTTGACATCTTTTCATTATTAGAAATGGATATAGCATATGTAGCAAAATATGACCCTTCTTTTGACACATGCATAAAAATACTTGCACATGCTAGTAAGGATTTATATATACTAGGCTTATCTATTTCTACTTCACTATTGAGATTTTGGATTAAACTACAAGAAAAATTAAGGTTATGAAAAATCTAATTTATTTGAGGATTATATTTTTTTAACCATGATAATCCTAAAATAATTGGATTAGAAGGAGATATTATTATATTAAATATTATCTTACTATTATAATCTTTAATTGCTACATCTAAAAGAATAGTCTTATGAATAACTATAACAACAAGTCTCATCAATAATATGCAATGACTTGAGCAATAAATTATTCTAAGGATTTTATCTTTGGCATTGTCAATAATAAATCTTTGATATTATCTTTCAATCCATATCAAAATTAATTGATAAGGGCTTTGTCATTCCACTCCACATCACAAGCAATATTTTAGAATTTAGCAGCATGTATAATAACTAACTGTGATCCTTATCATAAAGATAAGAGCTTCATCTTTATTACTCTTTTCTTTTCACTTTCTTTGAATGTAGCCATAAATACTTCTAAGAATGAATTCAAATCATAAAAGCGTTGCAAATCTTTTTTCATTATAGGTACAAATCAAAAGAGAGTACTTCCAAATAGAAGTGCACCTATGAACTCAATTTGAGTAAATCCATGAGGATATTAGAAAGAATACAACCTTAAATAGAGCTTATTTTATTGAAAAAATCATCAAAATTTTGATCTTGTTCCATCAAACTTATTCGACATACTAATCCATGTCTCCATTGTACTTATAAAAACAAAACTTCATAGATTTGGTTGTGAGGTTGATTTATTTTTTTCCTTCAACTGTACAACTTCTTATCATAGGTTCTAAACTTCTTTTATAGGTATAGAATTAGTATTTTCATAGTTGATACAAGTGATGCATAAAATTTCTACTTTGAGAGTATTGAAAATTTTGTAAAGATCTGCAATAATTATAGATCTCTTCTCACTTCTACCAAGTACAGCATCCATGACTTTTTCTTTTATTTTAAACAACTTAATAAATCCACAAGTCAAATTAAAGGAAGGTAGTCTGTAATTTCTAATATTGAATAAAAATTTCTACAAAGAAGGATAATTTGCTCTCTTTCATAAAAAAAAATTGATATGAAAAAATTAAATAATTTATTTAAAGGTGGATAATCTATAATCTTTAAAATATAATAATAGAAGTAAGATAATTTACTCACTTTTAAAATAAGATAAGAATAAAAAACTAATACTCTTATCAAACTGTCAAGGATACAAAGATTAAAGAAAGAAATCCTCAATATACACTTATGTCATTCAAAAGAATTAGAAAGTCATTCAAAGATGATATAACATTAAATTAGATTGGCTATTGCCAAAAATAAGAGAATTAAATCATTTTAAAATAAGGTTATGATTAGAAAGGTGTTGACAAGGATGAAGAAGGCTTCATTCTTGCCTCCATATATACTCTTAATTAGGAGCTATGTGGCAATATCCTATAAGACTTCTAAAATGTGTTGACTATACAAGACACATATCTCAACTTATAAGACAAGTTTTGTATATGTATGTTACATAATTAGCTTGTTTTGTAAGCTATCAACATGTGATTAACTTATTGACCAAGTTTCTATCCTACCAATCAACTACAAACACATAAAATAAAAGCAACATCTATGAAACTTTTAAGAAGCTTTTTTAAAAAATATTATAAAACAAATCTATTTTTATCTATTTTTACTTAATAATATAGATAAATATCATAGTAAATATATACATCTATATTAAATATATATATATATATATATATATATATATATATTAATTTTTTTAATAATTTTGATAATTTGATAATAAATTTGATAATTTCTTATAAAAAAGCTTCTAAAAATCTACAAAGATCGAGATTTGATTTTTTACAAGTTTGTAATTGATTGGTAGGTTGAAACTTTAGTCAACAAGTTTGCCTTGTGTTGTACATATTGGTGATTTTTGGTACAAGTTGGCTATATGGTATATATGTAAAAAACTTATTTTACAAGTTAAAAACGTATTGCATAAGTTGAACAAGTATCAAAAGTCACTTATAACATTATCATATACCTCTTAATTAGATACTACATATGGAAGGAAGACTGAGGCCTTCTTCACTTTTGTCAATATCTTTCTTGTTTGTATTCTTGTTTTAAGAATCTTTAGTCTTTTTGTCTTTAATAATAGTCATTCTAGTTTTAATTTTATACTATCATTATGGAAATATCTATTTATTTTTATTGAAATAAGAATATATTATGATTTTTATTATTTGAGATTTATATCCTTGATAATTTAATAAGAGTAATAATTTTTTATTTTTATTTTTTTTGAGAAATAGATGGATTACCACACTTCTTTTATTATACTTTATAGATTCTAAAATATCTACTTTTAAACTAATATTTTTAATTTTCTAATATTAATTCTTTCATTCAAAAAAGTAAACTTTTTTTTTTGTAGAAATTTTTATTTGATATTTGAGATTATAAATTATCTTCTTCTAACTTGATTTGTAGATTAGATAAAGTTACTTTTTATAGAATTAAAAGAAAATTTCATGGATATCATATTTAGTAAAAGTGAGAATAGATTTACAACTCTTGTAGATCTTTACAAGCTTATCAATAATTTTACAATGGAAACCTTACATATTATCAATATCAATTATAAAAGTATTATTTCTATGCCTATGAAAAAAACCAACAATAAAATCCAATATATATTCCTAAAAGGTGTGTAGTTGAGAGAAGTAAGTAGGTCAACCTCATAATTGAATTTAAAAAGTCTTGCTACAATAAGAATAAAAGAGACAAAGATTAGTATGCAAAAGAATTTTGATAGAAGAAGATTAAAACTTTGAAAATTTCTACAATAAGTCAAGCTCTACCTAATTTTAGATTATTTTTAATATCTTGATGGATTTATTTAAGTTGGATATATATGTGCATTTCTATTTAAAAATACGCTCTCTTAGTTTTAATTGTTTATAAAAAAATATTTATAATTCCTATATGTTCTAAATTTATTTTTAAAAATATTTATGGATATATTTGAAATAAGTGATTTAAGAAGGATAGCATAGACAAAACTCCTATCACTGTATAAAAGATCACAATCAACTACCATGTATGTTTGTTGAATTCCAAAGCCTAGCTTATAATATGGATTAGAATAATAAAGGCCTTATTAATGAATTTTAATTTAATAAATTTAATTAAATAATATTATACTTAATACTAATTAATTAATATTAAATAATTTAATCAATAATTTTTCAAATAATATTAAAGAATGTATTTTGAAATTATTTTGGATTCTTGATTTTAGAATTATTTTAGATCTTTCTATTTCTTAAAGTTCTAAGTAATTCCAAAATAATCCTAAATTTGTAAATCCTTTATAAAGTTTTTAAAAACTCAATTTACTCAAAACTAATACTTAAAAACTTTTCTTCTTTCTATTCTTATATTTCATTCTTTAATTAACCAAAGAATCCTAAAATTGCCATAAGTATGTAGTTTGGAACATTCAAATTTGATTTTGACTGCAATTCATGAATGTTCTTCTTTGCATATTAATTCTTGGTTTTTAAGGTAATTTTTGATAAAAGCTATTTTTAAGTCCTTCTTAAAGATGCTTATATAAATTATTTTCTTTTCTACTTTTTTTTGCATCATTTATGGTCCTAAAAAATAAATAGATTTTTTTTTATATAAAAAGGTACAATGACTAAAAAAATTATTTCAATATTGACCTATTTTGAAAAGAATGATTTATTAGAGATAAATTGTAGTGAATAATAACATGTGGTTTGTATAGCAAATAAAGTACTCTTTTATAGCTACCAAATGAATCCAAATTGAAAAGAATCCATTACATAATTGTAGAACTTTGATCAATCTAATTTGAAACAATATTAAAATATTTTTTTGAATATGGTATCCAATTATATATTAGTACTTTGTAGGACCTCCTTTGGCCTTCATAACTGCTTCCAACCTCCTATGCATACTTTCTATTAACTTTTGGCACAAAACTTTTTTAATATTATTCCATTCCATAACTATTCTTTCTCATAATTTCCAAACTCCCTTTGGTTTTATTTTCTAGGAGTTGAACTGGTGTTTGAGATGCTCCTAAAGATGTTTAATAGAATTAAGATTAAGAGACTAAGCAAGCCAATCTATTACTTTAATTTCATAATAATCAAATTACTTTCATGTTAATTTTCAGTTATTCTTAGGATCATTATCTTATTGAAAAATCATCTCTTCTTCAAAAATACCAAATTCTTTAATGTTAGGAAGTAGATTTTTTTAAGAATTTCTACAAATTGCTTGGTATCCATCTTCCTCTCAATCTTTGACATCCTCCCAATCCTATTCCATCCATACAACTCCATACTATTATATTTTTACCTCCATCCTTAACTATTTCTTGGATCTTTTTATCAAGCAAAGATTGACTCTTTTGTTTTTACACCCACTTTGTGCCATCTAATCCAAATCTATTGATTTTTGTTTCATCTAATCAAATAGTTTTCTTCTAATCATCCATAGTCCATTCCTTGTAATTTAGAGCATGATCCAAATATTATTTCTAATGGCGAGTAGATAGTAGTGGCTATTTTTGCTTTACCACAACTTTCATATTCTATTTCTTGAGAATATTTTCAATGATTTGGATTGATATAGAATTACTAATAATATTATTAAGGTTTTTAGCAACCTCATTAGTATTTTCACCCTTTCCAATGTTGATTTGGCAAATGATTGTCCTTTTATCTATTACAGTGAGCTTCTTTGGTTTGCCTAATTTAAGATTCTTCCTATTAAAAGTGATCTTTTTACTAGCCTAGAGATAGTAGCTTTATTGTAGCCAAGTTTAGAAGTAATTTGGCCATAAGATTTTTAAGAATGAAGAAAAGCAGAGGTGATGTTGTCTTGAAAAAAGCGGAGAATAGATTTCATAGTTGTTAAAGGAATTATCAAGAATATAAAAATCTGACAAAGAAATATGTCAAGTTTAAAGACAAATAATGAAATTGATAGAAAAAGTGATTCCAAAGACTCCTATTTATACTATAATGAAGATTACAAAAGTTTATGGTACTTTCTATAGAAGTTTTATATTTTTTTTTAATATGCATGAAAGTTATTACATTTATAAATATGGTTTAAATTATAAAAGATTGATGAAATTTTATTTTGTTAGCAAGAGTCTTGATTATGTTATAAAAAAATTCAAAGTTACAAAAAATCCAATCTATCTAATTTAATGGCTTGAGCAATAAATTGTTCCAATGAATCTGCCATTATTTTATAATATGGCCATTAGATGAGAGAAAATAAGAAAGATTTTATTATAAAGGAGCTTAAAAGAAAATATTATAGCAAATTACCTTTAAAATAAAATAAAAGATAAATAGGTATTAAAAGAAAATAAATACTATTGCAACAATGACTCAAAAAATTATAGTGAATAATGACACGTGGTTTGTATAGCAAATAAAGTACTCCTTTACAGCTACCAAATGAGTACTGGTTGAAAATAATCCATTTAATAATTGTGAAGCTATGACCAATCTAATTTGGAATAGTATTGAAACAATTTTTTGAGTATGGTGTTAAATTTTTGGATTCTATCAATTATTCAACATTACAACATTCTATCATCATTAGATTTACTATGTCAATATGATTAATAATCTAATGACATTATTAATGCTTACTAGCAAATATAAAAGCACAATTCTTAGCACAAATATATTCCAAATTACCACATTCTAAGATCTTCTAGAATCTTCTATAAATTTTTAGAACCTTCTAGATACTTTTAGAATCTTCTATAATCTTTTAAAAAGTTCTAGAGGCTTCTAGAAGCTTCTTTAGACTTCTAAAAACTTCTATAGAAAGTACCATAAACTTTTGTAATCTTCATTATAGTATAAATAGGAGTCTTTGGAATCACTTTTTCTATCAATTTCATTATTTGTCTTTAAACTTGACATATTTCTTTGTCAGATTTTTATATTCTTGATAATTCCTTTAACAACTATGAAATCTATTCTCCGCTTTTTTCAAGACAACATCACCTCTGCTTTTCTTCATTCTTAAAAATCTTATGGCCAAATTACTTCTAAACTTGGCTGCAATAAAGCTACTATCTCTAGGCTAGCAAAAAGATCACTTTTAATAGGAAGAATCTTAAATTAGGCAAACCAAAGAAGCTCACTGTAATAGATAAAAGGACAATCATTTGCCAAATCAACATTGGAAAGGGTGAAAATACTAATGAGGTTGCTAAAAACCTTAATAATATTATTAGTAATTCTATATCAATCCAAATCATTGAAAATATTCTCAAGAAATAGAATATGAAAGTTGTGGTAAAGCAAAAATAGCCACTACTATCTACTCACCATTAGAAATAATATTTGGATCATGCTCTAAATTACAAGGAATGGACTATGGATGATTAGAAGAAAACTATTTGATTAGATGAAACAAAAATCAATAGATTTGGATTAGATGGCACAAAGTGGGTGTAAAAACAAAAGAGTCAATCTTTGCTTGATAAAAAGATCCAAGAAATAGTTAAGGATGGAGGTAAAAATATAATAGTATGGAGTTGTATGGATGGAATAGGATTGGGAGGATGTCAAAGATTGAGAGGAAGATGGATACCAAGCAATTTGTAGAAATTCTTAAAAAAATCTACTTCCTAACATTAAAGAATTTGGTATTTTTGAAGAAGAGATGATTTTTCAATAAGATAATGATCCTAAGAATAACTGAAAATTAACATGAAAGTAATTTGATTATTATGAAATTAAAGTAATAGATTGGCTTGCTTAGTCTCTTAATCTTAATTCTATTAAACATCTTTAGGAGCATCTCAAACACCAGTTCAACTCCTAGAAAATAAAACCAAAGGGAGTTTGGAAATTATGAGAAAGAATAGTTATGGAATGGAATAATATTAAAAAAGTTTTGTGCCAAAAGTTAATAGAAAGTATGCATAGGAGGTTGGAAGCAGTTATGAAGGCCAAAGGAGGTCCTACAAAGTACTAATATATAATTGGATACCATATTCAAAAAAATATTTTAATATTATTTCAAATTAGATTGATCAAAGTTCTACAATTATGTAATGGATTCTTTTCAATTTGGATTCATTTGGTAGCTATAAAAGAGTACTTTATTTGCTATACAAACCACATGTTATTATTCACTACAATTTATCTCTAATAAATCATTCTTTTCAAAATATGTCAATATTGAAATAATTTTTTTAGTCATTGTATATTCTTATGAAATTCAAAAAATAAGTAGATAAATAAAAATAAATAATTCAAAGATTAAAATAAGATATAAATTAAAATTCCTATTACTATATATTATTATAAATATATATATTTATTCCAATAATTACCTATATGATTAGGTAGAAGTAGATAAAAATAGATTTATTTCATAAAATCTTTTAGGGAAGCTTCCTAAAAACCTCAAGAATAAGGTTTTGATTTTATACATATTTGTAGTTAATTGATAGGTTAGAAATTTGGTCAATAAGTTAATCACATATCACATGTATTAGCAGCTCATGGAATAAACTAATTATATGGTGCACATATAGAAAACTTACCTTTGAAGTTAAGATACATGTCTCACAAAGTCAACATATTTTAGAAGTCCTATAGAACATTGCCACATAACTTTTAGTTAAGTAGTATATATAGAAATAAGAGTGAAGTCTTTTTTATTCTTGTCAGTGACTTTCTAGTCCTTAATCTTATTTCAAGACTTTCTAGTCTTCTTGTCTTTAGCAATAGCCATTTTAATTTAATATTATATCCTCTTTGAATGGTTATCTAATCTTTTTGAGTGATATAAGAGTAACTTGATCTTTTAGTTTTTTAATATTCATACTCTTAATAGTTTGATGAGAGTGTTAACTTATTATTTTTATCTTATTTTAAAAGTGAGTGAATTATTCCACTTTTATTGTTGTATTTTGAAGGTTGGAGATTATCTACCTTTAAATAAATATTTAGTTTTTTAATACTATTTTTTTAAATAAATTACTTCTCTATATAGAAATTTTTATTTCATATTAGAGGTTACAAATTATTTTATTATAAGTTAATGTTTTGAATTTTTTTTTGAATTAACTATAAAAGAAAAAATTATAGATACTACTTATAGCAAAAATGAGAGTAGATTTGTAACTATTCAAGATCTTTATAAGCTTATTAATAATCTAAGAATAGAAATCTTATATATTTTTAACATAGATCATGGAAGTACTATTCTTATACCTATGAGAGAAGTCAATAATAAAATTAAAAGTCTATGCCAGTTCAAAATTGTACAATTAAGTTGATTAAATGTACATTTGGAGAAAGTGATTAAAAAAAGGTAGCAAAGATTAAACTTGTATCTCTACAATAACAATCATGTTCAACCACTACATGTGTTGTTGAATTCTAAAATCTTGCTTATGACATGGATTTGAATGATAAAACCCTTATCAATCAATTTTGATATATATTAAAAGATAATATGAAAGATTTATAGTTGTCATTGTTGAGAGTAGATTCATTAAAACAATTTATTCTTTAAGCCATTGCATGTGATAATTGGCTCTTTGAAAGATGCCAAAAGAATTAAAACAATAGATTTAAGCTTGATTCAAAAGCATAAATCTTATTTTCAAAGGATTTAAGATGACTTTGTAATTATTATTCAAAGTCAAGATTTATATTGGTGACTTTGGATTTATGCAATATAATTAGAACTAATATTCTCGACTAATTTGTACAATTGATATTATATCTATAGTTCAAAATTAAATAATGCTTGATTGATTAGATTTACTAAGTATTCATAAAATTTTGTAATAATCTAATAATGCAATTGAGAGATACTTGGTTTTTGGTACAAGAAGGTATCAAAAGTTGGCAGTTTGAAATTGGTTAGGATTTCTATAATATCTAAAGATCTACTATTTAAAACAAGGTGAAATTTGGCATGGTGTTAGAAAAATTAAAGATCAAGTTATATATCAATTTTAAACTAAAGATAATAGTTGGAGAAGGAGAAATTTCTACTTGAACATTTGCATCAACTTTTGAATTGACAGCGAAGTGACATTAGTGCAATTTTTTGGATATTTTATCACAATTTGTAACTTGGATTGAGCTGAATTTTTTTGAGCATATAAAAGACCTATAATGGAATTTTTATGCAAAATTTTGCACCAAATAGATAGTTAGATTAGGAATTATAACTTGCTGAAGTTCATTGACTAAGATTAAGGCTTGTAAGGAAAAATAAAAATTACCTAATTATGAAAGTAATAAGGGAATTGGAATTTTTATATAATCGAGGTTACTAAAAAGAGTATTTTTGAGCACTTTGTATTGGCTTTAAGTACTTTTGAATTGAAATTCAAATCACATTCTATTTATATAGATGAAACCTATTAAGATTTCTTAGATACCTATAAAATATAATTTTACCTTCTACAATTAGGTGCCTAGTACATTTCCAAATAAGACAGCACATAATACAACAATGCCACATCTATTGTTGATAGAAAAAGGATTTTAAGTGGCATTTCAAGCTAATATCAAGATAATCAAGATATTTTTTAAAAGATGAATGTATATATTTTTTCAAAGTATTGTCTCTATGATTGTTCCATTAATCTTTAAGAAAAAAATCAACCACTATTTAGACCAATTTATAGCCTATCACAAAACGAGTTGGATAAACTCAAAGTATACATTGATAAAAATTTGGCTAAAAATTTCATGTACCATTCTAAATCTCTAATTGGAGCTTTTATCTCATTTATAAAGAAAAAAGGTGGATTTCTATGAATGTATGTAAACTATCAAGGACTTAACAAGAATAAATATCATCTAGTTTTGATTTCAAATCTTTTTGATCAATTGAATCAAATAAAGATTTATATAAAATTAGATCTATGAAAATCATATAACTTGGTATATATTAAAAAATGAGATAAATAAAAAATTACGTTTCAAATCAGGTATGGACATTTTGAATATAATGTCATGGCTTTTGGATTCATAAATGCACTAATTACTTTTCAACATCTAATAAATGATGTCTTTAATGAGTTTTTTGATGATTTTATTATTTTTTATTTAGATAACATCTTAATTTACTCTAAAAATATAAAAGAATATATCAAGTATTACAAAAATTAAGAGATGTATGATTATATATCAAGATGAAAAAGTATATATTTCATAATATTCTAGTGATATTTCATAATTTTTAGGATATATTATCTCAAATGATGGTCTTATAATAGATCCTAAGAAGATCTACACTATTATAGATTAGAAGATTTCAAAAATAATCAAAGATGTGCAATATTTTTTGAGATTTTTTAATTATTACCAAAGCTTTATCAAGAACTTTTTTCAAGTTATGGCTCTTCTTATATACTTGACATGTAAAGACAAACATCTTTTGAAGCCTTAAAGATATCATTTATTTCTACACCAATTTTATATTATATCAATTTTTTCAAGATATTTTTTATGAAAATAGATACATCAAATTTTTCTATAAGTTTTATTTTGTTATAAATAGGAATAGATGACAAGTTCCATCTAATAGCTTTTCATTCTAAAAAACATTCAGCAGCCAAGATTAATTATAAGATCCATGACAAAGAGCTTCTTATAATTGTGGATCCATTTCAAGAATAGTGTCATTGTCTAAAAGGAACTTCTAGTCTAATCATTATGTATACGAATCATAAGATCCTCAAGTATTTTATATCAATATGTATTTTAAATCATTGCCAAGCTTGTTGGAGCATGTTTTTATTAAGATTTGATTTCAAGATTACTTATTAAGCCAAAAAATAATAAGGTTTGTTGCACACTCTTTTTAAACGTTCTTATCTTGTATCAAAAAAAAGAAATATAGCTTTTGATCATATATTACTAAATTATATTATATTAGATAGAAAGACATAATTTGTATCAAGATTTTAGAGAACCCTTGTGAGCCCAAATTTCACCACTCAATGAAATTGATGCCACACAACAAGTTCGAGAGGTAGAATAGAAGAATTCTTAATTATGTAATTGCTAATTTGATTTAAATCTTAGTATTAATAATTCAATTAACTTTAAGCCTTATAAGCAATGATTATCAATATAAAAAAAATAAAATAAAAATAAAAATAATAATGAGATTATTATAGTCTTCAAGACTATTTGCATGATCTCTACTTAAATCTCTATGGATTGTTCAAGATCATTTATATAATCCTTAATTACTAATTTTTATGTGATTACAAAAGTATAATTAATTAGAATAAATAAATAAATAAATAAAATTTATAAATTATTATCCCTTAAATAAATTATGGTAAAAGTACTTGATCAAATTATTACCATTAATCCAGAGTAAAAGTAAAAAAATATTAAATATTGAGTTAAAAGTAAAATTTGAATGTTAAATGTTTAAAATAAAAGTTGAAAGTTGAAAATAAAAGTCAAAAATTAAAATTAAAAGTAATAGAGAAAAGAAGATTTAAGATTAAAAGTTAAAAATTTAAATTTAAAATTTGAAATTTAAAATTTACAAATTATTTTAAAAATAAAAGTAAAAGTGGAACTAAAGAGAGATAAAAGCAAAGGTACCTTGATAACGTCCAAGAAGTGAGGGTAGTAACCCTTTTCTACTCCATAATTTTCCATAATTTGGAATTAATTCCAAATTAAATTATTTTTGATTTTTTGAAAATTTAACTTAAAGGTGCTTGTGTTCCAATAAATTTAAATTTAATCCAATATTTAAGCTGTGGAAAATGCTCCTTCAAAGTTGAGTAACTAAGACTATCTTGGCATGCAACCTCTCTCCACTTGAAAATTGACTAAAAATTGAATTTGTCTTTAAAATCAGATAAATTTATTCCATTAGAAGCTGAGCTTAAAGATACACTTATTCTCAAAACTTCACAATATTCCAATAAGAAAGCACTAAGAAATGCCTTTCTAAAGATGAGAGATCTAAACTACTAAGGTAGACAACCCCCACACACTCAAAATTCTACCAAAATTTTGTCCTTACTCCAAATTAAGCGATCATTATCTTATTGAAAAGCTAACACCAAAAGCTACAATCATAAATAAAAATACTTTAAAACTCAAAAATTGAATGACTAATTGAGGGAGATCTGAGGCTCTTGAACCCTTACGATATTTGAGAGGCTAAGGGAGCTATCTACCACAATGACCTATGACTTAAAATCCAATGACCATCATTCACTACTCAAGATCTATACATATACAATCACAAATTGACAATGAGATTTAAAATCAAAAATAAAATTAAGATTAGGATTTAGGACCAAAATTTGGTATGACTTTGCCATTTACCAAAAGAGGAGAGAGAGAGGGCTTGGAGAACCAAACCACTCTTATAAAATTGAGTAGTGGGTTGTAGAAGGGTGGCCACATCTCCACCCTTGATCTTCCAGATTTCTAATGTAGATCTATGGCCTTCATTCATCGAAGAGCCAATTTCGTTACTAAGGCTGATAGCTCTTATAAGTAGTCAAGAAAGCACCTTTTGGAGAATCTAACTTCACCATTGTATTCAAAATACCTTTTTATGCTAAAATCGACTATTCACATGCCTCAATTCATACTCAATTGTAATTTTTATGAAAGTTTTTACTTACAAGGATCTTGGCAATTCTTGTAAAATCCTTCAAAATGAGAATTCATTGCTCTATTTATATTTTGAAGGAGAGGATATTGATCTTGTTTTCTTCACTTTTTAAGGTGAATCTGGTACCACTTTTGCATAAAAAAGACTTCCATTACTTAGAAAAATTACTATATTACTTGAATTTATTGAATTGGAGGAAATTTCAAAATTGTTATTTCTAAACTTTACTAAAACTTTTAGAAAATTATAATTCTAACTCGGTTTAAATCATTTGAAATGATTATAGGTGAATTCATAGGCTTTTAGTCAACCTTCATAGTAGTCACTAACAACTTCTAAATTATTAAAATTAACAAAGTTGCTATTCTAATTTTCTAACTCTTATCACTTTGATCCTAATTAATCATCCTTATTATAAGTTTGACTATTGTAAGCTTGGACCATTTCTTATTTGTGAAAAAACCAATCATATTATTTATCAATTATATCTATTAAAGTCTATGAAGATCCATCTTGTATTCCACATGTCTCTTCTTGAGCCATATAAAACAATAAATATCTTGAAAAGAAGAAAAATGCTACTTCCTCCTATAGAAGTGTATAATAATCAAAAATTAAAAGTGGACGAAGACTTAGATTTAAAGCAGTGCCAAAATAGGTTGGAATATCCTGTTTATTGGTGCGGATATGATATTAGTGAATACATTTAAGAGCTACCAAGAATCATGCAAATGTAATAAAGAAAGTTGAAACTTTTCATCAATAACATTCGTTTAAATCAAGATGAAGAATATCAAGATTCATAAAAGATAATGATCGCTCCTTATAGAACTCGTCCCTAAAAGAAATATTAATATCATGGACATATGTATTTACTATAATAATTACCTATATAATTATGTAAAAAAAAATAAAAATAAAAATAAAAATAATCATAATATCTTCTAGAAAAGCTTCTTAGAAGCTTCATAGATGTAATTTTGACTTTATACATGTTTTAAGTTGATTGATAGATTAAAAATATAGTCAATAAGTAAATCACATATCACATGTATTGGTAGCTTGTGGAATAAGCTAACTATGTGGCTTACATATAGAAAACTTGCCTTGCAAGTTACGATACATATCTTGCAAAGTCAACATGTGTTGGAGGTCCCATAGAACATTTCCACATAGATTTTAATTAGATGGTATACATGGAGGCAAGAGTGAAGCCTTTTTCACTCTTATCAATGCTTTTTTAGTCCTAAATCTTATATTAAGACTTTCTAGTCTTCTTGTCTTTGGTAATAGTCATTCTAATTTAATATTATATCATTTTTGAGTGACATAAGAGTGTTTTGATCTTTCAGTTCTTTAAGATTCATGTCTTTGATAAATAAAAATAAACTAAAGATTTATGAGCTAAAACAAGAACATAAGAAAGATATTGATAAAAGTGAGGAAAGCCTCACTCTTATCTCTATATATATTATCCAAATAAAATGCTATGTAACAACATTGTATAGGTCATTCAACATGTATCTAGCTTGGAAGGCAAAATACCAGCGTTTGGAATATAAGTTATAACTTATCAATCACTTACAAACACGTAGAAAGTCAAATTCATATCTATGAAGCTTCTAAAAAGCTTTTCTACAAGGTATTATCAAGTTTACATATATTTATTTATTTCTATTTAACTTGTCTTATCTTTACTAATATTGATATGTCTATGACACCTTCTCATCTACTATCTATATAGTATTTAAGATAACTATAAATATTTATTTCTATCCTATTCAATTTTAATATATTTTTTTAATTTAGAAATTAGAATTTTTTATTATGGATATTAGAATTTTTTAAGAATAAGAATATGGTTTTATATCTTAGTTCATTTTGAAATAATTTTTGTACCTTAATATTTAATAGCATATTTTCATGTATTTTTTAGTTTTTAAAATTATTTTTAAGATATCTAAAATTTTAAAAAATAATATATTTTTTAAAAAAATATTTATTTAGCTTTTAATAATATACTATAAAATTAATTTCATTATGATTATAATAATTTTATATTTTAAAATTTTACAACTTTATATAAAATGGCCTCATTCTTACTTCTATATATACAAGCTATCAAGAAGGTCTTGTGGAAGCTTCTTAACAATCATAAGGGTTGTAGTTAAAGCATCAAATTTGTAGTTTGCTTTCAACATGGCTTTGAACAAGTAAAAAACCTCTTATACAAGTTTCTAATGTTGTATGGCATATCTATAGAAATCTATAGTTCTAGTTTGCATCTACAAAAATTCTTTAAAGTTTTGTAAGAAAGATTTTATTTACCTAATAAATTTTTATTTAATTATATTTATCTTTATTTATTTTAGTAACATACATATATATATAGATATATTATTAATTTTTCTTATAAAAATTAAAATCTAAATAATATTGTAGATTTAAATTTTACTATTTGAATAAATATTTTAGTTAAGGAGAAATATATTTTGTGATTCAAATAATAAGTGTTTTATGGAATAATATTAAAAATTCTTTATAATTATAAGATAATAACTTTTTTTTCCAAAAAAAATTATTTTAAAAAAAAATAACAAAAGAAAAAATATAATAATGTTAAACTTTAATAGAAATAGTTTTATTAAGCATATATATATTAAATTTTTTGTACACAATAATTTAAAAGATTATTAAATTATTAAATTATTATTTTTATTTGTAACAAAAAGTTGTGTTGTAGATTTAATTTTTTCCAATATAAATTTTAATCATCCTAAAATTCAAAATTTTATATTAGCTTTGTAATAATGCTATAAATTGACAAATTAAAAGATGACACATCATGATTTTTATGTATTCTAATGGCTTCTATTTGTTTAGTACAACCATTGTATTTGAGATAGTGTTTGTTTAAAATACTTCATGTAGATGTATCCATATAAATTTGGAATCTTTTATGTCTTTGATGCAGGACAATATCTTGCAAGTAACAAATAAATGCAGATAGACTATTGCTTTGGGGCTTCTTTTGCGCCACAAGTCTAATTCAATTGTTGTGAAGATTGGATCAATTGAATCAACTATTCCTTTGTCTCTAAGTGATGAAGTTGTCTTATGTGTGGATGGTGTACATGCATCGTGTAAGACATCTCTCTAGAATCAACTGCACATGAAGGATCACCATTCTTTATAATTGTAGCCATTTAAGAGGTTTTTCTCTTCCACTATGTTGTCTAGTGTACATGTCATTTTAAGCTAGTATTATTTGATTAGTTCTTATGAACAATGTTTGCAAATATTTTGAAAGACTATAGTAGAGAGAATGTAGGAAGAGTGAGAAGTTTGAAGAATCTACAATTATACAAATAAAGAAAAAGAACAAAATGAATAGAGAAAGAAATGGTGAAACAACTCAATACAAAGTCTTGCTTTGATACCATGAAGAAGTGATCCAATACATATAGAGATTACCAATAATATCATTGTAGTCTCACAACTTATATTATTTATATATAGTTTTTACAGCCTTAATTCATGTAAGCTTAAGCCCAAGATTAGGTTTAGGTCTTCTTAACCCTATAGAAACAGAGGCTGCAGTATGTTCATCCAACAAGATCTAGGGGAGCCTTTCGACCCTTGTTATTCAAATTGGTATCTAAACTGAGAAGAATGGCAGGGAGAAAAGGGGTCGTTTGTGACAAGTTTACAAACATTTTCATGTTTGTTGACCAGGTTGAAGCAGTTCAGCAAGGCGCCTTTCGAAGTATTCATAACCTCTCTAATAGACGAAATACTGAGAACTTGTGATTGCTCTCGAGTTAATGGACATTACACCCAAAACACAAGTGTTCACCAAATTTACTTTCAACTATCAGATTGGTTCCTAGAATGAGGCTATTTAATAAAAGTAGTCTGAAATGAAAAAGATTGAAAAGGATACAGAAAAGATCACCAGCCTAGAGTGTAAGAGGAATTGAAAGAAGGCTTGAATCGTGGAAACAAAGAATTGAATACTCTATCTTAATTGGAGAGATAGGCAGACCCAGCTGCAGCGCATAGGTCTTCCTGCAATGCAAACAAATTCCTGTAATTTTCGCGACTAACCTCAATTCTGAGACTACAAAATATCTTTGTATTACAGTCTAATTAATCTATCTCGAATGTTCCAGCTAGAAATCACCTAGAGCTACCAGCTTTTGGCTTCGACACTTCTGCAAGCTCCTCGACAAGCTTTCTCTCCTCCGAACTCAACTTTTTGGGAATCTCGACTACAACCTTAACTAGCTCATCACCTCGCAAATTAGGCTTACCCAACAATGGAACGCCCCTTTTAGACATAACTAACGTGCTTCCAGGTTGCGTACCAGCAGGAATTTTTAAGTCTACAAATCCATCTACAGTTGGCACTTTCACAGTTGTTCCTAATATTGCATCTATATACGAAACCTTGGCTGAGACATAAATATTGTAACCATCCCTCTTCAACTCGAGGTCAGACTTTACATTGATGAAGACGTACAGGTCACCAGGAGAACCACCCTTGCGACCGGCATTTCCTTCAGATCGAACTCGGAGCCTGCTCCCTGAATCAACGCCAGCGGGTACCTTCAAGCTTATGCGTTTGCTTTTTCTTACTCGTCCATCGCCTGAGCACGTTAAACATGGCGTCGAAATCTCTCCGGAACCCTTACATGCTGGGCATGTTGTCACCTGCGCAGTTACGATCGCAACAATGGCACGTCACACGTGCAATTGGATAAGTTTCTACACATAAATATAAGAGGGGTCAAAAAAAACACAACCAGTATTAACAAGCCGTCAAACGTTAGCGAATAATGTATTTATCACCTCAAAGGCACACAATGAAATACATTGGACGAGAACTACAGGAACTTCAAGCGAACCTTCAATTACTTACCTGCTGAAACATTCCTAGAGGAGTTTGAGCGGTAGTCATCACTTGTCCTTGACCTCCACAGGTACTGCACGGAGTGGGAGTTGTACCGGGTTTCGCTCCAGAACCAGCACATGTATTGCAACTTTCCAGTCTAGTCACGTCTATATCTTTTTCTGTGCCAAACACGGCTTCCTTGAAATCAAGAAGTAGGTCATAGCGCTCGTCGTCACCCTGTACGGGCCTGTTTCGAGCCTGGGCGGAACTTCTACCGCCCATTCCTCCAAAGAATGTCTCGAAAAGGTCAAAGGGATTATTGAAACCCTTCATCAAGCAGTGCACAGAAGAAAAAAAAGTGAGAACTTCCAATGTTAAAACAGGGGATGTAATACACAGGTTACAGCTAGCAAAAATATACACGCCTCTGGAATATATACGAGGTAACTTACCCCAGTCCCTCCTGCACCTCCAGCACCTTTAAGACCAGCTTCACCAAATCTGTCATAAATTGATCGCTTCTCATCATCAGAGAGAACCTGCAAATAATAAAGACAATTAGCGTCAGCTTTGAAGAGTGCACACACAATTCAAATACAATACATTTTAAGAGACGAAATCCCTACTTCAAGATTGATCTGCCATTTTCGTTAATGTTTAATTTCCGATTAAGAGTATTGCTTTAAAAAGATTAAAGGTGACGTAAAAATTCTAAATTTATTTTGAAAATTTGAGATTAAAATTACCTCATACGCGTTACTAATATCTTTAAACTTCTGTTCGGCTTCAGGTTCTCTGTTAACAAAGATAAACATCATTGTTACTTACTCTGGTCAACTGGAACCAATTCAGCGGACAACCACAAATAAATTAACACCAAACCAATGATCCAACCATAACTTACTTGTTCACATCTGGATGGTATTGCCTTGCAAGTTTCCGATAAGCTGCAACCACAAAAGTACAAAACCAATGCAATCATGAGCGGAAAAATCCTCTATCACTAAAGAAGTAAATGTCCGTGCTATCAATCTCATTTTCAATATGATAAGTTTCAAAAGACAGGGCATAACGAGAAGGGAGACAATTTGAGTGACACGTACCGCTTTTAATCTCCGACTTGTCAGCAGTTTTCGCCACACCAAGTGTTGCGTAATAATCCTAAAGACAACCAGCGCATTGACGTCAAAAATAAAAAAAATAAATTATAACACATCTACTTAAATAGTATTTGAACATGTAAACAAATGACAAAGCCAAGCATTCAGAATCACCAGTACATTACTTTCTTTGTAATGCGTAGATCATGATTGTCGAGGATACCGTTATGAAATGAACTACTGAAATAAACAACCTGAAAACTGCTGCTATATGAAAATCCAAAAACCCTACTATGCCGAAGACCACCACCAAGAGCCTTTTTGTCCTCAAAATTTGTCCAACCAAGACAGTTGCAAGTGCCAAAATTACTACAGCAACTTAATACTAGTTATAAATTGCTGCGCAAAAACACACCTGGCTTACTAAACATCTACAGGAAGTTTGAAGTATGAAATGAGGGTAAACATCCACAGCAACCACGGAACTTGTACATCTATTATTAATCTCTGTAAAATCTACAGTCTGGAGGAGCTTGTTGCTATTGTAGCTAAACGTAGATAGAACCTACAGTTGCTCTTCAAATTTTGGAAGCGTTAATTGTGTCGTCTCAGCAATTGGCAATTGCAACAATGCCGTGCGAGGAGTAGAGGAAAAAAAGCTTACAGCATCAGCGCAAACTACAAAGCTTCCGTTTCGTCGCTGGTGATGCCTTGGCATTGGACGAGCCACGAAGGAAAAAGGAGTTTCTGAAGCAAAGAATGTGCTTGAAGCATAACCACAAACCAAGCCACCGCGAACCCTGTAAAAGTTATCACAAGTTACAAAGTGACTACACATCCAACAAATTCCGTGAATGAACTTCATAAAATTACGTATCCTCTGATTGGAAATTCAGAGTTGGAGCTCTTCATACAGCACATTTACCCGTGTAAACAATTAACTAAGCTTCAGTCCTGTAACAGCAATCCATGTCGAACACTCTGAATTCGGCTTCGCCTAAGAGGCACAATACATTACTCGTTGACATCAGTACAAAGCGAACCCTTGCGAATAAATACCTGGAAGGCTGGGCAAGCACCACCTGAGACACAGCTAGTGAATTACATGAAACAGGAGGTGACTTTTGCTGCAATTGTTGAGCGTTGGCCAAATTCCGCGTCGCAGCCCCCACGGAAGTCGCCATCCCACTCTACTTTGCTCACAAAATTCAATGAAAATCGCCTAGCTATTCAAAAGACGAATTCTCAGAAGCGCTGCCTCCAAACCACCTGAAAACCGTGGACTTGCAAGAAGATAAGGACAACGTAATAGTGCAACTACGGAAGGAAGAATAAAATTCCCACGTACAACTAGAACCACCACATGTACAGATTCCTACTTGGGGTTCAACCACAATGAATGGTTGCTCCAGCCCACTACGCGAGCGCAGACGGAACCACAAACAGAGCTCTCAGACGACGCCAAATTTCTAGATGTGACACCACACTTAAACCTCGGTGGTGCGAGACGGATTCCTCTCGGAGGATCATCAACAGAACACCGGAAGGTACTGGAAGGTCAAGAAGGGGCTGCAATAAAGGAGATTGCATCCTCTGAATGAAAACGCATTGGATTTTGGATGAACGTTCTTTTACTTTCCGCAGCTATCACGCACGGACCAAATTTGATTTTTGGACTCGAATAATCACTATTGGAATAAAGAATAAATTTTGATAAACGGGTTTTTTTATGAATTAGTTATAATTCAATCGTAATAGGATTTTTTGTAAATTCTCTCATTATAATTATTTTAATCCCATTCTATGATTAATGCAAATGAAATTTTTTGTATTGATATCAAAGATAAATTAAAGTAACTAAAATTAGAAAGTTCAATAGTATTTATTACCAAATTATTTTCATTTTCAAAACTACGTCTTAGTAGCATCAAATTTAGAAATATATACATGAGTGAATAGTAAATATATTATTTATGTATATCTATTAATCATTGGCTTGAATATGCATTTGAGCTAGAGTTGATTAGATGAGGCAACAAATTCAAGTGACTTCATAAGATTATGTTTTACACTTGGATCATTGAGAAAAATTTGGTGTAGACACTTATTACTACAACATCTAATAAAAAATTATTTTGCACGAATGTATACATCCAGAATAAAATAAAAGCAATTGAGCAAAACATTTAATACAAAATACATGAACTTAAAATTTGGATGAGGATGATTGTTGATGTGAGAATTGATGAACAAAATCCTGCAAAAATGTAAACCACTGCAGAGGATAATGAGAAAATTTGCATTTTAATATTTACCTTACAATTTCAATGAATTGCAAAGTGTGTTTGAGTTCAATTTAATACTCTTTTTTTATTTTCTTTCAAGTTTGAATATTCTGTTTTCAATTATTGGAAATTTCCCGATTGGATAATTTTTAAAAAAAGAATTACAATTCCATTATATATATATATATATATATATATGCATCCCACTTATTGAAAAAATGTTTAAAATTTTGATTTTAGAAAGACGTGATATCACAAGAAATTCTTAGCTACTGAAAAAAAAGTTCTAAAAAATCATATACTAGTAGTGGGTCCTGTGAACAGCATTCAGAAAACAGTAGATTTGGCTCAGATGAAGTATGAATGCTTGGAGGAATATTCAGGGCAGTCGCGAGTCCAGAGTTCTTTGTTTGAAGTGCGCAAGTTCCCAGGCTCGGAGTGCCCATGTTCCCAGACAAGGAGAGAGAAGGGCGAAAGGTTCCCCAACTTTTTATTTGATTCGCGAGGTTCACAAAAATTTAAAAGTGTCGAAGCATGTTAATCGACTCTGCAGTGGTCAGAGCTCTCAAGAACTGGTGTGCACAAGGATGGCAACGCCCGGTTTACATCACTGCGTTGCACCAAAGGTACGATGAGTGCTTTCTGCAATTTTTTGTGCTGATTCTCCCGTCTACGACTTTTGCGCGCGAAGCTGTTGCAGAGCAGGCTGTGATGGGATCTGCGATGCGAGCTTTCTCTCAAGTAGATGAGTCCTCAGATTGCTTCTCGTCTCAGCCTGCACGATCTCCGATGCTCAGTTGCCGAAGGAGGCGTTCTGTGTCGCCGAAGAAGGCGAAAACCGAAGCATGGTGAGTCAATTGATTTGAGTGCTCTCATTATGTGTGAGATTATGTTCTTTGAACTTACGAGTTTCAAGTTCATCAATGATCGGCAGTAATCTGGTCAGCTGATAAAAATAAGTGGTGCAATCAAATGCAGTATCTGTGAGTTGGTCGTAAAGTCTTTAAAACATGTACAAATCATTGCAGGGCAATAGTGTATTTAGATGGCTACTTAGGATACCTTCTTGCCCCTTGAGACTACGCCGAAGTGCACATATCTTGAATTAATCATCTGCACTAAGTAATTTCATGTGACGTTCGGTACATAGTTTCAACTCGGGAACTACATGCAGGTTTAATGAAGACATCTGGATTAGCATAATGTCGTTCTTGGACGTCAAATGTCTCCTGCGTCTGGCACTTACGAACCGCCACCTTTGCGCTATGGTGAAGGACGATTTAATTTGGAAATCAGTGTTTCTTCGTGATTTTGGAGCTCTTCCAATCGATTTAAGACCTGCGTTTAGCTGGATGAGCCTGTACCTAGCAGCATGTGGTGCGAGAAAAAAAACTTGACTCTGTAGTTGAACGTTTAGGGATAATGTTGTTGCTGCCGCTTTCATCGTTGATCTAGAGAGTCCTTGAGTAGATCTGCCGTTGTTCTCTTTGTGATGTACTTAACGTCGTGCTCATGCATAGCTATGTTGTGACCTTTTCATACAGATGGAAGTCACACATTCAGCCATCATGAGACTGAAAAACATATTGGTAAGTGTGCATCGTACCGCCTCTTCCCCGTGAGTAAACAGGCTCATGATATTAACAGTGTCTGGCTGTTCATTCATGACCTAATCTAATTATGCATGCATTGTCTGAGAGCGAATAAAGCTAATTTGAGGTAGGAAAGCAGTAATGATAATGCTACATACACTGAAGATTGATATTGCAGCTTCTGTTTCCCTGTACTTTTACATGTATGAAGTTCTAGAGTTTCTAGAAACTTGTCCAAGGTCAATTCGAGGGATTTTCTCTACCAGGTTATCAACAGGTTGTAATTGTTATGTTCTAGGCAGAGAGATGACAATGGTAAAGTAAGATCCCCCTTGGCTCTCAGTTGATGTTGGATGTCAGTGGCTCTCAAGTTTTTGATTTAGTTCTACTGGGCGTTATTATGAAATTAACCATCAAGGAATAGTGAAGTTAAGCGACGATTTTAAGAAAGTTATTCACAGCCTCTGAAAGGGAGAGTTTATTTATTACGACTTCTGAACACCTTGTGCAGATTGGATGAGGATAGGTGTGTTTAGATTAGAATCTGGAGAAGCTGTTGCAACTGATAAATTGAGGGAAATGAGACTAGTCTCCCAGAAAAGCAACACCTCTGAATCAGACAGCTTACTGCTCAAAGCCTTCGCAATTTCGAATGTTAAGAGGGGAATATGGATTGCAGGTATGTGATGTCATTCTTTAGTCGTCAAGGTTTATTACTTGGAAGCATACTCGGGAAGTAGCACGAGAGGTGTTTTGAATTCAAATATTGTGAGAAATTCGCAAGTTACTGTCAAGTTGCTTGAAAAGAGTGGTATCGTGATGTGCACAAATTTTAGCTCTCACTTAGTTAAATATATGAGTTCACTGTACAGCAGTCCCTTAAATTTGTGAAAAATTAGTTTTACAGCAGTTTACTCAATAAGCTCATTGATATAAAAGAAAACTTTCGGATTATTTCCAGATCTGCATCTTGTGCATTGCCCTGTTTGCAACCTCGCATCTTGTGAAGGTAAACCATCTGCTGTGCTCGACTCAAATGCAGCGGCTGGAGGCACTGTAACTCTACATTTCTATTAATCTCAGAATTCAATTGATCCCTTTGAAATATGATTAAAATATGGATTGAAGCATAATGTGAATAGGAACCACAGTTGATTGGTTGCAGATTTCAACATGATGCGAATTGGTTTTGGGTTGACCTATTCCTTTCACTGGATCAGGAACTATGCAAACACTTGATGCTCGGCATTGGGAGCTTTTCTTGAATAAGGAATACAAGGATCGCGAATGGAAGTATGAGCAAGTGTGTATGCGTGTTGTGGCTGGTCACTGCAGCGAAGCTGCCGCTTGTATCTTCGATGCCAAACAACTTCGTAGCAAAGGGACACACGGTACAAATCCCACATTCCACCCGTCTACTTTGCGTGCGGTGGATTTCAACGTTAACTTATTAACACCCGATTGTTTCATAATCAAGTGATTTACAGATCACTTTGCTATTTCAGGTTAGTTTTCCGTGAGGATGTTTATTAACTTGCTCGGAAAGAATAAAACACTCGCACCTCGCCCGGAAAGCGGTTGGGTTCGCTGGATAATTCTGTGAAACCATATGCTATCCGTTCCCGAATTAAATAAGTTTCATTTTGTTTGTTCTTCCAAAGTCATGCATCTTGTTTACCGAATCGAAGTAGAATTGGATTATGTATCTCGTAAGCTTCATTAGTGCCTGGTCATGAACAGGTCTCCTCAATTTGAGTAGTTGGAATGCTCCCCCTGGGCAATGGCAGCCTAAGGGAATTACCTCATCCCATGGAGCGGCAGCATGCACTAATCTTCAGCCTAATCAAGGTGTTGACACTTGAGCCTGCCATTCAGAAGGATGATTCCATTCATTTGTTTTCCGGGCCATGAGATAGGATCCCTCATTTATAAAACGGTGTTGTAAACAGGTTCTAAGAACCCTCGGTTTATCGCTCTTGCTGGATCCTAATGTAGAATTTATCTTCAAGATATACCTGGCAAGTTGCAAATGCTATGTTCTCTCTCGAGCCCAGCGCATGAAAATACAATTAGTGGGGCGCCTATGAGGGGCATTTCATTTAATTTGAATTTAAGTAACTCACAGGAATTGTTTGCTTTGCGAGACAGGTTTGAAAGTGAAGTTTCACACCATGAAAGCAGGAACGGAAGGTCCGGTAGTAGGCATTCGAATATGCCAGCAGCTTGCCTGACACCAGATTTACTGAAGCACTTATTCGCATGAATCATAACATTCCTAAAACATCCTCAAGATTCTGCGTTAGTATGGGGATTCTGTGTGCACATTATTCTTTCGTATCGGTTCTTCTCGTCTTGTTTTTCTCACTATAATTCGAGTAGTACCAGTAAGTTTTTACGCTCGATGGTATGTCCAACTGCCCAGCTGTTTTTAACAGCTCCCACATAGTGTGAGAAAGACGGAGTTTCCAAGCGTAAATCAAAAAGCATGGAAAGACGATTCAAGACTTCGACCACTCAACTAAGTTCTTTACAGTCGGGGTCTAAACCCACAATATCTCAACGTAATTGCAGGGAAATGATTCAATCGGTAGGATTTTAGTTATCCTCATAGCTTTAAACCTCAGATCTCGATTGTCTTGAACTTCGCTTTAATTACCAAAGCAAGATAGAAATTACTGGCAAGGATAAATGGGTGCAAAATGTCAACTTTCAGCAACATGTCTTATTCCTTTTCACCAACCACTAACATAGGGATGCGTTAACATTATTCGTCATTTACACCTTGGGCGTTCTACCACCCATAGACTCACGCACATGGATTTTCCCTCCACTACTGCCCCACTCCAGCTTGGACTTGCAAAGGAATCGAAGCCAACGGCACACACCAGTACCGCCACCCAATAATAGCTTCCTGTTTTGATTGGCCGCCTCCAGCTGAATTTCCGTTCCCTAACCACGCCGCTTTTGTGAGAGCCTTTCGAATCCCCCAGACCAGTACATAACCAAGACTACTGGGCTAGAGTTTGACGGTTGATGACCCAAATTTAAACTGCGATGAATGCGAAAACAAGAATCTAGTGACCGCGGTACAACTACAATACCTCTATTACACAACTACGAAGGCGATAAGTGGCAATTGTGAGTCCCCCGGTGTCCACACTTGCCACCGCATCCTTTGCACCGTTCGATTGCGCCAGCTTGAAATCTTCACCCTTGGTTCGGCTCTGGGGTTGTCTCTCACAACTGCCACAACGCGGACATGGCGTCTGGTGCTCTGTGCTGATTTGTTCTTGGCCTGCAGTGCTTTTACGATTTCGCTTCCGTCGGGGATGTGCTAAGCTTGCTGGATTGGACTCAGGGAGAACTTGGATTGGCCAGAGCTAATGGTTTGATACTTTTCCTGCTTTAGATTTTTCTTTTCTTTACCCGATTATTTATTTGAGTCAAGAGACTGGCTGAGGCAGGAGGCGGGGAGTCTAGGCCCAGTGGTGTTCGAATGCAACAGTTGAAGGGAGTGAGGGAAAGAAAGGGCGATCGATGGTTTAATTGGTGAAGCAAAGGTGTGAGCTGCTTCTCGTCTGGTATCTTATAGTGATGGTGTTGATAAATGAGGAGAGCTAGGTGTAGAGTGCGTGGTTGCGAAGCTGAACGAAGTATTGATGAGTTCTTTCTCGTGGAGACCTACAAGATGGAAGGTGGGGAATGCTGTGGGATTGTAGGGGCGCGTAAGGTCACTACCGTTGTTGAGCCCAAGATGCATCTTCTGCCGTGATCAGAGAATTTGCCGTTGCGAAATCAGGAAAGTTTTTGTAACGATTATTGTTAAGTTGGAGGAGGAACTGATTTTCAGGGGTAGGATAACAGGTATTCGGCTTACACTGCTGGTGAGGCCTTTGTGGATTATCAGCAGCGTCCATCGAAAAAGATGGAGGGCTCAAGAAGAGGCACGATTGATTAACAGGAAGTAGTGAAGCGCTTTAATGTATTGATAGCACAATGCTCTCTGCAAATTGGGACGCTAACACTTAGCGCTTGAAACAGATCTGCAAACTTTGAGGTATGGGCCTCTACTTTGCGTTTGACATTATGCTCCCAATCGCTGTGTATATCGTGTTCCATTGCATCACCAGTACTATAAACGTTTTTGGACTTTCTACTTTGATTCAGTGTATGTTCGAGAATTTTTGTAGGTATTCTCGAGGTTCTTGGAATGGATGTTGCTCAAAGTTAAGGAGAATAATTAATGCAAAATATGTTAATGAAATGTTGGAAGTTTAAAATATATTATGAGAAACCTTGTCAGTAAGCACGGTTTGTTTCCTTAGTGGATTGCTTTGGAATTTATGCGAAGACCTTTCACGTCGTAAAGACGTTCTTTCTACTATTTCTTGTTAGTCTTGAATTATGCTACATGGATATGCTAACCAGACTGAAACTTATATTGTTCGAAAGCAATATTATCAATGATGTATAGCTGAAGTTTTTATAGTGGTGACTACTGGTGCAGTCGACATTGCATTTTATTGCAGAACATCACTCAACATTTAATTCACCTCATGACAGCTTTGGATGTGTCTTTAGATTTCCTCTACGGTGTTCAGATAGTACTTTTCGAATTTCTCCAATTCTCTAGTTTATTGATTTTGAGCAGCTGTGATTGATTGCTCCTCTCGAAGTATCTTTTTGAAGGATGGGATGTGTCGCTTCCAAGGATGGAGTGGAGTCGAACTGCGAGTCTCGTCTTGTAAAGACAGGCAGAAGATTGTTCATGCCATTACAAACACATGGCAACAGCGACACTGGCTACCATATGGTGGCTCTAACTTCCAGCACTTATGGAATTTTGAAGGTAGACGGCACCAAGAATGATGGCAATGATAAGAACTTTGTAAACAAACCTGATTCTCCTCATAACGCTTACTATGAGAAGTTGAAAAACCTCGATGTCCATGAGGATATGGTTGCGAAGACATGGTCAGAGTTTAGTCGTAATCTTCCCAAAATTCCGCCCCCAACAAAATCAGATATTTCTAAGCAGATGGGTAATACTCGGGGAACGGATACTTCACGACTGACAGGAAGTACTAGTTTTCGGCGAGTTTCGGAAGGTAAGCGTCGACTACATTCGCAGGCTTCGAGAAATGATCACGAGACTATTAACATGTGGGAGTTGATGGATGATCTGGCCGAAGATGGAACTGCGAAACCAAAAGAGAAACTAATGAAGAGGACGAGCAGTTTTCCTGTGGTGAAGCCCTTTGAGAGATCCGTTAGCTTTATCACTATTCACACGCTGAGTGAACTGGACTCTGACGACCCAACCAAAGCCATTTCACTTGGTTTGAATGGTAATGTTGTGAGTGGCTTCAACTCAGTCGATGGTAGTGGTACGGAGAACGTTAAGCCGGTCAGGACAGCACTTATGCCTGCGAGCTCGCCAGTAGTGCCCGAGCGGGATGATGTTGTAACGAAGCTGATGCCATCGTCAATAGCTCCCCTGCGCAAAGCTACCACTATAATCAATAACTCCTTACGTTCTCGCCAACCAATGACGTTGAAACTGGACGAGAATGTCTCAGTCCAAGAAACAAGCAGAGTTATAACTACAGGCCTTCCTCAGCCTCTTTCACCAACTATGAGGAATGTTGCAGTTAAAGGAACCACTGCCTCTCATGTTGTTGTACATCCTCGACAACCTGACGTTGCTCCGATTATGCTGGTATCGGAAGAGCATGTTTCTGCGCAAGCGCAAAACATGCCATCACAACTGCACCCATCGAAATCTCCGATCTTAAAGCCTGGTAAAACTTCTACGTCACTGAACACAAAACTAGGGGTTGAAGTTGAAAGTGCTATCCATAAAGAGCAGTGTAGTGTGAGCTCAAGGCTAGTGCAGCCGAAAGCAACGACATCATCAGATCCTGACGTGGAAAGCAACTGTGCTTCAGGTTCTGTTACAGCTTCCTTGGGCCATGAGGGTGCTGTTGTCCGTCCAGGGCAATTTGAGCTTTGCGGGACATCGAATGAGCCCACTCGGGAAGTGCCACGATTTGCCTCTTCAATACACGTGCTTTCTCTTGCAGCCTCGTCTGAACTTCAAAATCGGAAGAACTCTATAAGCCAGGTAGACATGAATGCCCCTCCTGAATTGCCAGGTTCCAAAATGCTGATGGTTTGTCAGGTTAGTCTGAGTGATAGCCAGTCTTTTTCAAAGCAGCAAACGATGCTCTATCCTTTCATGAGCACTACACCGTGCCCAGGCCAAGGAAGTAGTTTCAGTCTCAGGATTGCACTTCTAATCGTAGTGGCTATGTGAGCTACAATGCCTTCAATATTATTGTAGGGTGTCAGAAAGCTAGCAAGGTGCCAGATCATGACTTCTTTTGCAATCATGTCCAGGTTTTGGGTGACGGGGCCCGTCGGAGCAGAGACGGTGAGGTTTCTCCGGAAAACAAAAGTTTTGGAGCAGGAGCCACAGGATCGTCGACTGGAGCTGGTAAAAGCCCGACAGGCGCCACGGAACGAGGTGTGACCACAAATTCTGGAAGTTCACTCATTGTGGATGGTATCGAAGACTCGGAGATGGACTCCGATTTACTAGCTTCTTTTGAAGAAGCCCTGGAGATGTTCTCCACAGAAAAATGGTACAAGGTGGAGGATAGTAAAAGTGAAGCTGATTTCGCTTCTGACGTTTCCGAGAATAATGGGCATTCACCGATGTCACTTGTTAAACTGGGAGATGGATTGTTTGTTGACAAAATTCGACATGGAAATGTAGATAAAGGAGTAGCAGTGAAGCCTGATCCCTGGGCACAGTATGCGCGAAAGTGTCCCCCAGCTGGAAAAGACCGAATTGTGCTCTACACAACTACCTTGCGTGGGATTCGCAAAACATTCGAAGATTGTAACAATGCAAGATTCATCTTGGAGAGCTTTAACGTTGAGATTGATGAGCGGGATGTGTCCATTCATGCAGAGTTTCGGCAGGAATTGAAGAAACTTGCTGGAAAGTTGGTATCAGTTCCTCAGACTTTCATTAAGGGCCGTTATATTGGAGGTGTAGATACCCTCATTCGATTGCATGAGGATGGCACCCTTGCCAGTTTTGTGGATGGTATGCCATCTCAAAAGTCCCGCGAAGAATGTGACGGATGTGGGGGGATCCGCTTTGTTCCCTGCTCAAATTGCAGTGGCAGTACCAAGGTGGTAAATGAGGCAAATGAGGTGGTGCGGTGCAGTGAATGTAATGAAAATGGATTAATTCGGTGTCCAATATGCAATTAGAAGATTGCTGAATTGTTGCCATTAGACTGTACAGTAAAATCATCAATACCTTTGTGTATTTTTGTGTGGCCGAGGCATTTAGTTCTTTAGGCAGGAAACATGTTTGAAGTTTAAGCATGCTAGAAATCGGTCTTGAACAGACTACAGGCTTAACTCCTTCAACGTTAGTGTAGATGATAGTGAAAATCAGTTTGTGGAGGTCGTTGCCAAGTATAACAAGAAGTATGGTTTTCTAGATAGCTCACTTGAACTTAAACGTTCTGGAAGGCGAGCTTTATTCAAATCAGACGAGTATTCGAATCAACGCTTATACAAGTCCCTGTGCAATATCTCGATCATCAACCTATATTCCATAGTATCGCAAAGAATCTTCTCCTCCAAAATAGTGTATGAAGATTGCACCACTGTCGGGTGTGTTTTCCAAACAACAATCAGTCGTCTGCCAGTATTCATATGGTGCAAGTACTGAACACGATTTGAAAGATAAATTAGGGGTTCATACAAGAATTTGACCAAAGGTTGTCGAGATCGACTGATTTATGATGCAGTTTACGGGTCTACGTAAAAAGACTAGGAAACTCTTACAAGGAGACATCAGTCACTCAATTCATAATGATCCAACTTCACCTAAAATTCTCTGGCACTACGATCACTAGTTTCGAAATTTACAAGTCATTCAAGGACGTTTCAGGATGGAGTCGGATCCAACTTGAACATCAGAGCTTTACTTGCGAACCCAGTGTGAGTGACAACGAAAGAGAGAGAGGTGGTCCTTGTCCAGAAGAATTGTCACCGGGTGTCAAAGCTAAGGCTTGACATGCACCAAAGGCTCTTTCAAAACTCAATGGGATCATGCACTTCTCGGGTCTCCCGGTAGTTGACATGGCGGCCCCCGTCTGCGCAAATTTCAAAAACAGCAAATTAGTTTATGCAATCTCTTGCTACTGATTTTCAGTAGAGGCGAAGAGCGCAGCTAGGAGGTTTGGATACCTACCACATGGTCGAGACTCTCGCCTTTGATCGAGTGTTGCTTCGTCTGCACCATGCATCCGAACATACCAGCCATTGCCGCTGCCACAGGACACTCTTTTGCCAACGGTCGGGAGACACCAGCGAAATTGAAGTGCACCGGTGATCCCTCACGAGAATTCGTGGCCGATGCACAAACTCCAGGGTGGTCTCGATGGAAAGGGTTAGTATAATCATCCCATCGAGAATTGTTTGCTGGGGCGGCATGGTTACTTGATGCCGTGGTCAAATTCAGCCACACAGGGGTAGCAGCCTCTCGAGGACGCAGGCAGATTTGAGGTACGCTGCTACCGTCCATTTTGATTTGGCATTCCTGTTATGCGACAAAGGAAGTGGGTTTTTATAGTCAATAACACAATAAAAATTGGTCATTCTTACATCTTTGTTCGATTCCAATAATAGTAGACTGTACAACATTCTTGGGGCTGGGGCATTACCTGGTTCTCTCTAATGGAGTAGGTTTCCTGGGTGATGGGACCAGCTGCATCAGTGCTGCTGCTAGTTGCGCTGTTCACGCTTGCAAATTCTCTTGCTATGGGCTCAGGATGAGTATGGCCCCCTGGTGATGAACTGGCTGGGAAAAGAGTTTCAGACATGTTCGTCACTGACAGGACTTCCTCACCTGCAGAGAGCAGCAAGCCTGGCGTGCCGCTGTCGAAACCTTCAATCTGCGGAGAACCATCTGAAGACTCTCTTACGTGTTGTTGGTAACCGAGGAGCTTTAGAATGCATTGAACGTCTGACTGCACGCAGAAAAAAGGATTGATCAAGAAGTAGATACCGCAAATACACGAGGGCTACCACATTTGCACTTCTGGCAGGTTGGTATCAACTTCATCATGACTTACATTCACTGCAACTTATACATCCTTTCAGCTCGAACTTCGTGTCAGACCTTTAGGAGAAGAGATTTGATCGATTGTGACACATCTAATGACATCCTAATAATATTTGTGAACTGTTCCTTTTGTTGAAACGCTTTACTTCGATAGTTGAACTTGTATGACGGCACATTTTAACCTTAGGTACATGAACCTAACCTGCATTCGATTGACTTCTTTCCGAATGTCTGCAAGCTGCCATTCCAAAGTAGTGCTTCCTGCAGCTGTCGTAGTCTTCTCATGTTGTTCCTCTTGTTCCTCCTGAAGTTTCAACAGAGAAAAATGAAATGAATTAGTGGGCACATTATGGTGTTTCACTATCCAAGGTGATATTCTGTTAAAGGATAAATCAATTTACCGAAATCTTCTTGTCCGAATCGTCATAAGTTCTCAAGCCAACCACATGGCCAGTTTCATACGGCTTCACTCCTACATCGTTTGTCTCTTCAGTTCGTAGAACCTCCATATGTTTCAATTCCTTTAATTTATGAAACAGGAACTTCATCTCTCTGCTCACAAACCAAACATGTGGTCGTAGAGATAAGTAACTTCAGTCCTTGAATTGATAATCGATTTCTAAGTCAGCTGCCACTTGTTCCTATTCCAATCAAAGTACTAGCTAGTTGGTAGAGAACAATTAGATTCTTGTAGTGATAGTTATTTGGAAATCTTCCAGATCCACTTTTGAGACCAAGTACTGAGGAAAAGCTGAGTGTCATATTACAAACCTTTTAAGTACTTCTACCGTCTCCTTGAGCTGACTCATTTCCGCAGCTTCGGAGGACGACATGCTTCGGCTAATTTCCCATAAACCACTTCGAAACTTATCACCTGGTTTCCAACCTACAGGAGATCGCCACGAAAATAAACACAACTACTTAGACACAGCTATGTTTTACAAAAAGCTGAAGACGTTCAATATTGAGATTTCGGTTGATTTCAGAAAGACAGAATCTGAACGACGTCCACTTGGAAGGCCAACAGGAAAAACTACAGTCCGACAGTTCTGTATTCGAAGTCCAACAAAGTCTTCTTACGGATCATCACGTTACGTTTTAGATCTAAATATATCGATGGTTGAACATGTCTAAGTGTTTCCACATGTTAGGTCAAGTTCGACAAAATCTATGAAGCCCTGGAGACGCTAACGGATTAACTTTGTAATGCATGGAAATCTGGTATTACCATGAGGAGGAATCCACGAAGGGTCCTCGACTCCAGCTGCTTTACGTATTTCCATCAGACTTGCATCTTCCAGCCAGTATTCCATGGCTCCTTCTGCGTTGTGCCGACGGCGAAAGCGTTCGCCGGTGCTTACAACCGTATCAGTCATATGCTTCAGAAGGTGATCAAGCAGCCCTGTGTCTCCAATGTGCTTTCGTGCCTCTCCACGCAGAGCAGGTCTTCGGATTGGTCTTCCTGGCTGCGCTTTGCGCTCGTGCATTATTTCTATAAGCTTCAGCTGCGCAGACTTGTACCTTCAAATTACGTAAGAAAAACAAGATCAATCAGATTTATGTCAACTCCACAAATGAGCTTCATGTCTGTCTCCGGAAGCTTCAACTATACTTTGTGGCAACGGTTACCGTCTTATCCCGACAGCAATTACTGCAACGGAGTCATGAAAATTAAACACAAGGAAAATTACGTAGAAGTTCGGAACTTTGAAATTTGCTAGATGTGGGTTGTTTACACCTTTCACTGGACCACCGGCCTTGCATGTCTTTAGGAAGCTTCAGCATATTTGTGGATCTGCTGTGATGAGTCTTTAATGTCTTTGGATCCTTGGACGCGTGACATGATTGCGTACGTTTTAGGATCCCTCCAGCTGTGCTTGCTTGCAGACCATACAAGTCCATGGTTTTCGCAGGAGTAGGATAAGCTGACGGCGAGGGCGATGGTACTGTCCATTGTCCTCTTAGCGATTGCATGAAATTGAAAGGAACAATGCCAGCTTCATTTTCATTCGCTAAAACACTTCGTAGATAAAAGTCGTTAAGCTTATCCCTCAGGTGTCTGTTGGCATGATCACTGTATGCGTGAGCTGTAAGCCCATCAACTGCATCAACTTTCCGCTTAACGCCCCAGCGAGTGGATCCCTCACTCACACGTTCACTTCCTTTGAGATCCATGTAGTTCTGGGTAACATTGAGGCAATAGCCAGTATCTTCAGGAGCTTCTCCATTGCGACAAACTGGAATAGTGGCAATTGGAGCATCATCTCTGCTTTGTCTGCTGCCCAATATCTGCCCACATGGTGTCATCCTAGCTTTCTTCCAAGGGTGCTCAACTTCGGCTCTTATTGGAGCATCCACCCAACTTTCGAAGTTTTCGCACAAGTCTCGAGTCACCTGATCGACCTGGTCTTTCTCTACACATGTTTATCCAACACTATCCGTCACATTTATAACCATATACTCGAAATGAATGTAAATGTTCAAACCTCGTCTTCTTAGGTCTAAACTAGAGGAAACCTGTGTTAATTTTCACTTGACGTTTGCGAGGTCTGAACTCACCATGACTTTGAAAATTTCTGAGAGTAGGGGTCGATGTTACTGGAGCTGTTTCACATGAGGAATAGTGCACCTTTTTCTTGATTTCTCTGGGGTTACCGTCGGATGAGCTTTGTGTAGAAGTAGGTCCAATAAACCAAAAGGATTTCAATGCTGATTGTTGAAGACTTGATTCTGTGCATGGAAATTCGCGAACGAGAACTTTCTCTGCAGCCTCGGGCGAAATTGTATGTATTTGGTCCATCTCTGAGGTAACGATTGGTTCCTATTTGCAGCGAGTGTCAAATGAACAGCACGAATTCTAGTGAGCTTTACCTGCTCTAACAGAGTAATGAAGTCGGAAAGGTCTTTATAATAGCTGCAAAGCTGGAAGTTGGAGCTTAGGTAGTCGACAGCCACCAATGGGGGTTCGTTTCTTCGTATACCAGCTGTAACAAATCCAATTTAGATTAGTCAGTCTCAAGAAGTCATGGACTTCAAAGTGTTCACTTGTTAGTTCATGAAAATCCACTATCTAGCTAGATGAAGATTATGTCGAGCTTCACGTACCGGAGCAGCTCCGATTTCCTGGTATCAGTGGAGGTGCATTCAGTGTCGCAAATTCCTTGAACTAGTTCCTCAAAAACGACGATTCCTGCACAACTGTAAATTATGTATATTGTTATGATTTGTAATGGTAGGAACAGTTCTAGTCTTTACAGAAGCATCCAATTTTTTTCGTTTTTTTCAAAATAAGAAATACTTTTCGTAACATTGAGGTGACATACTTCTGTCAAGTAAAACTAAATGAAGTTGAGCCGAGACATTGAGGTGTTCTAGTGGGCTGAGAGAGTGCTTAATTCACTTTTCAAGTACTCGTGATGTCTGTTTCAGCCATAATTAGGTCCAGATCGTTTTTAAAGGACAGTCGCAATGGGGTCATGTCTGGAGCTGCACCTGACAATTTTTGAACCCCAAGGCATTTTACTTTGTACCTTCTGTCAGCTCTGGCATGAGTTATTTGGTAGCGAAGAGACGTTTTCTCTGCTGCAGCATTAACCATCGATGCTTGATTTGGTGCAGGTCAATGGCCAGGTCACGGCCTCATTGAGAACTCGTTTCGCCAGTTGCGCGTCCAACTATCAATTACGAGTTTCATGGTGACAAAGAACACGCTAAACAGGAAACAAGCAGGTTAGGACCATGAGTTCTGTGAGGAAAGATAATTGCACATTGAACGAGGAAAAATTGCACATCCCTAGTATTCGATAGAAATTTGAATCCACCTGATAATTCTTGGGGTTTTAGGAGCTTACTTGAAGGCGCTTAGAACAAATCGAGATAGACAAGTGTTCCATCGGAAACAACAAAATTGGGAATACTCAGATATACTCTTCCAGAGTTACTGATGCCCTCTCCGCGTAAACAAAAATCCCAGACCCCTGTTATAACTTGAACATCTGGAGTGCACCTCTATCACCCTTCTGCTCACTACTGCACCATATTACTGCACTTCACGAAAGAGGCCCAAGAAACATAATTTACTCACACCTGCTGAAGGAAGAATGCGGTTCCCCAAATCGCAGCAAACAATGTCACCAACTACGGCAACAAAGGTTCTCCAAACCGTGTTAAAATCTGCGAGCTATTTTCATGAACTATTCTAGAAAAAACTCCAAGTCACTGAACCGATGCTGGAGCATCTGCCTAGCTCGCTTCATTTATAAGCTCCTGCTTCCTTGAATCAAAGTCAAGTTCCACTCGAGTTGATTGCATACACTCACGTCTTCATGTTAACGATCGACGTACTATTCTCAGGAGCACCCAGTTTCAGTCTAGCTTTTGGAGCGGTTAATATTCAACTACTTTAAGATTCTGTGGAATGCTACAATTCAATGCAACGGCATTCTGACCGATTTAGTCTGGTAACCAACTGTCGTGAAAGGTCCCCTACACCAAGTCTCTGGCCTCAAAGTAGCATTCGTAGCTTGGCTAATGTTGTAGGTGGTGCACACGTCCTTGTCTCCAATTCACCACCACCAACCGAGCAGAAACTCGACATAACAAATTCAGTAGCAACAGCAGCTTCTGAAAATTACCTGGAAGCCTTCAAAATCATAAGCTTGCACATGAAACGCTAACTGTTGAATGTGTGCATGAATCAAACTCATGGTCTAGCAGGGTTGAGCATCATCGTCAAAGTGAGCTGGTGATGAGAACAAGAGAAAAACTCATGTTAACAAACTGAGACTCAAGGAACGAGCAACAAAACATTAATGATGACCTTCTGCAGACAGCACATCGGTGAAAGCTAATTGATCTAACTGGTGAAGCTAGTTCTGAAGTAAATTGTACACTTATTGTTGATCATCAGGTGTGTGCTGTAATCTATTCCTTCTTTCCTTCCCTTTCCCTCTCTGTCTCTGTCTCTCTTGGTCGTATCTGCAGCTGGTTTCTTGTCACGTCCATGGTTCCCTCAATGATTCGTCGCTCACTCATTCAATTCACTGTTGCTGGAAAATCCACGAGCATGTTTCATTTTTGGCACTCTTCTTTGGCTTCGTTCTGGAACCCCCTTGCAAGTTCCTATCATTTGGAGTGCACTAGTGGCCCAGCACTACATATTTCATATTATAGGAAAATACTCATTTCAAGACGTAGAATGTAATGTATTACAGCAAGAGTTCATTATGTACAACACCAGCATTAGTCCAATCTACTGTGCAACTTCCGGCGACGAATCGCATGGGATTGAATTCTGGTGACTTTTCCAGTATTGCTCTGTAATTTTTTTGGTAAACCACTCTGCATTTTATGCTATTTGACTTTCATTTTGAATTGTTCGAGTTTAATTCGTTCATTAATTCATTCATTCATCCCTTCACACATACAGATAGATAGATAGATATTCGTTTACTGATTAACATACTGAACATGTCATATTGACTCAAGAATTGCAGAAATATAGCTGTGGAGATGAAATAGTCCAGATAGGTATAATTGCTGCATACTAAGACTCCTAAGTTGCTGTCAGCCACCCTTTTCTGACTGATTTCACCCAATCTTGCTGAGATTAAATCCTATTGTGACTTCTGAATCCCACTTCACTACTCCACATTGATCATGTCTAATTCAATATGAAGTAAAATAACATAATACGTATACCTGGGTTCTTCTCTACCTCAACTTCAGTTTAACCCATGTGCAGATTAACTACAAGAACCATGTGTTCTAGCATGATATAGTTATATATATATACATATAATATTTTCAACATTCTCAGTAATACTCTCTGCAAGTTTCATCCATTAACTCCAAGGTCAAGCTTCAAACTTACTCACAATCATCAGCTTTCAGCAAACTTGGGTGTTGAGATCATGTCCCATCACCCCTTCGAGGTTGATTAGACTTCCCATAAACCTGAGATGGGGTGGTACATGAAGCATCCCCCAATCCATTAGACTAAGTTTTTCTCTGGGGGAGGTACTGCAACAATTGACAAGGTGCTAAAAAACCACCAGTGTTGATCAAATGGAACTAAATGGGTGGGGGCCTAGTACTAAAGATTAGCACTATCAACCTCTGCGTCCTGGCCAATTTGCTTTCATAGCTGCTGATTGCTTGTCCTCCAAATAGACTTCCACAAGCTTGAGCTGTCCCCATTAGTCCAGCCTCGAGGTGCATCAAGGGTCAAAAACCCACACCACCTTTTATTTCAATTACTGTGAGGCATGCTTCTATTGAAATAGCACACTAATTGCAAAGGTTGGAACTGTAGTGCATATGGCACACTCAACTGATAATTGGAGCATTTGAGATAGAACACAAAGATACATAACTTGATACTTCTGAAAAAAAATGGGTAGGGCTTATAGTAGATGTAGATTCTTGTTACAAACATGAATACAATCTACAAAAATCTATTCTATGGTTGTACCTTCTTCTTCTGCTTCCTCTTTTGACACACCAATCAATGTTTTATTGTGTGATATTCATTTGTGTGAATTAACCTGACAAAATTTGAAGCTAAAATATAATCTGCAATTCTATATGTTATTACATGTCTAGCAAAAGTTAAAATTAGAAAAAAAATAGAAATATATATATATATATATATATATATATATGTGTGTGTGTGTGTGTGTGTGAGGTTTTTGTGTGTTGAAAGAGGATTGCATGATCCTGAAAATGACTAGGTAGCTCTTTTCCAGTTGCTAGTCACTCAATCTTACATTCTAATCAAGTTTTAAAAGTTGATATGTTTATTTGATATGCACTTAGTAAATATGAATTCTAAGTTGTGTGACCACAATAGATATTTTTTATATTTGTTTAGACTTGATATATGAGAACTTTAGGTTTTTTTGTTTTTTGTTTGTTTGTTTGTTTTTTTTTTTTTTCTCACATAATATTGCATGGATGAGTGACAGAGCAAAATTAGTGAATTTGAGGAATACCTTATCAAAAATTGGTATAACTAACAAGATATTGAAATTTTATGAATATTAATTAAATTTTATGAATGCAATGCTGAATATAAAATCCAAAAGTAAAAAAATAAAAATAAATTTTAATCATATAATGAACTAATACGTGAAATTTTGTTCTTTTCTATTTTTTAGATTTATTTAATTGAAGTATATAATAAATAATTAGGATACTTAAATTTATTAGCATTAAAAAATGCTAATTAGGTTTCCACATCACGTGTTGTATTCTCTCAAAGGTAATACTTTTAAAAATTAAAAATATTACAATTTTATATATTTTAATTATAATAATGATAAAAAAATTAAATAAAAAATAAGCTCACCACTTCAAATCTCACAAAATAAAAATAAAAAATTTTACTTAGTATTTTCTTTTAAGTAGGTTTTCAGGGCATCAAATCTGCATTTGTATTGAAGCATCAGTTATCTTTTGTTTGTATATATACATAGAAATAAATGTGACAGAGATCATGAAAAAGTATATACTTGATATTGACTTTGTTTGAAACACCTTAGTTGTTAAAAACAATTTCCAATTGTAAAGTAAAATGCAAATAGGGTACCCTTAAATCATCTCAACTTGTACTTGATTGCAAAAGCTCTTATCTTATCACATTACAATAACACTTCTCAATGTCCTTTTTATACCTTGAATAGTTACTCTTTCCCACCATGTTTTAACTTATTCAATTTCCTCTTGATTGAAACCTTCTGTTCAACTCCTATTGAATCACTCTAACCTCTTCTAATCCAACCCCACCCACAGCTTTAAAAAAAAATTGTAATAAGTCCCAATAACCAAGACAAATCCACTTTGCCACATGAACTGCACAAGTTTCCCCAAACACTTACACTATGAAGGACACACCACAAACAACTTCATATTAAAAACAGGCCGGAGAACAAGAGAGAGAGCCAACAAGAGAGAATCCTATGTGTGTTTTAACACCTCACTTCAATGCTACCCAAGAGGAAGAGTAAAGCAAAGCAAGGAGGGGGAGAAAGAGGCATAGAGAGAGAGAGAGAGTGTGAGAGTGATAGAGGCCTTGCCAAATGTCCTTTAAGATTTGTCTCCATCACATTATTTGACAACAATGTTTGGCACCCTTCTTCTTTTCAAAAAAATACTTGCCTGAGTTAAAGCCACAATAATCATAACACAGACTGTGCCGGACAGCACCCTCCACCACCAGGGCTAGGGAAGCCCATGTACTTGCAAAAAATTGGAATATATTATATCTTGTGCCTAATAAATGATAACAATGGAGAGAGCGACACAGCAAGGACCAGATGGATGAAGAGGATGCAGCAAGCTCTGAAGCATCTGGTAGAGTGGGAAGGGTCCAAGGGCCTCCTCTCTTTCACTTCATCATCCCCCCCCCCTCCCTCACACACTTGGCCCCTTTCTACCCACCACAGGGATGCTATTAAATTGTGTATTGTTCAAGAACGTGCATATATTCTCTTGACCAGGGTGACACCAAAAAACAGGCTCTCCAGGGCTTGTTGGACCACTTGACTGACTCATTGTTGTATTCATTCTCATGTGAATGCCCTCCATGTTTCTGACCATGGGTACTATTATCTAAGGAGAAAATTTAGAGAGGGGGGTTAAAGGGTGATATACTTTTTGGCTAGTTTCAATTTCCCAGATGGAGGGTTTGACAGTTGGGGGGGGGGGGGTTGTGGGTGGAGAGGGGGACCAGATATTATCTATTGCTGAGGAAATATCAAAGTGATGTGACCAAGCACATTCCAAATGGGAACATGTTACCTAACCTGCCAAGCCCACCACTGTTCCACCATTCTGTGTTTATGAGTTTGTTGTTATTGGTTAATGGTTACTTCTTTGTTTTTTTTGCAACAATGGAGAACAGATGTATGTTCTGTGCAGAATTTTTATTCCCATGGAGCTCTGTTGTTCCAAGAGTACTGAAAAATTCCCATCACCTTTTCCTGTGATCCCATATTCAGAGTACACAAGTTGCACTTTTATGCAGAGAGATGACGAAAAAGCAGCCATTGGAATCACTATTCTCTGCCTTATAATTCCTGGCTCTGAGATAATCCAGCTTGCAGGAGGAGACACTTAACATCATCAGCCGGACAATCCCAAGCTCAGTGTCCCATCAAGCAGCCTTTTGCGTCTTATCAATCACTGCCTCAGCCCTGTCCATCCATCATAGGCAATTGCTGGTTGATTGCCTGACAGTCCATTTGTTAATTGAGTTGCTCCCCAGTATTTTTTCTTACCATTTGCTTGCCTTAGCCTGAAAAAGACCAAAATGGGTTCTCACCAGTGAACAGCAGCCTTGGCAAATCCCTCTCATTTTTACCACTTACTAAGATGTGTGGACAACTAGAGTACCTTCATTCTCCCAACCTTATCCATCACTGGCTCCATTTCTTTTGTTTTTAACTCCTGTGATGAAGCTGCTAACTTAGAAACCATGGGAATGATGCAGTGATGGCTAGTATGAACAGAATGTGTGATGATAGATACAAATCGAGATAAAATTGTAATGTCGATAACCAACAGAAATGTTTTCAAGACTTGCTATTCTCTCTCTCTCTCTCTCTCTCTCTCTCTCTCTCTGGATTAAGATTACAGCTTACAAAAAGTTTTCTTAGTTGAAAAGTCATGGCGTTAAAGAGGAATGTCAGTTTGCAAAAACCAGAGCTGATGTTTCAAGAAAACTGCAGTTATGTGAACTACTGTTAAAATGCCTGGTCTAATGCTGTTCTGCATAACATCCTGAACTCATGCCTGCATTTCCACCACCCTATTACTGAGTAACCAGCTAAAAGAAGAAATGGCTAGCCCACAAAGGCAAATTAATTTGCAACAGCAAAACACATGTGTTCCAGCACAGAAACTGAGCAATGACAATATACACTTCCATAAACATGTTTACAAATTACCATAACAATAATTACACCAATCAATGGCAACAAAGCCAGTACACTCTAGAACCAGGTGTAAATAAATGTTTTGAAGCTAAATCTTCTGACTCTTTCTGTTTCCTTGATTAAACAATGTAAGAAAGTTGGCTATATGCTTGTCGCGCCCAGTCACATATCAGCTCTCCATGGCAAGCAACCAACTCTTGACTTCCTTGAATTGACAGCGTCTCATGCTTATTATGCAGCAAAAAAGAATCTCCTATATACCTCTCATTCTGGAGTGTCGCAACAAAGGGCTCCTAACTATCGCACAACTGGCTCTATCCATACAAGAAGGCAACTTGCTACACCTCACAGTGTCACTACCCATTGCTAACAAGCAAATGACACATGAGCAGATTTATGATATTTGGACCGAATCGGAAGTACATTTTATTCGTATAAGAATTGAGGCTCTACAGTATGCTCAAAGAAAGGACAGTATGTATGAAGACAACAGAATTATATTTGTTTTGTTCCTGAAGTCATCTTTCAAAAACTAGTTGATAAACAGGGCGAACCATGTGCTCTGCGAAGCTTTACCCCATCAAAGCTTGCCAATTCGGAAACAGAACTAGGTCAATTAACGTTAAGATGACGTTTTCGTGGATGAACAGACACTTTTGGCAAGGTGAGGGATTCGAAAAGAAATATGTTCAAATATGTCCAAAAGTATTAGGAGAATACCCATTGCAATATTCCACGTACTCAACAACCTGACGAGTCACCAGTAGTCATAGAGTGGAGTGATCCACCATTCGATTGGGTGCCTACAGGTATCCCTTAATATTTATGATGACTTGGTTGGTCGAGGAAATAGGCGATGCATCACTGGGTTGATACGCTGCATGCATGCGAATATTGTAAAGAATCAGAAAATCCTAACAAACTATCCAAATCAACCCCTACAGAAGACCACCAAATGAACTCTAACCTTCACACAACCACACGAGTGTGTTCCTCCATGCCTGCTCACAGTCACATATTTACTCTACATGTGTGTTGACTTTCAGACATTATAAATAAAATTATTTCACAAAGAATGTATTCTGGAGCTATTTGCAAACAACACACATCTTTGGAATTCATTAACTTGTGAGCTACCCACTGGCATCCAAAACAAACTCCAGTTTCACTACAAAAAGCATCTCATTAACTTGATCCCACTCAACATCATAATCTCTTCTGTTTCCACTCGAGTGCATATCACCACATAAATACATCAGATCTATGGTTTCGGATATTGTAAAGATGATAATACAACACTACGATTGTTTTCCTTCAACTAATTACAGTCACTGCACACGACTAGGCAGCAGAACGTTTGCTTACAAGTATGAGACACTCGGCCGACACACCAAAGCTGACAGAAAAACGAGCGTCCCTTATCATTCAGAATATCCTTCCACGCATCCATACACTCTTGCGACCGATCCCCCGAAGTGTGTGAAAACCCATTCAAGGTTTAATTGACACCACTAGCTTCGGCAGTAGGAGCTCCACCATTCGTTGTGCGTGGCGCGTAATAAAGAGCGGCATGTGAAGGCTGTGATACTATGCTGTGTGACCTGCAGAAGGTAAGTGGAGCCAACACAACACTGCAGCAACCAACAAGCTAAAAGTAAAAGAAATCTGCTACGACTACAAAATGGACCCAAAACAATCTCATCAGAATGAAACCCTAGCACCCCCGCCTAATTGGAGCTCTCAATGTCTGCAAGGAATTGCTATGTAGAATTCTACACTAATCTTAGGCAAGTAAACGAGCTTTAAGGATTCTACAACCTTGATACCTGAGAGAGAGCTTTAACAGGAACCAACCGATATGAAGGCAACAAAGGCATCTTCTCGAGGTCCACGTGTAGAGTATTATTCTCATGTGCTTGAGAATCAATCACCGCATTCTTTGTCTCCATCAGCAAGAACTCAACCGCAAAGTAACAGTTTCAGGCTGCACTTCCAAGCTTCCTCACGAAATTCGGTCTCAAATTATCCCCGATTTCGTACTCTCCTGTTAGCTAGCTTCATTGACACGGTAATCAGGGAGGATTACGCAACTGATATCCTCGTGGGACGAAGCTCATTGAACTTGATGTATGGAAGACAACTGGCTCAAGGGTTGACAGAGCACATCAGAAAGCGGAATGGCAAATTTATTAGTTGGAACTTCAACCTCGATGTGACTAAGTAGAACAGTTAACGACCAAACTTGTGCACACAGCACATGACGAGTCTGAACATCACCTTCCAGTGGGCCCAGAACATCAGCCACATGTGTCAAGTCGAAGCTGGTCCGGGTTAAGGTAATTTCCAGTGCTGTCATCTAAAGACATTCTACAACACTGCGTAGATGAAAGCGAGTTGAACCAGCAACAGTTCCAACAGTGAACAAAATCCTAAACCGAATCCTCTGCGTGGTGAATTATGAAACCGTTGTGGATCAAGGAATATGAGGATTGATGAGTGTAATTGGTACACTATTTAACAGCCTATGTGGTTCTATGGTTCCGCTTCTATGGAATGTCGTGTCCAGATTGTAGGTAAACTTGAAGAAGACCTCGCACAGTTGACCTCATGCATCAGTACATTTCATTTCATGATGTACACACCTTCACAGTAAACACCAAGATTCCCGAGGCCCAATTGTGTACACACTAGTGATTGATCAAGGTACACGTCAGATTGCAGGCAGCAACATAGATGGGTGAATGTGTGGAACAATCTGATGACGAATTATTGAAATTACAGTGCTAGGTCAGTTACCTGATAAAACCTAAAATCAACCCAGATCATAAAGATTGGCGTAAGAATCCCAAAACGAGACAAACAGAAAAAAGAAAAGAAAAGAAAAGAAAAGAGAAACTACTGATGCATAATAAGACTAGGAATCACTTGATAAAATACTGTTGAAGGAGCAGCTTGTCAAGTGGCAGCAAATCTCCAGTGTTCTTCGTATTAATGAGATGATGCGCTCATTAGCACATTCCCAAGTTTTCCATCAGTGCGACATTGATTTTTGGCAGAGCAATGGTACAAAAAGCCGCAAATCTCTCTTGGCAACATTACTGTACGCTGCTAACTTTGCACCATGATTGAGTTCTCTACTACCGCAGCCATCAATCTAGCTTCGGCTGAGATAACAAAACAGAACTGTCCTAACGTTGCCTTCGGCTGAGAAAAGGAGTCATAAACTATTCAACAGAGCTACACCACTCGCGAGCGTTTTGGAACAGTCGCAACCAAGGGCTGGGTCCAGCAGCATCAATGTGGGTCCATTCTTGAGGATACCATGGAAACTGCCACATTTGGAAACACCTTTCAGGATGAGGCATCATAGCCAGGTGTCGCCCATCAGGTGAGCAGAGGGCTGCAATTCCCTCGGGCGAGCCATTGGGGTTGAAAGGATAGGCTTCTGTAGACTCTCCTGCGTCATCACAGTAAGTGAGGGGAACTAGGTTTGACTTCTTCACCTTTTCGAGAATGGGAGAGTTGGGAAACAGGGCTTTGCCCTCACCATGGGATATCCATATCCCTACAGTTGTACCAGCCATGCCTTCGAGCATGATAGCTGGCGACTCCCCAATCTTGACAGACGAAAATCGACACTCAAACCGACCAGAGTCGTTATGCACAAATCGGGGCTGTGCAGGATCTCCTCCGGATCCAAGAGTACCACCAACATCCGCTCCAGGAACCCAACCAAGCAAAGCCATGAGTTGGCATCCATTGCATACTCCCAAACTGAAGGTGTCTGGTCGGTTGTAAAATTCTTGGAACTGCAGCAAGAACAGTTTACTTCAGAATCAACCATTTCACGATGACAGTGACTAAGACTGTCAGTTCATTGAACTATTTCTATATTATACCCACCAATCAATAGCACTAGAAAATAGAGGGAAAAAATACCCAACTGAATCGACAGTCTACCATATCAAAAATAGAGCTTCAATGAATAGTTACGAAACCCTGAAAAAAGTTAAGAAATCCAGGAAAACTCAAAAGTACGAAAAGAGTGCAACCAATGAAATGAAACTAGGACCCACCTGTTCCAAGAGAGACTTGTTGAACCGGATTGTGCCAGCCCAGCCTTTAGCAGAATCTAGAACATCTGCATAACTAAAACCTCCTACAAAGACAACCCCCCGGTAATCCTTGAGAGAAGCGCGCCCGGAAAGCAAATCCGACATTGCAACATCCCAAGGCTCAAGCCCTGCCGCAAGAACCATGGCTGACATTTCTCGGTCCCCGTTGCTACCTTCCTCTCGAATGATAGCAACTTTGGGTTTCGAAGGACTGTTCATAATCTCTTCTGAAGACTTAGCTGGTGTGAAAGATAACTTCCAAGCTGGGGTTTTTCTGTATTTTAGACCCTCTTGTTCGGCTTCTACACATGATTCAAGCCGTTGCAGCCTCTCGAGTTGGAAACTGGTCTCTTCCCACATATCTCGCAGAGAGGCAGTGGTATCGGATACAACCTCTTGTCCGCTGACACTAATACTTACTTGTGGGTTGGACGTCACACGGCCAACGACATTGCACTCAACTCCTGCTGCCAGCAACTGTGCAATAACAGCTTCCTGCTTGGATTGGTCAACCTGGAGGATAATCGAAAGGTTAGTATGAACCAAATTAACCATTGTCTAGGGACCTCGATAAAATGTAGAAATCATTGCTAAGAGTCCCACCATTTGAAAATGTAGTGAAAGAATAGAGTACAAACCTCAAGCAAAAGACCCAGCTCCTCCGCAAACAGGGTGGAAAGCTGAGTGTCCAGGGAGCTCTGATTCCCGGAAGCAGGCAGATCCACCGTAATTCCACAATTTCCAGCAAACGCCATCTCGAGCAAGGCAACCACAATACCACCATCGCTGATGTCATGACCAGAGGCAATAATCCTCTTATCAATCAATTCCTGTCCGTTTATGGAGCCAAATAGGATCAGGTTTCATTAGTGAGCGCTTAACTGTAAGCGTACACATAAATAAAGGGCATGGTTCAAACACAAATATGAAGAATATTATAGTATGCTATTACAATGTAAAGCTCACATGAACAGCTTTTAGAGTGCCAAGATTTCTCACCTGTACGGCATTGAAGACCTTTCCCAAATAGGGCACGTCATCTACATCCGGAGAAGCATCGCCAATCTGAAATCATATAAAGTTTCAGAAAACGAAATGAGCACTGCCGTCTCCTTACAGAGAAGGTCAAAAGTCGAGATAAAAACAAGGTTAAATCTTCAAGTACAAAAATAATACCTGATCATAAACTTGTGCTAAGCAAGATCCCCCCAGCCGACGCTTTCCTTTCCCGATATCAATGTGCAGAAGAACTCCCTCATCTTGAAGCTGAAGTAGACATGTAATAACTTAGAAGGACCAAAAGAAAAATAGACACGAACACATCAGAAATAGACATTCAGTGTTTAAGTGAAGGTCGAAAGGTAGCTGGTAACCTTCAAGTCTGGAGTGACTGTTTTTGTGATGTCTGGACAAGTCACGTAAGCACTTATGACAAGATTGCCCGGGCATTTCACAGTTTCACCTCCTGCTTGCGCGGCCATAGACAAACTGTCTTTTCCACCATCGATGGCAACTTCCAGTTCAATCATTGCCTCCTTCAGAGCAACGGCAGCATCATACATAGCAGCTCCTTCACCGTCTAACTTAGCGGCGTACATCCAGTTCCCACTGGCCTTCACATCTTTCAGAGCAGTTGCCTGTACACGCACAAGCATTCACATCAACGCTCGACTTCACCAACATTGGCAAGCAAATGTATGTCAAAATGAAAAATAGACCAGCACGACCAAGGCAGTAGGGGCATGGATACCCCTACAGTGAGGAGACACTAATGGATACAACCATGCGACACAACTTACCTTAGCCCAGACAAGGTTAGTCAATGCTTCTCCAAGAGAAAGTCGTGCCATAGCCTTGGGATCCAAAAGGCCCTGTGGAGATAAACGCGCAGTGAGAAATCGACTTTAGGTAAAAAGCGAATCGAAGTGGTTACAGTAAAAACGTCGGTGTCCACAGTCTCTAGAAAGAATGTCGAAATCATTTAGTGACACGAATAAATGCTGAGCGCAAAGCACGCAGATTATGCAGCATACCTTAATGGGTTGCTCTCCAATCGCACATGCACCACCAGTGATTCCCGTATGTGTCTAAAAGGAAAATATCGAAACTAAATTTAGAATTCAACCTTCATAGTTCAAGAAATCAACACATTTGAACTGTTTCTAATACTATTGAATATTCAAAAAGTTCAGTGGAAACTATCTCTGTTTCCCCATGTTCCATATGAAAAACTGATGGTATATGTGCACACCTGGGCAAGAACGGCAACGTCAGCTAGAGGAATCTGCAAAGGTCCCACTGTCTGTTGCTGTGCCACAAGTCCTGTCACACACCTGTCCACCTGCACCAGACATGACGCAGTTGCTTAGTAAGTAGACTGAATTTCAAAGAACATGATGAACACAAATACTAGTGTAGACTAAGGACAAAGTACTTGGCAGCAGGTTAGATACAGCACGACAGCGAAATTGTGGAAACAACTACGAGCTACCCTAATCGTAAGGTAGAAACAACCACGAGCTTACCTTAGTCGTAAGGAATCGCTTGGAGCAGACTGAAGGCAAATGAAGCACACGCTTCAGGGCCTCCATGACTGTCTGACCAGGTGCAATGTCAAGAGGTTCAGCAGGCTCTGGCATTCTAGTAAAGTTATAACTCTTCCTTGGCATGTCTCCAAGTACCTGGTAAAATCACATTACATTCATTCTCAAAACTTAAGAAGGACTTTGGTCGCGGCAGTGTAATTGAACAATAAAAATAAATAAAAATAAATAAAAACAAAAACAAAAAACCAGAATCAACATGTTACGTAAAACTAATAGAATGTGAAGATCCACAGATAAAGATCATTCTAAAATTTGTTGCGATTTGAAATTCGTTAACAAGACTGTCAGATCCGATAGTTCAGTTGGCTTTACGATGTCGAATTACTACAAGTAATCGTCACCTTTTCAAGGTCAAGGTCGACAGCTGGCATTGGAGGTGGAAGTCCCTTAGCTTCTGCCTCTTTCTTCAACGCACTGTCTGAGAGCACAATTCTTCCGTCGCCACTGCATACAGCCAAATTCATTGTTTCAGTGCTTAACGTAGGCGTCATCCTCTGTCGGGCTAGAAGATGACAGACAAATAGAAAGCGCAAGCACTGGTGCAAATCTATCTAAACTACGATGAAAAACAACAAACCCAATTAGCAGGAACAGAGAAAAACCATTTATGTCAAAAAAAAAATACAAATACAAATACAAATACAAATAATGAGTACCCATGGACTCGCAACATGTTACAATGTTTCTTGTAGACAAAATTTGTTGAGCAGCTTCAAGCTAAGTTAGGTTGCACTCAGTATATGGAGCTAATGTGTTCAGTTAACACTATCATCAGATACCAGAAATGTTCAATGTTTAAATCATACCTGATTGTGCCGATTACAGCCATAGAAACACGTTCCCGGGCACAAATTGACCGCAAAAGTGCTTCGCTCTCTGGTCTAATCAGCAATGCATCCTGTAGACAAGACATGTTAGGCATGATAACAAACGAGCCTAAAAATTCAGACAAATCAATACCGTACACACACATATATATATATATATATATAACATACCTTTCCTAAATCACCATCCAGGTAGACACACAGCAAGATCAACGACAATATCATTGAAGCTCACGTAAAAATTTCCCAGTACCCACAAATTCAATCCAGCGTTTACCTGTTCCTGATATTCTGCACCCCAAATCTCCAGCACAGACATAGTTTCATCTCCCACTACAATTGACCTTACATCAATTTCCGCACCCTGTAAGGATTACAACCAGAGGTAGTTGAAAGTCAGTCAGCTTACTAAAATGATCATAAAGAACAGAATCAAGTCCTCACAAAATTAATGTTCGGCCTTTCGATTCAGGGCAGTAAGGTAGATTTTACGCCCATAAGCATATGACCATCAACAAGATACATGATGAGTAAATCAAAAAGGAATACCTTGGGATAGATGATCTCCTTCACGACGTTACAATTGCCACCAGCACCCTGATCATGAATGCTAACAATCGGATTGTCGTCTCCCATTTCAACACAAGTGCGAACAGCTCTGTACAACTTCTGCGACATCTCTGCATCACCTCGCTGGACTGCGTTAAAGTCCAGTTCAGCTGTATTCTGCCCACTGACCTGAGAGACAGCAAGCATGATGCTAACAGGTTAATGAGGAGGTTCGGTCTCATGCACGTCTACTGATGTAGAATCAATAAATTAACACACAAACACCCACACTTTAAGTGGGTCCTAGATTCACAGCAAACTTCCTAAATCCAAATTAATCATGTAATTCATGAAACACTAAGACTGTATTCAAACCTAATAAAATTAACCATGACAACACTCAAGAACTGATGAGTTATACAGAAGTGTTTTGCAGAAGTAAAAGTCCAAAACATTCACGTAAAAGGAACTAACCATGCTCGAAGCAGCACCACCACCCATACCAATGCGGTAAGCTGGCCCACCAATCTGCATACCAACATATTCCACATCCAAATCAGAATTAAAACAAAAACCGTAATAAAACATTGCCGGTGCAAACGCTCAGCTTGTAATCTAGGGGTAGCTTGCAGTAACTTACTTTCACAACAAGCATGCCAATCTCAGGATCCTCTTTTTCCAAGTGTCGGTGGTCTATCTGTATCCAACATCGTATGCAGATTAGATATGTTTCCATAAGCGCACTTACCAAGAAATATATTGGTTGTGGATGCAAGAACAGCCTCAAAATCATAGCTTTAAATTTTAAAACATTAATGGCTCATCCAACTCAAAAACCTTGTTTATTTGGGAAATACCTGGCCAATACCAGCACTGAACATGATTGGTTTCAGCCATTCCCTTCGTTCACCACTAGGCAACCGCATGCCAAAGGTTCGAGTGTATCCCTAACACAGAAAACACAGGTCAGCAAAAACATCAAAATAGATTGGTACTTCTGATGAGGATGATAGAACAATATGATTGGAGTATTACATTACAACCAGTATATTTCCTTTTAAAACATGGAACTCACCTGAATAAGGGGCTCGCCAAATTTGTTTCCATAATCAGATGCTCCATTGCTAGCATCGATAAGAATCTGCAATTCCGTTACAGGTTCTCATCCAGTAAGACTATAGAACAAAGAAGATTGTATCAGCCATAATCAGACTTAACCTAAACGGAGTTATCTGCACATTAGAGTAACTATAACTAAGTAAAAATTCTGATGTGCAGACGTATACCTGAAGAGGGGATGCAAGATTTGGTGGATAAACGAAGGAACTGTCTTCCCAAGGAGCATAAGATCCTTCCATCTACAAAGGAATTTCGAAGAGAATGACATCAGTACAATAGTTCGAACTGAAACTAAACCAAACGCACACCAAGAAAAAGAAAAATAAAATACAATAAAATGTAACAAGCAGGACACACCTGAAGATTTCCAACACAATATCCTGCAGTGGCTGCACCGATTAGAGATCCAATTCCTGTAGCATGAGTATCACGAATGCGACCTCCAGCCCCAGTTTCAGCACCAGGAAATGGCGCAACCTGCGTATTCAGACAGAACAAGACATTGAGGATACAAAACATCACACAAAAACATTCACATACATTGAAAGCAGTACATGTGCTTATGAGAAATTATCTATAAGGAGAATATAATCTCAAGTGTTAAGTGACTTCTATACACGTTCTTAATAGTACTCTTTGTTTGTTATGCAAACTGGGCAAATATGTCCATCCCTCTCGTACGGACATTAACCTGGTTGTACAACGCTACATTTTCAACCACACGTGAGACCATCCTACAAGCACAGACAAACATAAATTTGAACTTACTGCACAAGGGAAATTGTGCGTTTCAGCGGTGAAAAGAACATCGAAATCGCGATCCAGGGCATCCACAGGAGAGGGTGAGCCTGGAGTCACTGGTAGCACAGGTTTGACTGCTGCACCTCGAATAGCGCTGGCAAAAAACAATAAACCATCAGTGCCATTGACTTCAGAATATGCTTCAGGAGAAAGAACAGCCAAGCAAACCTACAAATATGAAATAAATTATGATCGATGGCGAACTCTTGAATTACGTTACGACTAATACAAAGTACAAAAGTGACCCACCTGGAATTATCTTTAAAACCAATCACAGAATTGTTTTTGTTGGCTCTCCACGTATCTTTAACAAGACTGAAGAGGGTATCGGAGACGGGCTTTCCATCAATTGTCAATTCACCCTGTGACGAGCAGGACAGGGTATGTATAAGAGAAACACAAGAAAAAATTATCAAGAGCTTCAATGTGTACGTGCGTGCGTGTGTGTGTGTGTGTGTGTGTTATTATATGCTTACGCACCAGAAACTACATACCTACCAAAAAACCAATAAAAGATTTGAGTAGAATGGCTGAAAAAATATAGACAAGCTAAGATATAAGATCTACAACAGAAGCAAAGAACGAAGTAAGAGTAACATCATGTTATTGTAGGAACTTAGAGATAGTAAACATCATAGTGACATTTACACCCAAAACTCCCTAACTTTCAACTGAGCGACTTACATTGAAAAACCAATGACGACTGTGCTCACTGTTAGACTGAGCAATGTCGAAAAGCTCCACGTTTGTGGGGTTACGCTTGATATCTTTGGCAAAGAGCTCCGTATAATACTGCATTTATAAGTACATAACAAAGATCATTTTCTCATGCTTAAGAACTCTTCTTGTTGGCACCAAAATGGAACAAATTAACTGGCAAGTTCTTTAGAATATATCTCTAAAAACAAAAAGTTCGGGGTGAGCTATTGAAACAAATAAGTACCCTCTTGCAAAAACAATACAGTCTCATTCATAAAATGCACAATAAATATCTCGCAATGGTGAATACGGATGACCAAAAGATTTACCTCCAGATCAAATTCATCAAAAGCAAGTCCCATGGTTTTGTTGATAGCTTCCAGAGCTGCTCTCCCTTCCTGAAATTCAAAAAGAAATGATTGTGTCACGTGCCGGTTACACCAGCCATCAGCATAGCAGAACTTATGAAAGTTGTAAAAGTATAACAGTGGGATCAGTTCACACAACAAAATAACTTTCTGTACCTCCATGACAGGAATCTGGATAAAGGGCTCCGGGATTACGTCATTCTTGAATGACATAAGTTTCGTAGGGTATACGCATTCAGTCATCCGGTCATGCACCTGCAGCAAAGCAATTTTATTACCACACACAACATCTACGACAACTGTAGAATTTGTCATTAAGGCAAGCTCTACTCGACACCTACAGCTACTTGGCCTAAAAACATCAGAACTGATCAGTATCAATTGCAGGTTCCAAACACTCTCACAACTACAATTGACATACACAAGAATCACAGTGTGCACGACCAAAGTAGACACATCAAGAGCAACGAAAGACTGCTTACCAGTGCAGCAAATGCATCCAGCTGACTTTGCTCTAAGGGCGACGCTCCTGGACCAACAGAGAGCTGGTAACGACGAGATCGTTCGATCCGAGTCACTTCAGGTAAAGCACATGCAGAGCAGACTGACACTGCATTGGCTGACCATGCAGTGGTGAACGAAAGACGAGGGCCTACTTCCACAACTGAAACCCACAAGACTAGTTCACTTCAGTTCTGGATTTCAAAAGATAGCAATCATTCATCTGGGATATAAAAGAAACACAAGATCATTAACAAATATTGTTGAAAGAGTTATTTTTCATTTTACTGATGTAAATGATAGCTGTCATTTACGAACCTACTCCTCGTTCACTTTGTAAGTTGCTTGAAGATTGAAGATTTTCAGGCTCATACGTCTCCCGTAGCAGCCATTGTAATACCTCCCACTTCTCCGCAGAAAGTGGTGCACTCAATGCGACGTTGTAGCACTGCAAGCCAAAGGTTCAAAATATAATTATGACAATATATAAACATGTTTATTTTTTATGTGAGCTGATAAAATTGTCTTCTTCACACTTCACATGTCCATGACAAATCAAAATCAATTTCATGTAAGCCAATGGATTTACTTGTTCAGTCTTTATGCTGATGATGTCAGCAGAAACCTTCTCTTGAACCTGCAAAATCCACAGCAAGCTGGAAAATAAGTTTATTGGTGCTCAAAAACTGCAGAAGCACTTGTACAGCGAATGACCAGAACACTTCCATACGAATGATCCAATAGGAAAGGAAAAGATTGTAGACCAGCTTGAGAAGGGCTGTGGTGGCATTCTCTTGCAAAAACGGAGTTCGATAAATATGATAAACCTCCGCTTCCTGCTCGGTCACTGCGGCAACCTACATGCCAGAGGCATACAATATCTCCATGTCAGTGAACAATACTGAGTAAGACAGTAGGTTTAGAGGAGAGAAGAAAAATTTTAAATAAAAATAAAAATATTCATTGGCTATTAACCAAGTAGAGGAACCCTAACAGGCAAAAATAACAATTCCCGAGCCACCATAATGTTTCTGCTCGATAAACGTGGATGAAAATTAAAAAATCGTGCCCAAACACACTTATTCTTTGGCAATTGCAGATTCTAACACGTATATCTTCAACCACTAAGCGCTGGATAGTAAAATCTCAAGCTCCGCGTCCACACAACGAGTATTTGGCTTCGCTTAAACCTGTTGAGGCTTCACCCCATACTTTCTCACTACTAATATGTAGCGTAATCAACCAACCGTTGATATGCAATATGCTTCTACCATTAAGAATTTGAATAGCGCGCGCAGCTCCATCTACGTACGATAACAAAAAGAAGCTAAGAGATGCAGAAAAAAGACCCTGAGGCTCTTAAACCCTAAACCCTGAGCAACAAGTCACTAAATGCGTCAATGCTCTCCAAACACCAAGGACGTTAATTTGACAGAACACCACCTCACAACTCACTGCGCAAGGGAATGGACTATAAGCATAAGGAAGATCGTAAAAAATACTGATAAAACTTCTCAAAGACAGAAAAAACCTATAATAGCGAGGAACAAATGCGACAAATCTAGTTCAACCAAGCAAAGCTAAAACTCATAAATCCTCGACCCTCGTCGGAACATCTCCACAGAAGCATGTCAGGTAAGACGCCCATGATAATCAGAAATTAAATGCGGGAAGCAGTTGTCTCAGGACAGCATATTCGAGAATCAATCACAATATGTACACAAGACACAAACTGTTGTTAAAAAGAACTTTCGCGATAAATACCCTTGGAGTGTCAGAAGCAACTGCCTGCAGTTTGACCTGCCTCCTGCCCCCATCATTTTTAGGAGAATGGTTTTCTACAGCTGCAATAATTTTTCTTCTACCCTTCACAGACTTCGACAATTTCTTTGATGATCTCCGCGTGACTACGCGACAAAGCCTGCAGTGGAGATCAAACAGAAGCGTTGGGCAACTCAGAGGACAGAAACAAATAAACGAAAAAAATAAAAATGAACAGATAATTTGATTTGAATTCAACTAACTAGCTCTCTTTCAATCATTCTTCCCAGTTCACTAGTATAAAAATTAAAAACCCGAGACAAGTGGCAAACACTTTTCCATCCGAAAACTGAAACTAATCCAAGGAACTGAAAACTCTCTCCAGACGCCAATTCTTATCTCCTATCTACAATCGCAACAACTACAACTTCGTGACAATACACGATTAGCAATGTGTCAACACAAATACCTCCACCGGCTCTACATAAGAAAAAACCACAATTCATCATCATTCTCCACACCTGGAAGCGTCCGAATCGACGCCGAGCTTATACAAGCCGGATGGTGAGCACGCGAGAGGCGCGGAGTTCCTCACACTGGCGCTGGCCATCAGAGCCGCCTGCCCGGCCATCGTCCCCTCCCCTCCCTCCCTGCCCCCGCCTGCCTCTCTACTTTCCCTCAACACCGCCTCTCAGAAACAAAATTTTCGTTCCACACTCAAAGATGGGAGGAAGAAGAAAATCGCAAAAATGTAAGACTCCGCTTCAACTCCGCTGTTCTCCTCCGCCAGCGAACACAGAGAACACCTCGCACTGCACACACACACACACACACACACACACAACGATCCCTAAAATACGTACGCAACTTCCAGTAGAGCGAGCTCCACACCACCAAGACAAACCACCAACAACCAACTGTGTCCTCGCCGCACTCTGCCTCCAACCTCCGCCCCCCCTTTACAATATTGCAACCAGCAGCCTCCGCCTAAGTGCAAAAAAAGCACAAGCGTCGCCCCATTTCCTAGATATTCGTTCCTGATGCCCGGTGGTAGATAGGCCTCAATATAAGATAATCGCTACATAATATCTTACAGATACTAACCTCTACTGAGCTTGAAAACGAAGATGACAAGGAGTGTACCATTAAGGGTGATATGGAAGGGGGTTTCGGGTAGGAACGAATAGGTATCTAGATTCCGCAGAGATATGATCAGAGAGTGGGTTTGTACTATATTCTGATGCCTCTGGAGGGTAGTTATCTGTAGGGCCTCGGGTATGAGAGGTGCTTCTGCGGGCTTCGATCCTCGTCCTCCCCTTCCCTCTTCCTGGGCTTTGGTCAACAACGCCCATCCACCCACACGAAGTACCCATACCCGTGCATGTGTTAAAGTAATATGAGGCACTGATTCTTTACCGACTGTGAAAATTCTCATTCGTTGTTGTAACCACATTTTGCTTCAGTGGCATGATATGCAACTTGCAATCATAGATTAACATATTCAGAAGCCCACTTTAAAAATCTGAGATCCAAAAGTTTCATGAAGATCTCTCTTACTACAGAAAAAAAATGTTATTTATTATTATTATTATTATTATTATTTTTAAGGAAGTTTAAGCTCTTGGAGATAACTGTGAGTGAAATAAGGTTGTTAAAATGATTTTCAAATTTTCAGTTTATATCTTAATTCTAGCATTTTTATTACATATGTATATGGCATCTTTAGTTTTTTTAAAATATTTTTTAAAATTTTTGTAAAAAACACATTTTAACATGGACTCAATACAAATTCAAAGAGGCAATAGTATTTATGCCATATAGGAAAAAGTCCGTTCTTTCTTTACTTTTATTCATTTTTTAGCACATGTTCTAAATATAGACAGAAAGAAAAAGAAACAGAAACTTCTCAATTTCAACCAATTGCAAGCTTATGAAGTTGCGAACTCTTCCTTCCTCCAGTAAACATGTGCTCACTTCATATGCAATGGAAGAGGTTGACAACTGAAAATAATTTCAATTGGGCAAAATTTGCAAATATTCAACAAACATAAGCTATGTAAATAGTTACTTGAGACAATATTTTATCAAGTTTGAAGCAATTCTGTTTTCTTAGGAAAAAAATGTGGTAGAGAGCTGCTTGTTTTTGCTTGTATACCTTAATGATAAAAATGTAAAATAATATGGTGGCAGTTAAGAATGATAATCCACTTCAACTTGTACAGTTTCATATCAAAATGAAGCAAACCAAGTAACTACTTTAAAAATAAAATAAACAAATGATTCAAAATGTTGAAAAAGCAAGTATGTTTAAACATACGTAGTGTAAAGCTGAAAAAAGCAGTACCACGTCACATTATTCTTAATAGAAAGAGTATGGCAAAACATTCTACAATAATTGGAATAGAATAGTTAGAAGAAACATTTTAAAACTGAAGTAAAGTAAAAAGAATCAAAACTGTAACACTACTCTCATATATGAAGGCAGTTATTGGCTTCAGAGAATCATTTGTTCCATTCGAAATCTGATTGATTCCAAAATAGAATCTAAAGATACGTTGCTGCTAACACAAGGATGTCTACAGGAGTTGATTAAGAATGCCAACGGATAACAGAGAACATGTGGGATTCAAATCATTTCACACATAATTCCGGACATGGTTTTTATCCAAAGATATATTTGTGAAAATATAAATCAAGGTCAATTATATAAGTGCATCGTCATTCTGAGCGACACGTTTATCATAATGTGAAATCCTCGACTTGTGAACAGAAAAAGGAAATTCATTGTCTGCTCCTTGAGTTTGACAAACGATGCTTGAATAGACTCCTTGAACATTCTAAAAGTGGTCAGCACTTATTCCTTCGATGAACGCGAAGGAACCCAAATTGTCCTGCCCCCATGGATGATCCTTCGAAAATATATGGGTGATGACCTGTTGCAGCTTTGTAGCTCTCTTGAATCTACAGGGAACAGTAACCACACAAAACTGCACCTTAAATAGTGAAAAAAACTCTTTTATCTTGGTAAGTAAGGATCATAATATCAAAAACATCAGCGGGCAAACCAAAATATGCAACATCCAAACGAACAAATATGTAAAGTTCCAGATTTGCAAATTGCGTTCCTAAAAGCTCAACTGGATCTATAAAAGATCTTGGGTCACAGCTACCCTAGTTCTCCCTACAAAATCTGGGAAAATTCGTTGTCACGAAAACTTTCAAAACATTGCGTAAAGGGAGGACAGATAAAACCCGAAGTTCGTTCCAAGCAAAAACTAATCACGTACCTTCATAATTTGGTCGCTACTTCTAACGCCTGCACGGCCCAGCACACACACGGTTCCTCCGCAACCACCGCCTGTGATTTTTGCTCCAAAGAGTGAGGCACCATCAAACTGAGCTTTCTGCTTCGTATGCTTTACAAGTGCTACGAGACGATCGGTGCCGTGAGAACCCAAGCCACACTTCGAATAGCTGTAATGAGACTGCGGTGTACCAGGAAATATGTTTAAGGCTATGAGTTTCATGGAAAATCGAATGATGGCACTGAAAGCGAGCACGGTTATTTGATCCGAAAGTTAAAGTAATCTAAATTTCTGCACAAATACAATGACCTGGAGATTACAATTACCATAGATGAAAGGATTACATACCTGAAACATCAGCTCTCCTAAATATTCCAGCTGGGCATCGCTGTCTGCGGCCGTCAGTGCCACAGCAAAAGACTGCGGCAACAAGAGAAGTTTTAACTAAACACAAAGCCTTGACATGAAACAACTGATGTTAATGTAGAAACAGTGATGATTTACTACCAAGTATTATCTCAACACTTGACGACCAAAGTCCATATATAAAGAGTGAATAGAAGTAAAAGAATTTATGCATACTAGGGTTTAATACAGCACCTTCACTCTGAAATCCTCATAAATCGGATGAGCTGTTGGTGCCTTCACAGCATACATCTGACTAGGATCAATTTTAGTGACGGGATCGTTGTGACTTCCATAGGTGTCTACAAAGATGTCTCCTCTTATTTGCACAGGGAGCACATTTGCATATTCCCCTTCAAGCCTGTCAAACAGTCATTAGATTACGACTTATGAAGCAACTTCTAACAGACAAACTCAGACATCAGAATGATACAACATTAGATTCATTCAATACTGAGAGGTCATCAATTGCAAAACGGATGTCAATCTAGTACCACCAAAATAGTACAACATAAATCAAATTGTTGGCCTGAAAGGTATTTATTTATCACAAAGCTCATTGGACAGTGAAGTAAACAATCAAGTCAAAAATTGAAATCTTAAACAACAAATGAAGGTCATATATAATCGTCTAGGAGAAAAGTTACGAACACTGTTTGATACGAAGTACTTCAACTTCCGTACCTGTGGGGAGGAATATTGCATAAATATTGCTCCTTCGAATCTCGCTCTGACATAGCGAATTCAGGATCCTCGAACTCCTCAGCTGCTGTGCTCAAAGCTTTTAAGCCTTCGCATTGCTTAGAGGCGGTTCTTTGAATGATCCGGCGACCCATAAATGCTCCTACTCGCACTGACCCATAATCTGCGCCACCAACACTGAATACCCGAACACTGCCATTATACCACACATATTATGAACGTCACAAAACATCAGCTAAACAAATGTATTCCAAGGTTCATTTCCTGTGCTCAGTACAAACCTGTGTCGAATGCCTGAATCAATACCCCAAATCTGAATATGCAATGGGATATTTACATGCCCCTTAACTTCTGCTGGCTGCAACCACAGCAATTCACGATACAAGTGAGACATACTTGCTGAAATAAGCTTCTTATGTTATTATAATCACTGGTAGACATGAATGACAACAGAAGCGAAATTATGAACTAAGATCTTTGAAGATCATTGAAAACACTAAATGATTGACAAACCTGGCAAACCATTGCCAATAGTTTGTTTGCTTCTCCACAAGCTGATGCCATTTGATCCATCACTCCACACGGAGCTCCAACCACATGATTTTCAACCTGCTCCAGCCGTTTAGAACTTTTTCATAAGCATTCAAGATCAGCATCAAACAAGCAGAAAAATATAGTGATGATAAGATAGAAAAGAAACTGCTTAAGAAGGCCACTGACAGTTTCTGCATGAAATGGAATGAGACATGGTAAATGCAGAATTTCTTCTATCACGAGCTCTCCTGAATTTCAGCAAAGAATTGAGGTTGACCATTATGAACATTCAAAAGCCTAACATGATGGAAGAACTCTTCACAAGTAAATGTAAGACCTTTTGGCAAAGAAAAGCAAGATCTCTTGAATTAATCTTCAATCCTACACATTCATAAATGATTCACGTTGAACTCAATTATGCGAAAATATAATCATGTAATACTGGTCTCAGACAGAAATACTTCAAGAAAATTATTTTCTTGAATCTGCATCAGGCGAGTGCCACGTTAGAGCGCCACACAAAAACAAACTGAGGAGCTCAGAATTCAGTGAACTGAATCAGGATGATGCAAATCTTAACCCCAGCATTAACTTCTGTGCTCAGTACATCGATCCTCACAAACTCTTATATTCAAGATTATAGATTTAGTTACCCAAAAAGAGGACAGAAAATTCAACCCATGTATATTGCAAGCTTCCCGCAGATCAATAGTTACCTTACTAAATACACAAGTGATATATGTAAACAAGCAACTAGAGATTGATGCCGAGGAATCATAATGTGTTCATGTTAGTGTGGTATAAAACTTTACCATAAGCAGCAGCAATCGCACTCATAGTAGCTACTTCGAGAGCGGCTGATGAAGATAATCCCTTACCTTCAGGCACATCTGATGATACCTGGTAAAAATCCAGCTCATCTCAAATAAGAAAAACTTAAGAGCAGGAAATATGCAGCTCCAAACAGGTCACGCAAAAGAATGAAAATAAGGCACCAGCTGAAACCGATTCTGAATAATTAGAAACGTTCCAAACGATCCTAAAAATCTTCAACGTCAGGTGTGGGCAATACAAGTATGCTAATGCTATCGTGGAAGCTTATGCCAAGCTCACGCATCAGAACCAAAATAGTTCCTGCCACATACGCAGCCCACCTGTCCAAATGCCAGTTTTGTAAGGAAACAAGATCTTAACACTTCGCCTCCAAAGGACCTTTTTTTTTAAAATTTAAAATTTTATGTTTAGAGAAACAGTTTCATGAACATTGAAATACGAAGTTTGTCTACGAGTTAGCTGAGAATGAGACATGTCATAGACAATTAGCAAGCATTTCAGTCATAGCCACCACATACCATCAGAGATTATACTAGCATTAAATTAAAGCCCATCTAATCCAGCACTACTTATCCAAAAATGCTTTTAAGGAAGTACATTTTTGCCAACTTACTTTTGCGAAAGATCTTGCTCGAAATACTGACGTGCAGCTTCGTAGGATATAGGGCCACCATTCGAGTCCATAAAGTCAGACAAATCCATGTCAAAAGTAGGTGCCCGATTGACCGTGTCAGATCCAAATGACACCTGTGATAAATGGGTTTAAAAAGGAAGGTCAAATCATAGAATGAACAATAGGTTAACAAAGACCGAGCCAACAAGACGTACTTATCAGCTACCAAGAGGTAAGTGGCTGCGGAAATACTGGATGGTCGCTTACAATACAAAGTACAGGCTTTGCAGCTGCACCTTGGGCCGATACTCGTGTCTTAATATGCTTCCACAATCTCTGTTGAGTGGGAGGGCTTCTCTGAACAGCTACATGACATGCTTCTTTTATAGGCATCTGCATTATATCAACAACTCTTATCAGCCACAACTCACTCCATAGCATCACAGCTTAAAAGAGTCATTCCACAAGATACAATGGATCCTCTAGATATGGATATGTTGATGTCTTATGAAAAAGTATTGCCAAGTTTGTGAAAAAGACATTGCCTGCAGAACCAAGCTACCAGAGTAATCTGCAATTCCTCCCATGACGTCCAGGCGTCCAGGAGCTCTAGCAACAAATAAGTCTTCCTGCGTGGCAGAACATGGTCAACTCCTTGCGACGCATTAGACAAAAAAGTTAATGTTTCATTGCCCAATCAAAGTTCAAAGTGTTACTTTACAAATTGGAAAAACTTAAACAAATGATTGTTAGACAATGTACGATGAACACGTATCTTCCGATCTAAAATCTACTCGACCATTTATGAGGAAAATCGTGCATGCTTGAGAATAATGTCACTTCAACACAATTGTGTAGCTGTACCTCCCAACGAAATAGGCCTCCTGCTGCCAAACGTTCCCGTAGTTGAGGCATGTCAGCAAGATCACTAGCTCGCACATCACCTTCCTCATCTAGGTGAGCCAAAGTGCGAAGAAATTGCAACGTATCTGGAAGCCCATGTACATCTCCCTCAAGTACTTCAAAGTCATCCACTCGTCTGCATGAAACCAAACTCTTTTAAAAGTTACGAGTTATTTTTTCAGTTCATTTGGGTTAAATACATCATGTGATGTTCGAATACAAAACATCTTAAGACTTTCTCAGGTACGAATTTTGTAGAGCATTCGCATGCGCTTGATACACTTACAACTCAGGAGGAGGAGGAGCACCCTGAATACCAAGGGTCACGGTGTCAACGGATTTTTTGGCCGGCAAAAGGCCCAATCTAGTCTCATTTGGTCCATACCAATCTGGTATATCAACTTCTCGCCCAGGATGCCGCTGGAGCTGAAATCCAAAGACAATCGCATCCCTCAAGCGCCGAGCTCCACTTTGCTGCGTTGATTCATTTCACGATGCACACATGAGACACATCGCATAATTTTTGATGAATTCGAATTGTGATGTTAAAGCAGCTGCTATGGGTTAAATGTCTGCATAGGGTCTTGATCACATGTAGCAATCAATCCATTGGTAGGTCATTGCAAGAACTTTAAATGATAATCTACTTGTAAATGACAAGCTTATGTCGATTAAGTGCCAGTTGAATGTCCTTTGCATGTCAAATGTACCCAGCGAGGGGCTAACCGGTTTGATGGTATCCGCTTTCCCTCGTGCGGCATCTTCCAGAAGTGTTGCAGCAACCTAGTCCAATCATGTTTTATGTCAGGATCCTTCGACATCTACAGATCAAAATAAAATTCCCATCAATGAAACATTACATACCAGACTTCACAAAAGTATCCATACCTTTCCTCCATTAATAGAACCGTTGAAGCAAGGCTTGATGATCAGTGCACGCTCAAGATATGCCACCCAACGTCCACTCAGAAAATCGCGTCTATTCATCTCCACACCTCCGCGATAGAACTGCATAGGACACCAAAAAAAAAATATATATATATGTGTGTGTGTGTGACAGACATAATAAATTCATGTACCTCCTTGAAAGATGGTGCAAAATTATATTTAACATTTATATAATCCGGTCAAATGAACGTTCTACGTCATTCAAATATGCAAGGAAGTGTACCTCAAGCATCTTTCTTAAGAATGGCTCCTCATTGAAATGATCTCGTCGTACGAATACAAGAGGTACCTTACAAGCCAGCGTCTCACTGACTGTTCCATAACCAATCTTGCCTGGAACAACCACAGCTTTGAGTTAGTTACGTTGCCGTAAGTTTTTGGCGCAACAAGACATACGAACCAAAACTGGCTCTAGGGGCATAATATCGAAGGAACTGTACACAGAGAAAGCATACCTAACATACAGTCACTAGCTCCAATAAGATCGGGGACATAAATATCACGATCCAAGCGCGTGAAGTTGGAGCCCAGCTCTTGCTCTGCCGGTGCACCACAGACCTTCCTTTCAACACGCCATCATAGACAGCTCCACATTAACAAATCCTCTCAATTGCCACGCAGTACAACTGCTTTAACATTCGTATATTCTGGACCTGTGTTTCCTAATAAGTTGAAGTTTGAATGAGATCATTTGTTGTGATTGAGGGTTAAGATGATAATTAATGTAACTGCACTTTACGTGAAGATATGGCATACCCAACATAGCCAGCCTGGAGGCAGATACTGGTCTTTGAGGGACCACCTTGCATCCTGTTCCCATTCATGTGTAAAATCAAATGTGATACAAATTAAGTCAATAAACTTGTTCATCCCCTTCTGCTCTTCCTAGAGGCGTTTCTAGCACAAAATAGAGGTGATGATGCATGCGAGGATTTCAGAAGCCAAACGATAGTCCATATGTCCGATAAAACATTCCTTAATGTAAACGTCAAGTTGCAGCAGGTGGATTTGTTCGAGAGGACCACCTGACCACCGAAGTTGAACAGAAGCACCTTCACATCTTCGCTGACTCCGAAATCCTTACGAACCTATCTCAACAAAAAACTAGCTACTTCAATAAATCATTTGAAAAAACGGATATCCAGAATTCAAGCTCGAACCTGCTTCACTGCCTCACTCTACCTTCTTATCTTCTTAGATTAAAAAATACATGTCCCACAAAAAAATCACGAGATCCAGTATTCTTTCAGAAAAGAAGCTAGTGGTACCTGTTCTCGACTTCGACGCACACTTCGCACAACTAGGGGCACATCAATCACATCTCGAAATGCCGGCACTGTATCGTTCACAATTTCAATATCAAGTTAGATTATGTCATATAATCTCAGCTAAATAATGTTGACTATATTACTCTTGAATGTATCTCCATCTCTCATAATCGAGTATGTAAAACTTACTCGGACAGTACCCAGGCAGACGAATCAAAAAGAGAGAATGTGAGTAATCCTCAGCAATCTGCAATGGAAAAAGTAGGTGGGTCACGGACTAAATTCACATAGTACTAGCTGAAGTTGGATAAAAGACACATGATGCATTGCACGTAAAATTTCACCTAGGTAATAACAGCGATTGAAGGACTTGGAGTAGGGCACATCGCTGCTTCAAAGATTCTATAAATAATTGCTAAGCACTAGTTTACTTTAATCAAAAAACCGGTGGTCACATTTCATGGTCAGTCACAAGAGATCATGCACTCCAGATATACTTTTCCTACAACATGCGGTGAGAGATGGCTTCAAACCTGCCAAACAACAGATTGATGATGTTTTCCAGCTACAGTAACATACTCTGAGTAGATAAAGTCCCAGCTGTTCCAAATTCCATGTCATAAGGTGATGGAAGATGCAATTGTGTCTACACCGTATCAATTTTGCACTTCTTGAAGGATCTCTTCATTCCAAACTGAAAACCCTGCTGTATGTTTATCACAATAAAAGAGTATCTTTCTTATGACGACGAGTTCAACCAGTCTGCATCCCACTAGACAGAGCGCATGGCAAGAGCACAAGATAGGATACAAAATGAACCATACATTTACCTGAAGTTGGAAACACAGACAGATGGAATGCCCGCTTCTGCAGCTGCTTTACATGCAATTGGAACAATGTCCGTCGCCTGGGCGCAAACACAAACACAAGAATGAACAGAAAAAACTCTGAAGAGTTTATCTAATTCAAAGATTTTAGCCCAAACAGAAAAAGTTCGAACGAAACCGTGCTCAGAATCTGCTCGTTTCTGCGGGCATTCTGATTATACAACTGAAAAACATAATTTATTGCTTTCAGACATGAGAATTTCCGACGTATCCACTCACCACAAGATTGACCTGAACTGATTTTAGCCACTCCACCTCAGTAGCCAATAAAGCATCACGATTCAACACCGCGGTTCGAGAATACTACCCTCACACCACAGTTATTTGCCAGAGTCAGCAACTTGAACGAATGTCTCGATCACAAAAATCATACTGAAAATTGAATGGTTTGAAAGATTACAGTGAACGACTATTACAAATTGATGAACCTTAATATGGCGTCAGTACCGACCATTGCAATTGCTCAAACAGAGCTGCGACAACCACGCCAATCAATATCTATAATTCACCACTTCACGCCGAGAAGCCTCTTCAAGAGTAAAAACTTGCATGAAGTTGCATTGCCTCTCACACTCGTTGAAAACATATCATACCACGCAGTGTCAACAATGTCCAAGCTCAAACCTGTTCTAATGAGCCTTGGCAATCCACTGTCAACGCATCCGACTGCACAGCCCCGCAATCCAGCAACACCTGAATGCAATCACCCAAATGAATTCCCATGGATCCACAACAAAAAAAACCGCAAGAAGCAAACTCCAAAAGCCACGCCTGACCTTTCGAATGTGAAGCTTGGGAGACGTGATATCTCGTTTGAAGACGAACTCCGGTGCGGCCGTCACAATGTGGACCTCATGCCCTGCTAGACAAAGGTGTCGTGCCACCTGCAATTCCCAACTCTCAACATCAATTCATTGAGTGAGCTTCCTAAACACATGTACGGAGAAGGAAAAGAAAAAGAAAAGAAAAAAAAAAAAAAAAAAAAAAAAAAAAATCCTACAACTCCAACACGAGAAATTACTCGAGGACCCGATCAACCCAAAACTCCCACCTCCACGACACGCGTTGAATGGCCTAAGCCATGGCCAGTGACGTAATACGCGAACACCAACGACTCCCCCATCGCCGACCTGCAATCGATTCGTCTTCTGCTGCTCCAAAGTGGACAAATTACGTCGTCTTGCAACAATCAAAAACCCTAAAGCACGCAAACTACAGTGGAATCTGTGGTGGAGTTGCGAGCGTCTGCATCCTGGAAGAAGACCCGATCACGTTTTGGACAATCCCTCGAACTCTCTGTATCTCTTGCTCTCGCCCTCACACAGAGTCACTGACTGGCCTTAACGTTACTTCGTTTCGGTCCACTGCCCTTCACTACCACACTCCACGAAGGCTTCTGATCGTACATTTACGCACTTCGTATGTATCCGTTTCGTATGTCGTATGATACGGATTCGTGTATCGTGTGTTTCAGCTTGCTTGTAGGTCGTGCTAAATCTTGGTTTTTTAGAGATGGAATTGCGAGTAAAAATTACCAAATGGTGGGCTATTGTACTCAGCAACTCCTACTTCATTGTTTTTTCAGAATTATTTGTGAATTAGATCTCATGAATTTATATTATTCTATATTTTATTGCATATTACGTGACTTATAGGCAAAAGATTGTGCCCCATGTCTAATATCCCCAAGATTCTGTGGTAGTAAGAAGGGGCAAAACTATTTGTTGTAGAATTGTTCTTAAATTTGGTAAGGTGAACATTAAGAAATAGAGAATTTCGTATGAGTAGGAAGAAAGATTGTTTCTACACAAGGTCCTTGGTTTGAGCCTTGCCAATGGAAGTCATTTTATTTTTTCTAGTTATGATTTTACAAATTAAAATATTATGAACTTAGACTTATTTTATCATAAAATCTTCTTAACATTAATGTTTTTTTTGAAGATAATATAAAAAATTAAAAAAATGTTAAGATAGTATTAAGTACTAATAACTCATATCTACTTAAAAATATTGTATATATATATATGGGATAATGCTTAGACCTAGGCTTTTACCAAATTTACCCACCCATCCTAACCATCTAGATTCATTTCTCCGCTACTAGACCAACCATATTTATCATGATCACCATATTCTTCATCTTGGGTGGGTCAGTTTAGTAAAAGCTTAGGTCTATTTAACATTCTCTTGTATATATGTATATATGCATGCATGCATGCATTAGATTGTCTTAAACTGAATTATCAATGGGTAGCAAATATTTAAAAGCATTTCAGTAAGTCGTTGCTGAGTTAAAATAGACTTAAGATTCATCAGACAACAGATATTAGAAAAATATCATTTTAAAGTGTGACTATATTAGTGTAATAAAAGTATCATTTTATACTTTAAACCAAAATATGATAATAAGTTATTTGTTTGAACATAAGGTTTGGAAGCTAAATGTTTAAATTGTTGGAGTCTTTCAAAATAATTTCCAAGGTTGTAATGATGCACCTTTAGACCCAATCTAGAATACTGTATAATGATTCTCACAGCCAATGTAATGTATGTAGAACTACAGATTTCAACAAGTCACAAATTTTTACTTACTTATTTTCACATATGATGCACCAACAGTCTCACAGGAAGCTAATTTTTAAAGTGAGTTAAAGATGATACCACCAGTGCAGTGGTTAAAAACAGAAAAAGTGCGTAGTGATCACGGCGAATTAATCAATCGACGCGGAATAGAAAGATAGGGGAATCACGTACCTAGAAAAGCTAAGGGATATATCGAACACACCTTCAAGGAAATTACTTTCTTACACAAGCAGAGCGAATGTAATGAACTCACTCAGGATAACACGGCAATCCCACATAATCTAAACGAAACGGCAACGATCCTGTCGTACTGCACTATTGCGCACCACATTGATCATACCTAAAAAAACGGAGAAAAAACTAACAGGAAATCGCACAGCAATGGACAGCCAATCAGGCTAACATTCATGCCGAGGACCATCACAAAAGAAGAATAGAGACGAAAAACTATGTCCTAGTGAAAAATGGAGGGAAGGTGTACACAGGATAAGCTGATTGAACTTCAACTGAATTAGGAACCAGCCTGCAAATTTTGAAACTAGACCATTATATGTCATCCAACTCCTCCAAACATGCAAATGAACTTCCATCTTACTAAAATCCAATAACCTCGCCCTAAGTCGTTGTCTTACGTCGTCCAACCCTTGCAACATAACCGGCTTTGATTGGCGCTACCGATCGCGAGCATCCACACTGAAAAGAAACGAGGTAGAAGAATCATTACACCATGATTGTGAAATGCGACTGATGTCATCCTCTTTTCTCGAGATGAAGCACAGAGAGTGATGAGGAGTAGCCTAAAACAACACTGACAGAATAGCAGGACCAGTGATTACTCACCTGCTCACAACGAAGAAAGAACAACCGATTCTCCTTCGTAAGGATAGTGTCCGGACTCTTGCAACCATTGCACATAACGTATTCATCTGCAACAAGAGGATCCAAAACACATCCTATTAGAATTTGCGAAACTTTCGACTTCTTCCAGAAAACATTATGCAGAACAACATGCTGAAGGAGTGCAGGCGTATCATCAGAAATTAAAAATTAAAAATAAGAAAAATAGTGAGGTTCACAGTTTACGACACTGTCAGTATGTCAACCTCAAAGCAAACAGGGGTAAAGAGACTTACTGACATAGCGCCTAAGAATACCCTCAAACACCTTTGGAGCGAATCGACCTTTCACGACTAAACGCTGCTGTCCGTCCAATGATCCGCTTGTACCCAACTCGGCTAATAAGAAAGTCATTACGTGCTCCGGTTGCCTATGCAAGCTGTACATAAAAACAAACAGATCCCCAATTATGTAAATCCGAAATCTACGTGTCATGAATTGTGTCAAGAATGTAAGTCTCATAGTGGAAATGATAATGCGTGCAAACATCACATCTAACAATTTTCAGGTTGATTAAATCATCACTGATCATTGTAAAATAAATAATCTCTTTGTTTCAGATAGAGAAGGACACAGAATGACTTCGCAGGAGGGAATATACATACGTCTTGCAAAGGTCCATGAAGTTAGCAAAGACGGTCTTCTTGGTTCCTTCTCGGAGAACCTGAGGAGGCCTCATGATAGTACGCCTCCTCTCTGCAGACAGCTCTGGATTGTTTTCTCTCAGGATATCGAATACCCGGCCTAAGAGCTGCAGATACCAAAAAATTAAAACAGGAAAAAGAAAAAGAGTTCATACCAATGCACAGGCCAACGTTTACTAAGAAGGATACTGCTTGATAAATCATCATCTCAGCACCACAGAACCTGCCTAAAAAGTTAGACGAGACTTTAAAGCAGTAATCAATATTACACAGGGAGATAATGCAGGAAAAGCAAGAAAACCACTTGATCGCATTGGAGGTCTTACCTCCTCGTACAAGTAGTCACGATCCGATCCTTCCCAAGGATACTGAGAAATGCCCAGTTGAATACCTTCGGCAGGCTCATCATCATCATCATCAACTTCACCGTCCCCTGCATTGGGTTTCAAAGATTCATGAGCTATAAGAAGACGATAAATCCAACACTTTGATTAACAAGATTCTGAATAAGAAAATCGATAACTAAATATAAAAGCTCTACAAGTCTCATCTTGTTTCATCTATGCCCGTCGTAAGCCATCATTGCACATGTACAGAAGCAAAGTTCGTGTATTTATCCGCTGAACCCCTCATGAACAGAAAGAATCCTAACCGGTAGCTTCATCTTCATCATTGCCGTTCTCTTCCTCTAGATTTTCGTCTTCAACCTTCTCACAGCAAATATCAACAGCTGACTGTTAAGAAAGGTGTTTATTTGGAGAGCTTCCGATTCAACTACGCGCAGGCACTTTCAAACCTAACAATTTGCAGCACACAAGGCACCACAGCAGCTTGACAAACATCCCTTGATATTCGATCCCTCAGCCCTAAACTTCACTACCCCAATTGCAACTGGAAAAGCTTACTGGTTTCTTTTTCTTCTTCTTCTTCAGACCAGCAAATGATGAATCCACGCCGCCTTCAGCAGGAGCAGCTTCCTTCACGGGGATGGGCTCTTCATCCTCCTGAATGCGAACTTTCTTCTTCTTCTTTTTCTTTGAGGGATCGAAAGCCCCAATCTGCTCAGAAAACCGAACCCCTAATTTCAATCAGACCCCAGCAAACTTCGAACACTATCTTCACCCCCTCGTCAGAATCTCTGTCAGAAACTCCACCAACACTGAAACAAAAACTAGGAACCCTAACAAACATCTCACTTCACTGCTCCACCAGAGTAACGCGTACCTCTCCTCCGATGTCCTCCTTAAGCTCCGGCAAGGGTTCGTCATGCTGAAGATCCGCCATGGTGATGAGCGACGACAGTCACTAGGAGTGGGGAAGTGAAAGGGAGAGCCACAGCGCGCGTCGCAGAGTTACACAGTTGGGCATCGCCACGCCATGGATTCGAACCGATGCCCTCTTACCTCAGCCCTAATTTTCTTCACTTTCTATCGCGGCTACAGGTATTCTTTTTTTTCCCCAGTACCGCATTTTACCCTCAACCAGGTCAAATTATATTTTGGCCTTTTACCACTAAATTCTATCAAATCTTCTCCTGACCCGAATATGTCAGCTTTTCCAAGGCAGAGCAAGCTGAAGAACATGGAATATTCGACTTTCTTTGTGTTTCTACTTTGTTTCTTTCCAATATTGTGAATATAATTTTAGTAACTGAAATTTTCATTTAACCTCTGAATTTTTTTTAAAACCTGACACATCAACAAATACCTGTGAAGCTTTCGGATCTAAGAATGAAGAAAAATATTAGGTCTGCTTCATTGCTTGCAACCAACACAGCCAAGTTTGTTGTCATCCATTATTCTTAACCATCGTTCAATCATTCATCCATTACCATTTTAAAATTTAGTCTCAATCAGAGAATCAATGCTTTGGGATGGTTGTAAGGCCCAGATTTGTCCCCTCATTTTCTGGCTGTGGAGTCTGGCTTCTCTGTGCCATTGGTTTCTGCAAGTAATTGTTAGCGTGTATCCTTATTGCAAGAAGAGATTAGTATTCGGCTCTTGCTAGAAGTAACAACAATGTGGCACGATGAGGATGAAGGTGGATTCTCGAATTCGAATGATGGTAGAGAATGGAGGGCGATGTTAACATCGAACTACGTTTGTCATCGTTGATGACAAAAGCCAAGAGCAGGTACCTGATTTGGTCCCATTAGGTGTATATTATTCAGTTGGATTATCGCTTACACAGTGAGTTATGGGAATTTTTTTCTGCAGCTGAATTGGATAGATTGTCACGATTGAGTTATTTGTATTTCTGCATTGTTTTTGAGTTGTGAAAATTTTATAATGTCTTACGAATCGGTTATTGAGTAGTTACAGTGAAACAACGAAACATATGAGCACCTTTCGAGGCCGTTGGACTTGCCTTCTACTGATGCCATGCCAGTGACGACGACTTAACTGAAATTTGCTTTGAATATCAGTAGTGAATGTGCACTGCATGCTATCGATAGCCCGGACTTGTAGCACCATCGGTCTTATTGCGCTACAAGAAAAATTCCTCCTTAGGCAGATCCTTTGGCTTTTATCTGAGAGTGCATTCTTTACACCCAAGGGTTAGCGTAAACGAACCGATGATTTAATTGCATTACAGAACTTTGCTGACTTTTACCAGGTGCCCTGCACGTCGCTACTGTGAAAAAAATCCTACAGAGGGTGACAAGGATTTGAAAGAGGAAGAAATTCCTTCAAGCTACACATCCAGCTGGTCTACCGGTGCAGAGATATACTACTCTTGATCACGTGTTTTCCCGTCATCTGATTCGCTTCTTACATTACCAGCTTCTCACTTGAAGCTGTTTTGCTTTTCTGAAGGGTATGCTTGTTCTATTTCTATTTCTAGATGATTTAATAAATCGTATGATAGCGTCTTGTTGCTAAGCCATTGTGGCTGAGTTCTCTCATGTAATGATTAAGATAGTTACATGACTTTGTTGTTATCTAAGTTTTTCGTCTTCCTTCTTGGTAGCAATTTCTTTCGAACCTGCCAGAATCATGGTTGTTTTGATTCTCTTTCCTTCATGCTATTCTTGAGTAGAACTTTTATGCAGTACAGTGGCGCTAACTGCAGCTCGAGGTAGAGGTTTTGAGAGTGGCAACGGCTAAGGCAGTTGTCCTTAGGTATTGATTGAGTTCAAACAACACTAACAACCTTCAAATAAGATTTGTTAGTGATTAAGTGTTGCCTCGGTTTCTTTGTGTTATTAGATTTTATACAAGAACCGCTAACCAATGAATTTTAGTGATTTCACAACAGCAGTCCAAGGAGTAAATTTCTGACATGCACGCCATACACAAGTATTCAAATATCGTATGGTACAAAAGTATTGTGATTTTATTGTTATTCTCATATTAAGGTTGATTGTGCATTGTTGCTATTTAAGGAAGTGTGTCATTTCTAGTTACAAGTCTGGCCAGAAGGTAGGCATTCTAGCTTTTTATTGTTTGTTTGTGTTGGAAGTTAAAGTGTACCAAGGAAAGTGTATTAAGGAACTAGTACCACAAAAGTCATTTGAGGTAATATATCAATGATGTAAAATAAGTTCAAAATTTTTAAGTTGGTGATTGAGTATTACTATTTTTGAATAGTGTTTTGACTCTTGTAAGAAACTTTAGATTAGATTGGCCATTGTTTACACTATCATTAGAGAGGAGTTTTTAGAGAGGGGTTTTAAGAAAGGATGTTAATATAATATATGTCTTATTTGTTGAATAATTAAGGTCTTTGGAGAGTATAGTGGCTTTAGTATCAATTATAATTACAAAACCATGTATGTGTTTTGATCAAATCTTAGTACAATAATTTTATTGTGCATAACTTTTTTGTAAATGAGTAATTTAATATTGCCTTACTTAACAAATTTACCTAATGTAAACCCTCTAATCTCTTTAAGAGCTACAAGGTGAGAAAACAATGAATCTTTATCTTTTGTGTTTGTAATTTTTTTAAATTGCAACAATGGTTATAATTTATTTATTTATTTATTTATTTATTTTTAAATTATAAAAAACCTACTTCTATTGTATAAGAATAATAATTGATTTTTTATAAATTGAATATAAAAAACAATGTATTGAAAAGATATTTCAAATTTTACCATTGAAAAAGACTTAAACGTCTTGTAATTATGTTTTTCATTGTACAAAGAATAAGTTAAATTTATTACTCTCTTATTTTCTTTTGGCAATAAGAGCCTTCAATTAACTTTGCAGTATAACTCTAAATGTACGTAATGCAATATTTTTGAAGATTATTTAGTTACTTCTTTATGTAATCTTTGAGCTACAAGAATACTTATATACATTGAATTTTTTAAAAATAGTAAGTTGTTAGCAAAAAAATATGGTTTAGAAGTCATATGATGATCTTTCAATTTGAATTTATTTTATTTTGATTTTGTTTGTTTGCTTGTTTTGTTTGTTGTTGTTGTCAAATCCTTGGCTTTTGAAAATAATATAAAATAAGAAATAATTGTAACATGAATTGATTTTTTAAAATTATAATTCTAAATATAAAATATAAAATATAAATAGAAAAATAGATTAAAATATATAGATAAATTTAAAGAATTATTTAATAAATATTTTTAGTATTTTTTAGTATTTTTTAGCACAATTTTTTACAATTTAGTGAAAATTAGTTCTTGAGAATAAATTGAGCACAAATTCTAAAGAACCGCATTATTTATGCCATGTAAAAAATAAATTGCATTTTCTTTCATTTTTTCTTTAGTGTAAAGTCATATCAACCAATTACAAGTTTCAAAAGTATTATGCTTTTGCCTTGTCTCCTGAATCTAAAAATTCCCTTCACAACACCTACTATCCAATCAAAAATTGTATCCACTAATCAACATGTTGACAAGGAGTTGGAGTTACAGTATGTGGTGTTTCTGGCTAGCTTCAGCTGTCAATGCAAAGCATTTCCAAGTGCTAAGAAAAATCAAACGAAGAACTGCCTTGAAACCAGTAAAGATTCATGAATCCTGTACGATGAAATATTTCTTTATTCTTAGATTTTGGACCTTGACATTTCTTCAGTTAATTCAAAACAATCTGACACATCTCACTCAATCGGGATTGGAATAATGCTTACCAGGTAAGATGAGGGTAAAGAACACAACGACCTTCCGAGATGAGGACTTCACCAAAGAGTAAACTGACTCCGTTTCGCAGAGACTTTCGCCTTCAAGCAACAAGCGCATCTGCTAAGTCACTTTCTGATCTCTTCGCTTTCATGCTCAGGTTCTCGAATTGTTCGAATATGACATATGATACTTAGCCGACGAACCTTATCTCCATTGGAAGCACCTGTGAAAATGCCTTCAAGACACTATGAGAACTCTTGGTGTCACTGATGACCGAATTTTCGGGTCAGCTTCTGAATGAAGGAAGAATGATTTACTCAATATATTAGTGTTCCTTGTTGTCTATGTCGAAGCGAATGCATGACAGTATGCTTAACTTGAGTCGCACATATTTCTCCACATGGAAGCTGCTAAATTGAACCTTTCTGACGGTAAAAGCTAGATGCTCAGCGACACCCTAGCCTATTCTTTGTTTTCTCTGAGGATGGTAGGCTCGAGGGCCGAATCCATAGATGGTACTTGATGAGGGACTCATTTGTACGCATTCCTCTCTTGTGATGTTTCTTTGGTTGTAAATGATTCAAGTTTGGTACTCTGCTTCTGAAAGATTTGAATCCCATTAGTACAACCGCCACTTCGAGTATGCAAGGTCCGAATCACACCTTACCCCTACGATACACATGAAAATTCGTTTGTATCTAATGCCTTAACTAGTAAGCAGATGTGTTTCGTTCCCTTAAAATATTTGTGTCATAAAATTGTACGCCAAGTTGTGCTTGAAGGCACGACCACGCCAAGCTAGCGGACTTGGAAGCAACTACAATCCGAACCTAGGCTTCCACACAAATATGGGAAAAGTTTGTTACCGAATCCGATGGCAGAATAGGAGACGAAGTTGCAGTCTCGATGGCAGGCTTGTTACCATAGACTCACGACTCCGACGAGTTTGCGATGCAGTTAATGACGAAGTAATCTGAAGAAAATTGACGTGATAAGAAATTTCGTTGCCTCCGCGTACGTCTGATATATTTGCCGTTTTCAAAAATGGAGTAGCGAAACTTCACATCGTTAAGTCTGAGTCAACCTGGCCGGTTCAGAACTTGTGATTATGTCCTTCTCAACTGTCAATCTCTTTCTCACGTGCATTTTCTCACGTGCTAAAGCTATTCCACAAGAGTCTTCAACAGAAAGCAGCGATAACGCTAATTCAAATTCATCACCGTCTATTAGCACAGTCTATCGGCCACGCAGTTCGTAATCCGTTTCATCTCCCTTTCCGGATTCTCGATTACGACCTGGGTGAACGAAACTAATACATATTCCACGTTTATTTATTTATTTCTTTATTTTTATGACTCTAGACTTTCAATCTCTTACAGTTCCACTGGTCTCCTCCTTTGTTCAATTTGTTAATCGATTGGGATAGCGTCGCGATCAAAAAGGTCAAAAGCTCTAGTATACAATCTATACAAGAAAGACGAAATTCATTGCTTCTATGTTACTGCAGGCAGTATCGCATTAAAGCATGTAAACAGATTCGCAAATGCAATAGCGACGCCAATTATTCACCATCGTCTCCTACTAGCTTCTGACTTGTTGGACTGTGGTGTCTACCAATCCAGAAGAAAGAGTAAATCGAATATCTGAAGAGGCCACCACCCGTTTTCCATCCGTCATCGCCATGGCCCTCAATTCAGCCGTATTCCTAAGCTAACGTTCACCGTTTCCCTAAGTTGCAAGAAGAAAGTCATACAATTGTTTTGCTAATATCTAATCTACAAAAGCAACTCTTCGTATTTGACAACTTCCCTGTTTACTTCCCAAAAAGGCCTCTGTTCTTCATCAAAGTTTGAGGCTCCACGAAGGCCAATAGAAAAAGCCCGAGTCTCAAAGAACGACGCGAAGCTCAATTCTTCAACTTCAACCACTTTTTAGAACCTCGAACCTTAGAGCAAGGTTCAGGATACCGCTCTTCAGGTGCTCAAAAAAAAATTAAACTGTCTTCTAATTGAAAAGTTTTCCAATTTCCTATTAGGATTCAAATTGCGCTTCCAAAACGACGCCGAGTGCTGTTCGAATTCTAGTCTCCCCAAGTCAACAATGATGATGTGATGGAAGACGAGACATCAACGAAATTCGGTGGTGTCATTCGTCCATAATAGAAGTTATGCTCCTTGATTGGAAGGCCTTGATTCTCAGGGTAAATTTGCGTCGTTCCAGATTTACTTGTCGATGTTGATCTTCAGAGTTGACATCAATCTGCATTTAATTCTCGTGCCTCGTTTAGTGTTTCTTTTCTAATCTAATGTTTTTTTTTTTTTTTTTTTTTTTTTTGTGAGTTTGCTTAAGATTTTGTTTTTGAAGCGCTCGGGTCTGTAGTAGGGGTTCATGTAGTGAGTTGAGAAAATGAGGGAGCTAAGGATGAAAATACGTAGCAAATCCATGTGGTGGAGGGAGGGAGAGAGAGAGGGAGAGCTGTTTGTTCTGCGGTTCGATGCAAGCAATGTCAGACACGGTTTCGAACTGTCTTCAATAACTCAAGTGCATAACGTGTAATATTCAAGTTGAGATTCGTATTGAAATACATTTTCAAGAAATTTTATTATTGCTTGACAAATGAGCCTTGAAGAGGTGCTCTACAATGTTCACATGCGAAGCTGAAGAATCGAGGAAGTGCTGTGATAGCACTTTATCGTATTAACGGTTAGAATCATCTATTGTAATGTCCTGCAAAAGCTAACGGAAATCTTAATTAGCAGAGCATGCTAGGTATATCCTGCCAGTCACAACTAAGCTGAAGAACTGGAAGGAGCATTCCTAACCAGACTTCAGATTTGTCATTTCTCTACGGGCGGTACCCGGACTTTAAAACTGTACAGTGTATGTGATTTAGAAACCTTAGCTTACTTCTATGGTATCCGCTCAATTCGACTAAATGTACAACTCCAAGAAATTGCATCAAAAAAACAAGTTACTCGGCTCTATAATTTCGAGCACAGATATATGTTTTGTGAGGATGCACTTTCTTTAGGCTCTCCGTCACTTTTCATAACCGTACGAAGTGAATGTGTAACGTTGTACCAGTGGAACTCGTTAGCACCTGTAAAGTCTCACATAATGGAGCAGGTGGTTTCTATGGATTGATCACCAGGTGGCGATCAAGAGCATCCAGCAGCTTCACTGCAATGTATCCTGCAAATGTGGACGAGCCCTCCAGAATCTGCGCATATCATCACCGGAATGAGAACCATTTTTTCTGTGAGTATCTATTAGGTGGACCCTAATCCTTACAAATCCGATTACTAAATCTAATTAAAAATTACAAACAAGTAAACGTAAACATGCATGCGTAACTAATTGGTACAAATAGTCTGATAACTCAGACCTTGGTATTGAAGAGGAAAACATCGTGTTCGCCGATTGTAGCCCCACTGGCTTGAAGAAGGTCCAACTGCAACTCTTGTAGCACGGCGATGACATCAAACACTAGACAATTTTTCCCTCTTCTCTGGTTGACCTTTATTGTCACCTCGTCGTGCACAATTCGCACATCCACGTGCGTCCCATTTTGTGATGTTCTTTGTAGCCAAGAGGATCTCAATTGAGACCCATCCGTAGAGAAAGTGTCGTTGCCTTTCTGCATCACGAGATGTCCGTTGGAAGCATTTTCAGTGGTGCAGCTTCCTGCATAGTTGTCCGCATCGTCCATCGACCGTCGACGCTTGCCGCCGCTTGAGTCCCCCGCTGCTCGCCTCTTCTCTTGCACTAGTAGCTGCAATTCTTGCACTGTTCTTTTCAGTTCTTTTACGTACTCAATTGCGTCTGCAACTATCGAAGCTCTGTCTGCCTGCAATCACAGCAATCACAGCAATCACGTCTAAATACTGTAAGATTAATAATTCACATTTACTCATACATCCTCTCCATGATGTTTGATATTCTGCAGTACAGTAGGGTATGTAAACATCTACCTTTGTTGGGTTAGGTACCAAAGAGCGTAGGGTTTGATACTTCTCGTTCAGGTACTCTCGCCTCTGTCGCTCAGTTGCAAAATGGTTCACTCCTCTTGGTTCTCCTTTTCCCGATGCAGCACCATGATCTCTCTTAGATCCATATGCTGATGCTACATTTTTCCCGCTCAAGTCTTCTCTCTCCTGATCCAGATCTACAAGAATATTCGGTCCACCATGTCTCGAAGTCTCCGGAGTATTCCCCCGTGATAAGTTGTGGAAAAAGCTTTCCGAGGAGTTTTGTAAGTGATGTGCAAGAAGAGGATCATAACCGATGCCTCTGTTTTCATAAATACTTCCAGTATTGACTGGACCTGAAATCGTGGAAGTCGAGTACAAGGGACCTTTTCCTCTAATGCCTGCTGTGTAGCCGAAACTCGGTATGGCAGATGTTGTAGTGCTTCTGGGAAACTGAAAGAGGTTGAGCAGATCAGATTCGCCTGGGAACTTCGCACTGCCGCCGAAAGCTGCGCTTCGGAAGCGATCGGCATTGTAACCTTGATTGAACGCATGCTCGGTTTGGGTCTGGTTATAGATCTGGTGCACCTGCTGCTGCTGCTGCTGCTGAAGGTGGACCATTTCTTGCAAAACATGTAGGCTGTCTTCCCACGACCCGTGACTTGCCGTTGCTGGAGCCTGACATAAATTGAACATGAAAGTCCCATGTTTGCTTATTTAATGAAACTAAATAGAGATCTGTTGAACATGAAAAGTGCAACTTATTCTAATTCTAACTAATGTTTTGGAAGTAAATGTTTCCAAAATCTTGCGCAGTAATCAGCTGGAATGCAATTCACCTGAGAATGAGCGTCAGTTGATTGAGCTTGTTGGGATTGTGGATGTTGTTGGAGCATTTCCTGAAGCAAATGACTATGATCATCCCCAACTTCGTACGCAGTAGAGTTCAAGTCTCCAGTGAAGGTGCCTGTCAGGTTTTGCTCCACGGCAGGTTCCATACCGTTTGACGGTAGCTCCCCTAACCCAGGGAAGCTTGCTGATGGATCTAATCTGTCCATTGCTCCACCAAAGTTAAGCATCATATTTCGCCCCGCTGTTTCAGGAGCTTCATTTTCCACGTCAAATGTCGATTCCTGGTTCCCATTGAAGTAACGTGAATCATCATAAGTCATATTATTTGGGCTGTTATATCGGTGCATATTTTGTATAAGTCGAACTCGCTTGGAACTCAGTAGCTGGCCGGAAACCTGAACGGACAATCCACAAAATCACCTTGCATACAATGTAAGCTCATAGCATTTGTTGCTCGACGATCCTGAACATACGCGGAGGTCAACATATTTGACACATTCGTCCAAATACGAAGGCCATCTGAATTGGACGCCCCCATGATTTCATCGAGGTTTTGGGCGTCAACCGACTTCTCGGAGAATTTTGTGTAATGTAAGGATGGAGGAAAACTCCAACGGCGCTGCCACTGAATAATGTTGCTGGTCGTCCTCAACGAAACTACGTCGATTTGATTTTATGAGGTTTTCGCATGTAAGTTATTACCTGCTAATACATGTTCGCTAATTTTCTGAATACCGGGAGGTCCAAAGACGTATTGTATATCAAATCCTGTCAGTGAATCAATTGAGAGTACTGGGGGTTGATATGTGGACGCACGTTGTTTTCTTGAAGGAGAATCGCCGGTGACGTTGGCGTCTCAGGTAGGCTTGTGGGATTCCTCTCGAGGTCGCTTGCATGACTCCGTATTCGCACTTGTAACTCTCTTTCACACTCTGGTAGATTCGACTGCAGACAATCAAACATTCTCATCAGTCAACCTGCGGATCCTGTCAGTACGTGAATAAATTCATGTCAATCCACGACATTTGCCGATATCAGTCATGCACCGACGGGGTATCCCCTTAATCGTCTACACAAAACAGTCTTGAAGGAGGCCTGATTTACTTTTCAGGAAAAATTAGTTGTATGCAACTGTCAAACCTTACTAACGTCAATGCACTCTCTTTGCAGATAATGGATTCTGTACAATAACTTAGAGCATTGACGACAATGTCATTAATGCATATATCAAGACGTCTAGCAACCTCTCCAATTACGAAATACGCAAATTACGGGTTTGTACGGGAGACGATTAAACGCCCACGAATCTTGGAGGTGAGCATGACTGACATATGATCTGGAACGACAAACAGAATTATAAGCAAATACATGTATGAGTTAAGTCAATAGAACAGATTCTAGCTAGGAGACTCGTCCGAATTACAATACAGGCATTCAGATATCAGCGAGCTTGAAGATCGTTACGGAAAGTGACGATGCCATGGTTGGATCTAAAAGTTGATCTTCCTCTTGCTGAGTTGAAAGATGATGCAAGAACGAAGAGATTGAGCACGTATGCGGAAAGATCTAAATGAAAGAAAATGTGATTGTATCCCTGCAGGAGGCTGAAAGCTTGAGTTCATCTAGAGTCTAGCAACTAGTTCAGGCTACAACTCGCGATGGCACCAGTTGGGCCTTGCGGGGATAAGTCTCATGAAACGGTTGGTCCACCAATACTGTAGTCTTTTAAGCAGCATCGGTTTGGTTCCTTCTTAAGGGCTTGGGAGATCTACGGAGTATAATTCACATCTTCTAGTCCAATATTTAAGAAATCGGAACTCCATCGTAGTCAGGATAGCTTCCACTGATCACTTCTTTGGAGTATGACTCAGTCGTAGGAGCGGCTTCTCTTGTTTAAGCTTTATAGTTATTAGCTGGATCGCCTAAAATTACAACAGTGGATGATCTATAGTTAAAGAAGTCCAACCAAGGCTTTGATTTCAGCAAATCAGGAAGTTCTATCGTAATGAATACGGTATCCAAATCACAGCCAAAGCTTCCATCATCTACATTTAAGAAAACTTGGATCGTTTAAAAAAAACTTGGGAAAGATAATCTAGAAGCCGATTCTCGGCGCTCTTATATCAATTTTGCGAGCAACAGCCTCAGCTCTGCGAGCGCCGACACCAACCTTGTATGAAGATGGACAGAGAAAAGATAATCAAAGAGGGCTTAACCACATCGAAGGACGCACCCAGGATGTTGACTCCCGATCCATGTCGCAGGCATTCTCTACAGGCCTCCCGAGAGGAGAGTGTGGTCTGCGGACACATTGACGTGCTCGGAAGGAAAACCGGTTCAACTCGATGAACAACTAGAAGCACGAAAGACAGTGCGAGGCACTGAAATTAACAACTTTAGACACGGAAGGACGTTACAAGCAAAACCAACTCCAAAAGTATCCGGCACACAAGATCATATGCGTGTAAGAGAGTAGTTAGGGTGCTCCAAAGGACCCCAGAGATGGAACAGAAAACAGAACATGAAACAGCACACAAGCTTGGAGCCATGGTTTCAGGCGTCTATCCACTGCAAGGTTACTTCGAGGAGAGGTCAATGGACAACAGGTGGGTGAGCACTCGGTGGTGAGGAAGACCAGAGCAAGAAATGTAGAAATCTTGGTCGCATCGCCTTCTTCTTTGCGACCGGAATCACCAAAGCTGGCCCATGACACATCACCTTGATCAGCCCTAGCCCGTCCCTTTGTGCGTCTGATCTCGTCTTCCTGGACCCAGCAACGCTTGCTACCAAAACCCGACCGCGATGGCTGACGGTCACGACGCGGTGGCCCTACCATGAAGCTCGGTTGTCGTCCATATGCCCCTTTTCGCCGTCACTGGTATGCATTATACACTGTCAGCCTTGAATGTCCTGCTCCGCGCTTACTCTTTCTCCTCATTTTGGATCAAGTGCCGCTCTACAGCATGCAGGTCTTCGTCTATACATAGCGTGATGTTTCCGACTTCGGACACTTGAGAGACAACACCCCCTGGCTCGGTACTGTGTTCATCTTTCGTTTCGGGCCATTCTTGCAACCTACCTTCGCATGTAAAAATCTGGGTCGTCCTCTTTCGACTTCCACTTCGATAATCACCTGGTCCTACACTCAAATACAACCCTGCTGGTTTGGTTCGGTCTCCTCTCTGAACGCCGTCCTTCGGTGCGGTGTACAAAATTATTCTCCAGGGATCATGTGTAAATGCTTAGAACAGTAATTATCAACATATGTTCCCTTTCTGAGACTTTTCAGGTACCCTGTCACAATTCTTCCTTTCTCATACTTTCGAGTACATTATGGTGGTTGCGGTAACTGGCGCTGATGCACCATCTGTAATTAGGGTTAGCCGCAATCGGAGCGTGCCGAGCCCCTCTAAATTATGCTTCAAAGCCTAACCAACGGGGGCGCAGTTGAGGAACTCAAGTACAATATAACAATGTCAAATCAAACGGCAGACCGGAGCATGATCCAGGAGGAATCCACAGCCGGAGCTAGCCAGCGTAACAGATGAGAACAAGACAATATATTCGTTGTCTAGACAAAGAACAACCAGTGTTGGGCCGCTTCCACTGTTGGAGACTGAGACTGGTTCATTCCTGGCAATGAAACAACTTACAAAATTATTAAAAAAATAATATGTGACCATACTCTCATAGTAAAAAAAACAAAAAAACAAAACACTCGGGACGAGCCTCGTCATGCAGACACACTGGTGCCCACTGTCGCACGAATAATGCCACCGCAAGACCCAACTCCTTCCTGTTAAACAATTATACCATCCGTGGCAGTCTCAAGTTTTTCCGTAGCTCCCCTTAAGTGAACTTTGTCGTCCAAAATAATCCCTTGTACAGTAGGGACAATTAAATCCGGTCCTCTGTGGTTTGGAATCTGTGTAAGGCTGGTAATGATTTGCGCTCATTTTAACTTCTCAAAGCCTAAGAGCACATTCTGTGTCGTCCTTTGGGGTCGCTCATGCAGCCAATCAATGCAGCTGACAGAGCCATATATTCATGTGCTTCTTCTTTTTTTCTTTTTTCTGTTTTTTTTCTTTTTGTCTCGATTGTGCATTGCAGAAAAACTATTTTCATAGCCCTATATTAAAACTGGCAGGGAGGAAGCCATTTGACTCCAGGCTGGGAGATTAAAGTCCCTGGGTGGTCCTGGAATGTCTATGGTGTGCCTGTCCTTCAAACCATGATAGACAGTTGCTTTCAATGGCCTCACTGAGAGAAGGGATGTAGACTAACACCCAGACATACTGTTCCAAGTTGGGCTACTACAGATGCAGCAGGTCTACAGGGTGTATGCAATGGGAAAATGTAGATAGGACTGCCTGTATTGGTTTTACATTGACTCTGCCTGAAAGGCAACAAACATGTGGAACATGTACCTGTGGGAGGAGCCATCCACACATTCCAAAGCCAGGTGATTACCAAGGACCCTAAGTGGGATTGCAGTTTTCTACTATACACACTCACACACACACACTCCCATTCCTGGGCATTCAAGGAGTGAAGTAAGTCACCAGAACTCTATGCACTGGAGCTGACAAACAAAGAGTTAGCAACTAAGGCATTACTGTGAGGGAAAAAAATAAAAAAAAAATGAAAATGAAATAAACCCTAGTCAGGAGAATTGGTAGTATACTACAAAAAACCAATAGCAGCAATAATGGAAGGTGGGGTGGGGAGATGTATCAGACAGCTTGATTTGAGCCCACCAAGAGAATTCAACTTGAGACCCATCAACTACATGTATGTTCTTTCTTTTACTTTTTACTTTTTTCTTTCCCATTTTGACCAATTTGATCTCACCAGAAACCAAGATTTTGGGTACTAGTACTCCAAGGAGAATTGTATAGCAATGGTTTCACTGTTCCATTCAAATTGTACTCCATGATACACAAGTTAGATTGAACCCTAATATTATGATGGCTCAAGACTTTGGCTCTGTGGTACCCCCCACCTCCACCCATGTGCAGGCTGCCAACTGTCTCCAAGAGTTGCACCGCTGGACAATTCTGCATCGGAATTCCTATGGCCAGGCTGCTAAAGCAAAGGTTGGAGCCAGAACTGTTGTCCAGGTTCAGCCTTGTTGGACAGTATGTTGTTTTACACCCTATCTAAGTGTTGAGGCCTTGGAGCCTGAGAAAATTTCACGGGTTTCTATCAAGTCATCCAGGCCCCCTCCAATTCATTACTTGTACAAGTATATGCACATTTTGAACAACAGCAGCAACAACAACAACAACAACAACAACAAGCATCATCTTTAGCTTGATCAAATGTGTGTACATACTTAGATACATTTTGGTTTTTGTGCAAACTTTGACAGATGAATGATAAAATCTATCCTGTTAGTTTCAAATCAAATAGGACTCAAATTTTAAGCATGTGGCCACCCCCATTCTCTTCCAACAAGGAAGTTCAGTACTGCAACATTATGTCTAACTCAGATGTAGAGGCACGTAACTTAACCGTACACTATTACCAAGCAGAAATACACATTATGTGTTCCTCAAAAACATAAGATGGCATCAATCACGAAGTTTGCAATTGAATAGAGACAGTTTACAAAATGGCTGGAAACAATTCAGCTTGGAAGTAACCAGCTGGTGGACACATGAATTGTGTTTGTGTTTGTGTTTTTGTTTTTGTTTTTTTTTGTTTTGTTTTTTTTTTTTTTTCTTCAATAAGAGAAGTGCTGGATTGCCCAAATGTGAAGAAGTTCCAGTGCCATGTGCCATAAATTCTCTGCTTTTCACATATCCCTTGCTCTCTGATTTCTTCCTCTCACTTTGATTTTTTTCATGTTGAATAGGACAACTAATACTAGCTTTTCATCATGACTGATGACTAATCTTAACCTTTCCCATCATTTATAGATTTTGCAACATTCATATTTTTGCATTTTTTGCATATTTTTCTCCTCTACAAGAATTGAACCATAATTTTACTGACATTGCTGGTAGCCAAGCATCACAAGACCCTAATCCATGCATTGGCTAAGCTTCATGAAACTTGGAGCATGGATTTGGATTATGTCACAACTTCAGTGTGAATTTCCAGGTTTAGAAGATGTAACGACTTTGCCTTGTTCAAGAATCAATGTACTTATGCCCCATACCCACAATTCTCATTTCCAAGATGATTTTGAGTAAGCAGGATTAATATTCTTCAAACTGCAATATATCTTTTGTAAAATTTTATACTTTTCAAAAAAATCCACTATAACTGAACTTAATGTTCTTTATAAAGCAGTCTGTAAAGAAAACATTTTTCATGAAATTGATTTGATCTTACATCAAAAGACTATCTTTGAAATGAAATAATGAATTTGAAAGCGTAAAATTTAAAAATTACATGTAGAATTTATAGTATACTCAATTTACAATAATTAAATTAACAAATATTGTGCACTTACACGCATTAGTGCAGTGTAGTTAAAATTTTATTTTTAGAATATTTATGCTTTTTATAGAATATTGTTCTAATTCGTATCATCTAACTAACATTTTTTTATTCATTGGTTAAAATATCAGTTTGTTAGGAGTAATTTCAAAATATACTTCAATCTGAATGCACAATATATATAAAGAATTATTCAACAATAAAATTTTGAAAACCTAATTTGTAATGGACAGTGATATTGAAAAAAATTAGTGCAATACACCACTAACTGGTTCTAATATTTAAATAATATTTTATTTTCGTATTCTACTTTTATTTCTCAGAGTATCAAAATTTGAATTTTGAAGAACCAATCTGTGCATCATTACATGACATGTTGTGTATTTTAAAAAAATCAAAGAATTTCCAAATTCACCTTGTAACTTTAAACCACTTCAATTTTTATAGTAGAATCTTATGAAACCTAAAACAAGAAGGAAACAACCATGAAGAGATGCTGGATGAGCTCTTCTGTTAAAAAGCAAGAGATCAAAAGTTTGGGGAAGTTAAGCACCAAGCAATCAAAATCAATTCATGTGCTTATTATGGAGTCAATATTGATCTCTCCAATATACAATAGAATAGAAAAGAAAGAATATAAACAAAATCTTGATATAAAACTAAAGAAATAAAAGCAACCAACCCACAGCACACTGTGATGCCCTGGCTTGGTTGTGCCTTGGTGGGTTTTGATGTTTGATGGTTTGGTTTTCATATTTAATATTATATCCGTTTTGGTACATATAAAATAAACACATACACACACATACATGTGTGCAGTGGGGATCAAAACACACCCTTCACACAAATGGGGTGGTTGACTAGGCAGAGATCAGAGGAGAAGGGGAGGTTGAAGTGGGAGAATAGAGTGAGAGGGAAGGAGAGGTTGTTCTCACCTTCTCTTTACTTACTCCCCTTCCCCAAGAAGGAAACAACCATGAAGAGAGGTTGAAGGGTGAGAAGGTTTAAGATTGTTTAGCTCATAAAAATATGCCTTGTAGTGTGTGTTTCCACACACAGACACTCACATACACACACACACAGAGCTCATCCTCCATTGCCCTGCTTCCAAGCAAAAGAAGGAGGTTAGGAGTAGGAAGCAGGTTAGAAGCAAGGAAGGAAGGAGGGAGGGAGGTTAGGCAATGAAGGTTAGGCTGTCAATTGTCTTGCATCACTGACCACCATTATCCATGAAAGAAGGCAAAGGAGAAGGAAAAGGAATTATATATATATATATATATGAGGGATTAGAAGAGGACCATAGAGTTGCTTAGGCAACAGAAAATGGCCTCACCCCTTCCCTTTCCTTCCCTTTCCTTTCCTTTCCCCCACTCTTCTTCCTTGGCTTCTTTGTCTTCTTTTATTCTTCTGCAGGCTCCTGCTCTTCTTATTCTTCTTCTACAACTTGTTCTTCGTGCCCCTCATCCTTGTATTACAAACACTACTACATCACTTTGATGAGGACATGGGAGTTTGGCTCAAGTGACACATCTATCTTCACTTGCTTTCTCTCCTTCTTTTGCATTTCTTTCTTTTTATGAGATGGGAAAGAAAAAGAGAGAGGGAGAGAGAGGTTACTAACAAGCCGCTACTAGCATCTCACATCAACACCCATCGCCCTCAAGTGAGAAATTTGCATCCTCTCTTTCAGGCACAAGATGAGTTATCACATTATTATTGTGCCCCCCCCCCCCCTATATTTGCACGTTATTAGAAGTGAGAAGAAGAGCAAGAAGGAGCAAGAGAAAGGAGGAGCAAAGGAGCTTTGCAGCAAAGCAGAAGAACAATTACAACAAAATAATGAGCAGGATGAGGAGGAATTTCTTGAGTGGCTGCAACACAAGCTGGCCCCCTTTAGATATTGTTATGCAACAAATATCTCTACCCAATTACTACCTAATAAAACAGAAAATTCAATTTAATAACAGTAATACATAAAATTGAGATATTAGACCCAAAAAGAACTTTTTGATATCTCAGCATTCATCTTGCATTTGTTGTAAGTATTTATTAATAGAATCAAGTAAGATTTTGCTAAAAAGTAATGTTGACATCCACTTTGAAGCATCCAATTCATTTTACCTCCAATCTCCCATAATTTGGATCACATCCATAAAGAAAAATCAAATAAATATATGTATAAGTTTTTCTTTCTTACTTTTGAAGAGTATAAAAGTTGAATACTTTTGAAGTAATTATCACAAGCAGCACATGTGTACTGCTCATTAGATATTAATTTTCTCTTCCATTTAATTATATATATATATATATATATATATATATATATATCTTAATTCTTAGTTCTTGGTTCTTTTAAGGTGAAGAATTAACAGAACAAAAATGAGTTTTGTGATGGCACATATACATATTGAATTGCTAGGAAAAGAGTGCCTTATTGCAGCTGTGTTGTTTGATGTATTGTTTTTGTGAAAGAGCTTGGGCTCCCACTCCTACTTAAATGTCATTGCAAGAGAATTTAATAATGGGCAAAAAAAAAAAAAAAAAAAAAAAAAAGAGAGAGAAGGGGGCCACCCACAAGCAACAATTAGATTCTTTAGCAACAAGGTTTGTTTCACCATCTCTTTCATACACACCTGTTGAGAAAAAACTCTCTCCAGAACATTGGGGAGGAGAAAAAAATGCAGCAAATCAAACAACAAAAACACAAAAAGATACACTAAAAAATAAACATTTTATTATCCACATATATATATATATATATATATATATTATCCCAGGGGCACACTTACAAGGAGAAGTGATGCACACAGGGGGCTACCAATGAGCCATTGCTGTCACAAGTATGTGCAACATGGACAAGATTGAAACAAAGAAGAAGAGGAAGAAGAAGTGAAGAAGTGAAGGAGGAAGTAGAAAACGAGAGAAAAGATAGGAGGGATGAGAGTTGGCTCCACTTTGGTTGTAGACGTCTCTATTGTGGGAACAACTTGAAAGGAGGCCCAAGAGCTACTTGGCTAACTTAAACCCACACACACACTCACCCTCTTCCTCTTCCTTTGCTTAGGCATTTCCTTTCCCTAGTCATTTCCTCTCTCCCTTGATGAAGTGCCTGACCCACCAATCACTCTACCTTGTGTCCCCATCACCACATGATGGTGCCTCTGTTGGGGCTGTTGGCCCACCCTCACACCCTTCACCTATCATCCTCATCAGCCCTGGTCCAAGAGCATGACTCCCCCTCCTCCTACCCCCATTCCCAACACCCACACTCCCCCATTCTCTCTCTCTCTCTCTCTCACCCTCCCCTTTGACTCCCATTTATGTTGCATGCAAAACCCGTAACCCACTTCTGCCTCCATTCATACCCATGTCTAGTTTTAGGGTTCAGCCTAGGGTTTTGTTAGAGGAGAAGAAGAGGGAGGAGGGGATGACTGGAAGTATTGCAATGTGAACATTTGGGAAAAGGAACGAGGAAAGGAAGAGAGAAATGAAAGAGGGAGTTTGAGTGTTTTGAATTGAAACTTCCTGTGTGTGAGACAAGTGTGTGAAGAACCCATCTATTCTTTTGAAAAATGGAGCAAGGGTTGAATGAAATAAAAGTAGAATCCTGTTCTCAAAATGTGCCTCTATGTTTAATTGCAAGGCTCTGAAACTCAATTGGAGTTCAGAGAATGGAGATTGGGCTCAGATATGTTTATATATATATATATATATATATAAATAAAAATTAAAACTGTAACAAAAACTATTATGACAAGTGCTCTATGGACTTTGTGAATTCCGTGGGCTACTACATTCATCTGGGCACAAGAGCTGAGGAGGAGCCCTTTCCCCACCCCTTGGGGACCTTATTGATAAACTTCTATTGCACAATGCCATTCATCAATTGGCCAGGTGTAACAAGAGTAGGGGCCTGTCCTGCTGCATGGTGATGACTTGGAGCAAGCGAAATGGCCATTTCACATGTGAAAGGTGCACCAACATTTACCATAGAAACAGAGCCCAGTCCTTTTTCAAATGTGGCGAAAATGACTTCTCACACTATTTATTCCCTGCACTAATCTTATCTCCCACCCCCCCACCCCCCATTCCTTTTTCAACACCTATGTGTGTGTGTGTACACTTCAAAAGAAAACTAGGCCAAATCTTACTAGCCAGTGGGAGAGTCAAATAACTAACTTACCCACCACCCTTCAAACCCCCTTTGGCATTATCCCAGCTGTTAAATGATTGAAAACCCCCACTTGAAAACAAAAAACCCTTTGGCTACCTTGCTTGCCCCCTTGTTGGTACTAATTCATCACACTGTGAAGTACAAAAGAGGAATCAGTAGCCATGAGATGGCCGCTCTTTTCATGTAGTGTGTGTACATGGGTGCTAGACAATGGCTACCACTGTGTACAGATGGACATGGTTAAGTACCTGGGAGGAGGAGGAGGAGGTTTTATGGTACCCAAAGCTCTCAATTGGTATTGACCTTGGAAATTGTGTTATGGAGGATCACTGATAAGAAGAATTTGCCAAGAGGAAAGAAGGAGAGAGAGAAGTGGGTGTGCTTGGATTGATGGAATCAGAGGTTTGATGCACCATCTGTTTGCATTGTCAACCAGTCCATGTTGGTGTTGGTGTCAGTGAGTGGAATACTATCATAGAGCACCTGCTCCAATGATAAAATATCTGGAATAGTTGGAGTGTCACACTGCTAAGAGATCTTCATGGTGGGAACTTCATGTACTGGGAGGGATAGTACAACAGACAACACTGAAAGATAGTACAGACAATCTGGCATATGAGGAGGTCGAACTTCAGTTAGGGCGCATCACTAAATAGATGGTCAGCTGCAGGGTTATGTGTACAAGGTGGTGGTTAGTGGGCTGAAAACTACACTTGGAATAACTGATGAGCTTACAAGCAAACCTAGGGAGGGGCTCAGAGCTTCCTGACACTCTAATGTATCAAGGAGAAAAAATGACATCAACAGCAAGGGTTGTCTGCTGCTTCTACAAAAGTCTCATTTCTGAACTCATCACAGCCAGTACAAACAGAAAACAGAAAAGTGTAGTCCTCAGTGACTGTCTGTCACAACCATGGCACCTCCAAGATTTAAGACCACTGTACCTACAAGAGATGCTTTTTGATACACAAAGCACCATGCTGCATGTAGTTCCACTGAGCCTCATACATAGAATCTTTGTCTGCATTGAATTCCAGTTTCTTCAGATGTGGCTAACATAAAGACAAGTAACAGTGCATGAAATTGTGGAGAATGCAGCATACACTTGAGTTACCTAAGCACTTGGAATTGCATTGAATGATTAAAATTGCTGAGGTGTGCTGTATTAGCCACCGCCAGATTGGGGGTAAATGAAGGCTTACACTAACAAAGTTCCGAAAGATGGCAGTTTAGGTTCCAAGTTCTCATCCAAAATTCTACATGTTTGAGACCCAAATGCAGAACATCTATGGCCATTGACGAGGTTGCTGCAATACTCTGATCCTATCCAGATGGCTCAAACAAATTACCCATATTCTCTCGCCAATCAATGTCTTCAATCCATGTGGCTTTTCTTATCAATGTGATAATGTTCTTGACTACAAAGCTTTATACTTGACCATGCAATGCTGCCAATTATGTACAGGGTAGTGTACAATAGCATCCAGATTACAAACACGCCCATTGATCGGGGCATAGCAATTTAATTCTACAGTTTCCAGGTAGAGTTTTCACTCGAGGACAAGAAAGGGACAGGGAATGTTTTTGAACTTTAAGCCGCAACTCTGACCTTGTTACCGTCCACCGCAATGCAGTGGACGATCGCCTCCAGCAGCCGGGGCGGTGACTGTTGCTTCTGCAACCATCCGTAGATACTTGACTTGGTTCCTTACATATAGTCCAAAAACAAAACCAGTGACTACAAGAACGCAACTTACAAGCCTACCCTAGTTTAATATATGCTGAAGGGAATTGCATGTTGCCGCCAAGAAAATAACCGAACCCAAGAGAGAGGAAACGACTTGGTCCTAGGATCCAGTCAAGCATGTCAATCCCCAACTAGAGAAATGATCTCCCTGCAAGAATCGATAGGTTTAGCTACCTGAGGTTGAATGTATCGACAAATCATGTCATAGAGTTGCTCCAGGAAAAAGGAAATCCTTCGTGAAGCGCTCGCTCCACTGCATCAACCAAGTCAGAAATACAGGGCCAAGAAATCAAAAAAAATTCATACTTCAAAGAGGATGTAAGATCAGTCCATCTAATTACATAGGATGTGAAAAAGCGAACAGAAAATAGTGCACACACCCTAGTTGATCGGCTTCCTCATAGAAGACATAGGAAGTGACTTTTCCCCTCAAGAAGGGTAAAATGATGTACCAGCTGGGTACAGAACATAGACAAACCTCACCGATAAATTCTAGCATTACCAAAGTTTCACAAACACACCATTCATGCCAGCATGATGGATTTGAGAACTAATTACCTCGACACCGAAGTATGTATTAAATAACTTGATTGCAGGATCTCGCTCGGCATTATACTGGTCATAAGCGTCCTGCCGTGATTTGACATACGCAATGGCATCGGGATTCTCATTGCTTTGAGCTTCACTTAGAGCCTTGAGATAGACATCCACGTACTCCAGATAAACCTCCCAAAGCTTACCAGTGGGTACCTGCAAGGTAGGCTCTTTGGCACCAAGGCTAGATCGATAGAAGATCAAGTACTTTGAGAAGAATTGAGTTTCATCGAAGAACTTGCTCGACATATGACCACACTTGTCGCGAATCTTTTCATAAATTGGTGAAAGTACGCTGGTGTGACGCTCTAGATACTCCGGGTCTTGAACTAAAGGTTGAAAATCAACAACACAGAGAATTTTGTTGCTACCAAACGATAGCAGATCAATCCCTAGCAGAGGTAAATCGTACCTGTGGTCAAGTCCCAACTCATTAGCATCTTATTCTTCGTAGAATATGTTGAGGTTAGGGTTGAGAAACTTATAGAACATAATTCTTCAGGGACAATGAAAAGAGGCCCTAAAACTTTGGGACCTGAAGTGGAACATTATAGTTGTGGCACATGTTACACATTTCACAATGGTTTGCGATACGCAAGCTTTTCGGAAACCCATCTTCCCAAATATTAATTGATAGACTTTCTACCCAATTCTACACGACAAAACATTGTTACATTCACTCTTAAAATTACAATCATTTTCTGTCTTGGTACAGAGGAGTTTCCAAAAGTGGCAGTCCAAATAATATACTACATGAACGAAATTCTTGCTGTGTTGGAGACATCAACCTCAGCCCAAACCGAGTCCCAAAAATGTGAACATAACAGTTGAAGAACAGAGATAGTAAGCAACAAACCTAGGATCAGGGTATAGGAGGCTGTTGAATGCTTGCCCAGCGGCACCCCCATCAAAGTAAGTAAATCGAACCCTCCGCACCCTGTCTCCGCACAACAACCAGTTGTGTACCCTTGCTTTGCTTGCCTCCTGAACTTGATACTCAGGTAACAAATCCATAATTCGCAGCCCTGGCACATTTCCTCTAAGTTTTGCCCAGAAGTGATCCATGTATTCTCCATACAGAAGCTTTACATCAGAACCTTGAATCGAGTGCCCCATCTGTGCCCCTGGAAGACACTGCAACGAAACTCAGTCGAAACCTAGGATACTCAGGAGCCTAATATGTTCAAATATAGGTTTGATATCATCTATAAAAAAAAAAAGAAGAAAGATACACTCTGTCACAATCAGAATAAAACATTCCACAAGGCACTGCTGCCATTTATTGAAAATTGACATCGATATCCATGGAATCTCTATTGACCCTGGAAAATGTATGCCAAGAACGACGAACATTCAATTTCATTTCAAAAACAAGTATGCCAAATTAGAATGCATGGAGTGAGAATCGACGAACCTGTAGAGGGTCAGATATTTGATCCATTGATGATGAAGAAGTGGAAGCCGCCCCTGGTGCATCTCCTTCCTCAGCAGACACAATGGAAGCTCGAAAGCTAGCGGTCCGAGCTGGCCGGGTAGAGGCCATACAAAGAGGTCGACCAATAAACATAAACTTCCCCCTTGTAGTTTGGTTGCCTTTGACAGGGTCGAGGGAGCACATAGGAGTGACCCAATGCTTCGGCGCCCGGGGATGGAGCACGCAACAGGCCATGGCTGAGAGTCCTGAAACCCAAACCAAACTACTCGCCGACGCCACAATTTCCTGTGAACACCACCCGAAACTGTGTTTATGAATTGCCACAACACACCAATTCCAAGAAGAATTTGAAGCACTAATCCCACAAACCCAGTCTCAAGCCAAGGCAGGATCCCAGGACACGCAATCCAAATTCTGACCACTCACGACAACAACTTAATTCAAGATCAAGACAACACAGCTACCAGCACATCAATGGCAAACTCATCGCGTAAGCACCAAACTCGAAAAGATACAGTAGTTGTGAGCATCTGTTTCGAAACCTACAAGGCAAACGATCTCCACAATTCGGAATTCCACGCCTCAGCACCAGGGTCTTCAACATGAAAAGAGGTGCACGCACTCTAATTCTCAGAAGAAGAATCCCATAGGCATCACGTGTGGGACAAGTCCAACGCAAGCAACGCTCAAAGCAAATCGAGGCCCAGGGATGAGGACAGAAGAATCATTCGCAACAGTTTCCAGCCAATCCCAAGCCACCATTGATGTTGTAACTCTATCCTGGCGCAGAATTTACCGCGCGGATCGGCCGCACTGACATTTTTTCTTAAGAAGGACAATGTGAGGAAGCTTGTTGGTGCTCGATTCGGCCACCACTGCGACAAATCAAGCATCCACATCGGCTAAGAATTTCATCTCAAACGGGGGGGGATTAGATTTAACCATTCACTAAAACGGACATGCATGTGCAAATTGTGTCGTGCCGGAGTCGAGATCATCGATCCCCGCTTTCCCGGCGTGAGACATGCGATGGTGTGGGTGACCGAAGACTACTCTGCCCTTCACCTTTCACTCCTCCCGAAATCAAATCCTAAAATCGGAGCGAGGGGATGAATGAACGAACGAATGAATATAAGTTTGTTTAAATAGAGATGTGTGTTGAAGTAAGTAAATAAAAGTAGAATAAATTACATAGTAAAAATGTATTATCTTAAATAAGTTGCTAATGGTCAAAGGATTGATTCTTGGTGTTTGGAAAGGACATCCTATAGATAAAGGACGAGGTTGACTAAGAGTCATAGTCAAGAAGACAAAGTATGAACTAGAAAATATTAAAAGACTAGGTAAGAGTAATTAGTATTTGGCATAAGATACCCTTGTGGTTAATAATATGCCAAAGAATCCAAGGACCATAGAATATCTTTGAAGTATGTTAGATACCAAAGGATTTTAGGACCTAAGATCATGTATATACAAGTCAAAGAGTGGAAGTTGTTTTCTAGGGCAGCAACCACAACCTATAAGTATTGGGTGTTGGAAGTGAGAGACATCTTATTCCATACTCTCTTTGTATGCAATCTTGTTGATGCCATGTATTGTGACTTCAAAGTTCTATTTCTTTAATAGATTATGGGTCCACTCACCTTTAGTTGTGAGTTTTGAAGTTCTTTGAAGTCTTTGTTGTTATGAAGAGTAGATCTTATGGTTGTTGTCGATGTTTGGTTTTAGTATCTTTTAAGTCTCCTTTTGCATCTACTTGTTGATGTAGTTTTTACTCTTACTTGTTGTTAAGTGCATTCATGGTCTTGGAGATTGTTACATACTTATGAATGTTATTCTAGAGCACTAATGGTGTGTTTCTTTCCTGACCTATATCATTGGTACAATAACATTGAACTTTCATGTGCTTAAGTTCTTAATAGATCTTCTTATAGTAAATAGAGATCTTATGAGAGATTAGAAGTGATAAAAGAGTGGCTAAGCTTACAAGAGAGGTTAAGATAGTATATAAGACTTGTGAGAAGTTTTATAAATGAAGTTGAGAGTGATTCAAGAGTGAAATCACTAGTTTATTCACAAAGAGGGCATTTTGGGATTCTAAGATAACAACACTTTTTTCTTGATTTTAAGAGTTTTATCTTCTATTTTCTTGATTTTTTTTTATACATCCCTTCTTTAGACATGGCTTCAAGTGAGGGTGAGGGTTTGAGAGTCATTGAGAAGTTTAGAGGTGACAACTTTTACCATTGGAAGAAAAAATGGAGCTTTTGTTGGCTTCATTGAATCTTTCGAACATTGTTGATGAAAGTAAAGAGCCTCTTAGTGATGATGTTGATGTCAAGGTGAAGAAAGAGAATAAATAGCTTGAAAGGAAGGCTTTTGGCATGATTGCAATAAAACATGATGATGCCAACTTTTTACATATAATTGCTTGCAATAGATTAGCGAAAGAATGAAACAGTCTTTAAAACGTCTATGAGAGTAGAAACCTTGTCAATATTCTATAAAAAAGGAAAAAGTTCTTAATGATAAAGATAGAAGAAAGAGATGATTTCATGGCTAATGTCAATAAGGTAAAAGCACTTACAAAACAACTAGTAGTTGTTGACATTCCAGTTGATGATAGAAAAATTGTGTTGACATTGCTCATGAGCCTTCCGTAGTCATACAACTACCTCATTATGGCATTCGAGTCTATCAGCATGAAAGAGCTTACCATAAATTATGTCACATCAAGACTTGCACATGAAGTAACAAGAGGAAAGAAAAAAAACTTTAAAGTGATGATTCAGCTCTATTTTCAAGATAAGGCAAAGGTAGCTTTTTACACCAACTATTAGGCATATAAATCTCAAAGAAAGAGAATCCTCAATACACTCTTGTATCATAGAAGAGAATTAAAAAGTCACTTAAAAGATAATGTAATATTAATTAGAATGGCTATTGCCAAAAACAAGAAGACTAGAAAGTCTTGAAATAAGACTAAGGACTAGAATGGCATTGACAAGACTGAAAAAAGGCTTTACTCTTGCATCTATATATACTCTTAACTAGGAGCTACGTGGCAATGTCCTATAGGATCTCCAAAACATGTTGACTTTGCTAGCCACTTGTCTAAACTTACAAGGTAAGTTATTTATGTATGCGCCAAATGGTTACATTGCGGAACAAGCTATTTTGTGGAGTTAACTTGTTCCATAAGCTACTAACATGTGATTAACTTGTTGACGAAGTTTCTGACCTACAAACACATCTAAAGTCAAAATCGTATCTATGAAGCTTCTAAGAAGCTCAACTAAAGACTTTATAAAATTATTCTATATTTACATACTTTTACCTAATCATATAAGTAATTATTGAAGTAAATGTATATATCCATGATATTACCTTCTCTTCTAGAGACGAGTTCGATGAGAAGTAGTTTTCATATGTTGAGGAAGTCCAAGATGTGGCAAATTATATTTATCACATACTCCGATCTTTGCTCTCTTTGAAGATGGTTGATAGGCCCTCTCACCCATCAATAGTGTTCCATACCAGAGTAAGAAGACCACCTTATTATTTGGTGGTTGTTGAAGCTTTCATAACTTCTTTCAAATAAAATATTTGGAACACCATCAGGAGTTTTTCCTACCTCTAATAAAATCTCCAAACAGTGGGAGTCTCTTCTAAAGTCGTGATACCAAACACGTTGTATTTTGCCATCTATTCGAGGAAAGTGAAGTCGTTCTTGAAGATCTTTATCTCGATTCCATTGTCTTGAAGGTTGTAAAAATTGTAATGTCTCATCTAGTAAATCTGCAAATGAAAGCTCTTGAGTTGAATCTACTGATTGTTGATTCTCCATCTTTTTAGTATCACAAATGCACACAAGCTACAAAAAAAGTTAGAAGGTAGAATGTTATCTTTCTTTGATCTTGTTTTTTTTATAACAAAGATTTGCTATTCTTCATCTTAGTTTTGATGGATTTTATTGATGAAAAGCTTCAACTTTCTTTGCTGCATTTGTAAGATTCTTTGATGGCTCCCATGTGCATTCACTAATATCATATCTACACCAATGAATAAGATATTCCAACCTATTTTGGTACTACCTTAAGTCTAAGACTTCTTCCACTTTAAATTCTTGATTATTATCTACTTCTATAAGAAGAGGTGGCATTTATCTTCTTTTCAAAATATTTATTATCTTATATGGCTCAAAAAGAGATATGTGGAATACAAGGCGGCTCTTCATAGACTGTAATAGATGTAATCGATAAGCAATAGAATTGATTTATTCACAAATAAAAAAAGGTCCCAACATACAATAGTCCAACTTATCACAAAGATGAGTAGTCTTAATATTGCAATGAAGTAACCATATCTTATCACCTATATTGAATTGTAGTTGCTCCTTGTGATAGACATTCGCATTGATATTTTTCCATCCTTGAACTTCTTTTAATTGTATCTTTATTATTGCATGTAGCTCTGACAAATGATTTGCTAAAACTTTCGTCGAAAGATTATCAACTTTTGAAAAGTCAAAAGTATCAAGTCATGGATGATAACCATAATTAATAAAGAAAGGTGTTTGTTGAGTAGAAAAATATACTGAATTATTTTATGCAAATTCTATCAATAGTAAAAGAGTTGTCCAATCATCTTAATGACAGTTGATAGTACATTCCAAATACTGTTCCAAAATTTAATTCACCTATTTTATTTGCCTATCAATTTGAGGATGAAAAGCCAAAGAAAGCTTTATATTCACTTTTAGAATCTTGAATAAGGTTTTCTAAAATCTTACAAATTGAGTCCTCCTATTGAATATAATATCCTTTGGCAATCCATGATAGTGATAGATATTTTCAATAAAAATCTTAGTTATTTATTCATGTGAAATAGATTTTGTACATGGTACAAAATGTGCTATTTTGGTGAAGCAATCTATAATTATAAATATAGGATCACGTGAACCTGAGATTGGAAGATCTGTAATAAAATCCATAAAAATAGAAGACCATGGTTGTTTTACAATAAGTAATGATTGAAACAATCCATAAGGTCTATAGCGAAGAGTTTTGGATCTTGAACAAGTATTACATAATTGTACAAAGTCTTTTATCACCTTTCACATTTGCGGCCACTAAAAATCTTTAAATAAAAGTTCTAAAGTCTTGTTGTATCCAAAATGTCCTACTATTAAAAAATCATGATGTGCATGAAGAACACATAAATGTGCTTCTCCTTCAAGAACATATAGGCATTCTTCAAAATAGAGAAGGTTGTTCTTGAACTCAAACTTTGAAATATCATGAGACTTAGAAGAAAGATTATTGATATCACAAATAAGAGGATCAAAAGGCATACTTAATTGGATTTGCTTGATAAAGGTTGAATCAACAGTCAATGTTGATTTTATTGCTCAAGATGAAAATACTTGGGCTTCAAGAGATTCATTCTTTGTTGATCAAAAGATGCATCTTCTTCTTTTGGTGTAAGATAAGAATGTCTAGAAAAGGTGTTTGATAGACTTTATTATTTTTTGGCTCGATAAATAATATTAAAATTGAATTTGAATCAAGACATGGTCCAACGGGCTTGACAATTCAAAATATGTGCTGACATAAAGTACTTGAAGTTCTTATGATTTGTATACATGGTAACTGGACTTGAAGCACTTTCTAGATAATGATGCCATTCTTGAAATGAATCCATGATTGCAAGGAGTTCTTTGTCATGGATCTCATAATTAATTTTGGCTGGTAAAAATTTCTTGAAATGAAAAGCTACTAGGTGGAATTTATCATTTGTTTCCATTCGTAACAATACGGTGTCGTGTTGTAACACGAGTAAACCGTGAAAATATAAAGAAAGGGGACTTTTATTAATGTTCAGTTACCTCGAATATTGGGAGCAATGACCAATTCTAGTACAAATATTGAGTGGCCAGGTTCAGTCACCCCATTACAGTGAGCCGGGGCATACTGAAATGCTCCGTTCGATTCCAATAACGAGAGTCAGCAAGAAGAGAAAGGACCAATTCACACGACGGGTGAGCCTGGTTCGAAGAGTCAATTGGATCCAATTTCAAGAATCCAATCCGGGTCCTCTTGCCCAATATGAGACCTGAATTGGCCGGGCAACAAAATGCAGTCTAATTACGGGAAAATCCAGGTCTTATTACAGGCCTCAGCCAATCTGACGCGAAGGACCAATTTGATCCAATTACGGGGACATCCGGGTCTTACTACTGGACTCTTAGCCAATATGAGACCTGAATTGGTCGGGCGACTCAATGTTGTCCCAATTACGGGGTTTCGATTCTGTTTCAGGCTGTCTTGTTCTCTGTGCCATTTCAGGGAACGTTGTTTTCGGTAAAAAGATCTCTTAAAGGTAAAAATGGGGGAAAAAGCTCTGACAGCGAGAGCCAATTTCGGATCCAAGCTCTGACGGTGGGAGCCAATTCCGGATCCAAGATGGAAGATTGAAGAAATTCAGAGGATAAGGTTAGGGGAGAGAATAAGTTTTGGGGTTTTTTTTGAAGGATCGGGGGGAGATCTAGCTTCATGCTTCTGGCGGGGAAAGAAGACAGAGATTTGGGTTTTTTTTCTTCATAGGGTTTTGGGAAGACTGAGCCAATCGTTGCTGAAGTTAGTGTTATAATAGTGAATCAAGATTTTTAATGAAGTGGATTTGATTACTCTTGACTATTTTTGTGAAATCGAGTTACGTTTGTGATGAAGAATTAAAAGGGTGTCTATAGGATTGAGTATGCAGAGAAAATGAAATTTATTAGGTTAATCTAACGAGACAGTCAGTGGATACAAGATCGTGAGTATAAAGCGGTATCGAAGATTAATAGTTTGGATTGTTCGGGGTTCTCTGTAACGTCTAGAGACCTATCGGCTGGGACAAAAAGGACTTTGGCGAGCAGTCGAAGGGCATCCATATAGATTTACGGTGTATTCTTGCAGTCATTTATATTCTAACAGTAAAAAACTGATAGACTGCTTGACTATTGGCGAATCTCCATACTACTTTCTACAGCTAGATGCCTGGCACGTTCTCGAGTAGGAAAGCACGTAATACGATAACGGCATTTATAGCAAAGTTTGACGCATCTGTTTTTATAAAAAATACCTTGGAAAAGTCAATGCAATACATCATTGGTGCAGAGATAAATTCCTTCTTTAAAGCATCAAATCATGCTTTTGCTTCTTTATTCTACTCAAGTTTGTCTTTACAAGTCAAATGTGTAAGTGAAGCTATAACTTGAAAAAACTTCTTAATGAAGATACGGTAGTAATTAATGAAGCCTAAAAAGTATTGCATATCTCATATTATTCTTGAAATCTTTTAATCTATGATAGTTTGGATTTTCTTGGGATCCATCACAAGACCTTCATTGGAAATTATGTATCCTAAAAAGTCAACTTGAGTAGTGTGGAATACATACTTTTTTAACTTAGTACATAATCTTACATCTTTAAATTTTTGTAATACACAATTAACATGAAGTTCATGTTCTTCTATATTCTTAGAGTAGATTAGAATATTTTCTAAATAAAAAATAATAAAATCATGTAGAAATTCACTAAAAATATCATTTATAAGATGTTGAAAAGTTGTCGATGCATTCATGAGTCCAAAAGGCATGAAATTACATTCAAAATGTCTATACCTAGTTTAAAAAGCAATCTTCTATTCATCTCCTTCTTTGATACAAACTAAGTTGTATGCTCCTCATAGATCTATTTTCATATAGATCTTTGCTTGATTGAGCTAGTCAAGAAGTCTTGAAATCAAAGGCAAAGGATACCTATTCTTGATGGTGATCTTATTGAGTCCTCAATAATCTACACACATCCGCAGAGATCTGTCTTTCTTCTTCACAAATAAGATAGAAGCTCCGGCTAGGGATTTAGAATAGTGTATGAAATTCTTTGCCAAGTTTTCATGAATATACTCCTTTAATATAGCCAATTCATTTTGCGGTAAGCTATAGATTGATCTAAATGGTAGTTGAGCTCTTTCTTGCAAATCAATTGAACAATCATAAGGTCGATGCTTTGGAAGAATATCTACATTCTTCTTTTCAAAAATATCTTAGAATTCTTTATATTGACTTAGAATACTACTTGGCATTTTTTTACCATTAGAAATAGGCATAGCATATATAGCAAAAGATGATCCTTCTTTTGCAACATGCTTGAAAGCTCTCACACCTACCAGTAAAAGTTTGGAAGTACTAGAATTTTGTACTTCTACTTTGCTAATTTGATCTATGATTATACTACCAAAAAAGTTAAGGTTACAAAAAATCCAATCTATTTGAGGGTTATATTTTTTTAGCCACGATAATCCTAAAATAATCAGATTGGAGGGAGATCTTATTACATTAAATTCTACTATGGTTTTATGATCTTTAATTGTTACATCTAAAAGAACAGTCTCATAGATAATATTTCCAAAAGACAACAAACGACCATCTATGACTTCTACATGTATAAATTTAGTTTTTTTGACTAAAAGTATTTTTTGATTTTTAACAAAATCTTTATCTTTAAAATAGGTTGAGGCTCTTAAATCTAATAAGGTAAGAAATTTGTGATTTTTAGGTCCTAAACGTATATCTATTGTAAAACAAGGTAAAGGATTTAAAGAGAGAATATGATCTTTACTAGGTATTGTACATGATTCTAGCAGCACGATTCCTATTATAGTTAAAAACTCGTTTTTTGATACATTATCTTCTTTGATAATTGTGCTCTTTATTTTGTAATTGCATTACTTTTTTGGATAGTATTGAGTAGTGTGCTTAGCTTCTCGATAATATAAATACAAATCCTCTTGGCGACATTGAGTCTTTTCCTACTTTGTCAAAGTTTTAAAACATATCGCATAAATTTGCATTAGTTCTAGCCTTGATGAATATGTTTTAGAAAACTTGGAATCTGTCGCTATTACTTGACTTATTTTTTTCAAGCCAAGTCTTTGTTCTTAAAGCCTTTCAAATAATCAATTATTACATGTAATGGCTTGAACAATAAATTATTTCAAAGATTCTATTTTTGACATTGTTAAGAAGAAATCTTTGACACTATCCTTTAATCCATATTAAAATTGATTGATGAGTGTTTTTTCATTCCAGTCTACATTACAAGCAAGATTTTAGAATTTAATAGCATATGTGGTGACTAATCATGATCTTTATCGTAAAGATAAGAGTTTGATCTCTGCTACTTATTCTCAATCACTTTCTCCAAATGTCGTCGTAAATACTTCTAGGAATGAATTCAAATCATAAAGGAGTTGCAAATCTTTTTCCATTAAAGATGCAAATCAAGAGAGAGAACTTCTTGATAAAGGTGCACCTATGAATCTAACTTCAATAAATCCATAACGATATTGAAAAAGGTGCAACCTTAGATAGAACTTGACTTGTTGCAAAAATCTTCAAAATTTTGATCTTGTTCTATCAAACTTCTTAGGCATACTAATCCTTGTCTCCGTCATACTTGTAGAAAAAAAACTCCCTGGATTTGGTTGTGAAGTCCATCTACTTGCTTCCTTTGATTGCACAATTTCTTCCCACAAACTCTAAACTTCTTCCATAAGTATAGGCATTGTACTTCCATGATTAACGTTAGAAATATGTGAGATTTTCACTCTAAGAGTGTTGATAAGCTCATAAAGATCTGCAATAGTTACAAATCTATTTTCACTTCTGCTAGGTATAGTGTCTACAATCTTTTCTTCCATAGATAACTCCAACAAATCCAAAAAGTTAAATTAGAGGAGGGTAATCTGCAATCTCTAATAAAAATTTCTATAAAGAGAGATAATCGACTCTCTTTAAGGAAAGATCAGTATTAAAAAATAAGATTTTTTTGTTTAAAAGGTGGATAGTCCACAAGCTTCAAAATACAACAATAGAAGTGAGATAATCCATTCACTTCTAAAACAAGAACAAAATAATATATTAACACTCTTAACAAACTGTCAAGGATATGAATCTCAAAGAAAGAGAATCCTGAATATATTCTTGTATCACTAAAGAGAACTAAAAAGTCACTCAAAAGATAATATAATATTAATTAGAATGGCTATTGCCAAAAATAAGAAGACTAAAAAGTCTTGAAACAAGACTAAGAACTAGAATGGCATTGATAAGAGTGAAGAAGGCTTCATTTTTGCCTCCATATATACTCTTAATTAGAAGCTATGTGGCGATGTCATATAAGACCTCCAAAACATGTTGACTTTACTAGCCACATGTCTTAACTTGCAAGGTAAGTTATCTATGTATGCGCCACATGATTAGCTTGTGGAACAAGCTATTTTGTGGAGTTAACTTGTTCTACAAGCTACCAACATGTGATTAACTTGTTGGCCAAGTTTTTGACCTACAAATACATCTAAAGTCAAAATCGTATCTATGAAGCTTCTAAGAAGCTATACTAAAGATTTTATGAAATTAATCTATATTTATCTACTTCTACCTAATCATATAAGTAATTATTGAAGTAAATATATATGTCCATGATATCAATGTAATAATTTAAAAAGCATCATAAAGAATTACTATATTTGTGGAAAATCAGGTCATTTTTCTAGGAATTGCTGTAAGACCAAGATAGGAGATAGGAAAAATGAAAAAAATACTAGAGATAGTTTTGGTGGAGATGATTATGCTTTCATGGTAAGTGAAAGAGCCTCCATGATTGCCATGTCTAAAATGATTATAGATACAGGTGCTACTAAGGACATGATACCATACAAGTATTCATTTGATACTTATGAAGCAATTCCAATAATAAAAATATGATTGAAAGATAATGGTATGGTAAAAGCCATTGGAATTGGCTCCATTGTGGTAAAGATTGTAGTGAAGGACGAAATCAAGTAGATCACATTGAAGGAAGTCTTACATGTGCGAAAGATGAAGAACTTTTTTTTAATGAGCAAACTTGTATCATATGGTTGTAAAGTTTAATTTGACACGAATGGGTGTTTTGTGAAGACATTGAGTGGATAACATATTGCCAAAGGCCTTAGAGATGGCAACCTCTACTTCATCAATTGTAAGAAAGTGAATGGAATTGAAGTAGCAGCATAAGCTGATTTTTCACAAAATTAAGACAAGTTTGGTATTTGGTATCAACGACTTGGTCATTTAAATGCCAAGTGCATGAAAGAGCTCTAATTTGTGGTGAGTGGCTTGGATCTTAGTCAATTCAATCACAATGCTATGACACTTGCTTGTGAAGGTTGTATCTAAGGCAGATAACAAAGGGCTTCATTTTCAAGTGGAATTGCAACACATGTAAGCAAATTATTGGAGATGGTTCATTCTGATATTTGTAGACCAATAAAGACACCATCAATTAAAGGAGCGAGGTATTTTGTCACATTTATTGATGATTTTTTAAGAAAGGTGTAGATATACATCATTAAAGTCAAGAGTGAGTATTTTTTCAAGATTTAAAGAATTCAAGGCACTTGTGGAGAAGCAATGTGAGTGTAAGATGAAAATATTATACATGGACAATGAAAGTGAGTACATGTCAAAGTATTTTGATAAATTTTTGAGAAATCAAGGCATTGTAAGATAAACCTCTATTCCTTACATTCCACAATAAAATAAAATTACTGAAAGAAAAAATCACACTATTGTGGAGATGGCAAGGAGTATGAAAACTTTCCACATGAACATTAGGCAGAAGCTATGGTCAATGTAGTGTATACAAGGAATAGATGTCTAATAAGTGCACTCATATCAATGAATCTACAAGAAGCTTGGAGTGGTAAGAAACCTTGTGTTTCATATATAAAGATCTTTGAATGCATTGCTTATGCAAAGAAATTAGATTGTATGAGCTCCAAACTTGATGCAAAAAGAACAAATTGCATATTTTTTAGATATTGTGAAGGTACCAAAGCGTATATGCTCATGTGTTTAGAAACCAAGAAAATCATTAAAAGTTATGATGTAGAGGTTTTGGAGCACAAGAGTACTTGTGAGTACTTGGAGATGTGTCTAAGTGGGAGTAATGGTGTGTTTGTAGATACATCTTTAAATCCAACAATGAAAGAAGAAGAAGACAATGATAGTAAAGATGGTGGAATCTCAAATAAAGATGAAGAACCAAAGAAGGTAGATCATGAGGTACCTATAATTGCTAAAACCAGCAATGAAGACAATCAAGATATTAAAGATAATGATGATAATGAAGAATATCAATCTTTAAATATAAAAAAATAAGTTTTAAGAAAAAAAAAGATTGCAAGAGCTATTAAAGTGTATGAAGGTGAATCTTCATCAAGTGAAAGGAGATATCTTTTAAGAGATTGAAAACAACTTAGTGAATCTATTGAAGTGAATGAAGGTAAATCTCCATCAAGTAAAAGGAGATATTCTTTAAGAGATCAGAAACAACTTGGTGCATGGTGAAAAAACCACATCTTTCTTCAAGTAAGTGAAGAACATTCCTATGTTACCCTCTTTGTTGATCCATTGAGTTTGTGTGATGCAATGAAGTCCACAAATGCTATTAAGTAGGAGAATGCTATAGAAGAAGAGTACAAATCACTCATGAAAAATTGAATATGGAAATTGACTAAACTTCCACCAAATTGATCTTTAATTAGTTATAAGTAGGTGTTTAGAACCAAAAATGATGCAATGGATAATGTTATGAGATGCAATGCTAGGTTGGTTGCCAAAGGATACTCACAAGATATTGGAGTTGATTTCAATGAGACATTTGCTCCAGTGGCCAAATTCACCACCATTAGAACCATTGTAGTAATTGAGGCAGTAATGGACTTAGAGATGCATCAAATGAATGTGAAAACGGTTTTCTTGAATAGAAAATTAGAAGAAGACATCTACAAGAATAAATCTCAAGGATTTATTGAAGATGGCAAATAACACCTTGTTTATAAATTGAAGATATTCTTGTATCGGCTCAAGCAAACTCCAAGGGCATTGTACCAATGTATTGATATATTTTTTGTGAATGAAGGATTTGTAAGGAGTGAAGTTGATCATTCTTTACATGTGATGCAATGAAATGAGTTCATATTGATTTTCATCTTCTATGTTGATGATTTAATCATCTCAATCAATGTTATGAAGATGATGCATTGGTTGAAGGTAAAATTAAAAAAAGAGTATGAGATGAGTGATTTGAGAGAGCTTCACTTTTGTTTAGGAGTGGAGTTTGTGAGAGATTGTACTAAAAAGACCATTACAATGAGCCAAAGTAAGTATATTGAAGAAGTATTGAAAGAATTCAATATGGAGGAATATAAGTCCATTGAAACACCTTTGGAGGCCAATTTGAAGTTGATGAAGCTCATGAAAGAAGAGTTTGCTAAAGTTGAAGGATAAATGCAAGGCATTCTATATAAGATAGCAGTGGACTCACTAATATATGCAATAGTTGGTATAAGGGTGGATCTTATATATGTGGTAAATGTTGTTAGCCAACATATATCAAAGGCTGGACCAATTCATTGGATAACCATCAAAAAGATCATGAGGTACTTAAAAGGTACTTTGAACTTCAAATTATGTCATAGAGGTGATAATATTACTATGCATGGTTATTATGATGTGGATTAGGCTCGAGATATAAATGATAGAAGGTCAACAATAGGATATGTATTCTTTGTTGGAGTGGGAGCAATTTCATGGAATTGCAAAACACAACCAACAATTGCAAGGTAATAATGGAGGCAAAATACATGGCAACAAGCCATTGTACAATGGAGGCAATATGGCTAAGAGAACTTTTAGAGGACATTGGAGTAGTACAAATGGAAGCAACTCCAATGAAGTGTGATAGTCAAGGATATTTTTTTTTTTGCAAAGAATCCAAAGCATCATTCAAGGACCAAATATATTGACATTCAACATCACTTTATATGAGAGAAGATTAAAGTGGGAATAATTGATATGAAGTATTATGCAATAGAATATATGCTTGCTGATTTATTGACAAAGACATTAATAAAGGATAGACATCATATGTTGACAAAGGCTTTAGGATTGAAAGCCCCTTGATCAGTAGCAAAGTGGGAGTATTCAAGTAAGTAAGTAAAAGTAGAATAAGTTAAGTAATAAAAGGCATTACCTTAACTAAGTTGGTCAAAAGGTTGATTCTTGGTGTATGAAAAAGACAACTTATGGATAAAAGACGAAGTCAAGGACCAAGAGTCAAAGTCAAGAGAATAAAGTATGAACTAGAAAATATTAAAATCTAGGTAAGAGTAATTAGTGTTTGGCATAGGATACCCTTGTGATTAGTAATATTCCAAAGGATCCAAGGACTGTAGGATACCTTTGAGGTATGTTAGATGCCAAAAGATTCTAGGACCTATGATCATATATATAAAAGTCAAAAAATGAAAGTTGTCTTCTAGGGCATCAACCACAACTTATAAGTATTGGGTATTGGAAGTGAGAGACATCTTATTCCATACTTTCTTTGTATGCAACCTTGTTGATGCTATGTGTTGTGACTTCAAAGTTCTATTTCTTCAATAATATGTATGATAGTTTTTGCTGTTGCCACGACAATTTGCCATCCAGCACATGTCATCATAATTTTTGCTAATATCACTATAAGCTCTCTTGAAATTCTATTATATACCACAATACATTTAATGAAACATTAAAATACACATTTGTAATAAATAAAGTATAATATTTTTATAAATATGTATATTTTAATATTTAATAAAGTATATTATGATGCAAAACTTAAGTTCAAGGCAACTTGTGATGACATTGGTACAAATTATAATGGCATATGGTAGATGGCAAGTTGTGGTGACAATAGCAAAATTTGTTATGGTATTCACAACACCTTATGAATTATTGCTTTGTTATTAATTTTAGCTACAATTTTTGAATGAGTTTTTTTTTTTTTTTTTTTTTTTTTTTTTTTGGTTAGGTCTCTTATAAAAATAAAATTAAATGAAATATTTTTTTACTTATCATTTTTTTATTTTATTAAAAAATATGAATTTAATCATCATCATATGAAGGTACTTAAATTATTATATTGTATTATAAAAAAAAATTTATATAGAATTTTTGTGTGCCAATTTTTAAATTTAAAAAAATTCCAATTTTTTTTAAAAATTAATTTTTAATTTTTTAAAATAAATATAACTTATGATTTTTAATATTTTAATGATTTTTTTAATAAAAATAAAATCATAATATTTTATAAATATTATATCTTACCTAAATAATATTTTAAATATATCTTAATTTTTAATAAATCTATTAAATTTAATTAAATATCTTAAAATATATTATTTTTATCTTATATTTTTAATTTTTAATTTTTAAAATATATATTTTTTACATAAGTTTGATTTATAAAGAAGCAAATGTAACATAAGCCTACACCTACAAGATATTATCAAATTTATCTACTTTAAGATATTTATACTTATTTATATTATTTAGATAATTATTAGAATAAATACGGATGTCTATAATATTATTCCTTCTTCTAAGAAAAAATTCTATAAGGAACAATAATCACACATTGAATAAGTCTAACATACAATAAATTGTATTTGCTACATAGTTGGATATTTATTCTCTTTGAAAGTAGTTGATAGATTCTCTCAGCCATTGATAGTATCTCATACTAGGATAAAAAGACTACCTTGATATTTAATCATTATTGAGGCCTTTATAGTTTTTTTCAAACAAAACATTTATAACACCATCAAGAGTTGTTTCTACCTCTAATTGTAATAGAGTGTAGATAAGATAATTGTATTATTGACACATAGAGATAGATAGTTAGAACCATGGAAGTTTCGAGAATTAAGGTTATGTTAGTGGATTAGGTAGGATTCACCTTAGAACATTTTAGAAAGAATTTAAGGTGGTTATTTAGGTAGGATCCACCATAGAACCTTCTAAAATGAGTTTAAGGTAGTTATCTAAAGAAGATCCATCATCTAGGAACATTTTAGAAAGTCCAAGGTGATAGAACAAAGTATAAATTGGATTGGCTAGGGCCTTGTGAGTCATTAGATCAGATGTAGCTTCAGATCTTTTCTCTTAATACAACTAGATTTTGTATCTTCCTATTTTATTTTGTTTTGTTCTAATTCCAATTGCTCAATTTTGTCTTCCATATCTCATTCTGTTTAGTTTTGTTTAATTTTTTTTTGATTCAATTTATCCTACCTTGTGATGAGGTTTTATATTGCTGTGGATTAAAAAGAACTTGGATACTTGAGATAGACCGGTCTTCTTTTATTGATATCAAAAAAAATATTAGACTGTATTTTTTGGGTAGTGTATTGATAGTCATCATCTAGTCTAAGATCAGTTGTTGTAGTTACACTAAGTACTATATTGAGGCTACTACTAGCTATTCTTAAAAAATCAACTTAAAGGTGAAAAGACATTACAAAAATAGAGTTTGATAGAGAAATTACAACATAAAAGATATAATAGAGTAATCCTATATAGAGGCTTAAATACAACACTTCTTAGGCCAGATAACTATTTTTTATAGACAAATGAAAGCCTCGAGGACAAGAGAGTTGATACCTACTTGGTTGAAATTGAATAAGCTTAGTACATATTTAGAAATTTTAAAACAAAAAGATGTATATTAAGGGCTCTTCAACATGCAACAATACCTCCAACTATCTCGAGCAAATTATATATGCAATCAGCTATTTGAAAGATGCGACAACCATTTGGTGGCAACATTGAGTTCAAAGCTATGGAGCTTAAGGTAGATTTTGAGATTAAAAGAAGTTTGAAATCAAATTTAGGAATCAATTTTGGCCCATCAATGTGGAAAAGATAGTATGCAATCAGTTGGCAAATCTTACACAATCTAGGTTGCTGCAAAATTATATCTCACGATTCAAGTCTCTATGTCTCCAAATTGATAATATTTCAGAGATGGAGATGATGGATCAATTCTTAAAAGGTTTGAAACTTGTAGTCCAGCGAGTGGTAGAACTAAAGGATCCACAAATACTTGAAGAGGCAATTTGGATTGCAGAGAAGGAGCAATTCCTAAAGAACATGAGCAACACCTACAAGAAGTATTGTGTTGGCTATAAGATAATCGCTTCTAATACAAGCAATCAAAATGTGAACTTTGGAAGTCAAAAGTCACGTTTTAAAAGCATGTAGTATCTTTTGAAGGCATGCGTTGTCGTAATGTGTGAAGTCTTGCTTGAGAATGCTCCAGGCACCTAGTTGTAGAAGGAAGAATAGAAATTGCGATGATAAAATCTTAAATAGAATACTAACAATGCTCTAATTAGACCATAATAATGGTAAATAAACGTAATCAAATTCAAAACAACTCAAAGAAATTTCAAACAAACAATAAAATTCTTAAAGAAGTATTAGAATGATCACAAATTTTACTCAAATATATGTCAATTCAACCTTAATTTAATTCTAGTTAAAATCCTATTGAATTTCACTCAACTTTAGACCAAATCTAATTAAATCTTAAACCCTAATAATTCCTAAACCCTAAGTCAAATCCTAAACAAATCTTAAATTAAACCCTATTCCAAACCCTAAACCCTAAACCAAATCCTAAATCAAACCCTAAACCAAATCCTAATCCAACCCTAAACCCTAAACCAAACCTTAAAACAAATTCTAACCAAACCCTAATCCAAATCCTAAATCAAATCCTAACCAAAACCCTAAATCCTAATCCAAATCCTAATCCAAATCCTAATCCAATCCTAAACTCTAATCCAAATCCTAAACCTTAAACCAAACCTTAAATCAAACCCTAACCAAACCTTAGTCCAAACTCTAATCCAAATCCTAAATCAAACCCTAACCAAATCCTAAACCCTAATCCAAATCCTAATCCAAACCCTAATCCAACTCTAAACTCTAATCCAAACCCTAAACCCTAAACCAAACCTTAAATCAAACCCTAACCAAATCCTAATCCAAACCCTAATCCAAATCCTAAATCAAAGCCTAACCAAATCCTAAACCCTAATCCAAACCCTAATCCAAACCCTAGCCAAACCCTAATCCAAACCCTAATCCAAACCCTAAACCGAACCCTAGCCAAACCCTAATCCAAATCCTAGTAATTCCTATGATAGATTTAAACCTCAATATCTAATGAATAAACCGTTGATCTCAATTCAAAATTTGCATACTTCTTAAAAATCAAGTTCAAAACAAGAAATTTTTTTTTGAAAAGGATCGGAGTCACCAAATTGATGAAAACCTCAAAAATGTGTTCGGGTGTTAGCTGGCCTCCTTCTCCAATCTTGTTGCCAACCTTCCAGAGCCTATTTCTCTTCTTTGCGCCGTTCGATTGGTTTCAAATTTCTCATGGACATAGGAAAACAAGTCTAATATCCTCTTATACAAGTTTTACTCCAATCCAACTAGTAAATTGCATGAAATCTTAAAAATCCTCACTAGACCTAAAATTCTACTTTCTGAGACCTTGACTCACTTAAACCTCAATATCTCTAAGTTCAACCGTTAGATCAAGCTCAAATTCACAACATGTATTCAACACAACTATAACCATGAACCCAAAAAAATTCATTTGTAGATCTTCAACAAAACTCTCGAAATCACTCAAAACATAAACCCTATTTTATTTCATAAAACCCAAGTCATCCGAAAAAAAACTCAACTTTGCAAAGCTCTTACAAATTCATATCAACTTCAAATCACCCAAAATTAATGCCTATAGATACCCTATCCAACCTTTTCTCCAACCCCACTCTCCGATCTGCCAAAGAGTTCCGGAGTCGTCGTCGAGACTCGGTTTTGTGCCTCACGGTTTGATTTCGACCCTGGTTCATAACCGGCCCTCTCCGGGTATCAATATCTAGTTTTTCTAAGTAAATTTTTTCTAGAATTTACTCTTAACTTTCTTCTAAAGATTCCTATATCATTTATTTTTCCAATCTACTTTGATTTGCCTTACTTATGGTACTACAAATTAAGTAGAAGTCACCTTTCTAAAAGACAGCATTGATACCTTTTAATTTTTCTACCCCTTTGGCTATTAACTTTATTTCTAAGATAATTTGTTCTAATACTTTGAACTAAGATCTCTTAATTTATTATAATCTCCACACTCTTTCACCTATTAATCGTGTTACATCATGACAGCGTATGGAGCAAAATAAGGCAAAAGCCATAGAAGATTAACCAACCTCCAAGAATGCTTTTGAAGTCCGCTCATTTTTAGGACTTGTTGGATATTATCATCGTTTTATTTGGCAATTTGTACACATTGCTGCCTCATTGACAACTTCATTGGAGAAAGATGCCTCATTTGAATGAAAACTAGAGTAGAAAAGTACCTTTGATAGGTTGAAGGAGGCACTTATTACTGCTCCAATATTGCAACCATATAGTCTCAATCTTCGTTGTATGCTTGACATTGATACTTTTGACTTTGCTATTAGAATGGTCATTCAATAAGAATTTGATAGGGACCTTGAACCTATGGCATATAAATCATACAAGCTCAGAAGAGTAGAGCTCAATTACTCTACATGTGATTGAGAGCAATTAGCGATTGTACATGCTACAAAGATGTCGCGATATTATCTATTGGAAAAGTAAGTATTTGTTTGAATTGGCCATCAATCCTTTCTATACAATTTACATATAAAAAATGTGAAATCACAACATCATCATTGAAAAGAATAATTGTAACTTTTTGATATGTAGCTTGAGTACAAACAAGAACAATAATATATTATGTGAGATACCCTATTGTAAAGACTAAATTTGAAGGATGAATTAAGAGATAAGATAAAGTCGCTACCATTAGTAGTGTCATTTCAAATCTAACCAAAGCAGCCAAATGAAAGAAAGCTATATATTGGGATGATTATTTCAAGATGATTAGCAATTTGCTGAAGATGGGTAATATACAATATCTAGATTTTAGTCTTAATGATGGCATGCTTTATTTTAAAAAATAGATTTATGTGATTGATAATGTTACACTTTTAATGCACATATTTTAAGAGAGACATGATATCTCAATATTTGAACATTTGATGCAAGAAAAGACTCTAGAACAAATATCAAGGATATGATTTTGAGCAAGTTTGGATTGTGATGTTCAAGCTTTTGTATGCTCTTGCAAGTCATATTAATATAATAAAACATGAAACATAACATTTCATGGACTATTACAGCCAATTCCGCTATCTACAATATATTGGAAGCACGTGACTGAAGATCTCAGTACATGTTTGTTGTAGACACCTTATAATCATACCACAATTGCCATCATTATAGATCAATTCTTGAAGCAACTTTACTTGGCCATGATACTTGGCCATGATACGCTCATGATACTTGCATAAGTCTTCTTTGATATCATCTTTTGTCATCATGGATTAATTTGTGTCATTGTTTCAGATTAAGATCTACACTTCACAAGAAGTTTTTCGCAAGCCTTATTCAAGTTACTACGCACACAACTTGTCATGTCTATAGCCTTCTATCTACAAATAGATAGATAAATAGAGCATATAAATTTGATCTTGGAAGATATGCTATAGACGTTTGTGGTAGTTCATCATAATGATTAGGATGGATACTTGATGCTCTTGGAGTTTGCTTATAATGATAATATTCAAATAAGTATCGATTATTTATTTATTTTTTATTTATTTATTTTTTAATGTCGATTAGCAATCTGATTATTCTAGCAATTCTCCATCAATATCAACAACTCGTCCTATCAACACTAACAACTTGATAATAGAAGAATTTATACAATGGCTTACAACAACCTTACAAGAGGTACAACATTACCTTTTTACGATGTAAAATTGACAAAAGCAATATATAGATAATCACTAGCAACATAAGAGCTTTTGAGAAGATGATCAAGTATTACTCTCTAATGCCAACTTGCCACTTACTACATCAACCCAAATCCATAAACTAGCATCTTAGTGGCTTGAATCTTTTTCCATTTTTGCAGTGATTTCTGATGTCACTTACCACCTTGAACTTTGGTAATATATTTGGATCCATTTAGTCTATATATTTTACAATTGAAGGAATTTCATACTGAGCCAAAGTGTTTTCTAGATTGACACCAACCACCACAACCACTAATTGTAATTGATGACCAATGAGAATATGAAGTGGAACATCGCTACCTTTGCCATGGCAGTGGATATCCACAAATTTAGTACAAAGTTCTTTGGAAAGGTTATTCCATCCATGATGCAACATGAGAACTTACACAAAATCTCACCAATTGCCAAGAAATAATTTGGAGATACCATTGAAAGTAGGTTAAGGATCTTCAGCATTAGTGGAGGGAAATTAATTGTAATAATGTATATATAAGATATTAGTATTATTGACCCATAAAGATAGATATTTAAAACCATGGAAGTTTCTAGAATTGAGATTAGATTAATGTATTAGGTAAGATCTACTTAGTACATTCTACAAAGAGTTTAGGGCGGTTTTCTAGATAAAACCCACTATAGAATCTTTTAAAAGAAGTTTAAGGTGGTTATCTAAAAGAGGTCCATTATCTAAGAACATTCTAAAAAATCCAAGGTGGTAGAATAAAATATAAATAGAATTGGCCACGGTCTTTTGAATCATTTAGTCAGATATCGCTTCAGACCCTTTCTCTTAATATACATAGATTTTATATCTTTTTGTTTTGTTTTATTCTATTTTTATTCCAATTGCTCAGTTTTATCTTTTGTATCCTATTCTCTTTAGTTTTATTTAGTTCTATTTTGGTCTAGTTTGTCTTACCTTGTGATAAGGTTTTATGTTGCTATGGATTACAAAGATCTTGAATACTTGGGATATACTAGTTTTGTTTTACTAACAATATCTATAAAAATTAAGAGTTTCTTCCAATGTCATCATATCAAACATATTATTGTATTGTAATTGCTTATAATATATAAAAATTAACTAAAATAGATAATATATTTATAAATATTGATGTATTTTAGAGTGGTTAGTAGATTAATTTAATGAAAGTTGATGTAAGAAAATTCATTTTGAAATTTTTTTATATTGATTGTAATATTTAAATTATATAAGATTTGGATATTTAATATAAAACTTAAGAAAAATATTGGAGTACAAAAATGAAGATTCAAACCTCTAAGAAAATTATTTAGAAAGATATATAAAAGATATGAATGGATGAAGGCTGAAGGTAAAGATCTTCATTCTTGTTGGTTGAAGGCCATGTCTAATAGGTATTTAATAAGCTATTTGTGGCTATAACAAAAGTTTTGGCAATTTTAGAAGAGGCATTTGAAAATCAAAAGCAAAGATTATAAGTTTTAGAATTTGGACTAAAATTTATGTGTAAATTTTAGAGGATTTAGAATTAGGGTGATGAAGTCATAGCCGTTTGAAGTTAAGGTGTCTTTTTAAAATATACTGTTGGTCTTTTGAGGAAATAAGAAGTTTTATGATAGAATTTAGAAATCAGGAAGTGCAACCACAAAGATGATTTTAATATCTACATCTTTTGTAAAAGAATTTCTATATTTGGAATTTGTATAAAGAATATTGAAGACAACACATGTGATTCAAAGGTAGTAAATGAATTGTTTTGTTGATAGTAATGGTTGAAGCCATATCTTAAGTTTTCAAATAAATTTTTGGCTTAAAATTTCTAAAAATATATATTATTAGGTTAAAAAGATATATATTAAAGTTTTATAGTACTTGAATACTTAGTTTGTGAGATATGAAGAAAATTGTATATAGGTATATATAAGTAAGGGTTTGAAGTTATTAATAGGATTTTTACAATACATCAAGATCTGTAATAAATTTGCAATTAAAATTTGTTGTATTAGTTGTTAAAAGTACATTAGTACTTTATGTAAAATTTTAGTTTGTTTGAATAGTTCAATCATGAGATATGAACTATTGTAAAAGACATACACATATAAGCTTGTAATTACCCGTATAAATAAATAGAAATAAATAGAAGTATATAAAAGTAAGTTAATTCTATAATATCTTCTAAAAAAACTTCTTAGAAGCTTCATAGATGCTACTTTGACTTTATAGATGTCCATTGTTGACTTTTAGGTTAGAAACTTGGTCAACAAGTCAATCATGTACCACTTATGTTGGTAGCTTGAAGAACAAGCTAATTATGTGACAAATATATAGAAAAACTTGCCTTATAAGTCAAGGCATATATTCTACAAAGTCAACACATATTCAAGATCCTATAGAACATTGCCATGTAGCCCCTAGTTAAATAGTATATATAGAGACAAGAATGAAGTCCTCTTCACTCTTATTAATTCTTTTTTTGCTTTTAGTCTAATTTCAAGGGTCTCAAGTTTTCTTGTCTTTTGGCAATAAGCCATTCCAGTTTCTTTTAAAATTATGTTGTCATATTATGACATGATTATATGGTAAAAATATGACTAAAAATAATTTTTTTTATTTAATATTCTATTATATTAGTTCAACAAGTATTCAAAATATTTTAATAAGGCTTTTATGAAAGCTTCTTAGCCTATTTTCTTGTCTTAATAGCAAGTAGATAAAAGTTAATTAGTATTTTTACCTTCTAGGATATAGAAATTCTTTTATTGGCTTAAAAAGACCATAAATTGATAAAATTAGAATAAAAGAGATAAATGGTTGGTATGGTTGATACCAAGGTCAAGTCGAGGGTAGGATTGGGCTAAAAAAATCCTTAAGATAGATTAGATTGATACTCGAGGATCGATCGTTTGTGAGACATGGTCGAAATCAGACCTTTGGTTATTAAAATGATTGCTTAGGATAAATTAGAGATCCATTCAAAGATCAAAGATTAGAATTTGAGAGTTAGCTTAAAGTCCTTTTCAAAGGCATAAGGATTATTTTTTTAGGATTTTTGAAGGCTTAGCAATTATTATTCAAAATTAAGGTTTATATTGGTGATTTGGATTTTATATAATATAATTAGGGCTAGAAATTTTGGCTAGGTCGTGCAATTGGTGTAACATCTATAGTTCAAAATTTGAAGCTATTTGAATTATTAGATGTGCTAAGTGTATACAAAATTTTGTAATAATTTAACAATGTGGTTAAGAGTTATCTGGTTTTTAGTACAAGAGGGTTTCAAAAGTTGGTAGTTTGGAGTTGGATAGGATTTTTAAGATCTAGCAATCTACTAGTTGGATCAAGGTGAAATTTGGCATGGTGTTGAAAGACTTGAAGATCAAGGTGGACACCAATTTTAAGTCAAAGTTAACGGTTAGAGAAGGAGAAATCACTACTGAGATTTTTGCTTCACCTTTTAAGTTGGTAGCCAATTGACATTAGTACAATTTTGGGAGGTTTTCTCACAATCTATAAGTTGGATTGGGCTGAAAATTCTTGAGCATATAGAAGACTTACATTTATAATTACAAGAAAAATTTTATATCAAGTGGATGGTTAGATTAGAAGTTACATCTTATTAAAGCTCACTAATTAGGATTAAAGCTTACAAAAAAAATCTAAATTACTTAAATATGAAAGTAACAAGGTAATTGAGGTTTATGTGTGATTGAGGCTACTAAAAAGAGTATTTTTTAGCACTTTTGAATCAAAATTTAGATTATATTCTTCTCATATGGATGAAATCTATTAGGATTTTTTTTGGATGTTTGTGAAATACAACCTCACCTTTCATAACTAGGTGCTTGGTGCATTTCTAAGCAAGTCAATACATAATACAACAACATACTTTCTTATTTTTATTTTGTCACTTTTTCTTAGATATAGATTTCATAGATTTATGTATCATCTTTCAATTCATGTCCTTAACATATTGATAAGATTAAACTTACAATATGAGAGCTTTGTCTTTTTTTGATTAAGAGTGGATTATTCCTTTCTCTTGATAAAATATAAGCATATTAGAAGTTACAAATTACCTTCTTCTAAACTGATATTATTCTTAGTATTTTCTTTGTCCACAAGTCCTTTTTTTTACTTGTCTTGAATAATATTAGATATTTTTTTGAGTGTTATCATGGGAGAGCTTATTGAAATGAAGAATGCAATGGCACAAATACAAGAGCAATTGAAGGAGTTGATACTTGTGATGCAACAACTTAGCTTACTACCACAAAGATCAATAAGAATGGCAGGAAGTGAGGATATTGAGATGATTAGAGCTGCCTCAACATCTGTATCAAATCATATCCCTTCACCTATGGTAGAACATCCTTCAATGTAAGAGAACTAAGAATGACCTGTTTGAGAAGTTTAACTGTATAAGATCCAAATTTTGAGGATTTATCAATTAAATATAACTTTTGATTGAAGTTCAACCTCAAAGCTATCCAATTCTAAGATCATAAGTTAGATTCATTGGTACACTTCTTTCAGGTTCTATACTATCATGATTTTGATCTTTTCATGAATGATGAAATCTAATGCTAGATAATCTAGAGTTATTTTTGACAGAATTTTGGTCCATATATGGAGAATATGATGCAACTCGTGTTACAACCAACAAGATCTATATTTTGTGATAAGACAATCAATGTGTAACACTATGCTTCATAGTTTTAATAACTTACAACTGATATGAAGTAGAATGATGCTACACTTATCAGCCAATTTCTCTATAGATTATAATATGAAGTAAAGAAATTGATGCTCAACTTACCTGATCTTCAAACTTGAGTCAAGCAATTGACTTTGCAATGAAATACGATAATTAATTTTTCGAATTTCGATCTGAGAACTGTAGAAGTGGGCTTTAACATTACTATAATTTGATGGCAATATCAACATCTCTTCAACACATATATTCAAGAATAGGGGATATGTAAATTGATATCGTACGTTTTAAACCTATAACATAGCAAAAAAGACTTGTCGCTGTTAAGAAGGATTATGCTTATATTATAGAGAATCTAAATACAATGCTCAATATTATTCAAAGAAATGACAAAACCACAAAATGAGGAGCACAGCTATTAAAAAAGACAATGTGTTGGAAAATAAATTTGTCCAACTATAATAAGGACTATGCGGCTGGAATCTTGTACAATTTCTAATGAAGGTTTTATCTTCTTCTCAAAATCTTTTTTTTATTTTATAATAGATGTATATTTAGAACCTAATAATTATAAAGCCTTTGCCTTGATAGATTCAGGAATCTCAACTTATTTTTTAGACATAGAATTTGTTAAAAGTCATAAAATATTATTAATACAAAAAACTAAAGCTGTTCATATAGAAGTCATAGATAGTCGTCCATTGTCTTCTACAGATATTATTCATGAAACACTTCTTATAGATGTAGCAATAAATGGTCATAGTAGTTACATAATCTTTAATATAATTAGATCTCCTACTAATCTAGTCATTTTAGGTTTATCATGGTTAGAAAAGTATAATCTTTATATAGATTGGATTTCTTATACTCTTTATTTTTTTAAAAGCATAACTAAGAGTGAAATTAATTCAATAGAAAGTCATAAGTCTAATACAATAAAACCTATATTTGTAGGTGCAAGAGCTTTTTTGCATGCTACAAAAGAAGAATCACCTTGTATCATTTATGTTACACCTATTTTTAATGATGCAAAGACTTCAAGTGGCATTCCAAGCCAATATCAAGAATTTTAAGATGTATTCGAGAAGAAGAATATGAATATTCTTCCAAAACATCATATCTATGAGTACTCAATTGATCTTCAAGAAGGAACACAATTGCTATTTGGACCAATCTATGATTTATCACAAAATAAATTAGTAAAATTCAAAGAATATATTAAAAAAAATCTGGCCAAGAATTTTATATGCAATTCTAAATTACCAACAAGAACTCCAATCTTATTTGTGAAGAAGAAAGATGGATCATTACAGATGTGTATCAATTATCGAGGATTCAAGAAGATCACGATCAAAAATAGGTACACTCTATTTTTGATATCCAGACATCTTGATCAACTGAATCAAGCTAAGATCTATACAAAAATAGATCTACAAAGAGCATACAATCTAGTACGTATTAAAAAAAGAGATGAATAGAAGACTACGTTTTGAACTAGGTATGGATATTTTAAATACAATATCATGCCTTTTGGACTTATAAATGCATTAATAACTTTTTGACATCTAATGAATGATATTTTTTGAGAGTTTTTAGACAATTTTCTTATCTGTTATCTAGACAACATCTTGATCTATTCTAAGAACACAGATGAAGATAAATTTCATGTTCATTATGTATTACAAAAATTAAGAGATACAGAGTTCTATGCCAAGATAGAAAAATGTGTATTTTGCACTACTCAAATTGATTTCTTAGGATATATCATTTCAAATAATAGACTTGTGATGGATCCTAAGAAAGTTCAAACTATTATGGATTGGAAGATTCCAAAAATGATAAGAGATGTCTAATACTTTTTGGGCTTTACTAACTATTATTGAATCTTCATCAAAGACTTTTTTTGAGTTGCAGTCTTACTTATATATTTGACTTACAAAGACAAACTTGAGTGGAGCAAAGAAGCTGAAACATCTTTTGAAGCTTTAAAGTCAACCTTTATATCTATACCAATCTTGTATCGTATCAACTTTTTTAAGGTATTTTTTATGGAAACAGATGCATCAGACTTTACTTTGGATGCCATATTATCACAAATGGAAACAAATGATAAACTTTACCTAGTAGCTTTTCATTCTAAAAAAATTTCAATAGCTAAGATTAACTATGAAATCCACAACAAAGAACTTCTTGTAATTGTGGATTCATTTTAAGAATAGCATCATCATCTATAAGGTGCTTCTAATCTATTCACCATATATACAAACTATAAAAATCTTGAGTACTTCATGTCAACATGTATTTTGAATCATTGCCAAGCCCATTGCAGCATATTTTTATTAAGATTTGATTTCAAAATTATGTATCGACTTAAAAAATAAGAAGGTTTGTTAAACACCTTTTCTAGACATTCTTATTTTACACCAAAAGAAAGAGATGCATCTTTTGATCAACAAAAAATGATTTTCTTGAAGCCAGAGTAATTTTAATCTTCAAGTAATGACTATTGATTCCACCTTTGTAAAACAAATCCAATTAAGTATGTTTTTTGATCTTCTTGTTTATAATATCAAGAATCCTTCTTCTAAGTTCTAAGATACTTCTAAGTTTGAGTTCAAAAATAACATATTCTATTTTGAATGCCAATAATATGTTCCAAAATAAGAAGTATGATTACATATTCTTTAAGCACATCACGACTTTTCAGCAGCAAGATATTTTAGATACAAGAAGACTTTGAAGCTTATATCCAGATATTTTTGGTGGCTACAAATGTGAAAGGATATGAAAGTTTTTGATCAGTCATGTGACATTTGTTCAAGATCAAAAACTCCTTGTCATCGACTTTATAGACTTTTTCAACTATTATCCATTCCAGAACAACTATGGTCTTCTATTTCTATGGATTTCATCACAGATCTTCCAATCTCAAGTTCTTATGGCTTTATACTTGTGATAGTAGATCATTTTATCAAATTGGTTTATTTTTTACCACGTACAAAATCTATCACATATAAAGAAACAACTAAACTCTTTCTTGACAATATCTATTGCTATCATGGATCATACAAAGATATCATATCAGATAAGGAAACTCAGTTTGTATCAAGATTTTAGTAGATTCTTCTTAAGATTCTAAAAGTAAATATAAAATTATCTTCAACATTCCATCCTCAAATTGATGGACAAATAAAGCATGTTAATCAAGTTTTGGAGTAGTATTTAAGATGTACTATCAACTACCAACAAGATGATTGGATAATTCTTTTGCCATTGGCAGAGTTTTTTTTATAATAATACATTATATTCTTCTACAAAATAAATATTTTTTTTTACTAATTATGCTTATCATCTACGACTTGATACTTTTATCTTTTCAAAAGCTGATAATCCTACGATGAAAGATTTGACAAATCATTTAACAAAGCTACATGCAACAATGAAGGCACAGTTAAAAGAAGCTTAAGAACAACAAAAGATCAATGCAGATGTTTATTAAAAGGAACAACCACCATTCTACGTGGATGACAAAATATAATTTTTTTGTCACAATATCAAGACTACTTGTCTTTGTCACTAGTTAGACTATTGTAGGCTTAGACCATTTTCTATTTCTACACAAATCAATTCAATTGCATATTGTTTATACCTACCAGAGTCAATGAAAATCCATCTAGTATTCCACGTGTCTCTTCTTGAACTATAAAAGATAGTGGATATACCAAGAAAAAGACAAGTGCCACCTCTTTCTATAAAAGTGGATAATAATGAAGAATTTGAAGTACAAGAAGTCTTAGACTCAAGGCAGAGCCAAAATAAGTTGGAATATCTTATTCATTGATATGGATATAATATTAGTAAATTCATATAGAAGCTAACAAAGAATCTTGGAAATGCAACAAAGAAGGTGGAAACTTTTCATCGATGACATTTATCAAAATCAAGATGAAGATTTTTCCTATAAAAGAAACAAGATCTAGGTAAGATAACATTCTACTTTCAATCCTTGTTTGTACCTTCTTGTATTTGTGATGTTGAGGAGATGAAGAACCAACAACTAACGGATTTGACTAAAGAGCCTTCATTTGCTGACTTATTGAATAGAACATTATGATTGTCACAAACTTTAAGATACAATCGATATGAAGATCCTTAAAAATGACATATTTTTTTTTGAATAGATGGCGAGATACAATGCGTTTGGTATCATGACCTTAGAAAAGACTCCCAATGTTTGATAATTTTATTAGAGGTAGGAACAACTCTTGATAGTGTTCCAAATGTTTTATTTGAAGGAAGTTATAAAGGCCTCAACAATGACCAAATAACAAGGTGGTCTTCCTACCTTGATATGAGATACTATAGATGATTGAGAGGCCCTATCAAACATGTTTGAAGAGAACAAAGAATTGAATATGTGGCGAATATAATTTGTCACATCATAAATTTTCTCAATATATGATGATCGCTCCTCATGGAACTTATTTCTAGAAGGAGGAGTAATATCATGGACATACACATGTAAGCTTGTAAGTATCTGTATAAATAAAGAAAAGTAGATAGAAGTAGGTAAAAGTAAGTTAATTCTATAATATCTTCTAAGAAAACTTTTTAAAAGCTTTATAGATGCTACTTTGACTTTATAGGTGTCCATTTTTGACTTTTAGGTTAAAAACTTGATCAACAAATCAACCATGTGCCACACATGTTGGTTGCTTGAAGAACAAGCTAACTATGTAGCAAACATATAGAAAAACTTTCCTTGTAAGTCAAGACATGTATCCTACAAAGTCAACACATATTGGAGGTCCTATAGAATATTGCCACATAGCCCTTAATTAGATAGTATATATAGAGACAAGAGTGAAGCCCTCTTCACTCTTGTCAACTCTTTTCTTGCTTCTAGTCTAGTTTCAAGGGTCTCAAGTTTTCTTGTCTTTTGGTAATAAGCCATTCTAGTTTTTTTTTTTATATACATACTTCTTTATTTCTATTTTGTCACTTTTTCTTTGACACAAGTTTCATTGATTTATGCATCATCTTTCAGTTATGTCCTTCAAAGCTATTGAAGTTTGAAAAAAAATTACCTTAAGGATATACAATATTTTATAGTATTTTTATTACATTTTTTGTGACCTTTGGTACTTAAGACTTATGTATTGATATAATTGTCCCTATATGAATAATTTTATATATAGAATTGATATTTTTTTAATCTAGAAGCTTAATTAAGTAATTAATGACGACCAAAAGTAAGAACTTGATTAAGGCAAATTTTCTCTATTTCAATAACATTGTATCTTGTCATCCATTTAAGAAGAAATATATTATTCTTAAGGATCTACATGTCCATTATATTGTCTTTAAGATTATGATAATTAAAATATCTTATTTAATAATTTAAAAATTAATAGCTCTTTAATTGAATTTATTAATTTTGATTTTTTATTTCTTGAGTGTTACAAATACAAAGAAACCATAATTAAAGATAGAAGATAGGATGCAATTGAATATCTTATTCTTTATAATAAGTATTTACTTAATTCTTCATCTTGGTTTTGATAGATATTGGTGATAAAAAAACTTTGATCTTTTTTGTTGCAATTATAAGATTCTTAGCTTACTCTTATATATATTCATTAATATTATCTTTGCATCAATTTACAAGATATTTCAACTTAAGTCAGTATTATCTTGAATCTAAGACTTCTTTTATCTTGAACTCTTGATTATTATCCATTTCTATAGAAAAAAGTGATATTATAACAAAGTAATTATACTTTATTGTTAACTTAGGATGAAGGTTATTTTTTATAGTAGATATTTGTATTGATCTTTTATTATTTTTGATCCTCCTTTAATTGTACCTTTATTATTGCATATAGCTTTAATAGGAAATTTGTCAAATCTTTTGCTGTAGAATTAATAAATTTTAAAAAATTAAAAATATCAAGTTATAGATAATAATTATAATTAGCATGGAAAGATGTTTATTGAATAGTAGAATGTACCATATTATTGTAAAAAAAACTCTAATAATGGCAAAAAGATTATTCAATTATCTTAATGGTAATTAATCATACATCACAAATACTATTATAAAATTTAATTTACTTGTTCTACTTATCCATTAATTTTAGGATGAAAAATTAAAGATAATTTTATATTCAATTTCAAAATTTAAAAAAAGATTCTCTAAAATTTTGATATAAATTAGATTCTTCTATTAGATATAATATCTTTTGATAATCCATAAAAACAATAGTTATTGCAAAAAAAAAAATAGTTATTTTTCCACTTGTAACAGATTTTATATATAATATAAAATATGCCATTTTAGTGAAACAATCTATTATCACAAATATAAAGTCAGATAAATTTGAAGTTAGAAGATCTAAGATAAAATACATAGAAACAAAAAGCCAATATTGTTTTAGAATAGATAGTTGTTTTAAAAGTCTATAAGGTTAATGACAAGAAATTTTAGATTTTAAAAAAAGATCACATGATTTTATAAAGCATTTGATCTCCTTCCATATTTGAAGCCACCAAATATCTCTTAAATTTAATTTTAAGATCTTATTATATCTAAACTGTCTTAGAATTAGAAAGTTATGATAAGATTAAAGAACACATAATTATACTTTATTTTTTGGAACATATAAGCATCATTTGAAATAGAATAGATTGTTCTTGAATTCAAACTTAGAAGTATTATAAGATTTAGAAGAATTATTTTTAGTATCACAAACAAGAAGATGAAGAGGCATACTTGATAAAACTTATTTAAGAAAAGTTGAATCAATAATTATTATTGATTTCATTGCTCAAAGATGAAATTACTCTAGTTTTAAAAGAATTAATTTTTTATTGATGAAAGGTTGCATCTTTTACTTTTTTCATGAGATAAAAGCATCTAAAAAACATATCTAATAAATCTTGTTGTTATTTTGGCCAATATGCAATCTTGAATTCAAATTTTGACATAGATATGTTTCAACTAGCTTAATAATAATTTAGAATAAGTGTTGATATGAAATACTTAAGATTCTTCTGATATATATAAATAATCACTACATTTGAAGCACCTTTTAGATACTAGTGCCATTCTTAAAACAAATCTTTAATTATAAAATGTTATTTCTTGAGGATCTCATAATTAATCTTTGCTATTGATTTTTTTTTGAATGTAAAGCAATATAGTAGAATTGTTTTTATTTATTTTCATTTGTGACAATATTACATTCAAAATAAAGTTTGATGCATCTACTTTTATAGAAAATATCTTTAAAAAATAATATAATATAAAATTGATGTAAAAATAAATATTATCTTCAAAGTTTCAAATAATTTTTTAGGTTATTTATTTTGTTTAAATTTGTCTCTACAGGTCAAACATATAAGTAGACCTATAATTTGAAAAAAAATTCTTGATGAAGCTCTTATAATAATTGGAAAATTTTAAAAAACATTCGATATTTTTTATTATTTTTGAATCTTCTAATCTATGATAATTTAGACTTTTTTAAGATTCATAATAAGGTAATTATTTGAAATGATGTATATTAAAAATTCAATTTGAATAGTATGAAATTATTATTTATTTATTTATTTATTTATTTATTTATTTTTTTATCTTTACATGGAATTATATATGTCTATATTTTTGTAACACATGATGGATATGAAATTCATATTCTGTCATGGACATACATATTTATTCTAATATTTATCTATATGATTAAGTAGAAGTAGATAAAAGTAGATTCATTTTATAATATTTTCTAAATTAGCTTCCAAGAAGCTTTATAGAAGCTTCATAGATACTGCTTTGACTTTACATGAGTTTGTAGTTGATTGGTAGGATAGAAACTTGGTCAATAAGTTAATCATATGTTAGTAGCTTGTAATACAACCTAAGTATATGGCATACATATAAAAAACTTGCCTTATAAGTTAAGATATGTGTCTTATAAAGTCAATATATTTTGGAGGTCTTATATGACATTTCCATATAGTTCCTAATTAAGAGTTTATATAGAGGTAAGAATGAAGCCTTTTTTACTCTTTTCAATGCCTTTTTAGTCTTTAATCTTATTTGAAGACTTTCTAGTTTTCTTGTCTTTGGTAATAGTCATTTTAATTTAATACCATATCATCTTTGAATGAATTTCTAATCCTTTTGATTGACACAAGAGTATATTAAGGATTTCTTTCTTCAAGATTTATGTTCTTGATAATTTAATAAGAATGCTAACTTATTATTTTTATCTTATTATAGAAGTAAGTATATTATCTCAATTCTAATGTTGTATTTTGAAGGTTGCAGACTATCCACTTTTAAACAAATAATCTTCTTTTCTAATAGTGATTTTTTTCTTAAAGAGAGTAGATTATCCTTCTTTATAGATATTTTCATTTGATATTAGAAATTACAAATTATTCTCATTTGATTTAATTTTTGAATTTGTTTGAGTTGTCTATGGAAGAAAATATTATTGGTGCTATTCTCAGCAAAAGTGAAAATAGATTTGCAACTATTATAAATCTTCATGAATTTGTTAGCATTCTAAGAGTACAAATCTTACGTATTTTCAATATGAATCATAGAAGTACTATTCCTACGCCTATAAAAGAAGTTTAGAGTTAGCATAAAAAAATTGCATAATTGAAGAAAGTAAGTAGAACGACCTCACAACTAAATCTAGGAAGTTTTTCATCTATGAGTATGATAAAGACAAGGATTAATATACTTAAGAAGTTTGATAGAAGTTGTAGAATAGGTAAATAAACTTTGTGGTAAGTTACTGGTTGGTGATTGATAACCTTAAAAATTAGACTGATGGTTAGGTAATTTAGTTGGTAATAGTAGGTTATTAGTGGAATAAATGGTTATGAATTCAAAGGGTCATAACCTTTGGAATTTGTTGGCCAATGGTCCATCTTTTGGTAGAATAAAGAGGTTGAGAAAAGGGAGATCGGAGCCAAACTGTGAGAGTCGTAAGCCAAGGCAAGCTTGATGCTACTTCTTTTTGTTTCCTTGTTGTTGACGAGTAATTGATAGTTTTTGAATATTGAGAAGTTAGTCTAGAGTACTAGACTATGAGAGTCGTAAGCCGAGATATTGAATTCTGTGTGATGAATTGACAAACTGAATATAATAAGTAAGTTGGAGATCAGTAATTGAATATATATAAACCACAAAGAGAGTAAGTGGAAGATGAACGGATAAGAATATAGAAATATTGTTGAATTGATAGTCATAGAATGGATTATGACTTGAATTAAGATGGAAGTAGTAAGCCTTAGTATTTTGTAGTTTGATAATTGATTTCAAATAGCTCAAGTATAGTCAATTGTGATACTAACAGACCTAATTCATATAACCAATCTTTTTCCGTGTTTGAATCTACCTCTATTACTTCAATTGCTTTGATATATTGAAGCTTGAACACAACGAGAATAACATTTTGGCACGGCTGCCGAAGAAATGATAATAATATGAAATGTTAGAAATTGATTATATAGAAAGAATGAAAGATTATGAGTGATAATCATGAAGGGGAGGATTATCAAAGAATTAATAGACAAGCGAAAGAAAGACATGAGCGATTATGCATAAGAAATCTCCTAGGAGAATGACAAAGGATTTGTAGGTCCAAGTAAAATCAAAGGAAGAAAAATTCAAATTCAAATAGCAAGGAGACCAATGATAACACCAATGGCCGCGAGAGTGCCAGAAATATCAATTGTAGTACAAATGGAAGCAGTAGGAGACCGAACTATAAGTGTGGCACCATTACCTATTTTTAGTGGTTGGCCAGACTCTGATCCCGATCACCATATATCTCAATTCTTGATAGCCTGCGTGGCTAATAATAGTAGAACTGAAGACATTTGTTTGAGATGGTTGTCAGCAAATTTAAAAGATACAGCTTTTGAATGGTATAATCGACAACCAGTGGGTAGATTTCCTAATTGGGAGGCCTTAAGGAATGCCTTCCTATTCCATTTTAGACCAATTGGATTTGAAGATCGATTTAGAAAAAGTTTTATGAATAGTAAGATATTTGTGAGAGAATCAGTGGAGTCCTATTATGGCCAAATTGCGGATATATTTTGTAAATGGGCAAATAATCAAATGTCAGATGCGTTTATATTGTCGATATTAATCAATGGTTTGTATCCACTAGAATTAAAAATATTTGTAAAAGAAGCTTGACCAGCTACGGTAGAGGCATCATTGGCATGAGCAAAGATGTGGGAAGAATGTCATTATGACCAATTGTTAACAGTGGAGGCCACGATGATTTCAAGTTCAAGAAGCCAAAAAATACAATCAAAAAATGTGTCGATGGATAATTATCCACAAATGGTTGCATCCAACATGAAGAATGTTATGTTGCAAAAACCAATTAATGCTACCCCACTCCAAACAATAGCACCAATAACAATGACACCTTATTTTACATCGCCAACCTATCAACAATCGGAATTGCTCACAAATGCGATTGTTAAAGATTCAAATGAAGCATTGTTATTAAATCTAATAAAGAAGATGGAAGAATTGGCCGTGAATTTGTCTAAAGACAAGGAGAAACAACATAAGCCTTCTAATACGAGACCTAATGTATGGTATAATAATTTTAAGGGACAAGATCATTTTAATACAGAATGTCCATCACTCAGACAAATGAGTATTCAATGTATATTTTTTAGAGGAAAGCACCCTACCCGAAACTGCTGGCATTTACAAAGGCAACAATAGTTCAATAACCAGACGATACAACCAATTCAATGGGATATTAATCAAATACAGACTGGAAATATAGGTGGTTGGAATAGTAATCGCTCAAATCGACCAAATCATGGCTTTGGAAATATTTAAAATACTAATTATAATCCGGTTTATGGAACAAAGATGCAGAATGGTAGAAATAATCAAGGAAGTAATCTCCAAACTATACCAATTCAGTAGTCTAATTTGCAACTAGTAGTAATTGGTCAGCAATGATCATTTATTATGGCTACTTGGAATCAGCCTAGTAGATATATTCTAGTGGAGACTCTAAGTGTATTTGACAGTATGGGTCAAAAACCACTACATTACTACCGGTACTGGCAAATTGGTCATTATGCTAGTAAATGCCCTAATCCAAAGTTTATACAAGAATATGCTCTAATATGTGGAAATTCTAAGCAATTTGGTCATTTTCATTATCAATATAATGTTCTATTTAATCCTAATAATCATGATCATAAGATACAATCGACTGTGCAAATTGTAGAAGAAAAAAATAACAGGACACAGGAATCACCAGTTCATCGGGTAGAAGTAGTCCAAGCTATCCATACAAGAAGTCAGCAAAAGGAGAAAGGACCAATTCAACATTTGGGTGATCTTGAAGCAAAGGGCCAATTGGACCCAATTATGGAGCCATTCAATCTAGGTCCTGACATGGGCCCTTTACTCAGTATAAGACCTGAATAGGTTGTGCATTCTAATGAGGTATTGATTACGGAGACTTTGATTCCATTTCAAGCTGTTCTGTTCTCTACACAGTTTCGGAAAACGTCCTTTCCGTTGAAAGATCCTCTCAGAGGCGTGAATTCCAAGGAACCAATATCAGCCAAATTAGAAGAACAATCTTATCCATTAAAAGAACCAATTTTATAGGCACCGTCAAATTCAATTCTAATAGCTTTACCAATTTCTAATATAGAGAAAATCAATTTTCCTACGTCAGTATCTAGGACTGGAAAGAAGAAACGGACATTCGAAATTATCACTAATATAAAACCATATGATATTCTAAAAGATTTGGGTACCATTCAGTCCACGATCTCTATGAAGCAACTATTGGTGGTAGCACTTGAGTGCCAAACTACCTTGAATTCTTCATTAATTTGTTGCAGATCTCAAAATAAAGAAATTTAAAAAATAAGTTTGAATCTTGATCCGTGTGCACCAACGATTGATGTCTTAATTGATGGAGTGTTATTATCGGGAGTGCAAGTAGACGGAGGATCTAGTATAAATCTTATGAATGCCCCTACAATAGAGGAGTTGGATTTGGATCACTTATTGCCTATTACAGTAGTTTTGAGAATGGTTGACTCCAATTGAGTTAAACTTATGGATATTTTACGAAGTATTGATATAGTAATTGTGGGGATTACTTACAAAATTGATTATATTGTTTTTCGATTGCGAAGCTTTATATTGTCATACCCAATTTTATTGGGGCGGTTGTGGTTATATCAAGCTAAAGCTCGAAATGTCTCGAGCCATAGTACATTAACAATTGGAAAAGATAATGATAAAATTGTGCTTCAAATGTACCATGTTCAATATTACGGAGAAACTCAAGTTGCCAATTCAGAATTCATGTCGGATTATAAAGATGAGTCTACAAAAGAAGAAATTGGTGCACCTGACCCAATTTATATTGATACAAGGCAAGTTGTTGAGCACTTTAGAATGAAATACGAGTGTAAGAGACCGAGAGAGTACTTAGTTCCTCCAGATGTTATTGACGATTCTGATCATATGATTGCATATTAGATGAATAGACAGGATGTTAATTACATTAGTATTATGGAATTGGAGTTAGAAAGTTTTAATTTGTCAGATTTTATGAAAGATTCTGAAATAAAGCAGAACATTATTCTAGAGACTCCTGAAATTCCACGATGTCAATCAATTAATTTAGGTATAGAGGAGGCTTTCCAAATCATTCAGATTTACAATGGTATAAAAGGCAAGGAGAAAGAAATTTAGGTGGATTACTTTTTAATGCATAAAATTACTTTCGCATGGTCGTATGCAGATTTGAAAGGAATTCCAACTGAAGTTTGTGAGCATCAAATTATATTGAAGGAGAACGCTACACCAATACGCCAAAGACTATTCAAGAAAAGAAGTCTAAAAGCTAAAAATACTTAGCATCAGTAAGGATCATAGTCTAAAAGAAGTGTGGAGAAAGATGATTCTTACTTCGAACATTTCTTTACTTATAGGTGGTGGTTTACTCACCAACGAGACAACTTCTATCCTTTTGATATTACATCTATTTCTATCTCATCTAACTAAACCCTTGATGCCACCACAATAACTTATTTTAACTCTTTGCTGCCTTTTTAGTATTAGCAACATACTATGCTTAATCTCTATGTGGTTGTAACTAAGCAAATACTTGCTGATCTTCAACACTCCTACTTTGCTAATATTCAAAAGGCTTTTAATTCTAATCTCTGAATCAAGTCATGATGTCTATCCTTCATTAATACCTTTTTAAGCACATCAACAAGCATGTCATTTGTAATACAATACTTCATACCTATTATTCCATCTTCAATCTTCTCTCATATGAAATGATGTGAAACATCAATGTCCTTGGTCCTTGAGTGGTGTTTTGGATTCTTGGCAATTTTCATATATCATTGTCTATAAGTGATTGGTACTCTTCTTCCATAGCCTTCTCCCACTTGATTGCATCTTCATACTTCATAGCATTACACAAAAATAATGGATCAACAAAAAGAGCAACATTTGCATGTTCTTTACTTACTTAAGGAAGGATGTGATCCTTCCACAATTCACCACGTTGCTTTCTTTCTCTCAAATGATATCTCCTTTCACTTGTAGAAGAATATTCATATTTTTGCACTCCTTGTTCTTTTTCAACTCTTAAACCTTGTCGTTCTTCACTCAATGGTTAATACTCTTCATCATTATCATCATCCCAATTTTCAATATCTTTATTTCTTTTATTTTTTGTCGTAGCAATTGTAAGAGCCTTCATATTTTCAACCTTCATTGTCTTCATCTTCTTGTTTCTTTCTTGAATTCAAAGATGTGTCTACAAACACACTATTACTTCCACTTGGACACATCTCCAAATGCTCACAAGCACTCTTGTGCTCCAAAAACTCAACATCATGACTTTTGATGATCTTTTTAGTTTCCAAGCACATTAGCCTATATACCTTAGTACCTTCACAATAATCAAGAAATACATACTTTATATCTTTAACATCAAGTTTGGATCTCATACAATCTGGTGTTTTTACATATGCAATGCAACCAAAGGTCCTCATATGGAAAATGCAAGATTGTCTCCCACTCCAAGCTTCTGTGTCATTGATGCAAGTGTACTTGTTGAACACCTATTTTTTGTATACACTACATTCACCACAGCTTCCACCCAAAATTCATAGCCAAGGTTTTGAGCAGAAAACATGCTCCTTGCCATCTCTACTATGGTTCGATTTGTCCTTTCATCAACACCATTTTGTTGTGGAGTGTATGGAGTTGTGGTTTCTTTAGAAATTCCTTCATTCTTCAAATAAATATCAAATTGCTTAGACATGTACTCACCTCCATTGTCCGTACACAACACCTTGATCTTGCATTCACTTTGTTTCTCAACAAGTAGTTTAAACTCTTTAAACCTCCAAAAGCATTCACTCTTGGCTTTCAAAATGTAGATCCAAATCTTTCTTGAATAATCATCAATTAAAATAAGAAAATATCTTGATCCTCCAATACTTTTATTCTTCATAGGTCCACATACATCAGAATGGACAATCTCCAGCAACTTGGTAGCACGTGTTGCTACACTCTTTGGAAATGAGGCCCTTTGTTGTTTTCCTTGTATGCATCCTTCACATGCAACTTGTTTTGCATTATGGCTTATATTGCCAAGATCTAAGCCACTTACCATGGTCTTGAGCTCTCTCATGCTCTTCACATTCAAATGGCCAAGGCGACGATGCCATATATTCAACTTATCTTGGTTTGATGTAAACTCAGCAAATGCGGCTACCTCCACTCTATTCACCTTCTTACAAATGAGGTAGTACAAATTTCCTTCTTTCAAGCCTTTGAAGAGCTTTTCTCCACTCAATGTTCTTACAAAACATCCATTTTTGTCAAATTAAACTTTAAAACCTTCCATTACAAGTTTACTCACCGAAAGTAGATTTTGCTTCATCTTAGGCACATGAAGGACGTTTTTGAATGTGATCCTATTGGTTTGTCCATTCACAACCACTTCTACTATAATAGAGCCAATTCCAATGGCTTCACATATACCACTATCTCCCAACACCACGTTTGATGCTAGAATAGCCTCATAAGTATCAAATAAACACTTATAAGGTGTCATATGCTTGGAACAACCTAAATCCACAATCCATCTTGACATGGCAGCCATAGAGGTCCGATTTGTTGCCGTGAATGCATAATCTTGTCCTCCAAACTCATCTTGCATACTATTTATATTTTCCTTCTTAATCTTTTTACCTTTGTAGCAATTTCGAGCAAAATGGCCTACTTTGCCACAAATGAAGGAAGATTTGATATTACCTCATTGATTTGAATAGTTGCCTTTGCATTGACGTGAGTAGAGTGCTGAATCTTTACTTTGAGGCTCCTTTTCTTTCTTCTTGGTTACTTCAAGGGCAAGTCTTGCCGTCACATAATCCATTGTAAGCTCTTTTAGCTTGATGGACTCCAATGCCATAATAAGGTAGTTGTAGGATTAAGAAAGGCTCATTAGCAAGGTCATGACATCATTACTTTCTTCTAAAGGTTTGTCAACAATTGCAAGTTGTTTTGCAAGAGCCTTTACTTTATTGACATGAGCCATGAGGTCTTCACCTTCTTCCATCTTGCAAGTAAAGAACTTCCTCCTTATATAGATGATGTTGGATAAGTTTTTGCTCTTATAGATGTTGCAAAGAGTCTTCCATGCTTCCGCTGATTCTTTGCAAGAGATAATGTGGGAGAAGTTGGCTTCATCCACATTAATTGCAATCAATCCAAAAGCCTTCTTTTCATGACGTTTGAACTCTTTCTTCTTCTTCATATCAGCATCTTTGCTTGGAGCCTCTTCACTTTCATCTACAATATCCCAAAGATCCAAAGATGCCAACAAAAGCTCCATTTTTACCTTCCAATGGTAGAAATTGTCACCTCTAAACTTCTCAATAACTCTCAATCCTTCACCTTCACTTGAAGCCATGTCTAAGAAAGAGTTGTATCAAAAAAGATTGTAAGAAGAAGTCCTAATGCTCTCAAAAATCAGTAAGAAAGCCTTAGAATCCCAAAATCCTTCTTTGTGAACAAACTAGTATTTAAATTCTCAAAAATACTCTCAACATCACTTCTAAGACTTGTCACAAGTCTGATGACTTATCTAAGTGTTTCAAATCTGATTTGCCACTATAATATCTCTCATATGCTGACAAATCACCTCTATATACCATAAGAGGCCTTTTAAGCACAATCAACAACTTTAGAATATGAAATTATAAATTTAGATTACCAAGGATCTATTTCAACAAAAGTATAATGCAAACTTTGTCTATAGGTGAAAAACAAGATACTAACACCAAAATGCTCTTAACCACAAGTAAGAGCAAACCATCATTTAGATCTAGATCTAAAACTGAAAGTTAGGTTCTTCTAAAGCCTAACATCAGCAACAATAAGTTGATCTACTCTGTACTTACAAAACCACTTCAAAGAACTTCAAAAAAATAATCAAGAAAATGTGAGTGGGTCCATAACTTATTGAAGAAAAGAAGTCTAAAAGCTACAAACACTTAACATCAGCAAGGATCATAGTCTAAGAAAAGTGTGGAGAAAGATGATTCTTACTTCCAACACTCTTTACTTATAGGTGGTGGTTTACTCACCAACGAGACAACTTCTATCCTTTTGATATTACATCCATTTCTACTTCATCTAACTAAATCCTTGATGCCACCACAATAACTTACTTTAACTCTTTGCTACCTTTTTAGTATTAGCAACATACTATGCTTAATCTCGATGTGGTTGTAACTAAGCAAGTACTTGTTGATCTTTAATAAAGATAACATTGACTTAATCCAAAATACTCACTTATGGTAAAAGAAGAGCTAGATAAACTCTTGGAGGTTGGATTTATCTATCCAGTTCCTTTCAATGAATGGATTTCATCAATTATTATGGTACCAAAAAAGAATAGAAAAGTTCACATCTATCAAGATTTTCGTAAATTAAATGTAGCTAATGTCAATTCTCAATTATACTCTAAAATTTAAATTTTTGTTATTTTCCTATTTTACGATAATTAAACATGTTAGATTAGGATTTATATAAGTAGAATTCAGTTTTATAGAATTTTTAGGATTACAATCCCTCATGGTATAAATCATAGCCTAATTCCTTGAATTAGGTTAATTAGGACTAAAGTGACAAGAGTTAGAAAATTAGAATAGTAACTTAGTTAGTTTAATAATTTAGAGGTTGTTAATCATTACAATAAGGGTTGACTAAAAGCCAATGAGTACGGCTATAATCATTCACATGATTTAGGGGTTGGAATTATAATTCTCTAAAAGATTTAAAGAAGTTAGCAATGGTAATTTTGGATTTTTCCTCCAAATTTGGTAAATTTAAGCGACATGGTGGTTCTCTACTTAGTGGAAGTCTCTTTAATGCAATGGTGGCACCGGATTTACCTCGTGGAGTGAAGAAAACAAGATCAGCAACCTCTCTTTCAAAATACAAGAGAAGCAATGAAATTCTCATTTTGAAGAATTTCACAAAAAAATTGCCAAGATCCTTGTAAGTAAAAACTTCCATAGAAATTATAATTGAGCATGGATTGGGGAATGTGAGTAGTCGATCTTAGCTTAAAAAGATGTTTTTAACACAATAGTGAAGTTAGATTTAAAAAAAAAATGCCTTCTTGACCACTTACAAGGGCCATCAGCCTTCATAACGAGATTGGCTTTTGGATGAATGAAGGTCGTAGATCTAGAGTAGGGATCTGAAAAATCAAGGGTGGAGATGTAGCCACCCTTCTACGAGCCTCCACTCAATTGTATAAGAGAGGCTTGGTTTTCCAAGCCTTCTCTCTCTCCTCTTTTGGTGAAGGACAAAGCCATGCTAAAATTTGGCCAAAAACCCTAATTTTAATTTCATTTAGATTTTAAATCTCATTGTGAATTTTTTGGGTAGGTGTGCATGGATTTCGAGTTGTGAATGATAGTCATTGGGTCTTAAAACACGTTTCATTGTGGTGAATAGCTCCCTTGGCCGCCCAATTACTCCAAAGGTTTCAAGAGCCTCAGATTTCCCTCCATCAGTCATTCAATTATTTTATTTCCAATGTGATTTTTTTTAAGGTTGTAGCTTTTGTTGTTAGCTTTCCAACAAGATAAGGCTCGCTCCATTTGGGGTTGAACTGAATTTTTGGTAAAATTTTGAGTGTGAGGGGGTCGACTGCCTTCGCAGTTTGGATTAATCGAGTTTGGGAAGGCATTTCTCAGTGCCTGATAACTGGATTCATTTGAAATTTTGGGAGCATCAATATTTGTAAGCTAAGCTTTGAAGGGCACAAGTTTCACTGGATTTAAAGACAATTTAAATTTTTAGCGAATTTCTAAGTGAAGGGGGTTGGTCACCGCGGCAGTTTGAATCACTCAATTTCAAAGAAGCAATTCTCACGAGTAGGTCACTAGATTGCAATGAAATTCATTGGCGCAGAAGCATCTTTAAGTTAACCTTGCAACAACCTGCAAATCATTCAATTTGGAGCTAATTATAATTTTTGGCGAATTTTGGAGTAGAAGGGGGTCGCTGCCTTCAATCCTTGGCATTGTCAAGGTACCTTCGCTTTTATCCCTCTTATTTTATTTTTACTTTTATCTTCACAGTAACTCGTAAACTCCACATTTCAACTTTTGACTAATAAATTTTAACTTTTAACTTTTAACCTTTATATTCTCACTTAAATTTTTAAACTTTGAACTTTAATTTTTGAATTTAATATTTAACTTTATTTTTTAACTTTTAACTTTAACTTTAAACTTAACTTTTAATGTTGAATTTTAACTTTTAATCTAAACTTAAGTTTTTATTCTTATTGTGAATTAATAAGAAAAACTTAATTAATTACTTTTATCCTTTTTTTGTGTGGTGAATTTCATCTGATATTTTAATTTAATATTGGTAACTATTGCTTGGAAGGTGTTAATTTTAATTGAATTATAAACACCCACATTTTAATTAACCTAATAATTTCACAATTAGAAGTTCTTCTATTCTACCTCTTGAGCTCATTATGTAGTATTAAATCCATAGAGTGGTGGATTTTTTGCTCACAGCTACCAACAAGGATTATTTTCCTTTACCATTTACAGATAGTATATTGGATGCTGTCGCTGGACATGAATGTTATTCATTTCTTGATGGATTCTTCGGTTATAATTAAGTTAAAATTGTAAAAGAAGATCAGTTAAAAACTACTTTTACTACGGATTGGGGGACCTTTGCCTATAAGATTATGTTGTTTGGGCTTTGCAATGCACTAGCTACATATCAGAGGGTAATGATGCAAGCATTCCAAAATTATCTACGAATTTCAATAGAAATATTTCTAGATGATTTTTGTACATTTAGTACAAGAGCAAGGCATTTAGAATGTCTAGGTCAATGTTTGAATCAATGTGCCAAATATGGAATTTCTTTAAATTCAAAAAATACCAATTTGGTGTACCTTTTGGTAAACTGTTGGGTCATATAGTTTCGATGGTAGGCATTGCTACAGATCCGGATAAAATAAAGATTATAGTAGAATTAAAGCAACCAGACACTATTATAGATGTTCGATCATTTGTCGGCCATGTCAGTTGTTATCGACGATTTATCTTTTTATTTGTAGTTATATGCCTTTCCTTGACAAATCTCTTGAAGAAACCACCAATTGATGGGACCAGTCCATTTTGGACAAAGGAATGTACAATTGCATTCGAAACATTGAAACAAAAATTGATTTCAGCACCAATATTGGTGGCACCTTGTTGGAAAAAACCATTCCAAGTTTCTGTGGATGCATCTAATGTCACAATTGATTCTGTGCTAAGCCAGAAAGTTGACCGGGGTTTTGATCATCCTATTTATCATGCAAATCGTCCATTGGTAGCAACTGAAAGAAATTATACAACAATCAAAAGAGAAGCATTGGGGATGATTTATTTCATACAAAAGTTTTGACATTATCTTCTTGGTTATAAATTTGTTTTCTATGTCAACCATAATACTTTAAAATATATGATTAATAAGCCTCAATTGAGTGGTCGTAGTGCACAATGGGTTTTACTATTGCAGAAATTTGACTTTACTATTCAAGTAAGACCAGGAAAATCACATTCCAATGTAGACCATTTATCTCGATTATCTGATATATTGGGTAATGAACCCATTAACGATGCACTACTCAATGCGAAACTGTTTGCAATAGATATAATTACTCCGAAGTATAGTAAAATAATTCAATACTTGATATTTCAAACCTTCCCACCTAATTTTAATGAAAAGCTTAAATGACGTTTAATAATAAAATGTGCACCTTATATGATGATTAGTGAAGCTTTATATAAATAAGGCAAGGATGGAGTTTTGCGACGTTGTAGTTATGAGACTGAAGTATGTACTATATTAGAAGGTTGCTACTTGGACAATTGTGGTGGATATTTTGCGAGAGATGGCAAGGCTCGTAAAGCTTTAAAAGTTGGTTATTGGTGGCCAACAATATTTGCAGATGTCCACCAATTCATCTGTCATTGAGACCCATGTCAGAGAACGGGTCGACCTATTGGAATTTCAGCAATGCCATTCGTACCAATTCTAGCTCAAGCGCCTTTTAAAAAATGAGAAATTGATTTTGTGGGACTAATTGCACGAGCCTCGAGAAATGGAAAAAAAATGATATATATTAGTAGCAACGGATTACGTAATAAAATGGGTTGAAGTCATAGCTACAAAAATCAATAGTTCAAGTACAGTAACAACCTTTTTGTATGAAAATATTATTACACGGTTCAGTTGTCTATGACAATTGGTTAGTGATTGAGGAACTCATTTTATAAATAGTACAATCAAAGCACTCACGGCTAAATACAAGATAAAATATTAGAAGACTACACCATATTATCCTAGAGCCAATGGACAAACGGAAAAGACTAATGGAATTTTATGTAAAATCTTAAAAAAAACAGTTTTAGGAATGAGAACAGATTGGGACATTAAGTTGTTTGCAGCTTTATGGGCATACCGTACTGCATATAAAGTTACTACCAATGCTACCTCTTTCCAATTGGTTTATGGCCAGGAAAAAATATTACTTATTAAATTAGAAGTCCAAAGTTTACGAATTGCTATAGATACTAGATTGAGAGATCAGGATTCATTACGGCACCATTTAGAAGAATTAGAAAAATTAGATGAAACTAGAGCCAATGCATTAATAATCATGGAAACTACACAAAAACGAAGAAAGACTTATTATGATAGTAAGCTTAGACCAAAGGATTTTATGCCAAATGATTTGGTACTTCTTTATGATAGTTGTGATTGCTCATTTTACTTATTCCAGAAGAAACCTCCCAGAATAAACTCGTATAGGGAGATTCGAACACGAAAAATGATTAATTGTTTAAGCGTTCATGTTAGGGTCACACAATCAATTACCTCCTGAATGTATCCTCTCTATTTCCAATATCTGAACACACAAAGAAACTATAATCTCTTCCTTCACCTTATCGGTCTCTTCCTTACAATAATTCAGTCATATCAATAACTACTATTTTTACCAATATATTCACCCTCATAATCTCCAACTGTAATACTGCGCCTTCATAACTTTCAGCACACAATTATCCTCGTTCCAATCACTGGAATTCTTCACACAGAACTGCCATTCACATTACAGTGTTTTTTACAAACACAGACTCATTCTCTCTACTGAACTACAATCAGATTTCAGCATTCAAACTTTCTTCTTTTCAAATAATACCAATCATATTTCCATTCCATAATTCACTTCATAATATTCAGAAACTCTCAATCCTCTTATTCAAAGAAAATAACAAACAAAAGAAAAGAGGTAGCACCAAGCTTACTTTGGCTCATACTATCACAGCGATGGCCCTCGGCTCATGACTATCACAGTCTGGCCTTGGACTTACGACTCTCACAGTCTGGCCTTCTCTTCCCCTCTTCCATCCTCTTTATACTACTCCGAGATACCAACTCCTATACTACAGATGATAACTACTTTTCTTGATTATTCATCCATTCTACATGCTGAACCACCTTTTCAGTAATTATCTATCCTTGTTTATACTATATACTAGGTATCTATATTCTGAAAATAACTACTTATTCTACATAGTCCTACTCCTAACTGTGCAGCATCCTCGCAAACACTCAATTGATACCTATCTAAAAATTATCTAATAAATCTCCACAAAAATTGTGATCTCTCTGGCCTATCTAATTAATCAATTGCCATAGTATCTGCTATTGGTTCCACCGATTCTGGTTCCAACTGTAAATCTTCGTCCTCTTCTTCCAATCCATCGACTTCTTCCTCAATTGATTTGATAGATCTTCATTATACTCGCCTAATTCACGGACTTGAACTTCCAGTTTCAGGATTTGGACATCCCAAAGTTCCAATTGTTGTTGCTGCTGACTCATCTATTCTGGAATATCTTCAATCGACACTTATGACCGGCTCCTCACTGTTAACTCTTAATTGGAACTACTACTCTTGAAAACACAAGAAATACAAGAAAATGGCACTTCAGCCAATCCAAAATAACACCATAGAATGACTTTAATTGGTGCCCCACTCCTATTCTTTTACCTAGTGGTGATAATGACAACATGTTATCCATACTATTTGTGAAAGGTAATGAAAAGTAATCTTTCTTGGTGGTCACATTTAACTTTCAAAAATCTAGACATATCCTGATTTTTCCATTCTTCTTCGGTACCATTATGATTGAAAAAACCCACTCACTATTTGGTACCGGGTAAATAAAACCAACTGCAAGAAGCTTGTGCAATTCCTCCTTCACCATGAGAGAATATTTAGGATTAAGGCAATGTTGCTTTTGACAAACTGGCGTAATACCCTCCTCCAGAATAATCTGGTGCTCATACACGTCGACTGGAATCTCTTTCAAATCTGCATACGACCATACAAAGGTAGATTTGTGACAGACAAAAAATTATTTCCAAGCATCCAATTCTATATCGATAATACTGGCATATATTTTAATTAGCTGTGGTATTTTGTTGGTGCCTAGGTTAATAGATTGATACAGAAGGTCTTCAACAACCTCTGATTTAATTATCTTCTCCTGATCTGAATATCTTGTATTATCCGACATATAGGAACCACCCAAATCTAATTCGAATGTGCTGACTCTAATGACTGCAGGATTATTCATCCATTCGGCAATAGCATAATCCGAGTTAGTCGCATCCTCCTGATGTAGTAAATATTCACCCAGACTTCCACATTGGTAGACTCCTGCCTTTGCTGTTGAAGTATTTTGTCCTACCCCAAATTACGATGAACCTATAGCATCATCATCTGCCTCAATCGATTGACTCTCGTTGTCCAATGTAAATTCTCATTCCGACAATTGAGATTCTCCATGATATTGTACCGGGTACATCTGTAGAACAATCTGGTCACGGCCTTTTTCAATTGACAATGTGCCTTGGCCCCAATCATTCTTAGCTTTGGCTTGATAAAGCCAAGGTCTGCCCAATAAAATGGCATATAATAACATAGAACTTTGTAATCGAAATACAATATAATCGATTTTGTATGTCAATCCCATGATTATAGTGGCAATATTGCATAAGATTCCCATTGGCTTTATCCAATTATGATTTGCCATTCACAAGACCAATATCATAGATAGCAATTTCTTTAGATTCAAGTCCTCCATTATATCCACGTTCATTAAATTCACATTGGAGCCACCATCGATTTGTACCCCTGGAATTAAAATTCCATCGATTGATACATCAATTGTTGGTGCTCCCGGATCTGGGTTTAAGCTAACTTCATGAATTTCTTTAGTGCAGGATCTTCGCCATATTAATACTAAATTCAATGTAGATCAACATTCTGGTGCTACAGCCAAAAGTTACTTCATTGTAATTGAAGACTGAATAACATCCAAATCTTTCCGAATGTCGTAGGGTTCCATATTGAGAGTAATTTCTAATGCTCTTTTACATTTCATTGGTTTTGATTTTACTCCGTTTGGCAGTAATTCCTTCCTGGCAATTGAGATTGCCGTTGATAACTTCGTTAACTTTTCTACCACTAAAGGTTCTTTTAATGCGTAAGATCTTTTATTGGTCTGTACAGGTAATGGTACTTGGTCAGTTGGGGTCGATCTTGATGGTCCCGGTAAATTGGCACATGGGACCGAATTGGGTTCCTGAGTCTTTTGAGGTCTCAATATTGGGATACGTCCCAATACTGATATTGGTTCATTTAGCCCCATGGACGGTGCTACTTGCTCTCTTGCGATTGGTTCATCCAGGTCCTGAATTAGATTCTTGTCTTTTTGTTGGCCTTTGGTAAGCACTGCGTTCATCACCTCGACACGATGTATTGGTGAGTCTCGTTGAACAGGGCCTTTGTCTTCCACCGGTTGGCTTATTTGTATTTGTTGGTCCCAATTATTATAATTAAAGGGCGCATTGCACTACTAATAAGTGTGACCAGACTGCTTAAAATTTCCACATATTAGAGCATAGTCATCGTTGGCCTTTGGATTAGGACATTCACTTGCATAATGTCTGATTTGTCTGCAATGATAGCAACGAAGTGGTCTCCTGCCGACTCCTTCAGGGATATTGGGTGTCTCTATTGGTATATAACGGCTAGGTCTGTTCCATGTCAGATGAGTAAAGGATCCTGGTTGATCCATTGTTACTGTAGAGTCTGGCATTGGCTTCGTCATGGGTGGATATTGATGGTATCCTTGTTGATTCATCGCCAATCCGTGAGTATTGAATACACCTTCTTGGTGAAATTCAGAGTTGAGGAAATTAGAATAATTCTTGTTTTGTTTATTCGCTCGATTTCTATTCCAATCAAACCTATTATTTGTATGTACTTGATTGACATCTCACGAAGTTGGTTGAGTCATTATCTAGTTACTGAGTTATTGTTGCTTTCGTAAATTCCAACAGTTGGTGGTAACATGCTTGCACCCGTAAAAGGTACATTATACAGTCATTTGGGGTGGTGAAGGACATTCTATTACTAAATGACCTTGCCTCTTATAATTGGTGCACCAGACATTCGTCCTAGTATTGGTAGGCTTTAGCCTTATCTCCTTATCTTTGGCCATATTAACGGCTATTTCCTCCATTTTCTTCGTCAAATTCAATAATAAGGTTTCATTGGAATCTTTTAGGGCTAGCATTATTGGTATCTCTGCCATAGTTAACGCTTGTTGTTGATACAAAAAATATGGAACATACGCTATTGTCACGTTTGGTGGTATAGCTTGCAATGGGGTGACATTAACTGGCCCCTGAATATTGGTATTGGAATTGGCCCTTGTTTCTAACATCCATGGATAACTATCCACTGATTTGTTCTAAGACGGATTTTGATATCTACCTTGAACTGGAATCATCGTGGCTCCCGTTGTCGTATTACGTGCTTTCTTGCTCGAGAACGCGCCGGGCATTTGGCTGTAGAAGGTAGTATGGAGATTCGCTGATAGTCAAGCAGTCTATCAGTTTTTGACTGCTGGAATATAAACGACTGCAACAATGTACCGTAAATCTATACGGATGCTCTTTGACTGCTTGTCGAAGTCTTTTTTTTTTTTTTTTTTTTTTTTTTTCCCCAGCCGGTAGATCTCTAGACGTTACAGAGAACCTCGAACAACCCAAACTGTTAATCTTCAATACCCCTTTGTACTTACGATCTTGTATCCACTGACTGTCCTGTTAGATTAACCCAATAAATTTCATTCACTCCGCATACTCAATCCTATAGACACCCTTTTAATCCTTCAATCACAGACGTAACTCGATTCTACAAAACAGTCAAGAGTATTCAAACCCACTTCATTTAAAAATCCTGATTTACCATTACAACACTGACTTCAGTAGCGATTGCCTCAGTCTTCCCAAAACTCTACGAAGAAGAAAAATCCAAATTCTATGTCTTTCCTTCCCCGACCCGAAGCATGAAGCTCCTCTCTCTAATTCCCTTGATCTTCAAAACCCTCAATGAAAAAACCAAACTGGTCACCTTGCAGAAGCTCGAAAACTAGCTCCCCCTCCGATTCCCCCCTAACCTTATCCTCTGAATTTCTTCAATCTTCCGTCTTAGATCCGGAATTGGCTCCCACCTCAAGTTTGGATCCGAAATTGGCTCTCGCCGTCAAGCTTTCTCCTCCATTTTTACCTTTAAGAAATCTATTTATCGAAAACAACGTTCCTTGAAACGGCACAGAGAACACGACAGCCTGAAACAGAATCGAACACTGTAATCGGACCACATTGAGTCGCCCGACCAATTCAGGTCCTATATTGGAAAAGATGCCCGTAGTAACCTGGATGTTCCCGTAATTGGGTCAAATTGGTCCTCGCGTCAGATTGGCTAAGACCCGTAGTAAGTCCTGGATTTCCCGTAATTAGACTGCATTGGGTTGACCGGCCAATTCAGGTCTCATATTGGATAAGAGGACCCGGATTGGATTATCGAAATTGGATCCAATTGGCTCCTCGAACCCGTCGTGTGAATTGGTCCTTCTCTTCCTGCTGATTCCTGTTATTGGAATCGAATGGAGCATTTCAGTATGCCCCGGCTGACTGTAACGGAGTGACTGAACCTGACCACTCAGTATTTGTACTGGAGTTGGTCGATGCTCCCAATATTCGAGGTAACTGAATATTAATAAAATTCCCCTTTCTTTTTATTTTCACTATATACTCGTGTTACAACACGACATCTACCCCCTCTGAACCTGTGCATCCTCCGGTATGCACCAATTTACCCAATTGCTGTTTGATTCAGAATATATCCCCTACGTCTTTGTCCAGTTCGTCTTTGTCACCTTCATTATCCATATTACTTTCATCTTCTTGCATGTGGAATCTCTGTACCTTCATTAAGGTCTTCCATATTCATCTCTGCGTGTCTTCGTTTAAATATTTTTACTCGCTTCCCTGCAATTGGTATTTTCAATTTTGTACCATCTAACTCCCGTAATGAGTAAGTCGCATTATCATGAACAGTTGTTACAACATATGGTCCAAACCAACATTTTGAAAATTTCCGCAAAGTACTATGTTGATTATCCAGACTATTGTCATAAACAAGTACCCAGTCACCTTCCTCGATTGCTTTTGGTCTCAATCGATGTTGCTTATCGAATCGCGCTTTGTTTTGTAACCTTGCTCTTTTTAACCTTTCCAATGTTATTAGGACATCTTCCGTTCTTTGCTCCAATTGTCGAATCCTAATAGCCAGAAGTTCTTCTCTTGTCAATCCATCTTCCCATGGTAGCATACTCCAAGTAAGTACCTTTTCTTCAATCAGCGTAATTGGTTTTTGACCTGTCATAAGTTCTACTGGCATATATCTTGTCACCGAACTATGTGTTGTTCGATCAGCCCATAATGCAAATGACAAAAGCCGTGGCCACTCTTTAACCTCCCCATTACAAGCTTTAACCAATGCTTTCACAATCGACGGGTGACCGCGTTCGCTTTTCGCATTCCCTTCCGGATTATAAGCAGTAGTCAGTGATAGTTTAACTCCACATTTTTCAAAGAACTTACGAGCTTCTTGTGCATTTAATTCTCCACGATCTGCAGTGATTTTTCCTACGCACCCGTAACGGCAAATGACATCTTCAAGCAAAAACCTACAAATTCCCTCTGTAGATTTTGTCCTCAATGCTCTTCCTTCTACTAGATTTGATAAATCTTCACGAGCTAAAACCAAATATCTCATCTGCCATAACCCAACCGGCATAATAACCAAATCAACAACCCATTTAAAATGAATAGCCAAAGGATACGTAGGATGAAGACCATCTCGATGTCGGATATTAGAATACGATTGACAGATTTCACATGACTCTACAAATGAGAGCACATCTCGATACATATTTTTCCACCAATATCGTTCTTTGAGTTTAGTAAAAGTAGCCCAGATTCCTCTATGCCCTGCCCATAAACTATCATGAAACTACTTTAATAATTTTAGTTTTTCTTCCTTTTTGCCTATCACTCGTTGTGGCATTCTAATTCCTTTCTTTGGTCTCTTCCATAAGAATCCATCTCGAAGTAAAAATCCACATGCTTTTTTTTCTTATTTGTTTGAATTTTTCAGTAGACCAATTCCCCAACTTAGACAAGGTATTCAAATAATGACCAATATCCAATAATTCTCCTTCATAAGATTCTTCAAGAAATAGCTTGTCTTCTCTGTTGAGATTTGATATTGAATAGAATTTCAATCCGACATCATCAATGTCTTCAACCATTTCGTCCTCCCTCTCTTATCTTGCTCGAGATAGCATGTCTGCTACTAAATTGTTCTTTCCAGTGATATGCTTAAATTCTGGATTTAGTGACTTAATATAAGCAATCCATCTCAACATTGTTATATCTGGCATTGAACAGTTAATAATCATTCCAAGCAATGGCAAACAATCTGTTTCAATTACTACTACTGCCCCAATCAAATAGTCCTTTTCAGCTTTCATAGCCAAAACGACTCCCCAAAGTTCTCTTTTGACTTGCGAATATGCACGCTAACGAATACTTAAAACTTTAGCCCCAAATCGAACTGCAAATCTACTTCCATTCGAATCATCTTGACCCACCGTCCATCCAACGGCAATTGGACTAGCGTCTACAATAAGAATCACTGGTCTATTGCACTTATAATCAACCTTCCTCAATATTGGAGGTGACATCAATAATTTCTTCAATATTTGCATTGCCTGAATATGCCTTTTTCTCCATTCAAATCGGTAACCCTTGCGTAACAGTTCATATAATGGATCCGCTATGTGAGCAAAATGAGGGATCCAGATTCGATAAAATACACATGCACCCAAAAACCTGCGAACCTCTGTTAAAGAACCACAATCCTCTTTCATCCTTCCAATTGCATCAACTTTAGTCGGATCTGGTTTTCTTCCGTAAGATCCACATAAATGTCCAACAATTACAACCTCTCGCACTCCAAATACGGACTTCATACCCGATAATGTAAGATGAACTTCTCCAAGCCGAGTTAAAATCTTTTCACAATCTTGTATATGATCAACAACATATCTTCGACACCCTCTCGTATCTAAAGTTTCATCCTTGTCTCCTTCTCTGCACCCTTTTATAGGAACATCATCCAGAAAAGGCATAGTCTTTTCCGGAATAAAATCTCTCAATACCTTATTCATCCCATTCATCATATGCGCAACCGAGTTGGTCGCGCCTTGAGGAAGAGTGCACATTCTAACCAATCCAAGCGGTGTCCTCATCGTTGTCATATCTCTACTTCCTTCGGCAAGTTGAAATTGATCATAACCTGAATACAAATCACCCATTGAATAGATCGCCCTTCCAGCAAACGCCTCAGCAAATTCATCCACAATAGGTCCAATTCTTGCATTCTTGACAGTTACAGCATTCACCGGCTGCATATCTTGAATAAACCGTAGTGACCCATTCTTCTTAGGTACCGTAAACCATCGACTAGAATACGGCGCAAATGAAGGTTCTAATATTTTCATCTTTATCTTTTCTTTCAATAGTTCCTCCAATTTAGGTAAATGTGCCCTCGGTACTGGAATCGGTCTTAGATTCCAAGGTACATGCGGTACAGTGAAGATAACCATAGGTGTTATAATATTTGGATCCACACATCCAATTTCATGAGATTCGAAGGCAAACAATCTACCTTGTTTAGCCAACATCTTTTTGAAGCAAGTAATTTCCTCCGGCAATAAAGAACCATCAGAACCAATCTTCAATTCTTCAAAAGTCTCTTCAGTTAACTGATGTCCAATACTCATTGGATCTCTTAAACTTGCTTCTTTTGATGCTTCTCCCATTTGTTCTTTAGAATCCTCTGGTAATGGTCCGGCAACAGGCTTTACTTTCTTATCTGCCGTTTTATATCTCGTCTCTACTGTGACTTCTGGTGCTTGAAAAGATTCAAGCATGGTATAAACCTCTCTTGAATGAATCTCAACAATCTTATCATTATCCCCTAATCCAATAGATGTAATCAATTCCAATGAATCTTCTAGTCCATTTTCTTCATAAACACCTAAAATCCTCTCATCATCTTGCAATGTACCTATCTTGCGTAACTGTCCTTCAATATCATATAATCTTTTTCTTTCTTTTCTTTTAAAATCATCAACTTTCTTATACATAATATTTTCATTCTCCAATATACCAATAAAACTCGCATCAAAGGTACCTTCATCTCGCGAGAGTACCTCCTCTTTTGTACCTCCATAATCTCGCTTTACAGTGGTACCTCCCCAAAATCCTTAAATCCTTCAACAATCTTTGGCAATGGTTTCTCCCTCAACCTATCTCGATTTCGTTCATGGTTAGGAGGTACTGTTAGAAATTGTACAGCTTTCCTCCCATCCTCGCTCCGTACCCTTGCATAAGCAGAACCATCGTCAAGTACCTTTGTTTCCATCCGTGTTGCCGTGATATAAGGTTGTCCTAAAATCAATAGATAAGACGGTTTATCTTGAACGAAGAAATGTTGCTCCGTCGCAACATCCCCAATCCGAATTTTGACATCTGGACAAGCTCCATATAATTTGCCTCGTGTGTTATTAGCTGCTTGTATTGCCCATCCATGTTCCATATCAATTGGCCATTTTTGCTTCTTATAAAGATCTTTAGACATGAGATTTATTTCAGAACCATGGTCCACCAAAGCAACTATTGGTTCTTCTATATCTCCACCTTCACCAATACCTCAGTAGTTGCCCTTCTCCAATGCTTTCGAGTATAATGGCTCAAAGTTTCCATTTCCTTGTCACTAGAATCGTTGAAACGTACTCACTGATTATACCTATTCTTTTCATTTGTTGGTTGCTTGTAACCAATATCAACCTCTTCTTCATCTTTATATATTCTTGCATCAATAGCATGACTCATTCTAGTTTCGCTCATTAATTGCCTCTTTCGCTTAATGCTGTCAATGATAACATGTCAAGGACAAGAACTCGATGAAAGCTAAAGAGTAAGTGAGACTTTTCTCAAAAAGAAATAGGACAAAATAGAAATATGTATATTAAGAAAGAAACTGGAATGGCTATTGCCAAAATACAAGAAAACTAGAGACCCTTGAAACTTAGACTAGAAGCAAGAAAGGAGTTGACAAGAGTGAAGAGGGCTTCACTCTTGCCTCTATATATACTATCTAACTAGAAGCCACGTGGCGATGTTCTATAAGACCTCCAATATATGTTGACTTTCTAGGCCACATGCCTTTGCTTGCAAGGCAAGTTTTCTATGGATGGACCACGTAGTTAGCTTGTTCTTTAAGCTTCCAACATGTGTGGCACATGGCTAACTTGTTGACCAAGTTTCTAACCTAAAAGTCAACTATAGACTCCTATAAAGTCAAAGCAGCGTCTATGAAGCTTCTAAGAAGCTTCTCTAGAAGATATTACACAATTAACCTACTTTTATCTACTTTTACATACTTTTATCTATTCATATAGGTAATTATATGTATGTCCGTGACATTACCCCCCCTTCTAGGGACGAGTTCCACGAGGAGCGGTGATTATATATTGAGAAAATCTAATATGCGGCGAATTGTATTTGCTACATACTCTGATCTTTGTTCTCTTCGAAGATAGTTGATGGGTCCTCTTAGCCATCGATAGTGTCCCATTCCAGGGCGAGAAGACCACCCTGTTATTTGATCACTGTTGAGGCCTTCATAACTTCCTTCAAATAATACATTTGAAACACCATCAGGAGTCGTTTCTATCTCCAATAATATCACCAAACATCGAGAATCTCTTCCAAGGTCGTGATACCAAACGCGTTGTATCTCACCATCTATTCGAGGAAGAACATGTCGTTCTTGAGGATCTTCATCTCGGTTGCGTCGTCTTGAAGGTTGTGACAATCGTAATGTCTCATCCGGTAAGTCAACAAACGAAGGTTCTTGAGTTGAATCCGCTGGTTGTTGGCTCTCCATCTAATTAGCGTCACAAATGCAAAGAAGTTACAAACAAGGATAGGAATTTGAATGTTATCTTGCCTCAATCTTGTCTCTTTTATAAGAGAGGTTTTCATCTTGGTTTTGATGGATGTCGTTGATGAAAAACTTTGACTTTAGCTGATGCATTTGCTAGATTCCTGGATGGCTCCCATGTGCGCTCACTAATATCATATCCGCGCCAATGAACAAGATATTCTAGCTTATTTCGGCACCGCCTTGAGTCTAATATCTCTTCCACCTCAAATTCTTCATTATTATCTACTTCTATAGGAGGCGGTGGCATTTGTCTTCTTCCTTGTATATCCACTGTCTTATATGGTTCAAGAAGAGACACGTGGAATACAGGATGGATCTTCATTGACTCCGGTAGATGTAACCGATATGCAACTGGGTTGATCTGTTCAGAAACAGAAAAGGGGCCAAGCCTACGATAGTCCAATTTGTCACAAGGTCGAGTGGTCTTGATATTGCGACGAAGTAGCCATACCTTATCACCCACGTTGAGTTGTGGTTGCTCTTTACGATATACATCTGCATTTATCTTTTGTCGTTCTTGAGCTTTCTTCAACTGCGCCTTCATTATTGCATGTAACTCTGACAACCGATTTGCCATATCTTCTGCTGCAGGATTATCAACTTTTGAAAAATCAAAAGTATCAAGTCGTGGATGATAGCCATAATTGGCAAAGAAAGGTGTTTGTTGCGTGGAGGAATGTACCGTATTATTATAAGCAAACTCTGCCAATGGCAGAAGGTTTGTCCAATCATCTTGTTGGTAGTTGATGGTACACCTTAAATACTGTTCCAAGACTTGGTTTACGCGCTCTGTTTGTCCATCAGTTTGAGGATGGAAAGCTGAAGATAGCTTTATGTCCACTTTTAAAATCTTGAAAAGAGTCCTCCAGAATCTCGACACAAATTGAGTTCCCCTATCCGATATGATATCTTTAGGTAATCCATGATAGCGATAGATATTATCAATGAAAAGCTTAGCTGTTTCTTCACCTGTGATAGATTTTGTACATGGCATAAAATGTGCCATCTTGGTGAAACGATCTACTATCACAAATATAGAATCATAAGATCTTGAGTTTGGAAGATCTGTGATGAAATCCATAGAAACAGAAGACCATGGTTGTTCTGGTATAGGTAATGGCTGAAGAAGTCCGTAAGGTCGATGTCGAGGAATTTTTGATCTTGAACAAATATCACATGATTGTACAAAGTCTTTGACTGACTTCCACATTTGTGGCCACCAAAAATCTCTTGATATGAGTTCCAGAGTCTTATTATATCCAAAGTGCCCTGCTGCTGGAAAGTCATGACGTGCTTGAAGAACACGCAAACGTGCTTTTCCTTCTGGAACATATAGGCGTCCTTCAAAATATAATAGATTATTCTTGAACTCGAACTTAGAAGAATCATGAGACTTGGAAGAATTATTCTCGATATCATGAACAAGAGGGTCTGAGGACATACTGGACTGGATTTGCTTGAGAAAAGTTGAATCAACAGTCAATGTTGATTTCACTGCTCGGAGATGAAATTGCTCCGGTTTCAAGAGGACCGTTCTTTGTTGCTCAAAAGCTGCATCTCCTTCTTTTGGTGCAAAATAAGAACGTCTAGACAGGGCATCGGACAAACCTTGTTGTTTTCCTGGCCGATAAGTGATAATGAAGTCGAATCTTGACAAAGACATACTCCAACGAGCTTGACGACGATTCAACACGCGTGCTGACATGAAATACTCGAGGTTCTTGTGATCTGTATACACAGTGACTGGACTAGAAGCGCCTTCTAGATAATGACGCCATTCTTGAAAGGAATCCACGATCGCAAGAAGTTCTTTATCGTGGATCTCATAATTGATCTCGGCTGCTGAGAATTTTCTTGAATGAAAAGCTATCGGATGAAGTTTGTCATCTGTTCCCATTTGTGATAAAACTGCACCCAAGGCAAAATCCGATGCGTCTGTTTCCATAAAAAATACCTTGGAAAAGTCAACACGATATAAGACTGGTGCAGAGACAAACGATGTCTTCAAGGCTTCAAATGCTGCTTCCGCTTCTTGATTCCATTGAAATTTATCTTTACTAGTCAAGCGTGTAAGTGGAGCTGCAACTCGTGAGAAGTCTTTGATGAAGATCCGATAGTAATTGGCAAATCCCAAGAAACATTGGACATCTCTTACAGTCTTTGGAATCTTCCAATCCATGATTGTTTGGACTTTCTTAGAATCCATCATGAGACCATCATTTGAAATGATGTATCCTAAAAAGTCAACTTGAGTAGTGTGAAATACACACTTTTCCATCTTGGCGTACAATCCTGCATCTCTAAGTTTTTGTAATACTTGACGAACATGTATTTCATGTTCTTCAACGTTCTTGGAATAGATCAGGATATCGTCTAGATAGCAGACGACAAAATTGTCTAAGAATTCACGAAATACATCATTCATGAGATGTTGAAAAGCAGCTGGTGCATTCGTGAGTCCAAAAGGCATGACATTGTATTCAAAGTGTCCGTACCTGGTTCGAAACGCAGTCTTCCATTCATCTCCTTCTTTGATCCGTACTAGATTATATGCTCCTCTTAGATCTATTTTTGTATAGATCTTAGCTTGATTTAACTGGTCAAGGAGTCCTGATATCAAAGGTAATGGATACCTGTTCTTGATTGTGATCTTGTTGAGTCCTCGATAGTCAACACACATTCGTAAAGATCCATCTTTTTTCTTTACGAATAAAATTGGAGCTCCTGCTGGAGATTTTGAATGACGTATGAAATTCTTCGCTAAATTCTCGTCAATATATGTCTTGAGTTCAGCCAACTCATCTTGCGATAAACTGTAAATTGGTCCAAATGGTGGCTGAGTTCCTTCCTTGAGATCGATTGAACAATCGTATGGGCGATGCTCAGGAAGAATATCTGCATTCTTTTTCTCAAAAACGTCTTGATAATCCTGATATTGACTTGGAATGCCACTTGAAGTCTTTACGCTTTCAGAAATAGGTGCAGCATAAATAGCAAAAGTTGATCCTTCTTTTGCTGCGTGTATAAACGCTTTTGCACCTATAAGTGCGGGTTTTTCTATACTAGACTCATGGTTTTTTACTTGATTAATAGAACTGTTACTAATGCTCCGAGGAAAATCAAGTTTACGAGAAATCCAATCTATTCGAGGATTATACTTTTCTAACCATGATAAGCCTAAAATTACTGGATTAGAGGGAGATCTAATTATATTAAAAATTACGCAACTACTATGACCATTTATTACTACATCTACAGGAAGTGTTTCGTGAGTTACATCTCCAGAAGACAACGGACGACCATCTATAACTTCTACGTGTACAGGTTTAGTTTTTTGTATTAATGATATTCTATGACATCTAGCAAATTCTTCATCTAAAAAACAAGCTGAGGCTCCTGAATCTATCAAGGCAGAGGCTTTGTAATTATTAGGTCCTAAACGCACATCTATTATAAAACAAGGAGATGGTTCTGAGGAGAGGATAGGACCTTCATTAGAAGTTGTACAAGATTCCAGCCGCACGGTCCCTATTGTAGCTGGACGTACTCGTTTTCCGACATACTGTCTTCTTTCACAGTCGTACTCCTCATTTTGTAGTTACGTCGCTTCTTTGGACAATGTTGAGCAGTGTGCTTAGGTTCTCCACAATATAAGCACAATCCTCCTTGTCGACGACGAGACTTTTCTTGCTCAGTAAGAGGTTTGAAACGTACCGCATCAATTTGCATATCCTCTACTTCCGAAGGTATGTGTTGAGGAGACGTCGGTGTTGCCATTGAATTGTAGTAACGTTGAGGCCCACTTGTACGACTCTCGGATCGAAATTCAAAAAGTCGATTGTCGCACTTCACAGCAAAGTCAATTGCTTGACTCAATGTTTGAGGATCAGGTAAATTAAGCATCAATTTCTTTACCTCATATTGTAATCCGTAGAGAAATTGACTCACAAGTGCGGCATCATCCCACTTGATATCAGTTGCAAGTTGTCGAAATTGCGAAGCATATAATGTTACTGATCGATTGCCTTGTCGCAAAATACGGATCTTGTTGGTTGCAACACGAATTGCATCATGTTCTCCAAACATGGATCGAAACTCCGCCAAAAAAGCCTCCAGATTATCCAATATTGGATCTCGTCGTTCAAGAAAAGATGAAAACCATGACAATGCTGAACCTGAAAGGAGTGTACCAATGAATCTAACTTGTGACCCTGGAGTTGGATAGCTCTGGGGTTGAAGTTCAATTACTAGTTGGACCTGATTGATGAATCCTCGAAACTTGGATCTGGTACCATCAAACTTCTCGGGCAAGGCAACTCTCGGTTCTCTAACACTCGAAGGGTGTTCCATTCTGGGAGAAGGGACATGGTTTGGTGTAGATGTTGAAGCAGCCCCAATCATCTCTATATCTTCACTTCCTACCATTCTTGTTGCTCCTTGTGGTGGTAAATTGAGTTGATGCATCGCAAGCATTAACTCCCTCAATTGCTCTTGCATCTGTGCCATTGCACTCTTCATTTCAACAAGCTCTGCCATAGTAGCACTTAGAAAAGAGAAGATGTCTAATAACGCTCAAAACAAATAGAAGAGAGGAATTGATAACAAAGAAAATACTAAGAACAATATCAGTTTAAAAGAGGGTAATCCGCAACTTCTAATGCGCTTATGTCTTATCAAGAAAAAGGGGTAATCCACTCTTAATCAAGAAAAGACAAAGCTCTGATATTGTAAGTGTACTCTTGTCAATCTGTCAAGGACAAGAACTCGATGAAAGCTAAAGAGTAAGTGAGACTTTTCTCAAAAAGAAATAGGACAAAATAGAAATATGTATATTAAGAAAGAAACTGGAATGGCTATTGCCAAAATACAAGAAAACTAGAGACCCTTGAAACTTAGACTAGAAGCAAGAAAGGAGTTGACAAGAGTGAAGAGGGCTTCACTCTTGCCTCTATATATACTATCTAACTAGAAGCCACGTGGCGATGTTCTATAAGACCTCCAATATATGTTGACTTTCTAGGCCACATGCCTTTGCTTGCAAGGCAAGTTTTCTATGGATGGACCACGTAGTTAGCTTGTTCTTTAAGCTTCCAACATGTGTGGCACATGGCTAACTTGTTGACCAAGTTTCTAACCTAAAAGTCAACTATAGACTCCTATAAAGTCAAAGCAGCGTCTATGAAGCTTCTAAGAAGCTTCTCTAGAAGATATTACACAATTAACCTACTTTTATCTACTTTTACATACTTTTATCTATTCATATAGGTAATTATATGTATGTCCGTGACATAACATCATGAAACTCCTTCTTTGCAATTTCCAAAACTTCTTTCAATATGAATTCCACCTTAGTGTTTAATATACGTTCTTCTAACACCCCTTTCAAATTTGTTGCCGCTTCAATGTCAGAAAGTAGCTTATAAGCAATTAATTTGCCCTTATCTTTTGTCTCCGTTGTTTTTTCTCCCAATGATGCTGAGGTATCCTTTATAGGCAATTCTTGTGAAGCTGCCTCTCGAGCCTTGTCTCCTCGAGTTTGCCTCTTAGAAGAATTTCCTACTCTAGTATCATCAAAATTTCCTCGTCTTTTTTCTTCCATCAAAGCTTCATGTTGGCTCTTAGCAACATATGCATGAACTGAAAGAGACTCAACAGGATCCTCTCAACCTGTTCTTCCTCGTATTGTAGCTGCAGTTCTCAATAACGCTTCTCGAGGTAATTTCTCTTCTTGCATTGTAGAAACGGCAGAAGCCCAAAACTCACTAGTTTCCGTACTTCCACCAATTTCATCATCTACTCTAGCACCATAACTTGCACTTTCTCGTACTACTGTTTCATGCTCTTTTAAGTAATCTTGAACCAATGCTCTCATTCCTCCCTTGCCAAAATTGGTTTGAAGAAGATCCTTCCTATCTTTCAATGCTATCTTCCCATCTTTCCAGCAAATAATTCCCTGCCATATCATATTATTAAATTCATTGCAATCTTTTCTAGTGTGTGAAGCATCATCACACCAAATGCATCTTTGTACATATCCTTGTTTTGAAACATTCTTCGAATTGTTTATAGAAGTATTCTCTTCAAGTATTGCTAATTTGATTTGAAGATCTCGCATTCCTTGTATAATTTCTTCCATACCCATATCTGCTTTCTTTGACAAGGATGTCGAAGGTTGAACTGTAGGCATTGTCGGTGGTGTTGTACGTATTGGAGCTTTGGGTGCTTGTACTGTTTTCGGAATATTGCTCCTATCCTTCCTCCATTCTTTTTTTGTAAGCAACCCCACCGCATCTTCAACGTTCTTCCACTTTGTTGTCAATCCTTCATCTTCTTCTTTGTCTTCAAGAAGGAGTTAAAATTTTCCTTGCAATTCTCCATCAGCAGCTTGAAGAAATAGATCAACTTTGTTCGGCTCCAATGTCAATTTTTCTACCTTCGATAATTGAGAGTACTGCCTCTCAAATTCCCTTAGTAGCTCTGTTGCTTGTAAATTCTTATTCGGCCGTTCAATCCATCCCAGAAACAGCTTCTTAGTAACGCAATCAGAATCTTCCAAGAAATATTTGTCTTTCAATGCATGTGAAAAATCCTCCCATGAATTCCCACAACGATCCGTAATCGATGTAATGTGGTCCCTTATCTCCGGTATCGTGGCAAGTCCAAATAGTGCAACCATTTTCTTCTCAGAAACCCGATTTAATTCCATTTCACGAACATAACATCTTAAATACCTTGAAATATTCCTTCCATCAAATTGATCAATTTTATTGACCACTGCTTGCAATGCTTTGGTTGCCAAAGCTTCCTTTTGATCATTGCTTTGCTGTTGCTGCATTGACAATGAGAAGGCTTGAAACAAACTAGCAATAGACGGATCCATGTGCATACCTTGTCCTTTAGAAGACTCCCCACTAGAAACTTCTCCCAAAAATCCTTCAAAATTTTTATTTTCGTTTTCCATAAAAATAAAGATAAAATCAACCGAAATCTAATACCTTCTACCTCAAGCTTTCACGTCGGGATCACCACTTATGTCGTATTACGTGCTTTCCTGCTCGAGAACGCGCCGGGCATCTGGCTGTAGAAGGTAGTATGGAGATTCGCCGATAGTCAAGCAGTCTATCAGTTTTTGACTGCTGGAATATAAACGACTGCAACAATGTACCGTAAATCTATACGGATGCTCTTTGACTGCTTGTCGAAGTCTTTTTTTTGCCCCAGCTGATAGGTCTCTAGACGTTACAGAGAACCCCGAACAACCCAAACTGTTAATCTTCAATACCCCTTTGTACTTACGATCTTGTATCCACTGACTGTCTTGTTAGATTAATCCAATAAATTTCATTCACTCCGCATACTCAATCCTATAGACACCCTTTTAATCCTTCAATCACAGACGTAACTCGATTCTACAAAACAGTCAAGAGTATTCAAACCCACTTCATTTAAAAATCCCGATTCACCATTACAACACTGACTTCAGCAGCGATTGCCTCAGTCTTCCCAAAACTCTACGAAGAAGAAAAATCCAAATTCTATGTCTTTCCTTCCCCGACCCGAAGCATGAAGCTCCTCTCTCTAATTCCCTTGATCTTCAAAACCCTCAATGAAAAAACCGAACTGGTAACCTTGCAGAAGCTCGAAAACTAGCTCCCCCTCCGATTCCCCCCTAACCTTATCCTCTGAATTTCTTCAATCTTCCGTCTTAGATCCAGAATTGGCTCCCACCTCAAGTTTGGATCCGAAATTGGCTCTCGCCGTCAAGCTTTCTCCTCCATTTTTACCTTTAAGAAATCCATTTACCAAAAACAACATTCCTTGAAATGGCACAGAGAACACGACAGCCTGAAACAGAATCGAACACCGTAATCGGGACCACATTGAGTCACCCGACCAATTCAGGTCCTATATTGGGAAAGATGCCCGTAGTAACCTGGATGTTCCCGTAATTGGGTCAAATTGGTCCTCGCATCAGATTGGCTAAGACCTGTAGTAAGACCTGGATTTCCCGTAATTAGACTGCATTGGGTTGACCGGCCAATTCAGGTCTCATATTGAATAAGAGGACCCGGATTGGATTATCGAAATTGGATCCAATTGGCTCCTCGAACCCATCGTGTGAATTGGTCCTTCTCTTCCTACTGACTCCCGTTATTGGAATCGAATGGAGCATTTCAGTATGCCCCGGCTGACTGTAACGGAGTGACTGAACCTGACCACTCAGTATTTGTACTGGAGTTGGTCGATGCTCCCAATATTCGAGGTAACTGAATATTAATAAAATTCCCCTTTCTTTTTATTTTCACTGTATACTCGTGTTACAACACGACACCGTAGTTAAAAACTGATCATAATGGCATTCCTTCCAAACCTTGGCTCTATTAAGGGACGCAGCCATCGTAACGGGTTGAGCTTTCTTTACAAATATTTTTAGCTCTGGTGGGTGCAAACCATTGATTAATATGGATAAGATAAATACCTCCGGCATTTGGTGATTCGGCCACTTACTAAGTATATCAACTACTCAGCCATAGTACAATTCCACCACTTCCCCTAAGATCATTTTGCTATTCATTAACCTCTCTCGAAGGCGGTCCTCAAAACCAATTGGCCGAAGATGAGATAAAAATCCATTCTTCAATGCTTCCCAATTCGGAAATTGATCCACTGGTTGGCCGTTGTACCATTCAAACGTTGTATCTTTTAAGGTCACTGGCAGCCATCGCAACCAAATATCTTCAGTTTTGTCATTATTAGTTACACATGTTGTAAGAAACTGAGACAAATGTTGATCAGGATCTGCACCCGAAAATCCCTGAAAAGTAGGTAGTGGCGTGACACTAGTGGTACGATCGCCTACTGCATCCATTTGTACTGCAATCGGAATGGCTGGTCCTCCTGACGCCATTGAATTTCTTGTTCTGCTGAACTCCATTTTAAAATAATCTCTGCTTTTCTTTATTCTAATTTTTGAGCTCTCAGTGCTCCTCGATTTACTGTTATTTTCTGCAAATAGTTTTATTGGTTGAATTACAAGTAAAAATATTGGATTTTGAAATATAATATAGTTATCTTTATTGGCGACTAATTTGTGCCAATCTAAAGAGCCACTATGGCTCGTTTCAGCGATACCTTTTACTGAAAAAATACCCAATGGAGTACCAAATTCTTCTACGCCTCCTTCTCTTTTAGTTAACGACAAGATTTCTACTGGAATATTAACAAAATTTCTCGCAAGTATTCTTGGTAATTTTTCTAACGGTACATACGACTGCAGAATTAACAGTCTGTCCAATTATTGATATGTTTGGATATGTCGATAAGCTTGCAACCATGGTTTAATCCAATTCTGTCAATGCTTCCTTTTAAGATTATGTTCTTGCTCCTCTCTAAGCAAGTTCCTTCCTTGCGCTCTTTTCTGTCTTTCTCTCAACTAATTTATTTTCTTCGATGCAATGTTTTTATTCTTATTAACCATAATCTTGCTTCAAATACTATTGAAATCATCTTCCATTGCTAATTTTTTCACACGTTTGGTAATTAATTCCTAACACTCAAAGCTATTATCACTTTCCGGCAGCAACGACAATATGTGATTGCTCATTTTACTTATTCCGGAAGAAACCTCCCAGAATAAACCCGTATAGGGAGATTCGAACACGGAAAATGATTAGTTGTTTAAGCGTTCATATTAGGGTCACACAATCAATTACTTCCTGAATGTATCCTCTCTATTTCCAATATCTGAACACACAAAGAAACTATAATCTCTTCCTTCACCTTATCGGTCTCTTCATTACAACAATTCAGTCATACCAATAACTACTATTTCCACCAATATATTCACCCTCATAATCTCCAACTGTAATATTGCGCCTTCACAGCTTTCAGCACAAAATTATCCTCGTTCCAATCATTGGAATTCTTCACACAGAACTGCCATTCACATTACAGTGTTTCACACAAACACAAACTCATTCTCTCTACTGAACTACAATCAGATTTCAGCATTCAATCTTTCTTCTTTTCAAATAATACCAATCACATTTCTATTCCGTAATTCACTTCACAATATTCAGAAACTCTCAATCCTCTTATTCAAAGAAAATAACAAACAAAAGAAAAGAGATAGCACCAAGCTTACTCCGGCTCACACTATCACAGCGATGGCCCTTGGCTCATGACTATCACAGTCTGGCCCTCGGCTTACGACTCTCATAGTCTAACCCTCTCTTCCCCTCTCCCATCCTCTTTATACTACTCCGAGATACCAACTCCTATACTATAGATGATAACTACTTTTCCTAACTATTCATCCATTCTACCTGCTGAACCACCTTTTCAGCAATTATCTATCCCTGTTTACACTATACACTAGGTATCTACATTCTGCAAATAACTACTTATTCTACAATAGTCGATTTAAAAAATTTCCAAGAAAACTTCAAGTTCGATGGCATGGACCATATCGAGTTATTGACGGATTTCCAAATGGTTCAATACAATTGGAAGATTTTATGGGTACTAAATTTATGATATAGACTAAATTAGCCGTATTAGTGAAGGAGACCAATAATTTAGTGCAGACCAATACACCAGTTTCAGCGACAATATCTTCGGAGATACCTTTGAAACTAACAAAAGAATGACAAAAGATGTTGGAGAAGCGTGACAACCAAATTGCAGTCTTGAGTCTTAGGTATAAGAATTGGGTTTGTTGAATGAAGATCTAACGGCGCATTTGGATGGAGAACCATTGAACACTGAGGCAGATGACGAAGATGTAAAGAGGAGAAGGTCACCAATTCAAAGGGTGGTAAGCCAACGCCATTGACTGAAGAAGCCAACGCTACTATGTCTTTATAAGTTGAGGCTAAATAATGTTTGCGAGGGCACTGCACAATTAGGAGTGGGACTATGTAGAATAGGTAAATAAACTTTGTGGTAAGTTACTGGTTGGTTATTGATAACTTTAAGAATTAGAATGATGGTTAGGCAGTTTGGTTAGTAACAATAGGTTGTTAGTAGAATAAATGGTTAAGAATTCAAAGGATCATAACCTTTGAAATTTGCTAGCCGATAGTCCATCTTTTGGTAGAATAAAGAGCTTGAGGAAAGGAAGATCGGGGCCAGACTGTGAGAGTCATAAGCATAGAGTCCAGACTATGAGAGTCGTAAGCCAAGGAGCCAGATTGTGAGAGTCATAAGCCAAAGGGCCAATGTCACGGACACAGAATACAGAATTGATATCTACCAAGAAGTTCAAGAAGAACTTGCAAGAACTAGATTAATCAACTGAATACAAGAACAACACCAGAGAGGTGAGCTAGAGCTCCAAGAGATGTGTTGTCGAGACTGAAGAATTCTTCAACCTCAATTCCAATATATACTCCTATTTAGGAAGCTTCTCAAGCAACTTCTACCAACTAAGAAGCTTCTAGAAGGTTCCAGAGACTTGCTTCTAGAAGGTTCTAGAAACTTATCTCTAGAAGGTTCTAAAGACTATGTCCCCAACATCTTCTACCAACTAAGAAGCTTCTTGAAGGTTCTAGAGACTTACTTTTAGAAGGTTCTAGAAGCTTGTCTCTAGAAGGTTCTAGAAACTTGTCTCTAGAAGGTTCTAAGGACTATGTCTCTAACATCACCTCCTCCTTTAGCTTTGAGGTCTCTGAGAAGCAATATTGTTGTCAATCAGTACCAATGCAGAAAAATGAAGATCTTTCGCATAACGTCTGTTATGAACTCCAACTGTTATTCACGAGGCAAGTGGTTCATCGGCCCTTGAAGTCAATGGTAGTGGCCCACTCCTTCAACTTCTGACCAAGCATGAACTTTCGTGTCTTCATTGTAAAATTGTCTTGCAAATATGCCTTCTGGTTGACCATTGTAAGCAGGCTCGGACTCAAATACAATCACTAGTGATCGGTTACTTAGTATCCTCCATCGTCGTCGTGGTGCAGGTGGTTCTTCATCTCGGGGTTGCCTTCGTGAATTAGTTGGTTGAGATAATCTAACTCGCATAGTATCTATCTCTTGGCTATCCGTATCAGAAGACCAAACTATGGCTACTGAAAAAATTCTATTTTATCTTGGAGAAAATAACTACATCAACTATGAATTTTGGTGGCGCCCTCCCCTTTTCTTATATTCTTAGGTGAGCAAGCTTCAGAAAGAAGCTATTCTCAAACCGGCTTAGATTTATGAGGATGTTGTTGATGAAACTCCTGTACTTTTTGTGGCGCATTGGTGAGATTTTCAGCTGGCTCCCACGTTTGCTCATTAATGTCCTAGCCGCACCAATGAACAAGATACTCCAACTTGCCCCACCTTCGTCGAGAATCTAGCACCTTTTCAACCTCGTATTCCTCGTGGTTCTTGATCTCAATACTAGGTGGTGGACATTGCACTCTTTTAGGAAAAAATGACTCTCCATAAGGCTCCAACAAAGAAACATGAAAGACTGGATGTACCTTCATAGAAGCCGGTAATTCCAGACGGTACGCCACTGGATTGATTTGCTTTTGGATGATAAATGGTCTCAATCTTTGATAGTCCAACTTATCACATGGTTGCTTGGTCTTGATATTCCATCGAAGAAGCCATGCTTTATCTCTAATTTTGAAAGTATGTGCTTGATTCCGAAATCTATCTGCAGACGCCTTGTAGGATTCTTGAGCAGATTGTAATTAAAGCTTCATCGTATTTTGAAGCTCTGATAATTGTTTCGCAAATCCTTCAGCTACTGGATTGTTATTTGTTGATGGACTCAATAAATCAAGCTTTCGATGATATCCATAGTTGGAAAAGAATGGTGTGTATTGAGTTGACGCATAAAGGGTGTTGTTATATGCAAACTCGGCTAGCTGCAAATATGTGGTCCAATAGTCTTGCTGATAGTTGATGCTGCATCGTAAGTATTGTTCCAAGACTTGGTTCATCTCTTCTATTTGGCCGTCAGTTTGAAGATGAAAAGCCGAAAAAAGCTTGATATCCACCTTCAGTATCTCAAAGAGAGATCTCCAAAACTTTGATACGAATTGGGTTCCTCGATCTGATACGATATCATCTAGTAGTCCATGATATCAATACACATTATCGAGAAAGAACCTTGCTGTGACTTCACTAGACAATGTCTTCTTACAAGGAACAAAGTACGCCAACTTTGTAAGCCGATCTACCACGACAAAGATGTTGTCAAATGAGTTTGATGATGGAAGGTCCGTGATGAAGTCCATGGAAACTGAAGACCATGGGCGACGTGGAATCGATAATGGCTGTAAGAGTCCATAAGGGCGATGCCAAGGATTCTTGGATCTTGAACACATGTCGAAGGAGAGGACAAAATCTTTCACATCCTTCCACATTTGGAGCCACCAAAAATCTTGAGAAATAAGCTCCAAGGTCTTGTTGAATCCAAAATGTCCTGCAGCTAGAAAATTGTGGTGAGATTAAAGAACTCGGAGTCGTGTTGATCTTTTTGGGATATATAACCGCTCTTCAAAGTATAAAAGATCTCCCTCCACCTTGAACTTTTCGTCATTGGCATGCTGCTTAATATCAATTGCTACTGAATCTTCAATGGTTACGGTACATACCTGATTCAGGAAATCAACATCAATTGGCATAATAGTAGCGCAAAGCTGAAATTGCTCTAGCTTTAACAATGTCGTACATTGTTGATCAAATGCTGCTTCTCTAACCTTTGGTACAAGATACGATCTCCTCGATAAGGTATCAGATAATCCTTGCTGCTTTTCAGGTTGATAAGTGATAATATAATCGAACCTAGATAGCAACATATTCCACCGAGCTTGACGTTGATTTAGAACTCGAGCCGACATGAAATACTCCAATCTTGTGATCTGTATATACGATCACTGGATGTGCAGCTCATCAAGAAAGTGACACCATTCTTGGAAAGAATCCACTATAGCAAGAAATTCCTTATCGTGGATCTCATAATTGATTTCAGCAGTAGAGAACTTTCGAGAATAGAATGCAACCGGATGTAGCTTCTTGTCTTCTCCCATTTGTGAAAGTACAGCTCCCAAAGCAAAATTTGAAGCATCAGTTTCTCAATAGAAGGCCTTTGTAAAATCTGGATGTACGAAGATTGGAGTTGTAGTAAATGCGGTCTTCAGGTTTTGAAACGCCTTTTCTGCTAGAGGTCCCCATTCCAGCTTATCCTTGCATGTCAACCGAGTGAGAGGAGCAGCAACTTGAGAGTAATTCTTGATGAAGATCCGATAGAAGTTGGTAAAGCTAAGAAAGCATTGTACGTCCCTCACCGTCTTTGAAACCTCCTAGGACACGATTGCTTCCACTTTCTTGGGATCCATCTTCAAGCCTTTTGTAGTCGCAATGAACCCCAGAAATTCCATCTCTATTTGGTGAAATATACACTTCTCCAACTTGGCATATAATCCTCGCTTGCATAGTTTCTTCAAGATCAAACGAACATGTTTTTCATGCTCTTCCTCATTTTTGGAGAATATCAAAATATCATCCAAATAGATGACAACAAAATCATCAAGGTACTCTCGGAAAATGTCATTCATCATATGTTGAAAGACCGCTGGAGCATTGGTAAGACCAAAGGACATGACATTATACTCAAAATAGCCATACCTTGTACGAAATGTTGTCTTCCACTCATCTCCTTCCTTGATTCATACAAGGTTGTAAGCTCTCGTTAGATCAATTTTTGTAAAGATCCTTGCACGTCCAAGTTGTTCTAAGAGACCAGAAATCAAGGGTAACGGATAATGATTCTTCTTTGTTATCTTAATGAGGCCTCGATAGTCCATGCACATCCGCAACAAGCCATCTTTCTTCTTCACAAATAAGATGGGTGCTCCAGTTGACGATTTTGAATGGTGGATGAAGTTCTTGGCTAGATTCTCGTCGATGTACTTGTGCAACTCTGCCAACTCCATCTGCGATAGATTGTAGATTGGGCCAAAAGGTGGTTGTGCTCCTTCCTGTAAGTCTATGACGCAATCATATGGTCTGTGTTCCGGTAGCATGTCGGTATTTTTCTTTTGAAACACGTCTTTAAAATCCTTATATTGCTCCGGTATACTTGCTATCGAGATCTTCTCCCCGGTAGTTGGAGCCGCATAAATGATAAACGATGTGCCTCCCTTAGACAATCTTATAAATGCTCTTGCTCCAATAAATAAGGATTTCTCTATTCGGGGTTTTCTACTAGGCTTGCTCTTGGGTGGTTTTGTGGAAAAGGTCATCTTCCGTAACTTCCAATCTATGAATGGGTTATGCTTTTCCAACCAGGAAAGACCAAGAATAATAGGATTTGATGGGGTTCTAATAATATTGAAAATAATATGACTACTATGGTCCTTAAACGTCACTTCTATAGGTTCTGATTCATGGGTGACACTACCTGACAATAAAGGTCGCCCATCTATGACCTCAACGTGAACAAGTTTGGATTTTTGTACTAAAGGGATCTTATGACGCTTTGTAAATTCTTTGTCTAAGAAATAAGCAGATGCTCCTGAATCTAATAATGCTAAGGTTCTCAGTTTCTGAGGGCCAATAAACGAAGGGATTGTAAAAAAAAGGGCAGCTTGAGCAGAAAGAAAGGAACCTCGTTGTTGTTGCGATATTTCACCGTCCAGCTGTACGGTTCCTATTGTGGCTGGGCATCCTCGTTTTCTAAAATAAACGCGCCCCTAGTCTTGATAATACGTCGATTTTGCTTCTTGGAGCAGTTTCCAACTTTGTGGCCTTCTTCACCGCAATACAAGCATAGACCTTCCTCCATACGCCGCTTTTTTTCTTCTAGAGTAAGAGATTTGACATGTAACGCATCAATTTGCATGTCTTTTACCTCTGAATGTGAATTCACGCTGCTTGCCAACATAGTTGGGGTGTGGCGAACCGTAAGTTGTCTTGAACGTTGGTCTTGGCGACGTTAAAATAGGCGGTTATCGCACTTCACAGCTTGGCTAATAGCTTCGTTGAGGGTTTGCGGATCAGGAAGAGTTAACAGCAAATCCTTCACGTCGTCCCTTAAACCCCAATAGAATTGACTCATCAACGCTTCTTCGTCCCAATTGATGTCACATGCTAATTGCCTGAAGTTCGATGCATAGACTAATGTAGAACGCATCCCTTGTCATAGTGACCGAATCTTTGTTGTAGCCCATCGAACCTTATCGTGTTCACCAAATGCTTCCGCAAACGCCTCCAAAATGGTTTCAAAGTTGTTTAGTATGGACGATCGTTTCTCAAACAAAGGAGCAAACCATGATAGAGCTTGTCCTGTAAGTAAGGTTCCAACAAGTCCAACACGTGACTCCTCCGTTGGATAGTCTTCGGGTTGTAAAACTGTTATCAATTTGATTTGGTTGACGAATCCTCGAAACTTGGAATGTGTACCATCGAACTTGTCCGGAAGGCTAACTCGGGGCTCCTTATGTTGTAGAATCAGCGGTGCTTGTCGAACTTGAGGCAAAGTTGCTTCTCCAAGTATAGAAGTTTGAGGCTGGTGCAACCTAGATTGTGCCATCCCAGATGCTCCATCATTATGAAGCCTTGCCACGACTCCTTCAATCTCTGTAGTTCTTTGCGATAACGTAGTGAGGGCATTCATGATAGCAACTAACTTGGACTCTGAACTTTCCGTCATACTAATGTCTTGGCTCCCGACCATTCGAAGAGAAGGATAGAAATGACTCTACAAGAAGACAATATTGGTTTAGGGGAGGGTACTCCGCAACCTCTAAAATGCCTTAAGAGCTTCAAGAGAAGGAATAATCCACTCTCTCCAAGAAGGATAAGACTCCAATATTGTAACAAAAGAAGTATCAGTTTAGAGGAGGGTAATCCGCAACCTCTAAAGTGCTAGTACACTTCCAAGCAGAGGGGTAATCCACACTCTAACAAAGAAGAAACTAGCTTTGATATCTAAGTTGAGTGAAGTCTCGACAAACTGTCACGGACACAGAATACAGACTTGATATCTACCAAGAAGTTCAAGAAGAACTGGCAAGAACTAGATTAATCAAATGAATACAAGAACAACACTAGAGGGGTGAGCTAGAGCTCCAAGAGATATGTTGTCGAGACTGAAGAACTCTTCAGCCTCGATTCCAATATATACTCCTATTTAGGAAGCTTCTCAAGCAACTTCTACCAACTAATAAGCTTCTAGAAGGTTCTAGAGACTTGCTTCTAGAAGGTTCTAGAAACTTATCTCTAGAAGGTTCTAAGGACTATGTCCCTAATATCTTCTACCAACTAAGAAGCTTCTAGAAGGTTCTAGAGACTTGCTTCTAGAAGGTTCTAGAAGCTTGTCTCTAGAAGGTTCTAGAAACTTGACTCTAGAAGGTTCTAAAAACTTGTCTCTAGAAGGTTCTAGAAACTTGTCTCTAGAAGGTTCTAAGGACTATGTCCCTTACAGCCAAACTATGAGAGTCGTAAGTCAAGGGGTCAAACTTTGAGAGTCGTAAGCCAAGGGGCCAAACTATGAGAATTATAAGTCAAGGAGCCAGACTATGAGAGTCGTAAGCCAAGAGGCCAAATTATGAGAGTCGTAAGCCAAGGGGCCAGACTGTGAGAGTCGTATGCCAGGGCAAGCTTGGTGCTACTTCTTTTTGTTTCTCTGTTGTTGACGAGTAATTCATAGTTTTTGAATACTGAGAAGTTAGTCTGAAATGCCATATTGTGAGAGTCGTAAGCCAAGATATTAAATTTTGTGTGATGAATTGAGAAACTGAATACAATAGGTAAGTTAGAGATCAGTAATTGAATATATATAAACCACAAAGAGAGTAAGTGGGAGATGAACGGATAAGAATATAAAAGTATTGTTGAATTGATAGTCATAGAATGGATTATGTGTTGAATTAAGATGGAAGTAGTAAGCCTTGGTGTTTTGTAGTTTGATAATTGATTTCAGATAGCTCGAGTACAGTCAATTGTAACACTAACAGACCCAATTCATATAACCAATCTTTTTCCGTGTTTGAACCTAACTCTATTAGTTTAATTGCTTTTGTATACTAAAGCTTGAATACAATGAGAACAGTAGAAGCAGATCAAAATTTTGAAGATTTTTATAATAAATCAAGCTTTATCTAAGGTTGCATCTATTTCAATATCCTAATGGATTTACTTAAGTTAGATTCATATGCACACTTCTATCAAGAAATATTCTTTCTTGGTTTGTACCTTTAATAAAAAAGAATTTACAATTATTTTATGATTTAGATTCATTCTTAAAATTATTTATGGCCTTATTTAGAGAAAGTGATAAAAAAAGAGTAGCAAAGACTAAAATCTTATCTTTACAATAAAAATCATGGTGAGCTATTATATATGTTGTTGAATTCCAAAACCTCACTTATAATATGGACTAGAATGACAAAGTTCTTATCAATCAATTTTTATATGCATTGAAGAATAATATCAAAGATTTGTCATTGATAATATGAAAGGTAAAAAGTCATTTGTTATCTTCTAGAGATGTTATGCATGAAGCAATTTCTTTAAATATAGCAATTGAAGATCATAATAGCATAGTAATATTTAATATAATAAGATCTTCATGTAATCTAGTTATTTTAAAATTATCTTAATTAAAAAATATAATCTTTAGATAGATTGGATTTCTTGTGACCTTAATTTTTTTGATAGTTTAATCCAAAATCTTGTTAGTCAAATAGAAATATATAAGTCTAGTACATCCAAATCTTTATTGATAGGTGCAAGAACTTTCATGCATGCTATTAAAAAATGGTAATTTTTTGCTGTGTATGCAATGTCCATTTTTGATGGTGAAAAGACCTCAAATAATATTTCTAGCTAGTATCCGGGTGTTAGGAACATAATTCTTAGAACCTTCTAGAGACAAGTTTCTACAACCTTCTAGAAGCAAGTCTCTAGAACCTTCTAGAAGCTTCTTAGTTAGTAGAAGATATTAGAGACATAGTCCTTAGAACCTTCTAGAGATAAGTTTCTAGAACCTTCTAGAAGCAAGTCTCTAGAACCTTCTAGAAGCTTCCTAGTTAGTAGAAGTTGCTTAAGAAGCTTCCTAAATAGAAGTATATATTAGAATCGAGGCTGAAGAGTTCTTCAGTCTCGACAACATATCTCTTGGAGCTCTAGCTCACCTCTCTGGTGTTGTTCTCATCTGATTAATCTAGTTCTTGTTAGTTCTTCCTAAACTACTTGTTAGATCTCGAGTCTGTATTTCTGTGTCCGTGACATGTTGTCGAGACTTCACTCACCTCAGATATCAGAGCTAGTTTCTTCTTTGTTAGAGTGTGGATTACCCCTCTGCTTGGAAGTGTACTAGCACTTTAGAGGTTGCGGATTACCCTCCTCTAAACTGATACTTCTTTTGTTACAATATTGGAGTCTTATTCTTCTTGGAGAGAGTGGATTACCCCTTTTTTTGAAGCTCTTAAGGCATTTTAGAGGTTGCGGAGTACCCTCCTCTAAACCAATATTGTCTTCTTGTAGAATCATTTCTATCCTTCTCTTAGAATAGCCGGGGGCCAAGACATTAGTATGACAGAAAGTTCAGAGTCCAAGTTAGTTGCTATCATGAATGCCCTCACTACGTTATCGCAAAGAACTACAGAGATTGAAGGAGTCGTGGCAAGGCTTCATAATGATGGAGCATCTGGGATGGCACAATCTAGGTTGCACCAGCCTCAAACTTCTACACTTGGAGAAGTAACTTTGCCTCAAGTTTGACAAGCACCGCTAATTCTACAACTTAAGGAGCCCCGAGTTAGCCTTCCAAACAATTTCGATGGTACACGTTCCAAGTTTTGAGGATTTATCAACCAAATCAAGTTGATAACAGTTTTATAGTCCGAACGCTATCCAACAAAGGAGTCACGTATTGGACTTATTGGAACCTTACTTACAGGACAAGCTCTATCATGGTTTGCTCCTTTGTTTGAGAAACGATCGTCCATACTAAACAACTTTGAAACCTTTTTGGAGGCGTTTGCAGAAGCATTTGGGGAACACAACAAGATTCGATGGGCTACAACAAAGATTCGGTCACTATGACAAGGGATGCGCTCTACATCAGTCTATGCATCAGACTTCAGGTAATTAGCATGCGACATCAATTAGGATGAAGAAGCGTTGATGAGTCAATTCTATTGGAGTTTAAGAAATGATGTGAAGGATTTGCTGTTAACTCTTCCTGATCTACAAACGCTCAACGAAGCTATTAGCCAAGCTATGAAGTGCGATAACCGCCTATTTCAACACCGACAAGATCAACGTTCAAAACAACATATGATTCACTATGCTCCAACTATGTCGGCAAGGAGTGTGAATTCACATTCAGAGGTAGAAGACATGCAAATTGATGTGGTACGTGCCAAACCTCTTACTCTACAAGAAAAAAAGCGGCGTATGGAGGAAGGTCTATGCTTGTATTGCGGTGAAGAAGGCCACAAAGTTGGAAACTGTCCCAAGAAGTAAAATCGATGTATTGTCAAGACTAGAGGCACGTTTATTCAGGAAAATGAGGATGCCCAGCTACAATAGGAACCATGCGGCTGGACAGTGAAATATCGCAACAACAACAAGATTCTTTTCTTTCCGCTCAACCTGCCCTTTGTTTTACAATCTCTTTATTTATTGGCCCTCAGAAATTGAGAACCTTAGCATTATTAGATTTAAGAGCATCTGCTTGTTTCTTAGACGAAGAATTTGTGAAGTATCATAAGATCCCTTTAGTACAAAAATCCAAACTTGTTCACGTTGAGGTCATAGATGGGCGACCTTTACTATCTGGTAGTGTCACCCATAAATCAAAACCTATAGAAGTGACGTTTAAGGGCCATAGTAGTCATATTATTTTCAATATTATTAGAACCCCATCAAATCCTGTTATTCTTGGTCTTTCCTGGTTGGAAAAGCATAACCCATCTATAGATTGGAAGTTATGGAAGATGACCTTTTCCACAAAACCACCCAAGAGCAAGCCTAGTAGAAAACCCCGAATAGAGAAATCCTTATTTATTGGAGCAAGAGTATTTATAAGATTGTCTAAGGGAGGCACATCGTTTGTCATTTATGCGGCTCCAACTACCGGAGAGAAGATCTCGATAGCAAGTATACCGGAGCAATATAAGGATTTTAAAGACGTGTTTCAAAAGAAAAATACCAACATGCTATCAGAACACAGACCATATGATTGCGTCATAGACTTACAGGAAGGAGCACAACCACCTTTTGGCCCAATCTACAATCTATCGCAGATGGAGTTGGCAGAGTTACACAAGTACATCGATGAGAATCTAGCCAAGAACTTCATCCGCCATTCAAAATCGTCAACTGGAGCACCCATCTTATTTGTGAAGAAGAAAGATGGCTTGTTGCGGATGTGCATGGACTATCGAGGCCTCATTAAGATAACAAAGAAGAATCATTATCCGTTACCCTTGATTTCTGGTCTCTTAGAACAACTTGGACGTGCAAGGATCTTTACAAAAATTGATCTAACGAGAGCTTACAACCTTGTATGAATCAAGGAAGGAGATGAGTGGAAGACAACATTTCGTACAAGGTATGGCTATTTTGAGTATAATGTCATGTCCTTTGGTCTTACCAATGCTCCAGCGGTCTTTCAACATATGATGAATGACATTTTCCGAGAGTACCTTGATGATTTTGTTGTCATCTATTTGGATGATATTTTGATATTCTCCAAAAATGAGGAAGAGCATGAAAAACATGTTCGTTTGATCTTGAAGAAACTATGCAAGCGAGGATTATATGCCAAGTTGGAGAAGTGTATATTTCACCAAATAGAGATGGAATTTCTGGGGTTCATTGCGACTACAAAAGGCTTGAAGATGGATCCCAAGAAAGTGGAAGCAATCGTGTCCTAGGAGGTTTCAAAGACGGTGAGGGACGTACAATGCTTTCTTAGCTTTACCAACTTCTATCGGAACTTCATCAAGAATTACTCTCAAGTTGCTGCTCCTCTCACTCGGTTGACATGCAAGGATAAGCTGGAATGGGGACCTCTAGCAGAAAAGGCGTTTCAAAACCTGAAGACCGCATTTACTACAGCTCCAATCTTGGTACATCTAGATTTTACAAAGGCCTTCTATTGAGAGACTGATGCTTCAGATTTTGCTTTGGGAGCTGTACTTTCACAAATGGGAGAAGACAAGAAGCTCCATCTGGTTGCATTCTATTCTCGAAAGTTTTCTACTGTTGAAATCAATTATGAGATCCACGATAAGGAATTTCTTGCTATAGTGGATTCTTTCCAAGAATGGCGTCATTTTCTTGAAGGAGCTGCACATCCAGTGATCGTATATACAGATCACAAGATTGGAGTATTTCATGTCGGCTCGAGTTCTAAATCAACGTCAAGCTCGGTGGAATATGTTGCTATCTAGGTTCGATTATATTATCACTTATCAACCTGAAAAGCAGCAAGGATTATCTGATACCTTATCGAGGAGATCGTATCTTGTACCAAAGGTTAGAGAAGCAGCATTTGATCAACAATGTATGACGTTGTTGAAGCCAGAGCAATTTCAGCTTTGCGCTACTATTATGCCAATTGATGCTGACTTCCTGAATCAGGTACGTGCCGTAACCATTGAAGATTCAGTAGCCATTGATATTAAACAGCATGCCAATGACGACAAGTTTAAGGTGGAGGGAGATCTTTTATACTTTGAAGAGCAGTTATATATCCCAAAAGGACCAGCACGACTCCGAGTTCTTCAATCTCGCCACAATTTTCCAGCTGCGGGACATTTTGGATTCAACAAGACCTTGGAGCTTATTTCTCAAGATTTTTGGTGGCCCCAAATGTGGAAGGATGTGAAAGATTTTGTCCTCTCCTTCGACATGTGTTCAAGATCCAAGAATCCTTGGCATCACCCTTATGGACTCTTACAACCATTATCAATTCCACGTCACCCATGGTCTTCAGTTTCCATGGACTTCATCACGGATCTTCCATCATCAAACTCATTTGACAACATCTTTGTCGTGGTAGATCGGCTTACAAAGTTGGCGTACTTTGTTCTTTGCAAGAAGACATTGTCTAGTGAAGTCACAGCAAGGCTCTTTCTCGATAATGTGTATTGATATCATGGACTACTAGATGATATCGTATCAGATCGAGGAACCCAATTCGTATCAAAGTTTTGGAGATCTCTCTTTGAGATACTGAAGGTGGATATCAAGCTTTCTTCGGCTTTTCATCCTCAAACTAACGGCCAAATGGAAGAGATGAACTAAGTCTTGGAACAATACTTACGATGCAGCATCAACTATCAGCAAGACGATTGGACCACATATTTGCAGCTAGCCAAGTTTGCATATAACAACACCCTCTATGCGTCAACTCAATATACACCATTCTTTTCCAACTATGAGTATCATCCAAAGCTTGATTTATTGAGTCCATCAACAAATAACAATCCAACAGCTGAAGGATTTGCAAAACAACTATCAGAGCTTCAAAATACATTGAAGCTTCAATTACAATCCACTCAAGAATCCTACAAGACGTCTACAGATAGATTTCGGAATCAAGCATCTACTTTCAAAATTGGAGATAAAGCATGGCTTCTTCGACAGAATATCAAGACCAAGCGACTATGTGATAAGTTAGACTATCGAAGATTGGAACCATTTATCATCTAGAAGCAAATCAATCCAATGGCGTACCGTCTGGAATTACCGGCTTCTATGAAGGTATATCTAGTCTTTCATGTTTCTTTGTTAGAGCCTTATCGAGAGTCGTCTTTTCCTGGAAGAGTACAATGTCAGCCACCTAGTATTGAGATCGAGAATCACGAGGAATACGAGGTTGAAAAGGTACTAGATTCACGACGAAGGTGGGGCAAGTTGGAGTATCTTATTCATTGGTACGACTACGACATTAATGAGCGAACGTGAGAGCCAGCTGAAAATCTCGTGAATGCGCCGCAAAAGGTACAGGAGTTTCATCAACAACATCTTTATAAACCTAAGCTGGTTTGACGATAGCTTCCTTCTAAAGCTTGCTCACCCAAGAATATAAGAAAGGAGGAGAGTACCACCAAAATTCATAGATAATGTAGTTATTTTTTCCAAAATAAAATAGAATTTTTTCAGTAGCCATAGTTTGGTCTTCTGATACGGATAGCCAAGAGATAGATACTATGTCAGTCAGATTATCTCAACCAACTAGCTCACGAAGGCCACCCCAAGATGAAGAATCGCCTACACCATGACGACAACGAAGGATACCGAGTAACCAATCATTGGTGGTTGTATTTGAGTCCGAGCCTGCTTATGATGGTCAGCCAGAAGGCGTGTTTGCAGGACAATTTCACAATGAGGATACGAAAGTTCATGCTTGGTCAGAAGTTGAAGGAGTGGGCCACTACCATTGGCTTCAAGGACCGATGAACCACTTGCCTCGTGAACAACAGTTGGAGTTCATAGCAAACGTTATGTGACAGATCTTCATTTTCTTGTGTTGGTACTGATCAACAACATTGCTTCTCAGAGACCTCGAAGCTAAAGAAGGGGGTGATGTTAGAGACATAATCCTTAGAACCTTCTAGAGACAAGTTTCTAGAACCTTCTAGAAACAAGTCTCTAGAACCTTCTAGAAGCAAGTCTCTAGAACCTTCTAGAAGCAAGTCTCTAGAACCTTCTAGAAGCTTCTTAGTTGGTAGAAGTTGCTTGAGAAGCTTCCTAAATAGAAAAATATATTGGAATCGAGGCTGAAGAGTTCTTCAGTCTCGACAACACATCTCTTGGAGCTCTAGCTCACCTCTCTGGTATTGTTCTCATCTGATTAATCTAGTTCTTGTCAGTTCTTCTTGAACTTCTTGTTAGATCTTGAGTCTGTATTTTTATGTCCGTGACACAAGATTTCTAAGATGTTTTTAAAAAAAATATATATAAATATCCTTTCAAATCATAGTTTTTATGATTATTCCATTGATTTTGAAGAAGGAACTCAACTACTATTTGGACCAATCTATAGCCTATCATAAAAAAAATTGGCTATACTTAAGAAATATGTTCATGAGAATTTGGCTAAAAATTTTATATGCCATTCTAAATCTCCAAGCAAGGCTCCTATCTTATTTCTAAAGAAAAAAGATAAATCTTTACAAATGTGTATGGACTATCAAAAATTCAATAAAATTACTATTAAGAATATGTATCCTCTATATTTGATTTCAAGACTTCTTAATCAATTCAATCAAAAAAAGATCTATTAAAAAATAGATCTATAAAGAACATATAATTTGGTACATATTAAAGAAGGAAATTAATAAAAAAAATTATATTTTGAACCAAATATGGACATTTTGAATATAATGTCATGCCTTTTAGACTCACAATTGAATCAATTATATTTCAACATCTAATGAATGATATCTTTTATGAGTTTCTTAATGATTTTGTCATCTATTATTTAGACAATATCTTAATCTACTTAAAAAACATAAAAGAGCATAAAGTTCATATTCATCTTGTGTTACAAAAACTTAAAGATGTAGGATTATATGCCAAGTTAGAAAAATGTATATTCCACACTATTCAAGTTAACTTCTTAGGATACAATATTTCTAATAAAAAGCTAATGATAGATCTAAACAATGTCTAGACTATCATAGATTGAAAGATCCAAGAATAGTAAGTAATGTATAATACTTTTTGAGCTTTGCTAATTCCTAATGGATCTTCATTAAGAATTTTTCTCAAGTTGCAATTCTACTTACACATTTGACTTGTAAACGCAAACTTAAATGGAGTAAAGAAGCAAAAAAATCATTTAATGCTTTACAAAAAGAATTTATTTTTGCACCATACTTACATTGTGTTGAATTTTTCAAGGTATTTTTTATGGAAAAAAAATACATCAGACTTTGTTTTGGGTGCGGTATTAACACAAATGTGAGTAGATAATAAACTTCATCCATTAACTTTCTATTCTAAAAAAATTCAGTAACTAAGATTAATTATGATATCTACAACAAAGAGCTTCTTGCAATTATAGATTCACTTTAAGAATGGCATCATTATCTAGAAGGCGCCTTGAATCTAATCACCATATATACAAATCACAAGAATCTTGAGTACTTTATGTTAGAATATATTTTAAATTATTACTAAGTTCATTAAATCATATTTATAGCAAGATTTGATTTCAAAATCACATATCAACTCAGAAAACAACAAGCTTTGTTGGATGTCTTTTTTAGACGTTCTTAACTTCGATTAAAAGAAAAAAAAAAAATGCATCTTTTGATTAGCAAAGAACAATTCTCTTGAAGTGAGAGTATTTTCACCTTCATGCAATAAAATCAACATTGTCTGTTGATTCAATCTTTGTCAAGCAAATTCAATGAAGTATGTCTTTTGATCTTTTCATCTATAATATCAAGAATAATTCTTCTAAATCTCATAATACTTCTAAGTTCAAGTTCAAGAATAATATACTCTTTTTTGAGGGACGATCATATATTTCAAAAAGTGACGCACAATTACGTATTTTTCAAGCTCGTCATGACTTTCTAATAGCCGGAAATTTTAGATACAACAAGACTTTGGAGCTAACATCAAAAGATTTTGAGTAGCTTCAAATGTGGCAAGCAGTCAAAGACTTTGTATAATCATGTGATATTTGTTCAAGATCCAAAACTCTTTGCAATCAACCTTATAGACTTTTTCAGCCATTGTTTATTCTAAAATAATCATGGTCTTCTGCTTCTATGGATTTTATCATAGATCTTTTAATTTCAAATTTATATGGTTTTATATTTATAATAGTAGATCATTTTATCAAGATGGTATATTTTATATTATATACAAAATCTATTACAGATAAAGAAATAACTAAGTTTTTTTTTTATAACATCTATTGCTATCATAGATTACTCAAGGTTATTATATCAAATAAGAAACTCAATTTGTATCAAGATTTTAAAATAAAATAAAATAAAATAAAAAATAAAGATAGATATAAAGTTCTTTTTGAATTTTCATCTTCAAACTGATGGACAAATAGAAGGAAGGAATCAAGTTCTAAAGTAGTATTTGAAGTGTACTATTAATTATCATCAAGTTGATTAAACAACTCTTTTACTAAAGGCAGAGTTTGTGTATAATAATTTAATATACTCTTCTACTCAATAAATACCTCTCTTTGCTAATTATGACTTGATACTTTTGACTTTTCAAAAGTTGATGATTTTGTGGTAAAAGATTTGGAAATTTTTTTGTTAAAGTTACATACAATAATAAAGACATAATTAAAGGGAGCTCAAGAACAACAAAAGATCAATATGGATGCCTATTACAAAAATCAATTATAATCTAATGTAGATGATAAGGTATGATTATTCTATTGTAATATCAAGACTATTCATCATTGTGACAAGTTGGACTATTGTAGGCTTCAACCTTTTCCTATTTGTGAGTAAGTGAATTCTGTTGCTTATCAATTACATAAATTGGAGTCTATGAAGAACCATATTATATTTCACATATCTCTTTTTGAGCCATATAAGATAGTGAATATCTTAGAAAGAAGACAAATACCACTTCTTTCTATAGAAATGAATAATAATCAAGAGTTTGAGGTGGAAGAAGTCTTAGATTCAAAGTGGTACTAAATAGGTTGAAATATCTTATTTACTGGCATCGATATGATATTAGTAAATATATATGAGAGCTAATAAAGAATCTTATAAATGTAGCAAAGAGAATTGAGGCTTTTTATCAACAACATTCATCAAATTTAAAACAAAGAATAACAAATCTTCATTACAAAGGAAATAAGATCTAAAAAAGATTACATAATGTAGAGTAAAAGATAAGACATTGTGATTGTCACAACCTTCAAGATAATATAATCAAAATGAAGATCTTTAAGGATGATATGTCTTGCCTTGAATAGATGGCAATATACAATGTGTTTGATATCACAACCTTAGAAGAGACTCCTAATGTTTGGTGATTTTATTAGAGGTAGGAACAACTCCTAACAGTGTTTCAAATATTTTATTTGAACAAAGTTATGAAGGCCTCAACAATAATCAAATAACAAGGTGGTCTTTCCACCTTAGTATGAAACATTATCAATGGCTGAGAGGACCTATCAACCATCTTTGAAGAAAACAAAGATCAAAGTATGTGGCAAATATAATTTGTCGCATCTTGAATTTCTTCAACATAATATGACAGTTCTTCATCAAACTTATCTCTAAAGGGAGAGATAATATCATGGACATACATATTTACTATGATATTTTCCTATATGATTAAGTAGTATATAAAAATAAACTTATTTAATAATATTTTCTAGAAAAGCTTCCTAGAAGCTTCATAGATGCTGCTTTGACTTTACATGTATTTGTTGATTGATATAATAGAAACTTGGTCAATAAATTAATCACGTGTTGGTAGATTACGGAATAAGCTAACCATGTAGCGTATAAATAGAAAACTTCTCTTATAAGTTAAAATACGTGTTTTATAAAGTCAACATGTTTTAGAGGTCCTACAGGACATTGCCACATAACTCCTTATTAATAGTATGTATGGAGGCAAGAGTGAAGTCTTCTTTACTCTTGTCAATGTCTTTCTAGTCTTTAGTTTTTTTTCAAGACTTTCTAGTTTTCTTGTCTTTGGCAATAGCCATTCTAATTTAATACCATATCATCTTTGAGTGACTTTCTAATCCTTTTGAGTGACACAAGAATGTATTAAGGATTTCTTTCTTGAATATTCATATCTCTGACACATAAATACAAATAAGCAAATGAATTTGGGTAGAAGAAAGAAACATCTCCAAGTTACAATGAATGCCATTTGGCATAGCTATTTCTACACCTAGTATTAATAAAGTCTTGATCAACAAAGTGAAGAAGAAGAACAATTAAGCTTATTTTGGCTAGCAAGCGCTTCATTGTTAATCAAGTCTTAATGTCTACACTTTGGTACTTTACTAGTGTATATGTTGGATCTAAGAAGGCCATCAAGCAAGTAAAGGGCCTCTTCATGAACTATTTGTCGGCAGGCTAGGAATACAAGACATGCACCTCGGTTGCATGGAACCTTTATATTTGCAAGAAATAGTTGGGCTGCTTAAGCCTCACAGATCCCGATGACACTACACAAGCCTTCTTCAGTAAGTGGATCATATGAGCATTCAAACCAAGACGGTCAAATGTACAATTATTTCTCAAGTGTAGACTATCATGCTTCCAGCCAAAACCAGGCACCAGTGGCCATTGAATCCCTCCTCGTGCATGGTTAGATTCCACAAGAGTGTCCCCTGCTCCAAGATCTGGAACAGGGTCAATTGGACATGGAAATCAATAGCTACAAATGTGTAATGGTGCCGAGCCACTTTATACAAAACGGCTATGAATATAGAGTTGTTGCATAGCCCAGAATTTGCCTCAAGTATTCACCCAACATTTTCTAGACAAGAGCTGTGATACTCTCCAATAGCGAACTATGCATGATTAGTTCTTGCTATTCACCGTCGTTACCAAATTTCCTACCGTGGAGCACTGCCCAATCAAAATTTCAGATGCTAGCAGATGAAGAGCGAGGATGGACATCCATATGTGTTGCCATCCAACACTCGTGGAGAATTGATCAATGTCGGAGCTGCTCCCCCTGGAAGATACGACTGGATTGGCCTTTTTTAGCATGATCATTGCTCTAGCTCCATTATTGTATTTAGAGTGGACCACGGATTCCACCAGCCGTGTGATTAGATGACTCACATTTTCGTCACCATCCTCCCCAGGGACCTATTTTCGGTGACAAAGAGCACCCAAACACTACATCTCATCTCAGATTTGTCATTGTGGCTTAGCTCGTCACTGGCTGACCACGAGGCACGTACCCTGATTAGCTTAAATGCCATCACCCTGTTGTGTACTCCTTGCAAAGTTCGGATAACTATACACACCAAATGAGTTCAACATTACGCGATACAATAAAAACAAGCCGACCCACAAACACGCTTCATGCTCAATTGGCAACACTGTTTATTCTCCAAAAACCTTCCAAAACTATACGGTAAAATTAAACTACTCTGGACACTCTTACGGGGTATAGTACTGTGGGAACTTTGGCTGGAGCAAAACGACATGGCATTCAATAAGGAGTGGTCGCTCGAGCAGGTCACAACCCGGATTGGGCGTGCACTACAAGATTATGGCCGCATCGAATGGACTAAACTCAAAAATGACATTTCAGATTTCTGGTTTCCAAACTTCGACTCCACATGGGGACACAATAGCATCCTATGTTTTAGATTTGGGAATGTAGTGCGCTGGCAGCAGAACAGACTTAGTTTTCTAGCTTCACACCAATCCATCCCATAAACATGGGTTGTACCATAATCTCTTAGAGTCATTAGTCCTGTCGAGCTAGGCTGGGGTTTATTAATCCTATCTCAGCCCGGCCATGTATAGGTTACTCCCTGCAATGAAATATTTCATTTGTGCCGAAAAAATTTAAAAAAAAATTTTAAAAAAAAAAAACACACACACACACGAACACGAACAGCATAAAGGAATATTCCAACTGTGGCAATGAAACGGAACAAGCAGAACGCAATCGAAGGAGGGTTGTGTCCGATCAGAAGCTGTTTGCGAAAGGATTTTAAAGGGTCTTGATGATGGAGTTGGTGGTGGTGACCATGTGGGGTGGGGATTTTTATCAATGGTGAATGGATATTCTACTGTTGTTGTTTCTAGTGGTGGAGCGAAGGTGAAGGTGGTGTAGTGTTGGTTCCGTGGCGCCCTAGAATTGAAAGATCGAATGCATACAGGAATGCGGGAGCCGAGGATCAAGGCCAGAGTTGTCACCGATTCTAACGGATGTTTCAAAAACTATCGCTCCTGGCACCGTGTCAAAGAGCTTTCGCTCCCTGACAAGTTGTTGTAAAACCCCAGATTCTGCGAGCTCGTAGTCGCCATGCGTTGGATTGACGGCGTTTGCTAGTTTAGTGAATCTAAAACGAGAGTGCCAAGTTGAAATGTAGAGCGGTGTGTGCAATAGCAACGTTCGAGTACTGGTGTCGGTGGCAAACTATAGCTCCACCAGCGTGTCGTCAGTTACTGTAACAGCCATCTGAAACAGGTGTGAGGGTGCGAAACCAGCGACTTTGGGGTTGTGCAGGGCATTGCGGTGACATGAATCGGGATGTATGTGCACGGGGAACTTTTGCTGTACTTCCACGAATGCTGTGACTGACTGACTGACTTGGGAATCCCACAGGACCAGAACTCGCCTGATTAGCGTTCAGGTTCGAAGTGAATGTACAACCCAAGTCCGTTTTATTTATATTTAGATATTACCAGCTGGTCCTCACTGTAGATCAGTTCTACCTTGCCATGTACTGCCGGCCCAGAACGCCACCTCTCAAGTGGAGCAGATCTCATAAGTATTTAAAAGGAAACTAGAACCTGGTCTACAGTGTGTTGTCTTCCCAACTTACAATAATACAATTTTCCTTGACTCCAAACGACAGTCAGGCTAGAGTCCCGGTGTGGCTCCAGCATGACTGACTGAATATTTGTTTGTGTTTGTTCCCCAATGCTTGTGGGATGATTTATCCAACGTTCCGTCATGTATCCTTTCGTCAAGTCAATGATATTTCTAGCAATTCAATTCTGATCAGTAAAGATGAAGCACACGACGCCTAAAATGCACACACCACTACTACTCCAGCTTCACAAATTCAAGCGTATTGCGAAACGACTAACGATATTGGAGCTCCGCAATGTTATATTGTGAGCTATCCAAAGCAACACCACTTCTGTCAATGAGTTCCCCGCGCATCCTCTTCTAGATCTTTTCCAGAATTTTCGATTACTGCTTGGACGTAGAGGACCCCTAAAGACGGAGACTGTACAGCCGAATTCACATCGTCGGAGACGCAGGTGGTCCAGTAGCAGTGCCGAGGAGGAGGCATGGCGGAGAAGATGACCGATTCTCCTCTCTGAACATATATTGTTAGAAATACTCACGTCTGATTAGTGTACTGGCATGTGTGCCGAAAGGTCACGATCGTTCGGTTCATTTCTTTCTCAGAAAGAAAAAACTTAAACAATGTAATATTTGGATGATGCACAAAATGAAACGTGCTTAATATCACATAAACAACACGTGATTGACAGAGTGAATCGCGTCTGATTCTTTCTAAAATCTGACCGTGCAGAAAAAACCCAAACAGAGTCCAGACCCCAACTACTATTTGTACAATCACAGGGTCATATAGGCACACAAACGTGGGCGGAGCGAACGACGCAACTTCTTTGCTCCTTGCTGGAAGAAAATTAATGTGAGGATAAAAAAAAATAAAAATAAAAGAACTCCATGTTTATAGAAAGAAAGGTAAGAACCAACACTACCCAAGTATGAACTTGAATGGAACATGCAGTGCCTCTTCAGACGAAAGATATTGTGCCCCATCTGAGGAGCTCACCGCATGCCAACTCATTGGCGCTACGCCAGCACAAACGATTTTAATATTTCCAACACAACCCTGATGAGTAGTAAGCAAGCGACTGTAGAAAGGCATATTCTGTGCATGTGACTATGTGCAATTTGACTCAAATCCTACAAAATTATTGAAAAAGGTGTTTGTCAATGTACCCATTTGCTGATGAAAATAGTTGATGCTAAACAAGTATTTTTGTACTTATTACAAATTCTGATTTCAATTGCAATGTTGTTGTTTCAATATAAGCACCTGTCAATTCATGGCTTTGAATAAAAATTAAATAAATAGAAACTTTTGAAACCGGAATAACAGTGTTATATTAATAACACTGTTTCCTGAAAACATAAACATTATATTTTAATAATAAAATTGACTGGGAACAAATTATTTAGCTGTGTACTTTGTGATGTTGAAGTTATGGACTTGTTGATTTTTATACCATATTTGGGTAAAACCTTTGGATGGAAAAAGTTGTAAGATTGTAAAAGAACTCTGTATATTTGTCTATCAGATACATACATACGTGCGTATACATAGATATATATATATATATATATAAAGAAATCCATCCATGCTAAGGTATGAAATGTTGTAATCCATTTGAAAAAAAACAAATGGAATGTAAGATTAGAGGAATCACCTTGACCTTGCAGTTATTTTTGCAGAAGTTCAAGAATATCTTATTGTGCTCAAGAATGAAATTTTGGAAAATTTTAATAATTATAAAATAAGTATTACAATTGTGCATACACAAGATGTTGAACAAATGATGTGGAAGGATTATTTTTTACAATTCTAAGATAAAAAAATACATATTTTCATCTCCACTTTTTACAATATTCTCATATGAAAAAAATCATAACCATCATCTATAAATAAGAACATATCTATATGTTTGCTCTAAAAGTTTTGACCTTTATTTAGTTATAATTAGATCAAAAGTTCATTGATAAACAAAAATTGCTATTTTATTATTTTAGATATTCTTAAATCTAAGTGTGAGTTGCTTTTCAAAAAAAAAATCTATTATTTTCTTTTTCTTTTCTTTCTTTTCTTTCTTTTCTCCTAATGATTGTGTGTTTCATTAGTGATCACGTACAATTAATCAAATAGAGAACCATATGAGAAAGAAGAGGAACATCCAAACATACAAGGATGTGAAGGAGAGGTGCTTAGGATTGAATGGTGGAAGTAAGGTATAAACATTGAGGTCCTTTTGTCATGTGTGTGGATTTAGAACCTAGGGCATGTAGAGCAACATAATTCATAACTCTACTCATCATCCACAATGGCTGTTAACTCTCTTAACAACTTATTAAGTTGCCACATGAGACAAAAGTAATTGGAATGAATGTATAAGGGTTTGTCAAAATAAATGGTTAGAAAATTGTACCAAAGGTGTGTATTTAGATTGACTATTGGAATCAAATCTCTATTAATTTACCATCACTGCTAAAATTTATCAATCACTATCATGGATACAAATACACACTCTTGTTCCCAGATTCTATGGCCTGCATGTAGTGCTCTAAGTTTATCTCTCTCTATATATATACACTCTTTGCATGTTGTGCTGTTAGTTTATCTCTCTCTATATATATACACTCTTTGCATGTTGTGCTGTTAGTTTATCTCTCTCTATATATATACACTCTTTGCATGTTGTGCTGTTAGTTTATCTCTCTCTATATATATACACTCTTTGCATGTTGTGCTGTTAGTTTATCTCTCTCTATATATATACACTCTTTGCATGTTGTGCTGTTAGTTTATCTCTCTCTATATATATACACTCTTTGCATGTTGTGCTGTTAGTTTATCTCTCTCTATATATATACACTCTTTGCATGTTGTGCTGTTAGTTTATCTCTCTCTATATATATACACTCTTTGCATGTTGTGCTGTTAGTTTATCTCTCTCTATATATATACACTCTTTGCATGTTGTGCTGTTAGTTTATCTCTCTCTATATATATACACTCTTTGCATGTTGTGCTGTTAGTTTATCTCTCTCTATATATATACACTCTTTGCATGTTGTGCTGTTAGTTTATCTCTCTCTATATATATACACTCTTTGCATGTTGTGCTGTTAGTTTATCTCTCTCTATATATATACACTCTTTGCATGTTGTGCTGTTAGTTTATCTCTCTCTATATATATACACTCTTTGCATGTTGTGCTGTTAGTTTATCTCTCTCTATATATATACACTCTTTGCATGTTGTGCTGTTAGTTTATCTCTCTCTATATATATACACTCTTTGCATGTTGTGCTGTTAGTTTATCTCTCTCTATATATATACACTCTTTGCATGTTGTGCTGTTAGTTTATCTCTCTCTATATATATACACTCTTTGCATGTTGTGCTGTTAGTTTATCTCTCTCTATATATATACACTCTTTGCATGTTGTGCTGTTAGTTTATCTCTCTCTATATATATACACTCTTTGCATGTTGTGCTGTTAGTTTATCTCTCTCTATATATATACACTCTTTGCATGTTGTGCTGTTAGTTTATCTCTCTCTATATATATACACTCTTTGCATGTTGTGCTGTTAGTTTATCTCTCTCTATATATATACACTCTTTGCATGTTGTGCTGTTAGTTTATCTCTCTCTATATATATACACTCTTTGCATGTTGTGCTGTTAGTTTATCTCTCTCTATATATATACACTCTTTGCATGTTGTGCTGTTAGTTTATCTCTCTCTATATATATACACTCTTTGCATGTTGTGCTGTTAGTTTATCTCTCTCTATATATATACACTCTTTGCATGTTGTGCTGTTAGTTTATCTCTCTCTATATATATACACTCTTTGCATGTTGTGCTGTTAGTATATCTCTCTCTATATATATACACTCTTTGCATGTTGTGCTGTTAGTTTATCTCTCTCTATATATATACACTCTTTGCATGTTGTGCTGTTAGTTTATCTCTCTCTATATATATACACTCTTTGCATGTTGTGCTGTTAGTTTATCTCTCTCTATATATATACACTCTTTGCATGTTGTGCTGTTAGTTTATCTCTCTCTATATATATACACTCTTTGCATGTTGTGCTGTTAGTTTATCTCTCTCTATATATATACACTCTTTGCATGTTGTGCTGTTAGTTTATCTCTCTCTATATATATACACTCTTTGCATGTTGTGCTGTTAGTTTATCTCTCTCTATATATATACACTCTTTGCATGTTGTGCTGTTAGTTTATCTCTCTCTATATATATACACTCTTTGCATGTTGTGCTGTTAGTTTATCTCTCTCTATATATATACACTCTTTGCATGTTGTGCTGTTAGTTTATCTCTCTCTATATATATACACTCTTTGCATGTTGTGCTGTTAGTTTATCTCTCTCTATATATATACACTCTTTGCATGTTGTGCTGTTAGTTTATCTCTCTCTATATATATACACTCTTTGCATGTTGTGCTGTTAGTTTATCTCTCTCTATATATATACACTCTTTGCATGTTGTGCTGTTAGTTTATCTCTCTCTATATATATACACTCTTTGCATGTTGTGCTGTTAGTTTATCTCTCTCTATATATATACACTCTTTGCATGTTGTGCTGTTAGTTTATCTCTCTCTATATATATACACTCTTTGCATGTTGTGCTGTTAGTTTATCTCTCTCTATATATATACACTCTTTGCATGTTGTGCTGTTAGTTTATCTCTCTCTATATATATACACTCTTTGCATGTTGTGCTGTTAGTTTATCTCTCTCTATATATATACACTCTTTGCATGTTGTGCTGTTAGTTTATCTCTCTCTATATATATACACTCTTTGCATGTTGTGCTGTTAGTTTATCTCTCTCTATATATATACACTCTTTGCATGTTGTGCTGTTAGTTTATCTCTCTCTATATATATACACTCTTTGCATGTTGTGCTGTTAGTTTATCTCTCTCTATATATATACACTCTTTGCATGTTGTGCTGTTAGTTTATCTCTCTCTATATATATACACTCTTTGCATGTTGTGCTGTTAGTTTATCTCTCTCTATATATATACACTCTTTGCATGTTGTGCTGTTAGTTTATCTCTCTCTATATATATACACTCTTTGCATGTTGTGCTGTTAGTTTATCTCTCTCTATATATATACACTCTTTGCATGTTGTGCTGTTAGTTTATCTCTCTCTATATATATACACTCTTTGCATGTTGTGCTGTTAGTTTATCTCTCTCTATATATATACACTCTTTGCATGTTGTGCTGTTAGTTTATCTCTCTCTATATATATACACTCTTTGCATGTTGTGCTGTTAGTTTATCTCTCTCTATATATATACACTCTTTGCATGTTGTGCTGTTAGTTTATCTCTCTCTATATATATACACTCTTTGCATGTTGTGCTGTTAGTTTATCTCTCTCTATATATATACACTCTTTGCATGTTGTGCTGTTAGTTTATCTCTCTCTATATATATACACTCTTTGCATGTTGTGCTGTTAGTTTATCTCTCTCTATATATATACACTCTTTGCATGTTGTGCTGTTAGTTTATCTCTCTCTATATATATACACTCTTTGCATGTTGTGCTGTTAGTTTATCTCTCTCTATATATATACACTCTTTGCATGTTGTGCTGTTAGTTTATCTCTCTCTATATATATACACTCTTTGCATGTTGTGCTGTTAGTTTATCTCTCTCTATATATATACACTCTTTGCATGTTGTGCTGTTAGTTTATCTCTCTCTATATATATACACTCTTTGCATGTTGTGCTGTTAGTTTATCTCTCTCTATATATATACACTCTTTGCATGTTGTGCTGTTAGTTTATCTCTCTCTATATATATACACTCTTTGCATGTTGTGCTGTTAGTTTATCTCTCTCTATATATATACACTCTTTGCATGTTGTGCTGTTAGTTTATCTCTCTCTATATATATACACTCTTTGCATGTTGTGCTGTTAGTTTATCTCTCTCTATATATATACACTCTTTGCATGTTGTGCTGTTAGTTTATCTCTCTCTATATATATACACTCTTTGCATGTTGTGCTGTTAGTTTATCTCTCTCTATATATATACACTCTTTGCATGTTGTGCTGTTAGTTTATCTCTCTCTATATATATACACTCTTTGCATGTTGTGCTGTTAGTTTATCTCTCTCTATATATATACACTCTTTGCATGTTGTGCTGTTAGTTTATCTCTCTCTATATATATACACTCTTTGCATGTTGTGCTGTTAGTTTATCTCTCTCTATATATATACACTCTTTGCATGTTGTGCTGTTAGTTTATCTCTCTCTATATATATACACTCTTTGCATGTTGTGCTGTTAGTTTATCTCTCTCTATATATATACACTCTTTGCATGTTGTGCTGTTAGTTTATCTCTCTCTATATATATACACTCTTTGCATGTTGTGCTGTTAGTTTATCTCTCTCTATATATATACACTCTTTGCATGTTGTGCTGTTAGTTTATCTCTCTCTATATATATACACTCTTTGCATGTTGTGCTGTTAGTTTATCTCTCTCTATATATATACACTCTTTGCATGTTGTGCTGTTAGTTTATCTCTCTCTATATATATACACTCTTTGCATGTTGTGCTGTTAGTTTATCTCTCTCTATATATATACACTCTTTGCATGTTGTGCTGTTAGTTTATCTCTCTCTATATATATACACTCTTTGCATGTTGTGCTGTTAGTTTATCTCTCTCTATATATATACACTCTTTGCATGTTGTGCTGTTAGTTTATCTCTCTCTATATATATACACTCTTTGCATGTTGTGCTGTTAGTTTATCTCTCTCTATATATATACACTCTTTGCATGTTGTGCTGTTAGTTTATCTCTCTCTATATATATACACTCTTTGCATGTTGTGCTGTTAGTTTATCTCTCTCTATATATATACACTCTTTGCATGTTGTGCTGTTAGTTTATCTCTCTCTATATATATACACTCTTTGCATGTTGTGCTGTTAGTTTATCTCTCTCTATATATATACACTCTTTGCATGTTGTGCTGTTAGTTTATCTCTCTCTATATATATACACTCTTTGCATGTTGTGCTGTTAGTTTATCTCTCTCTATATATATACACTCTTTGCATGTTGTGCTGTTAGTTTATCTCTCTCTATATATATACACTCTTTGCATGTTGTGCTGTTAGTTTATCTCTCTCTATATATATACACTCTTTGCATGTTGTGCTGTTAGTTTATCTCTCTCTATATATATACACTCTTTGCATGTTGTGCTGTTAGTTTATCTCTCTCTATATATATACACTCTTTGCATGTTGTGCTGTTAGTTTATCTCTCTCTATATATATACACTCTTTGCATGTTGTGCTGTTAGTTTATCTCTCTCTATATATATACACTCTTTGCATGTTGTGCTGTTAGTTTATCTCTCTCTATATATATACACTCTTTGCATGTTGTGCTGTTAGTTTATCTCTCTCTATATATATACACTCTTTGCATGTTGTGCTGTTAGTTTATCTCTCTCTATATATATACACTCTTTGCATGTTGTGCTGTTAGTTTATCTCTCTCTATATATATACACTCTTTGCATGTTGTGCTGTTAGTTTATCTCTCTCTATATATATACACTCTTTGCATGTTGTGCTGTTAGTTTATCTCTCTCTATATATATACACTCTTTGCATGTTGTGCTGTTAGTTTATCTCTCTCTATATATATACACTCTTTGCATGTTGTGCTGTTAGTTTATCTCTCTCTATATATATACACTCTTTGCATGTTGTGCTGTTAGTTTATCTCTCTCTATATATATACACTCTTTGCATGTTGTGCTGTTAGTTTATCTCTCTCTATATATATACACTCTTTGCATGTTGTGCTGTTAGTTTATCTCTCTCTATATATATACACTCTTTGCATGTTGTGCTGTTAGTTTATCTCTCTCTATATATATACACTCTTTGCATGTTGTGCTGTTAGTTTATCTCTCTCTATATATATACACTCTTTGCATGTTGTGCTGTTAGTTTATCTCTCTCTATATATATACACTCTTTGCATGTTGTGCTGTTAGTTTATCTCTCTCTATATATATACACTCTTTGCATGTTGTGCTGTTAGTTTATCTCTCTCTATATATATACACTCTTTGCATGTTGTGCTGTTAGTTTATCTCTCTCTATATATATACACTCTTTGCATGTTGTGCTGTTAGTTTATCTCTCTCTATATATATACACTCTTTGCATGTTGTGCTGTTAGTTTATCTCTCTCTATATATATACACTCTTTGCATGTTGTGCTGTTAGTTTATCTCTCTCTATATATATACACTCTTTGCATGTTGTGCTGTTAGTTTATCTCTCTCTATATATATACACTCTTTGCATGTTGTGCTGTTAGTTTATCTCTCTCTATATATATACACTCTTTGCATGTTGTGCTGTTAGTTTATCTCTCTCTATATATATACACTCTTTGCATGTTGTGCTGTTAGTTTATCTCTCTCTATATATATACACTCTTTGCATGTTGTGCTGTTAGTTTATCTCTCTCTATATATATACACTCTTTGCATGTTGTGCTGTTAGTTTATCTCTCTCTATATATATACACTCTTTGCATGTTGTGCTGTTAGTTTATCTCTCTCTATATATATACACTCTTTGCATGTTGTGCTGTTAGTTTATCTCTCTCTATATATATACACTCTTTGCATGTTGTGCTGTTAGTTTATCTCTCTCTATATATATACACTCTTTGCATGTTGTGCTGTTAGTTTATCTCTCTCTATATATATACACTCTTTGCATGTTGTGCTGTTAGTTTATCTCTCTCTATATATATACACTCTTTGCATGTTGTGCTGTTAGTTTATCTCTCTCTATATATATACACTCTTTGCATGTTGTGCTGTTAGTTTATCTCTCTCTATATATATACACTCTTTGCATGTTGTGCTGTTAGTTTATCTCTCTCTATATATATACACTCTTTGCATGTTGTGCTGTTAGTTTATCTCTCTCTATATATATACACTCTTTGCATGTTGTGCTGTTAGTTTATCTCTCTCTATATATATACACTCTTTGCATGTTGTGCTGTTAGTTTATCTCTCTCTATATATATACACTCTTTGCATGTTGTGCTGTTAGTTTATCTCTCTCTATATATATACACTCTTTGCATGTTGTGCTGTTAGTTTATCTCTCTCTATATATATACACTCTTTGCATGTTGTGCTGTTAGTTTATCTCTCTCTATATATATACACTCTTTGCATGTTGTGCTGTTAGTTTATCTCTCTCTATATATATACACTCTTTGCATGTTGTGCTGTTAGTTTATCTCTCTCTATATATATACACTCTTTGCATGTTGTGCTGTTAGTTTATCTCTCTCTATATATATACACTCTTTGCATGTTGTGCTGTTAGTTTATCTCTCTCTATATATATACACTCTTTGCATGTTGTGCTGTTAGTTTATCTCTCTCTATATATATACACTCTTTGCATGTTGTGCTGTTAGTTTATCTCTCTCTATATATATACACTCTTTGCATGTTGTGCTGTTAGTTTATCTCTCTCTATATATATACACTCTTTGCATGTTGTGCTGTTAGTTTATCTCTCTCTATATATATACACTCTTTGCATGTTGTGCTGTTAGTTTATCTCTCTCTATATATATACACTCTTTGCATGTTGTGCTGTTAGTTTATCTCTCTCTATATATATACACTCTTTGCATGTTGTGCTGTTAGTTTATCTCTCTCTATATATATACACTCTTTGCATGTTGTGCTGTTAGTTTATCTCTCTCTATATATATACACTCTTTGCATGTTGTGCTGTTAGTTTATCTCTCTCTATATATATACACTCTTTGCATGTTGTGCTGTTAGTTTATCTCTCTCTATATATATACACTCTTTGCATGTTGTGCTGTTAGTTTATCTCTCTCTATATATATACACTCTTTGCATGTTGTGCTGTTAGTTTATCTCTCTCTATATATATACACTCTTTGCATGTTGTGCTGTTAGTTTATCTCTCTCTATATATATACACTCTTTGCATGTTGTGCTGTTAGTTTATCTCTCTCTATATATATACACTCTTTGCATGTTGTGCTGTTAGTTTATCTCTCTCTATATATATACACTCTTTGCATGTTGTGCTGTTAGTTTATCTCTCTCTATATATATACACTCTTTGCATGTTGTGCTGTTAGTTTATCTCTCTCTATATATATACACTCTTTGCATGTTGTGCTGTTAGTTTATCTCTCTCTATATATATACACTCTTTGCATGTTGTGCTGTTAGTTTATCTCTCTCTATATATATACACTCTTTGCATGTTGTGCTGTTAGTTTATCTCTCTCTATATATATACACTCTTTGCATGTTGTGCTGTTAGTTTATCTCTCTCTATATATATACACTCTTTGCATGTTGTGCTGTTAGTTTATCTCTCTCTATATATATACACTCTTTGCATGTTGTGCTGTTAGTTTATCTCTCTCTATATATATACACTCTTTGCATGTTGTGCTGTTAGTTTATCTCTCTCTATATATATACACTCTTTGCATGTTGTGCTGTTAGTTTATCTCTCTCTATATATATACACTCTTTGCATGTTGTGCTGTTAGTTTATCTCTCTCTATATATATACACTCTTTGCATGTTGTGCTGTTAGTTTATCTCTCTCTATATATATACACTCTTTGCATGTTGTGCTGTTAGTTTATCTCTCTCTATATATATACACTCTTTGCATGTTGTGCTGTTAGTTTATCTCTCTCTATATATATACACTCTTTGCATGTTGTGCTGTTAGTTTATCTCTCTCTATATATATACACTCTTTGCATGTTGTGCTGTTAGTTTATCTCTCTCTATATATATACACTCTTTGCATGTTGTGCTGTTAGTTTATCTCTCTCTATATATATACACTCTTTGCATGTTGTGCTGTTAGTTTATCTCTCTCTATATATATACACTCTTTGCATGTTGTGCTGTTAGTTTATCTCTCTCTATATATATACACTCTTTGCATGTTGTGCTGTTAGTTTATCTCTCTCTATATATATACACTCTTTGCATGTTGTGCTGTTAGTTTATCTCTCTCTATATATATACACTCTTTGCATGTTGTGCTGTTAGTTTATCTCTCTCTATATATATACACTCTTTGCATGTTGTGCTGTTAGTTTATCTCTCTCTATATATATACACTCTTTGCATGTTGTGCTGTTAGTTTATCTCTCTCTATATATATACACTCTTTGCATGTTGTGCTGTTAGTTTATCTCTCTCTATATATATACACTCTTTGCATGTTGTGCTGTTAGTTTATCTCTCTCTATATATATACACTCTTTGCATGTTGTGCTGTTAGTTTATCTCTCTCTATATATATACACTCTTTGCATGTTGTGCTGTTAGTTTATCTCTCTCTATATATATACACTCTTTGCATGTTGTGCTGTTAGTTTATCTCTCTCTATATATATACACTCTTTGCATGTTGTGCTGTTAGTTTATCTCTCTCTATATATATACACTCTTTGCATGTTGTGCTGTTAGTTTATCTCTCTCTATATATATACACTCTTTGCATGTTGTGCTGTTAGTTTATCTCTCTCTATATATATACACTCTTTGCATGTTGTGCTGTTAGTTTATCTCTCTCTATATATATACACTCTTTGCATGTTGTGCTGTTAGTTTATCTCTCTCTATATATATACACTCTTTGCATGTTGTGCTGTTAGTTTATCTCTCTCTATATATATACACTCTTTGCATGTTGTGCTGTTAGTTTATCTCTCTCTATATATATACACTCTTTGCATGTTGTGCTGTTAGTTTATCTCTCTCTATATATATACACTCTTTGCATGTTGTGCTGTTAGTTTATCTCTCTCTATATATATACACTCTTTGCATGTTGTGCTGTTAGTTTATCTCTCTCTATATATATACACTCTTTGCATGTTGTGCTGTTAGTTTATCTCTCTCTATATATATACACTCTTTGCATGTTGTGCTGTTAGTTTATCTCTCTCTATATATATACACTCTTTGCATGTTGTGCTGTTAGTTTATCTCTCTCTATATATATACACTCTTTGCATGTTGTGCTGTTAGTTTATCTCTCTCTATATATATACACTCTTTGCATGTTGTGCTGTTAGTTTATCTCTCTCTATATATATACACTCTTTGCATGTTGTGCTGTTAGTTTATCTCTCTCTATATATATACACTCTTTGCATGTTGTGCTGTTAGTTTATCTCTCTCTATATATATACACTCTTTGCATGTTGTGCTGTTAGTTTATCTCTCTCTATATATATACACTCTTTGCATGTTGTGCTGTTAGTTTATCTCTCTCTATATATATACACTCTTTGCATGTTGTGCTGTTAGTTTATCTCTCTCTATATATATACACTCTTTGCATGTTGTGCTGTTAGTTTATCTCTCTCTATATATATACACTCTTTGCATGTTGTGCTGTTAGTTTATCTCTCTCTATATATATACACTCTTTGCATGTTGTGCTGTTAGTTTATCTCTCTCTATATATATACACTCTTTGCATGTTGTGCTGTTAGTTTATCTCTCTCTATATATATACACTCTTTGCATGTTGTGCTGTTAGTTTATCTCTCTCTATATATATACACTCTTTGCATGTTGTGCTGTTAGTTTATCTCTCTCTATATATATACACTCTTTGCATGTTGTGCTGTTAGTTTATCTCTCTCTATATATATACACTCTTTGCATGTTGTGCTGTTAGTTTATCTCTCTCTATATATATACACTCTTTGCATGTTGTGCTGTTAGTTTATCTCTCTCTATATATATACACTCTTTGCATGTTGTGCTGTTAGTTTATCTCTCTCTATATATATACACTCTTTGCATGTTGTGCTGTTAGTTTATCTCTCTCTATATATATACACTCTTTGCATGTTGTGCTGTTAGTTTATCTCTCTCTATATATATACACTCTTTGCATGTTGTGCTGTTAGTTTATCTCTCTCTATATATATACACTCTTTGCATGTTGTGCTGTTAGTTTATCTCTCTCTATATATATACACTCTTTGCATGTTGTGCTGTTAGTTTATCTCTCTCTATATATATACACTCTTTGCATGTTGTGCTGTTAGTTTATCTCTCTCTATATATATACACTCTTTGCATGTTGTGCTGTTAGTTTATCTCTCTCTATATATATACACTCTTTGCATGTTGTGCTGTTAGTTTATCTCTCTCTATATATATACACTCTTTGCATGTTGTGCTGTTAGTTTATCTCTCTCTATATATATACACTCTTTGCATGTTGTGCTGTTAGTTTATCTCTCTCTATATATATACACTCTTTGCATGTTGTGCTGTTAGTTTATCTCTCTCTATATATATACACTCTTTGCATGTTGTGCTGTTAGTTTATCTCTCTCTATATATATACACTCTTTGCATGTTGTGCTGTTAGTTTATCTCTCTCTATATATATACACTCTTTGCATGTTGTGCTGTTAGTTTATCTCTCTCTATATATATACACTCTTTGCATGTTGTGCTGTTAGTTTATCTCTCTCTATATATATACACTCTTTGCATGTTGTGCTGTTAGTTTATCTCTCTCTATATATATACACTCTTTGCATGTTGTGCTGTTAGTTTATCTCTCTCTATATATATACACTCTTTGCATGTTGTGCTGTTAGTTTATCTCTCTCTATATATATACACTCTTTGCATGTTGTGCTGTTAGTTTATCTCTCTCTATATATATACACTCTTTGCATGTTGTGCTGTTAGTTTATCTCTCTCTATATATATACACTCTTTGCATGTTGTGCTGTTAGTTTATCTCTCTCTATATATATACACTCTTTGCATGTTGTGCTGTTAGTTTATCTCTCTCTATATATATACACTCTTTGCATGTTGTGCTGTTAGTTTATCTCTCTCTATATATATACACTCTTTGCATGTTGTGCTGTTAGTTTATCTCTCTCTATATATATACACTCTTTGCATGTTGTGCTGTTAGTTTATCTCTCTCTATATATATACACTCTTTGCATGTTGTGCTGTTAGTTTATCTCTCTCTATATATATACACTCTTTGCATGTTGTGCTGTTAGTTTATCTCTCTCTATATATATACACTCTTTGCATGTTGTGCTGTTAGTTTATCTCTCTCTATATATATACACTCTTTGCATGTTGTGCTGTTAGTTTATCTCTCTCTATATATATACACTCTTTGCATGTTGTGCTGTTAGTTTATCTCTCTCTATATATATACACTCTTTGCATGTTGTGCTGTTAGTTTATCTCTCTCTATATATATACACTCTTTGCATGTTGTGCTGTTAGTTTATCTCTCTCTATATATATACACTCTTTGCATGTTGTGCTGTTAGTTTATCTCTCTCTATATATATACACTCTTTGCATGTTGTGCTGTTAGTTTATCTCTCTCTATATATATACACTCTTTGCATGTTGTGCTGTTAGTTTATCTCTCTCTATATATATACACTCTTTGCATGTTGTGCTGTTAGTTTATCTCTCTCTATATATATACACTCTTTGCATGTTGTGCTGTTAGTTTATCTCTCTCTATATATATACACTCTTTGCATGTTGTGCTGTTAGTTTATCTCTCTCTATATATATACACTCTTTGCATGTTGTGCTGTTAGTTTATCTCTCTCTATATATATACACTCTTTGCATGTTGTGCTGTTAGTTTATCTCTCTCTATATATATACACTCTTTGCATGTTGTGCTGTTAGTTTATCTCTCTCTATATATATACACTCTTTGCATGTTGTGCTGTTAGTTTATCTCTCTCTATATATATACACTCTTTGCATGTTGTGCTGTTAGTTTATCTCTCTCTATATATATACACTCTTTGCATGTTGTGCTGTTAGTTTATCTCTCTCTATATATATACACTCTTTGCATGTTGTGCTGTTAGTTTATCTCTCTCTATATATATACACTCTTTGCATGTTGTGCTGTTAGTTTATCTCTCTCTATATATATACACTCTTTGCATGTTGTGCTGTTAGTTTATCTCTCTCTATATATATACACTCTTTGCATGTTGTGCTGTTAGTTTATCTCTCTCTATATATATACACTCTTTGCATGTTGTGCTGTTAGTTTATCTCTCTCTATATATATACACTCTTTGCATGTTGTGCTGTTAGTTTATCTCTCTCTATATATATACACTCTTTGCATGTTGTGCTGTTAGTTTATCTCTCTCTATATATATACACTCTTTGCATGTTGTGCTGTTAGTTTATCTCTCTCTATATATATACACTCTTTGCATGTTGTGCTGTTAGTTTATCTCTCTCTATATATATACACTCTTTGCATGTTGTGCTGTTAGTTTATCTCTCTCTATATATATACACTCTTTGCATGTTGTGCTGTTAGTTTATCTCTCTCTATATATATACACTCTTTGCATGTTGTGCTGTTAGTTTATCTCTCTCTATATATATACACTCTTTGCATGTTGTGCTGTTAGTTTATCTCTCTCTATATATATACACTCTTTGCATGTTGTGCTGTTAGTTTATCTCTCTCTATATATATACACTCTTTGCATGTTGTGCTGTTAGTTTATCTCTCTCTATATATATACACTCTTTGCATGTTGTGCTGTTAGTTTATCTCTCTCTATATATATACACTCTTTGCATGTTGTGCTGTTAGTTTATCTCTCTCTATATATATACACTCTTTGCATGTTGTGCTGTTAGTTTATCTCTCTCTATATATATACACTCTTTGCATGTTGTGCTGTTAGTTTATCTCTCTCTATATATATACACTCTTTGCATGTTGTGCTGTTAGTTTATCTCTCTCTATATATATACACTCTTTGCATGTTGTGCTGTTAGTTTATCTCTCTCTATATATATACACTCTTTGCATGTTGTGCTGTTAGTTTATCTCTCTCTATATATATACACTCTTTGCATGTTGTGCTGTTAGTTTATCTCTCTCTATATATATACACTCTTTGCATGTTGTGCTGTTAGTTTATCTCTCTCTATATATATACACTCTTTGCATGTTGTGCTGTTAGTTTATCTCTCTCTATATATATACACTCTTTGCATGTTGTGCTGTTAGTTTATCTCTCTCTATATATATACACTCTTTGCATGTTGTGCTGTTAGTTTATCTCTCTCTATATATATACACTCTTTGCATGTTGTGCTGTTAGTTTATCTCTCTCTATATATATACACTCTTTGCATGTTGTGCTGTTAGTTTATCTCTCTCTATATATATACACTCTTTGCATGTTGTGCTGTTAGTTTATCTCTCTCTATATATATACACTCTTTGCATGTTGTGCTGTTAGTTTATCTCTCTCTATATATATACACTCTTTGCATGTTGTGCTGTTAGTTTATCTCTCTCTATATATATACACTCTTTGCATGTTGTGCTGTTAGTTTATCTCTCTCTATATATATACACTCTTTGCATGTTGTGCTGTTAGTTTATCTCTCTCTATATATATACACTCTTTGCATGTTGTGCTGTTAGTTTATCTCTCTCTATATATATACACTCTTTGCATGTTGTGCTGTTAGTTTATCTCTCTCTATATATATACACTCTTTGCATGTTGTGCTGTTAGTTTATCTCTCTCTATATATATACACTCTTTGCATGTTGTGCTGTTAGTTTATCTCTCTCTATATATATACACTCTTTGCATGTTGTGCTGTTAGTTTATCTCTCTCTATATATATACACTCTTTGCATGTTGTGCTGTTAGTTTATCTCTCTCTATATATATACACTCTTTGCATGTTGTGCTGTTAGTTTATCTCTCTCTATATATATATATGTTGTCTTTGTTAGTTTATCTCTCACTCTTTGCATGTTGTGCTGTTAGTTTATCTCTCTCTATATATATACACTCTTTGCATGTTGTGCTGTTAGTTTATCTCTCTCTATATATATACACTCTTTGCATGTTGTGCTGTTAGTTTATCTCTCTCTATATATATACACTCTTTGCATGTTGTGCTGTTAGTTTATCTCTCTCTATATATATACACTCTTTGCATGTTGTGCTGTTAGTTTATCTCTCTCTATATATATACACTCTTTGCATGTTGTGCTGTTAGTTTATCTCTCTCTATATATATACACTCTTTGCATGTTGTGCATGTTAGTTTATCTCTCTCTATATATATACACTCTTTGCATGTTGTGCTGTTAGTTTATCTCTCTCTATATATATACACTCTTTGCATGTTGTGCTGTTAGTTTATCTCTCTCTATATATATACACTCTTTGCATGTTGTGCTGTTAGTTTATCTCTCTCTATATATATACACTCTTTGCATGTTGTGCTGTTAGTTTATCTCTCTCTATATATATACACTCTTTGCATGTTGTGCTGTTAGTTTATCTCTCTCTATATATATACACTCTTTGCATGTTGTGCTGTTAGTTTATCTCTCTCTATATATATACACTCTTTGCATGTTGTGCTGTTAGTTTATCTCTCTCTATATATATACACTCTTTGCATGTTGTGCTGTTAGTTTATCTCTCTCTATATATATACACTCTTTGCATGTTGTGCTGTTAGTTTATCTCTCTCTATATATATACACTCTTTGCATGTTGTGCTGTTAGTTTATCTCTCTCTATATATATACACTCTTTGCATGTTGTGCTGTTAGTTTATCTCTCTCTATATATATACACTCTTTGCATGTTGTGCTGTTAGTTTATCTCTCTCTATATATATACACTCTTTGCATGTTGTGCTGTTAGTTTATCTCTCTCTATATATATACACTCTTTGCATGTTGTGCTGTTAGTTTATCTCTCTCTATATATATACACTCTTTGCATGTTGTGCTTTGTTAGTTTATCTCTCTATATATATACACTCTTTGCGTATGTTGTCTTTGTTAGTTTATCTCTCTCTATATATACTGGCTCTTTGCATGTTGTCTTTGTTAGTTTATCTCTCTCTATATATATACACTCTTTGCATGTTGTCTTTGTTAGTTTATCTCTCTCTATATATATACACTCTTTGCATGTTGTCTTTGTTAGTTTATCTCTCTCTATATATATACACTCTTTGCATGTTGTCTTTGTTAGTTTATCTCTCTCTATATATATACACTCTTTCTTTGTCTTTGTTAGTTTATCTCTCTCTATATATATACACTCTTTGCATGTTGTCTTTGTTAGTTTATCTCTCTCTATATATATACACTCTTTGCGTATGTTGTCTTTGTTAGTTTATCTCTCTCTATATATATACACTCTTTGCATGTTTTGTCTTTGTTAGTTTATCTCTCTCTATATATATACACTCTTTGCATGTTGTCTTTGTTAGTTTATCTCTCTCTATATATATACACTCTTTGCGTATTTGTCTTTGTTAGTTTATCTCTCTCTATATATATACACTCTTTGCATGTTGTCTTTGTTAGTTTATCTCTCTCTATATATATACACTCTTTGCGTATGTTGTCTTTGTTAGTTTATCTCTCTCTATATATATACACTCTTTGCATGTTGTCTTTGTTAGTTTATCTCTCTCTATATATATACACTCTTTGCATGTTGTCTTTGTTAGTTTATCTCTCTCTATATATATACACTCTTTGCATGTTGTCTTTGTTAGTTTATCTCTCTCTATATATACACTCTTTGCGTATGTTGTCTTTGTTAGTTTATCTCTCTCTATATATATACACTCTTTGCGTATGTTGTCTTTGTTAGTTTATCTCTCTCTATATATATACACTCTTTGCATGTTGTCTTTGTTAGTTTATCTCTCTCTCTATATATACACTCTTTGCGTGTTGTCTTTGTTAGTTTATCTCTCTCTATATATATACACTCTCTTTTGTTGTCTTTGTTAGTTTATCTCTCTCTATATATATACACTCTTTGCGTATGTTGTCTTTGTTAGTTTATCTCTCTCTATATATATACACTCTTTGCGTATGTTGTCTTTGTTAGTTTATCTCTCTCTATATATATACACTCTTTGCATGTTGTCTTTGTTAGTTTATCTCTCTCTATATATATACACTCTTTGCGTATTTGTCTTTGTTAGTTTATCTCTCTCTATATATATACACTCTTTGCTTTGTATGTTGTCTTTGTTAGTTTATCTCTCTCTATATATACACTCTTTGCTATATGTTGTCTTTTTGTTAGTTTATCTCTCTCTATATATATACACTCTTTGCATGTTGTCTTTGTTAGTTTATCTCTCTCTATATATATACACTCTTTGCGTATGTTGTCTTTGTTAGTTTGTCTTTGTTAGTTTATCTCTCTCTATATATATACACTCTTTGCGTATTTGTCTTTGTTAGTTTATCTCTCTCTATATATATACACTCTTTGCATGTTGTCTTTGTTAGTTTATCTCTCTCTATATATATACACTCTTTGCGTATTTGTCTTTGTTAGTTTATCTCTCTCTCTATATATATACACTCTTTGCATGTTGTCTTTGTTAGTTTATCTCTCTCTATATATATACACTCTTTGCGTATGTTGTCTTTGTTAGTTTATCTCTCTCTATATATATACACTCTTTGCATGTATTTGTCTTTGTTAGTTTATCTCTCTCTATATATATACACTCTTTGCGTGTTGTCTTTGTTAGTTTATCTCTCTCTATATATATATATATCTCTCTCACTCTTTGCGTATGTTGTCTTTGTTAGTTTATCTCTCTCTATATATATACACTCTTTGCATTTGTCTTTGTTAGTTTATCTCTCTCTATATATATACACTCTTTGCATGTATTTGTCTTTGTTAGTTTCTCTCTCTCTATATATACACTCTCTCTATATATATACACTCTTTGCATGTTGTCTTTGTTAGTTTATCTCTCTCTATATATATACACTCTTTGCGTATGTTGTCTTTGTTAGTTTATCTCTCTCTATATATATACACTCTTTGCATGTTGTCTTTGTTAGTTTATCTCTCTCTATATATATACACTCTTTGCATGTATTTGTCTTTGTTAGTTTATCTCTCTCTATATATATACACTCTTTGCGTATGTTGTCTTTGTTAGTTTATCTCTCTCTATATATATACTCTTTGCTCTTTGTTAGTTTATCTCTCTCTATATATATATGTTGTCTTTGTTAGTTTATCTCTCTCTATATATATACACTCTTTGCATGTTGTCTTTGTTTTAGTTTATCTCTCTCTATATATATACACTCTTTGCATATTTGTCTTTGTTAGTTTATCTCTCTCTATATATATACACTCTTTGCGTATGTTGTCTTTGTTAGTTTATCTCTCTCTCTATATATATACACTCTTTGCATGTTGTCTTTGTTAGTTTATCTCTCTCTATATATATACATATGTTGTCTTTGTTAGTTTATCTCTCTCTATATATATACACTCTTTGCATGTTGTCTTTGTTAGTTTATCTCTCTCTATATATATACACTCTTTGCATGTATTTGTCTTTGTTAGTTTATCTCTCTCTATATATATACACTCTTTGCATGTTGTCTTTGTTAGTTTACAACTCTCTCTCTATATATATACACTCTTTGCTGTTGTCTTTGTTAGTTTATCTCTCTCTATATATATCACTCTTTGCGTATGTTTGTCTTTGCGTTTGTCTTTGTTAGTTTATCTCTCTCTCTATATATATGGCTCTTTGCGTGTTGTCTTTGTTAGTTTATCTCTCTCTATATATATACACTCTTTGCGTATGTTGTCTTTGTTAGTTTATCTCTCTCTATATATATACTCTTTCTTTGCTTTTTGCATGTTGTCTTTGTTAGTTTATCTCTCTCTATATATATACACTCTGTCTTTGCTCTATATATATGTTGTCTTTGTTAGTTTAGTTTATCTCTCTCTATATATATACACTCTTTGCATGTTGTGCTGTTAGTTTATCTCTCTCTATATATATACACTCTTTGCATGTTGTGCTGTTAGTTTATCTCTCTCTATATATATACACTCTTTGCATGTTGTGCTGTTAGTTTATCTCTCTCTATATATATACACTCTTTGCATGTTGTGCTGTTAGTATATCTCTCTCTATACATATACACTCTTTGCATGTTGTGCTGTTAGTTTATCTCTCTCTATATATATACACTCTTTGCATGTTGTGCTGTTAGTTTATCTCTCTCTATATATATACACTCTTTGCATGTTGTGCTGTTAGTTTATCTCTCTCTATATATATACACTCTTTGCATGTTGTGCTGTTAGTTTATCTCTCTCTATATATATACACTCTTTGCATGTTGTGCTGTTAGTTTATCTCTCTCTATATATATACACTCTTTGCATGTTGTGCTGTTAGTTTATCTCTCTCTATATATATACACTCTTTGCATGTTGTGCTGTTAGTTTATCTCTCTCTCTATATATACACTCTTTGCATGTTGTGCTGTTAGTTTATCTCTCTCTATATATATACACTCTTTGCATGTTGTGCTGTTAGTTTATCTCTCTCTATATATACACTCTTTGCATGTTGTGCTGTTAGTTTATCTCTCTCTATATATATACACTCTTTGCATGTTGTGCTGTTAGTTTATCTCTCTCTATATATATACACTCTTTGCATGTTGTGCTGTTAGTTTATCTCTCTCTATATATATACACTCTTTGCATGTTGTGCTGTTAGTTTATCTCTCTCTATATATATACACTCTTTGCATGTTGTGCTGTTAGTTTATCTCTCTCTATATATATACACTCTTTGCATGTTGTGCTGTTAGTTTATCTCTCTCTATATATATACACTCTTTGCATGTTGTGCTGTTAGTTTATCTCTCTCTATATATATACACTCTTTGCATGTTGTGCTGTTAGTTTATCTCTCTCTATATATATACACTCTTTGCATGTTGTGCTGTTAGTTTATCTCTCTCTATATATATACACTCTTTGCATGTTGTGCTGTTAGTTTATCTCTCTCTATATATATACACTCTTTGCATGTTGTGCTGTTAGTTTATCTCTCTCTATATATATACACTCTTTGCATGTTGTGCTGTTAGTTTATCTCTCTCTATATATATACACTCTTTGCATGTTGTGCTGTTAGTTTATCTCTCTCTATATATATACACTCTTTGCATGTTGTGCTGTTAGTTTATCTCTCTCTATATATATACACTCTTTGCATGTTGTGCTGTTAGTTTATCTCTCTCTATATATATATACACTCTTTGCATGTTGTGCTGTTAGTTTATCTCTCTCTATATATATACACTCTTTGCATGTTGTGCTGTTAGTTTATCTCTCTCTATATATATACACTCTTTGCATGTTGTGCTGTTAGTTTATCTCTCTCTATATATATACACTCTTTGCATGTTGTGCTGTTAGTTTATCTCTCTCTATATATATACACTCTTTGCATGTTGTGCTGTTAGTTTATCTCTCTCTATATATATACACTCTTTGCATGTTGTGCTGTTAGTTTATCTCTCTCTATATATATACACTCTTTGCATGTTGTGCTGTTAGTTTATCTCTCTCTATATATATACACTCTTTGCATGTTGTGCTGTTAGTTTATCTCTCTCTATATATATACACTCTTTGCATGTTGTGCTGTTAGTTTATCTCTCTCTATATATATACACTCTTTGCATGTTGTGCTGTTAGTTTATCTCTCTCTATATATATACACTCTTTGCATGTTGTGCTGTTAGTTTATCTCTCTCTATATATATACACTCTTTGCATGTTGTGCTGTTAGTTTATCTCTCTCTATATATATACACTCTTTGCATGTTGTGCTGTTAGTTTATCTCTCTCTATATATATACACTCTTTGCATGTTGTGCTTTGTTAGTTTATCTCTCTCTATATATATACACTCTTTGCATGTTGTGCTGTTAGTTTATCTCTCTCTATATATATACACTCTTTGCATGTTGTGCTGTTAGTTTATCTCTCTCTATATATATACACTCTTTGCATGTAGTGCTGTTAGTTTATCTCTCTCTATATATATACACTCTTTGCATGTTGTGCTGTTAGTTTATCTCTCTCTATATATATACACTCTTTGCTTGTGCTGTTAGTTTATCTCTCTCTATATATATACATTCTTTGCATGTGTGCTGTTAGTTTATCTCTCTCTATATATATACACTCTTTGCATGTTGTGCTGTTAGTTTATCTCTCTCTATATATATACACTCTTTGCATGTTGTGCTGTTAGTTTATCTCTCTCTATATATATACACTCTTTGCATGTTGTGCTGTTAGTTTATCTCTCTCTATATATATACACTCTTTGCATGTTGTGCTGTTAGTTTATCTCTCTCTATATATATACACTCTTTGCATGTTGTGCTGTTAGTTTATCTCTCTCTATATATATACACTCTTTGCATGTTGTGCTGTTAGTTTATCTCTCTCTATATATATACACTCTTTGCATGTTGTGCTGTTAGTTTATCTCTCTCTATATATATACACTCTTTGCATGTTGTGCTGTTAGTTTATCTCTCTCTATATATATACACTCTTTGCATGTTGTGCTGTTAGTTTATCTCTCTCTATATATATACACTCTTTGCATGTTGTGCTGTTAGTTTATCTCTCTCTATATATATACACTCTTTGCATGTTGTGCTGTTAGTTTATCTCTCTCTATATATATACACTCTTTGCATGTTGTGCTGTTAGTTTATCTCTCTCTATATATATACACTCTTTGCATGTTGTGCTGTTAGTTTATCTCTCTCTATATATATACACTCTTTGCATGTTGTGCTGTTAGTTTATCTCTCTCTATATATATACACTCTTTGCATGTTGTGCTGTTAGTTTATCTCTCTCTATATATATACACTCTTTGCATGTTGTGCTGTTAGTTTATCTCTCTCTATATATATACACTCTTTGCATGTTGTGCTGTTAGTTTATCTCTCTCTATATATACACTCTTTGCATGTTGTGCTGTTAGTTTATCTCTCTCTATATATATACACTCTTTGCATGTTGTGCTGTTAGTTTATCTCTCTCTATATATATACACTCTTTGCATGTTGTGCTGTTAGTTTGTCTCTCTCTCTATATATACACTCTTTGCATGTTGTGCTGTTAGTTTGTCTCTCTCTCTATATATACACTCTTTGCATGTTGTGCTGTTAGTTTGTCTCTCTCTCTATATATACACTCTTTGCATGTTGTGCTGTTAGTTTGTCTCTCTCTCTATATATACACTCTTTGCATGTTGTGCTGTTAGTTTGTCTCTCTCTCTATATATACACTCTTTGCATGTTGTGCTGTTAGTTTATCTCTCTCTCTATATATACACTCTTTGCATGTTGTGCTGTTAGTTTATCTCTCTCTCTATATATACACTCTTTGCATGTTGTGCTGTTAGTTTATCTCTCTCTATATATATACACTCTTTGCATGTTGTGCTGTTAGTTTATCTCTCTCTATATATATACACTCTTTGCATGTTGTGCTGTTAGTTTATCTCTCTCTATATATATACACTCTTTGCATGTTGTGCTGTTAGTTTATCTCTCTCTATATATATACACTCTTTGCATGTTGTGCTGTTAGTTTATCTCTCTCTCTATATATGCACTCTTTGCATGTTGTGCTGTTAGTTTATCTCTCTCTCTATATATGCACTCTTTGCATGTTGTGCTGTTAGTTTATCTCTCTCTCTATATATGCACTCTTTGCATGTTGTGCTGTTAGTTTATCTCTCTCTATATATATACACTCTTTGCATGTTGTGCTGTTAGTTTATCTCTCTCTCTATATATACACTCTTTGCATGTTGTGCTGTTAGTTTATCTCTCTCTCTATATATACACTCTTTGCATGTTGTGCTGTTAGTTTATCTCTCTCTCTATATATACACTCTTTGCATGTTGTGCTGTTAGTTTATCTCTCTCTATATATATACACTCTTTGCATGTTGTGCTGTTAGTTTATCTCTCTCTATATATATACACTCTTTGCATGTTGTGCTGTTAGTTTATCTCTCTCTATATATATACACTCTTTGCATGTTGTGCTGTTAGTTTATCTCTCTCTATATATATACACTCTTTGCATGTTGTGCTGTTAGTTTATCTCTCTCTATATATATACACTCTTTGCATGTTGTGCTGTTAGTTTATCTCTCTCTATATATATACACTCTTTGCATGTTGTGCTGTTAGTTTATCTCTCTCTATATATATACACTCTTTGCATGTTGTGCTGTTAGTTTATCTCTCTCTATATATATACACTCTTTGCATGTTGTGCTGTTAGTTTATCTCTCTCTCTATATATACACTCTTTGCATGTTGTGCTGTTAGTTTATCTCTCTCTCTATATATACACTCTTTGCATGTTGTGCTGTTAGTTTATCTCTCTCTCTATATATACACTCTTTGCATGTTGTGCTGTTAGTTTATCTCTCTCTCTATATATACACTCTTTGCATGTTGTGCTGTTAGTTTATCTCTCTCTCTATATATACACTCTTTGCATGTTGTGCTGTTAGTTTATCTCTCTCTCTATATATACACTCTTTGCATGTTGTGCTGTTAGTTTATCTCTCTCTCTATATATACACTCTTTGCATGTTGTGCTGTTAGTTTATCTCTCTCTCTATATATACACTCTTTGCATGTTGTGCTGTTAGTTTATCTCTCTCTCTATATATACACTCTTTGCATGTTGTGCTGTTAGTTTGTCTCTCTCTCTATATATACACTCTTTGCATGTTGTGCTGTTAGTTTGTCTCTCTCTCTATATATACACTCTTTGCATGTTGTGCTGTTAGTTTGTCTCTCTCTCTATATATACACTCTTTGCATGTTGTGCTGTTAGTTTGTCTCTCTCTCTATATATACACTCTTTGCATGTTGTGCTGTTAGTTTATCTCTCTCTCTATATATACACTCTTTGCATGTTGTGCTGTTAGTTTATCTCTCTCTCTATATATACACTCTTTGCATGTTGTGCTGTTAGTTTATCTCTCTCTCTATATATACACTCTTTGCATGTTGTGCTGTTAGTTTATCTCTCTCTCTATATATACACTCTTTGCATGTTGTGCTGTTAGTTTATCTCTCTCTCTATATATACACTCTTTGCATGTTGTGCTGTTAGTTTATCTCTCTCTCTATATATACACTCTTTGCATGTTGTGCTGTTAGTTTATCTCTCTCTCTATATATACACTCTTTGCATGTTGTGCTGTTAGTTTATCTCTCTCTCTATATATACACTCTTTGCATGTTGTGCTGTTAGTTTATCTCTCTCTCTATATATACACTCTTTGCATGTTGTGCTGTTAGTTTATCTCTCTCTCTATATATACACTCTTTGCATGTTGTGCTGTTAGTTTATCTCTCTCTCTATATATACACTCTTTGCATGTTGTGCTGTTAGTTTATCTCTCTCTCTATATATACACTCTTTGCATGTTGTGCTGTTAGTTTATCTCTCTCTCTATATATACACTCTTTGCATGTTGTGCTGTTAGTTTATCTCTCTCTCTATATATACACTCTTTGCATGTTGTGCTGTTAGTTTATCTCTCTCTCTATATATGCACTCTTTGCATGTTGTGCTGTTAGTTTATCTCTCTCTCTATATATACACTCTTTGCATGTTGTGCTGTTAGTTTATCTCTCTCTCTATATATACACTCTTTGCATGTTGTGCTGTTAGTTTATCTCTCTCTCTATATATACACTCTTTGCATGTTGTGCTGTTAGTTTATCTCTCTCTCTATATATACACTCTTTGCATGTTGTGCTGTTAGTTTATCTCTCTCTCTATATATACACTCTTTGCATGTTGTGCTGTTAGTTTATCTCTCTCTCTATATATACACTCTTTGCATGTTGTGCTGTTAGTTTATCTCTCTCTCTATATATACACTCTTTGCATGTTGTGCTGTTAGTTTATCTCTCTCTCTATATATACACTCTTTGCATGTTGTGCTGTTAGTTTATCTCTCTCTCTATATATACACTCTTTGCATGTTGTGCTGTTAGTTTATCTCTCTCTCTATATATACACTCTTTGCATGTTGTGCTGTTAGTTTATCTCTCTCTCTATATATACACTCTTTGCATGTTGTGCTGTTAGTTTATCTCTCTCTCTATATATACACTCTTTGCATGTTGTGCTGTTAGTTTATCTCTCTCTCTATATATACACTCTTTGCATGTTGTGCTGTTAGTTTATCTCTCTCTATATATATACACTCTTTGCATGTAGTGCTGTTAGTATATCTCTCTCTATATATATACACTCTTTGCATGTAGTGCTGTTAGTATATCTCTCTCTATATATATACACTCTTTGCATGTTGTGCTGTTAGTATATCTCTCTCTATATATATACACTCTTTGCATGTTGTGCTGTTAGTTTATCTCTCTCTATATATATACACTCTTTGCATGTTGTGCTGTTAGTTTATCTCTCTCTATATATATACACTCTTTGCATGTTGTGCTGTTAGTTTATCTCTCTCTATATATATACACTCTTTGCATGTTGTGCTGTTAGTTTATCTCTCTCTATATATATACACTCTTTGCATGTTGTGCTGTTAGTTTATCTCTCTCTATATATATACACTCTTTGCATGTTGTGCTGTTAGTTTATCTCTCTCTATATATATACACTCTTTGCATGTTGTGCTGTTAGTTTATCTCTCTCTATATATATACACTCTTTGCATGTTGTGCTGTTAGTTTATCTCTCTCCATATATATACACTCTTTGCATGTTGTGCTGTTAGTTTATCTCTCTCTATATATATACACTCTTTGCATGTTGTGCTGTTAGTTTATCTCTCTCTATATATATACACTCTTTGCATGTTGTGCTGTTAGTTTATCTCTCTCTCTATATATACACTCTTTGCATGTTGTGCTGTTAGTTTATCTCTCTCTCTATATATACACTCTTTGCATGTTGTGCTGTTAGTTTATCTCTCTCTCTATATATACACTCTTTGCATGTTGTGCTGTTAGTTTATCTCTCTCTATATATATACACTCTTTGCATGTTGTGCTGTTAGTTTATCTCTCTCTCTATATATACACTCTTTGCATGTTGTGCTGTTAGTTTATCTCTCTCTCTATATATACACTCTTTGCATGTTGTGCTGTTAGTTTATCTCTCTCTCTATATATACACTCTTTGCATGTTGTGCTGTTAGTTTGTCTCTCTCTCTATATATACACTCTTTGCATGTTGTGCTGTTAGTTTGTCTCTCTCTATATATACACTCTTTGCATGTTGTGCTGTTAGTTTGTCTCTCTCTCTATATATACACTCTTTGCATGTTGTGCTGTTAGTTTGTCTCTCTCTCTATATATACACTCTTTGCATGTTGTGCTGTTAGTTTATCTCTCTCTCTATATATACACTCTTTGCATGTTGTGCTGTTAGTTTATCTCTCTCTATATATACACTCTTTGCATGTTGTGCTGTTAGTTTATCTCTCTCTCTATATATACACTCTTTGCATGTTGTGCTGTTAGTTTGTCTCTCTCTCTATATATACACTCTTTGCATGTTGTGCTGTTAGTTTATCTCTCTCTCTATATATACACTCTTTGCATGTTGTGCTGTTAGTTTGTCTCTCTCTCTATATATACACTCTTTGCATGTTGTGCTGTTAGTTTATCTCTCTCTCTATATATACACTCTTTGCATGTTGTGCTGTTAGTTTATCTCTCTCTCTATATATACACTCTTTGCATGTTGTGCTGTTAGTTTATCTCTCTCTCTATATATACACTCTTTGCATGTTGTGCTGTTAGTTTATCTCTCTCTCTATATATACACTCTTTGCATGTTGTGCTGTTAGTTTATCTCTCTCTCTATATATACACTCTTTGCATGTTGTGCTGTTAGTTTATCTCTCTCTCTATATATACACTCTTTGCATGTTGTGCTGTTAGTTTATCTCTCTCTCTATATATACACTCTTTGCATGTTGTGCTGTTAGTTTATCTCTCTCTCTATATATACACTCTTTGCATGTTGTGCTGTTAGTTTGTCTCTCTCTCTATATATACACTCTTTGCATGTTGTGCTGTTAGTTTATCTCTCTCTCTATATATACACTCTTTGCATGTTGTGCTGTTAGTTTATCTCTCTCTCTATATATACACTCTTTGCATGTTGTGCTGTTAGTTTGTCTCTCTCTCTATATATACACTCTTTGCATGTTGTGCTGTTAGTTTATCTCTCTCTCTATATATACACTCTTTGCATGTTGTGCTGTTAGTTTGTCTCTCTCTCTATATATACACTCTTTGCATGTTGTGCTGTTAGTTTATCTCTCTCTCTATATATACACTCTTTGCATGTTGTGCTGTTAGTTTATCTCTCTCTCTATATATACACTCTTTGCATGTTGTGCTGTTAGTTTATCTCTCTCTCTATATATACACTCTTTGCATGTTGTGCTGTTAGTTTATCTCTCTCTCTATATATACACTCTTTGCATGTTGTGCTGTTAGTTTATCTCTCTCTCTATATATACACTCTTTGCATGTTGTGCTGTTAGTTTATCTCTCTCTCTATATATACACTCTTTGCATGTTGTGCTGTTAGTTTATCTCTCTCTCTATATATACACTCTTTGCATGTTGTGCTGTTAGTTTATCTCTCTCTCTATATATACACTCTTTGCATGTTGTGCTGTTAGTTTATCTCTCTCTCTATATATACACTCTTTGCATGTTGTGCTGTTAGTTTATCTCTCTCTCTATATATACACTCTTTGCATGTTGTGCTGTTAGTTTATCTCTCTCTCTATATATACACTCTTTGCATGTTGTGCTGTTAGTTTATCTCTCTCTCTATATATACACTCTTTGCATGTTGTGCTGTTAGTTTATCTCTCTCTCTATATATACACTCTTTGCATGTTGTGCTGTTAGTTTATCTCTCTCTCTATATATACACTCTTTGCATGTTGTGCTGTTAGTTTATCTCTCTCTCTATATATACACTCTTTGCATGTTGTGCTGTTAGTTTATCTCTCTCTCTATATATACACTCTTTGCATGTTGTGCTGTTAGTTTATCTCTCTCTCTATATATACACTCTTTGCATGTTGTGCTGTTAGTTTATCTCTCTCTATATATATACACTCTTTGCATGTTGTGCTGTTAGTTTATCTCTCTCTATATATATACACTCTTTGCATGTTGTGCTGTTAGTTTATCTCTCTCTCTATATATACACTCTTTGCATGTTGTGCTGTTAGTTTATCTCTCTCTCTATATATACACTCTTTGCATGTTGTGCTGTTAGTTTATCTCTCTCTATATATATACACTCTTTGCATGTTGTGCTGTTAGTTTATCTCTCTCTATATATATACACTCTTTGCATGTTGTGCTGTTAGTTTATCTCTCTCTATATATATACACTCTTTGCATGTTGTGCTGTTAGTTTATCTCTCTCTATATATATACACTCTTTGCATGTTGTGCTGTTAGTTTATCTCTCTCTATATATATACACTCTTTGCATGTTGTGCTGTTAGTTTATCTCTCTCTATATATATACACTCTTTGCATGTTGTGCTGTTAGTTTATCTCTCTCTATATATATACACTCTTTGCATGTTGTGCTGTTAGTTTATCTCTCTCTATATATATACACTCTTTGCATGTTGTGCTGTTAGTTTATCTCTCTCTATATATATACACTCTTTGCATGTTGTGCTGTTAGTTTATCTCTCTCTATATATATACACTCTTTGCATGTTGTGCTGTTAGTTTATCTCTCTCTATATATATACACTCTTTGCATGTTGTGCTGTTAGTTTATCTCTCTCTATATATATACACTCTTTGCATGTTGTGCTGTTAGTTTATCTCTCTCTATATATATACACTCTTTGCATGTTGTGCTGTTAGTTTATCTCTCTCTATATATATACACTCTTTGCATGTTGTGCTGTTAGTTTATCTCTCTCTATATATATACACTCTTTGCATGTTGTGCTGTTAGTTTGTCTCTCTCTCTATATATACACTCTTTGCATGTTGTGCTGTTAGTTTGTCTCTCTCTCTATATATACACTCTTTGCATGTTGTGCTGTTAGTTTGTCTCTCTCTCTATATATACACTCTTTGCATGTTGTGCTGTTAGTTTGTCTCTCTCTCTATATATACACTCTTTGCATGTTGTGCTGTTAGTTTGTCTCTCTCTCTATATATACACTCTTTGCATGTTGTGCTGTTAGTTTGTCTCTCTCTCTATATATACACTCTTTGCATGTTGTGCTGTTAGTTTGTCTCTCTCTCTATATATACACTCTTTGCATGTTGTGCTGTTAGTTTGTCTCTCTCTCTATATATACACTCTTTGCATGTTGTGCTGTTAGTTTGTCTCTCTCTCTATATATACACTCTTTGCATGTTGTGCTGTTAGTTTGTCTCTCTCTCTATATATACACTCTTTGCATGTTGTGCTGTTAGTTTGTCTCTCTCTCTATATATACACTCTTTGCATGTTGTGCTGTTAGTTTGTCTCTCTCTCTATATATACACTCTTTGCATGTTGTGCTGTTAGTTTGTCTCTCTCTCTATATATACACTCTTTGCATGTTGTGCTGTTAGTTTGTCTCTCTCTCTATATATACACTCTTTGCATGTTGTGCTGTTAGTTTGTCTCTCTCTCTATATATACACTCTTTGCATGTTGTGCTGTTAGTTTGTCTCTCTCTCTATATATACACTCTTTGCATGTTGTGCTGTTAGTTTGTCTCTCTCTCTATATATACACTCTTTGCATGTTGTGCTGTTAGTTTGTCTCTCTCTCTATATATACACTCTTTGCATGTTGTGCTGTTAGTTTGTCTCTCTCTCTATATATACACTCTTTGCATGTTGTGCTGTTAGTTTGTCTCTCTCTCTATATATACACTCTTTGCATGTTGTGCTGTTAGTTTGTCTCTCTCTCTATATATACACTCTTTGCATGTTGTGCTGTTAGTTTGTCTCTCTCTCTATATATACACTCTTTGCATGTTGTGCTGTTAGTTTGTCTCTCTCTCTATATATACACTCTTTGCATGTTGTGCTGTTAGTTTGTCTCTCTCTCTATATATACACTCTTTGCATGTTGTGCTGTTAGTTTGTCTCTCTCTCTATATATACACTCTTTGCATGTTGTGCTGTTAGTTTGTCTCTCTCTCTATATATACACTCTTTGCATGTTGTGCTGTTAGTTTGTCTCTCTCTCTATATATACACTCTTTGCATGTTGTGCTGTTAGTTTGTCTCTCTCTCTATATATACACTCTTTGCATGTTGTGCTGTTAGTTTGTCTCTCTCTCTATATATACACTCTTTGCATGTTGTGCTGTTAGTTTGTCTCTCTCTCTATATATACACTCTTTGCATGTTGTGCTGTTAGTTTGTCTCTCTCTCTATATATACACTCTTTGCATGTTGTGCTGTTAGTTTGTCTCTCTCTCTATATATACACTCTTTGCATGTTGTGCTGTTAGTTTGTCTCTCTCTCTATATATACACTCTTTGCATGTTGTGCTGTTAGTTTGTCTCTCTCTCTATATATACACTCTTTGCATGTTGTGCTGTTAGTTTGTCTCTCTCTCTATATATGCACTCTTTGCATGTTGTGCTGTTAGTTTGTCTCTCTCTCTATATATACACTCTTTGCATGTTGTGCTGTTAGTTTGTCTCTCTCTCTATATATGCACTCTTTGCATGTTGTGCTGTTAGTTTGTCTCTCTCTCTATATATGCACTCTTTGCATGTTGTGCTGTTAGTTTGTCTCTCTCTCTATATATGCACTCTTTGCATGTTGTGCTGTTAGTTTGTCTCTCTCTCTATATATGCACTCTTTGCATGTTGTGCTGTTAGTTTGTCTCTCTCTCTATATATGCACTCTTTGCATGTTGTGCTGTTAGTTTGTCTCTCTCTCTATATATGCACTCTTTGCATGTTGTGCTGTTAGTTTGTCTCTCTCTCTATATATGCACTCTTTGCATGTTGTGCTGTTAGTTTGTCTCTCTCTCTATATATGCACTCTTTGCATGTTGTGCTGTTAGTTTGTCTCTCTCTCTATATATGCACTCTTTGCATGTTGTGCTGTTAGTTTGTCTCTCTCTCTATATATGCACTCTTTGCATGTTGTGCTGTTAGTTTGTCTCTCTCTCTATATATGCACTCTTTGCATGTTGTGCTGTTAGTTTGTCTCTCTCTCTATATATGCACTCTTTGCATGTTGTGCTGTTAGTTTGTCTCTCTCTCTATATATGCACTCTTTGCATGTTGTGCTGTTAGTTTGTCTCTCTCTCTATATATGCACTCTTTGCATGTTGTGCTGTTAGTTTGTCTCTCTCTCTATATATGCACTCTTTGCATGTTGTGCTGTTAGTTTGTCTCTCTCTCTATATATGCACTCTTTGCATGTTGTGCTGTTAGTTTGTCTCTCTCTCTATATATGCACTCTTTGCATGTTGTGCTGTTAGTTTGTCTCTCTCTCTATATATGCACTCTTTGCATGTTGTGCTGTTAGTTTGTCTCTCTCTCTATATATGCACTCTTTGCATGTTGTGCTGTTAGTTTGTCTCTCTCTCTATATATGCACTCTTTGCATGTTGTGCTGTTAGTTTGTCTCTCTCTCTATATATGCACTCTTTGCATGTTGTGCTGTTAGTTTGTCTCTCTCTCTATATATGCACTCTTTGCATGTTGTGCTGTTAGTTTGTCTCTCTCTCTATATATGCACTCTTTGCATGTTGTGCTGTTAGTTTGTCTCTCTCTCTATATATGCACTCTTTGCATGTTGTGCTGTTAGTTTGTCTCTCTCTCTATATATGCACTCTTTGCATGTTGTGCTGTTAGTTTGTCTCTCTCTCTATATATGCACTCTTTGCATGTTGTGCTGTTAGTTTGTCTCTCTCTCTATATATGCACTCTTTGCATGTTGTGCTGTTAGTTTGTCTCTCTCTCTATATATGCACTCTTTGCATGTTGTGCTGTTAGTTTGTCTCTCTCTCTATATATGCACTCTTTGCATGTTGTGCTGTTAGTTTGTCTCTCTCTCTATATATGCACTCTTTGCATGTTGTGCTGTTAGTTTGTCTCTCTCTCTATATATGCACTCTTTGCATGTTGTGCTGTTAGTTTGTCTCTCTCTCTCTATATATGCACTCTTTGCATGTTGTGCTGTTAGTTTGTCTCTCTCTCTATATATGCACTCTTTGCATGTTGTGCTGTTAGTTTGTCTATATATGCACTCTTTGCATGTTGTGCTGTTAGTTTGTCTCTCTCTCTATATATGCACTCTTTGCATGTTGTGCTGTTGCACTCTTTGCATTTGTGCTGTTAGTTTGTCTCTCTCTCTATATATGCACTCTTTGCATGTTGTGCTGTTAGTTTGTCTCTCTCTCTATATATGCACTCTTTGCATGTTGTGCTGTTAGTTTGTCTCTCTCTCTATATATGCACTCTTTGCATGTTGTGCTGTTAGTTTGTCTCTCTCTCTATATATGCACTCTTTGCATGTTGTGCTGTTAGTTTGTCTCTCTCTCTATATATGCACTCTTTGCATGTTGTGCTGTTAGTTTGTCTCTCTCTCTATATATGCACTCTTTGCATGTTGTGCTGTTAGTTTGTCTCTCTCTCTATATATGCACTCTTTGCATGTTGTGCTGTTAGTTTGTCTCTCTCTCTATATATGCACTCTTTGCATGTTGTGCTGTTAGTTTGTCTCTCTCTCTATATATGCACTCTTTGCATGTTGTGCTGTTAGTTTGTCTCTCTCTCTATATATGCACTCTTTGCATGTTGTGCTGTTAGTTTGTCTCTCTCTCTATATATGCACTCTTTGCATGTTGTGCTGTTAGTTTGTCTCTCTCTCTATATATGCACTCTTTGCATGTTGTGCTGTTAGTTTGTCTCTCTCTCTATATATGCACTCTTTGCATGTTGTGCTGTTAGTTTATCTCTCTCTCTATATATGCACTCTTTGCATGTTGTGCTGTTAGTTTATCTCTCTCTCTATATATGCACTCTTTGCATGTTGTGCTGTTAGTTTATCTCTCTCTCTATATATGCACTCTTTGCATGTTGTGCTGTTAGTTTATCTCTCTCTCTATATATGCACTCTTTGCATGTTGTGCTGTTAGTTTATCTCTCTCTCTATATATGCACTCTTTGCATGTTGTGCTGTTAGTTTATCTCTCTCTCTATATATGCACTCTTTGCATGTTGTGCTGTTAGTTTATCTCTCTCTCTATATATGCACTCTTTGCATGTTGTGCTGTTAGTTTATCTCTCTCTCTATATATGCACTCTTTGCATGTTGTGCTGTTAGTTTATCTCTCTCTCTATATATGCACTCTTTGCATGTTGTGCTGTTAGTTTATCTCTCTCTCTATATATGCACTCTTTGCATGTTGTGCTGTTAGTTTATCTCTCTCTCTATATATGCACTCTTTGCATGTTGTGCTGTTAGTTTATCTCTCTCTCTATATATGCACTCTTTGCATGTTGTGCTGTTAGTTTATCTCTCTCTCTATATATGCACTCTTTGCATGTTGTGCTGTTAGTTTATCTCTCTCTCTATATATGCACTCTTTGCATGTTGTGCTGTTAGTTTATCTCTCTCTCTATATATGCACTCTTTGCATGTTGTGCTGTTAGTTTATCTCTCTCTCTATATATGCACTCTTTGCATGTTGTGCTGTTAGTTTATCTCTCTCTCTATATATGCACTCTTTGCATGTTGTGCTGTTAGTTTATCTCTCTCTCTATATATGCACTCTTTGCATGTTGTGCTGTTAGTTTATCTCTCTCTCTATATATGCACTCTTTGCATGTTGTGCTGTTAGTTTATCTCTCTCTCTATATATGCACTCTTTGCATGTTGTGCTGTTAGTTTATCTCTCTCTCTATATATGCACTCTTTGCATGTTGTGCTGTTAGTTTATCTCTCTCTCTATATATGCACTCTTTGCATGTTGTGCTGTTAGTTTATCTCTCTCTCTATATATGCACTCTTTGCATGTTGTGCTGTTAGTTTATCTCTCTCTCTATATATGCACTCTTTGCATGTTGTGCTGTTAGTTTATCTCTCTCTCTATATATGCACTCTTTGCATGTTGTGCTGTTAGTTTATCTCTCTCTCTATATATGCACTCTTTGCATGTTGTGCTGTTAGTTTATCTCTCTCTCTATATATGCACTCTTTGCATGTTGTGCTGTTAGTTTATCTCTCTCTCTATATATGCACTCTTTGCATGTTGTGCTGTTAGTTTATCTCTCTCTCTATATATGCACTCTTTGCATGTTGTGCTGTTAGTTTGTCTCTCTCTCTATATATGCACTCTTTGCATGTTGTGCTGTTAGTTTATCTCTCTCTCTATATATGCACTCTTTGCATGTTGTCTCTCTCTCTATATATGCACTCTTTGCATGTTGTGCTGTTAGTTTGTCTCTCTCTCTATATATGCACTCTTTGCATGTTGTGCTGTTAGTTTGTCTCTCTCTCTATATATGCACTCTTTGCATGTTGTGCTGTTAGTTTGTCTCTCTCTCTATATATGCACTCTTTGCATGTTGTGCTGTTAGTTTGTCTCTCTCTCTATATATGCACTCTTTGCATGTTGTGCTGTTAGTTTGTCTCTCTCTCTATATATGCACTCTTTGCATGTTGTGCTGTTAGTTTGTCTCTCTCTCTATATATGCACTCTTTGCATGTTGTGCTGTTAGTTTGTCTCTCTCTCTATATATGCACTCTTTGCATGTTGTGCTGTTAGTTTGTCTCTCTCTCTATATATGCACTCTTTGCATGTTGTGCTGTTAGTTTGTCTCTCTCTCTATATATGCACTCTTTGCATGTTGTGCTGTTAGTTTGTCTCTCTCTCTATATATGCACTCTTTGCATGTTGTGCTGTTAGTTTGTCTCTCTCTCTATATATGCACTCTTTGCATGTTGTGCTGTTAGTTTGTCTCTCTCTCTATATATGCACTCTTTGCATGTTGTGCTGTTAGTTTGTCTCTCTCTCTATATATGCACTCTTTGCATGTTGTGCTGTTAGTTTGTCTCTCTCTCTATATATGCACTCTTTGCATGTTGTGCTGTTAGTTTGTCTCTCTCTCTATATATGCACTCTTTGCATGTTGTGCTGTTAGTTTGTCTCTCTCTCTATATATGCACTCTTTGCATGTTGTGCTGTTAGTTTGTCTCTCTCTCTATATATGCACTCTTTGCATGTTGTGCTGTTAGTTTGTCTCTCTCTCTATATATGCACTCTTTGCATGTTGTGCTGTTAGTTTGTCTCTCTCTCTATATATGCACTCTTTGCATGTTGTGCTGTTAGTTTGTCTCTCTCTCTATATATGCACTCTTTGCATGTTGTGCTGTTAGTTTGTCTCTCTCTCTATATATGCACTCTTTGCATGTTGTGCTGTTAGTTTGTCTCTCTCTCTATATATGCACTCTTTGCATGTTGTGCTGTTAGTTTGTCTCTCTCTCTATATATGCACTCTTTGCATGTTGTGCTGTTAGTTTGTCTCTCTCTCTATATATGCACTCTTTGCATGTTGTGCTGTTAGTTTGTCTCTCTCTCTATATATGCACTCTTTGCATGTTGTGCTGTTAGTTTGTCTCTCTCTCTATATATGCACTCTTTGCATGTTGTGCTGTTAGTTTGTCTCTCTCTCTATATATGCACTCTTTGCATGTTGTGCTGTTAGTTTGTCTCTCTCTCTATATATGCACTCTTTGCATGTTGTGCTGTTAGTTTGTCTCTCTCTCTATATATGCACTCTTTGCATGTTGTGCTGTTAGTTTGTCTCTCTCTCTATATATGCACTCTTTGCATGTTGTGCTGTTAGTTTGTCTCTCTCTCTATATATGCACTCTTTGCATGTTGTGCTGTTAGTTTGTCTCTCTCTCTATATATGCACTCTTTGCATGTTGTGCTGTTAGTTTGTCTCTCTCTCTATATATGCACTCTTTGCATGTTGTGCTGTTAGTTTGTCTCTCTCTCTATATATGCACTCTTTGCATGTTGTGCTGTTAGTTTATCTCTCTCTCTATATATGCACTCTTTGCATGTTGTGCTGTTAGTTTATCTCTCTCTCTATATATGCACTCTTTGCATGTTGTGCTGTTAGTTTATCTCTCTCTCTATATATGCACTCTTTGCATGTTGTGCTGTTAGTTTATCTCTCTCTCTATATATGCACTCTTTGCATGTTGTGCTGTTAGTTTATCTCTCTCTCTATATATGCACTCTTTGCATGTTGTGCTGTTAGTTTATCTCTCTCTCTATATATGCACTCTTTGCATGTTGTGCTGTTAGTTTATCTCTCTCTCTATATATGCACTCTTTGCATGTTGTGCTGTTAGTTTATCTCTCTCTCTATATATGCACTCTTTGCATGTTGTGCTGTTAGTTTATCTCTCTCTCTATATATGCACTCTTTGCATGTTGTGCTGTTAGTTTATCTCTCTCTCTATATATGCACTCTTTGCATGTTGTGCTGTTAGTTTATCTCTCTCTCTATATATGCACTCTTTGCATGTTGTGCTGTTAGTTTATCTCTCTCTCTATATATGCACTCTTTGCATGTTGTGCTGTTAGTTTATCTCTCTCTCTATATATGCACTCTTTGCATGTTGTGCTGTTAGTTTATCTCTCTCTCTATATATGCACTCTTTGCATGTTGTGCTGTTAGTTTATCTCTCTCTCTATATATGCACTCTTTGCATGTTGTGCTGTTAGTTTATCTCTCTCTCTATATATGCACTCTTTGCATGTTGTGCTGTTAGTTTATCTCTCTCTCTATATATGCACTCTTTGCATGTTGTGCTGTTAGTTTATCTCTCTCTCTATATATGCACTCTTTGCATGTTGTGCTGTTAGTTTATCTCTCTCTCTATATATGCACTCTTTGCATGTTGTGCTGTTAGTTTATCTCTCTCTCTATATATGCACTCTTTGCATGTTGTGCTGTTAGTTTATCTCTCTCTCTATATATGCACTCTTTGCATGTTGTGCTGTTAGTTTATCTCTCTCTCTATATATGCACTCTTTGCATGTTGTGCTGTTAGTTTATCTCTCTCTCTATATATGCACTCTTTGCATGTTGTGCTGTTAGTTTATCTCTCTCTCTATATATGCACTCTTTGCATGTTGTGCTGTTAGTTTATCTCTCTCTCTATATATGCACTCTTTGCATGTTGTGCTGTTAGTTTATCTCTCTCTCTATATATGCACTCTTTGCATGTTGTGCTGTTAGTTTATCTCTCTCTCTATATATGCACTCTTTGCATGTTGTGCTGTTAGTTTATCTCTCTCTCTATATATGCACTCTTTGCATGTTGTGCTGTTAGTTTATCTCTCTCTCTATATATGCACTCTTTGCATGTTGTGCTGTTAGTTTATCTCTCTCTCTATATATGCACTCTTTGCATGTTGTGCTGTTAGTTTATCTCTCTCTCTATATATGCACTCTTTGCATGTTGTGCTGTTAGTTTATCTCTCTCTCTATATATGCACTCTTTGCATGTTGTGCTGTTAGTTTATCTCTCTCTCTATATATGCACTCTTTGCATGTTGTGCTGTTAGTTTATCTCTCTCTCTATATATGCACTCTTTGCATGTTGTGCTGTTAGTTTATCTCTCTCTCTATATATGCACTCTTTGCATGTTGTGCTGTTAGTTTATCTCTCTCTCTATATATGCACTCTTTGCATGTTGTGCTGTTAGTTTATCTCTCTCTCTATATATGCACTCTTTGCATGTTGTGCTGTTAGTTTATCTCTCTCTCTATATATGCACTCTTTGCATGTTGTGCTGTTAGTTTATCTCTCTCTCTATATATGCACTCTTTGCATGTTGTGCTGTTAGTTTATCTCTCTCTCTATATATGCACTCTTTGCATGTTGTGCTGTTAGTTTATCTCTCTCTCTATATATACACTCTTTGCATGTTGTGCTGTTAGTTTATCTCTCTCTCTATATATACACTCTTTGCATGTTGTGCTGTTAGTTTATCTCTCTCTCTATATATACACTCTTTGCATGTTGTGCTGTTAGTTTATCTCTCTCTCTATATATACACTCTTTGCATGTTGTGCTGTTAGTTTATCTCTCTCTCTATATATACACTCTTTGCATGTTGTGCTGTTAGTTTATCTCTCTCTCTATATATACACTCTTTGCATGTTGTGCTGTTAGTTTATCTCTCTCTCTATATATACACTCTTTGCATGTTGTGCTGTTAGTTTATCTCTCTCTCTATATATACACTCTTTGCATGTTGTGCTGTTAGTTTATCTCTCTCTCTATATATACACTCTTTGCATGTTGTGCTGTTAGTTTATCTCTCTCTCTATATATACACTCTTTGCATGTTGTGCTGTTAGTTTATCTCTCTCTCTATATATACACTCTTTGCATGTTGTGCTGTTAGTTTATCTCTCTCTCTATATATACACTCTTTGCATGTTGTGCTGTTAGTTTATCTCTCTCTCTATATATACACTCTTTGCATGTTGTGCTGTTAGTTTATCTCTCTCTCTATATATACACTCTTTGCATGTTGTGCTGTTAGTTTATCTCTCTCTCTATATATACACTCTTTGCATGTTGTGCTGTTAGTTTATCTCTCTCTCTATATATACACTCTTTGCATGTTGTGCTGTTAGTTTATCTCTCTCTCTATATATACACTCTTTGCATGTTGTGCTGTTAGTTTATCTCTCTCTCTATATATACACTCTTTGCATGTTGTGCTGTTAGTTTATCTCTCTCTCTATATATACACTCTTTGCATGTTGTGCTGTTAGTTTATCTCTCTCTCTATATATACACTCTTTGCATGTTGTGCTGTTAGTTTATCTCTCTCTCTATATATACACTCTTTGCATGTTGTGCTGTTAGTTTATCTCTCTCTCTATATATACACTCTTTGCATGTTGTGCTGTTAGTTTATCTCTCTCTCTATATATACACTCTTTGCATGTTGTGCTGTTAGTTTATCTCTCTCTCTATATATACACTCTTTGCATGTTGTGCTGTTAGTTTATCTCTCTCTCTATATATACACTCTTTGCATGTTGTGCTGTTAGTTTATCTCTCTCTCTATATATACACTCTTTGCATGTTGTGCTGTTAGTATATCTCTCTCTTTATATATACACTCTTTGCATGTTGTGCTGTTAGTTTATCTCTCTCTATATATATACACTCTTTGCATGTTGTGCTGTTAGTTTATCTCTCTCTATATATATACACTCTTTGCATGTTGTGCTGTTAGTTTATCTCTCTCTATATATATACACTCTTTGCATGTTGTGCTGTTAGTTTATCTCTCTCTATATATATACACTCTTTGCATGTTGTGCTGTTAGTTTATCTCTCTCTATATATATACACTCTTTGCATGTTGTGCTGTTAGTTTATCTCTCTCTATATATATACACTCTTTGCATGTTGTGCTGTTAGTTTATCTCTCTCTATATATATACACTCTTTGCATGTTGTGCTGTTAGTTTATCTCTCTCTATATATATACACTCTTTGCATGTTGTGCTGTTAGTTTATCTCTCTCTATATATATACACTCTTTGCATGTTGTGCTGTTAGTTTATCTCTCTCTATATATATACACTCTTTGCATGTTGTGCTGTTAGTTTATCTCTCTCTATATATATACACTCTTTGCATGTTGTGCTGTTAGTTTATCTCTCTCTATATATATACACTCTTTGCATGTTGTGCTGTTAGTTTATCTCTCTCTATATATATACACTCTTTGCATGTTGTGCTGTTAGTTTATCTCTCTCTATATATATACACTCTTTGCATGTTGTGCTGTTAGTTTATCTCTCTCTATATATATACACTCTTTGCATGTTGTGCTGTTAGTTTATCTCTCTCTATATATATACACTCTTTGCATGTTGTGCTGTTAGTTTATCTCTCTCTATATATATACACTCTTTGCATGTTGTGCTGTTAGTTTATCTCTCTCTATATATATACACTCTTTGCATGTTGTGCTGTTAGTTTATCTCTCTCTATATATATACACTCTTTGCATGTTGTGCTATTAGTTAGACATGTAAAAATAGAAATGGTTTTGATATTAAAAAATAAAAATATTTTTTCTAGATTCTATGGCCTGCATGTAGTGCTGATATATATATATATATATATATATATATAATAAAATATATTTACATGGAATGACGAAGCAGCCACGAGGGAGGCTGAAAAGGGCTGAGGTGGCCGCCCGATGGCACTCCCCGGTTGGTTCGACCAGTGGGAGCGGGTGGAAAGGCTATTTGTAGGGTCCCCTCTTCCCTCTCGTGGCCAAATTAAAACTCCGTCGTCATGTGTGCGGTCGGTCCAGGTCGTCGTCGTTGTCATCGTCGTGTTTGTTAGTTTGATTGTAGGCTCTCTCTCGTCGACGACGCAGCGGAGGGATGAATTGTCATGACGGGGCCCTGGGCGGCGGAGCCACAGTTGTCACTCATGCGAGTGTGGCGGGTGTTGCTGTTGTTATCCGCACTTCCGGAGCACTTTCAAGCTTGAGTTTGAGCGTGTGACAATTCAATCGAGATCACTGGAGCTAGGTTGACTTTGCGTTGTGAACCGAAACTTTCGTATACACAGTGGCTCTGTTGGACGGCTCTAGTAGGACTCGCCCTGGTTACAGAGGTTTCTCGTCGTCCTGAGTCTAGTTTTTTCAGAACGTGGTGTGTTGATTGCGAAATTGGTTATGTCCAACGAGATTTGAAATCGCTGCGGGAGTAGTGTCTCTCAGGGTAGAGTGAGACCCGTTGTCTAATTATGAGCTCAGGGTTGTTTCGTGATCGTCAAAGTTTCGGTGCAGGAGTAGGTAGATGATATTTCCTACTTTTGTGGTGGAATATGATCCTCGATGGCAAGTTGCAATGACCTTGTGAAGTACTTTCAGTAATCTCCCCTGTCCCAAGCCTTCTATTCTTCGTGCCATGTCAACGAATCGACCCCGCGGCGAATTCATTTTTTCATTTATTATTTTTGGAGATGACGCCTGTCCTGACGGCGCCCGTCACCTGCTTGATGTTTCAGCAGGCTTTTGCTGGAATTGAGGTTGTCCAAAGGAGAGATCATGCGATTCTGGAATGATTTTCATGTGAGTGTTTTCGACGTTTTGTATGAGTGAACAGCCATGGAAACTATCAAGGAGAGGAGCTATTACAATTTGAAACTGAGCTATGTTGAACAGATTACCTGGTGGTCACCTTGTTTTGTGCTTCAACATAAGATGTTCATAGAGAAGGGACGTCGATTTCAGAGGTGAAGCTTGAAAGACTGGGGGATTGGCTGACAATGAGGGAAAGCGGAGCACCTCTCCTTTCTCAGACAGCGGATGAAGCGTTGGATCTGATAGTGGCAATAATACCCAAGGACGTGATGCAGACGTTCGAAGTTGAGCGGGAAAGTCTCATTGCAAGTAACAACCATGTTCAAAACCCGTATGCATCAGTTGCATCAAGGGAAGGTCTCTACCACCGCATCTGTCCTTACAAGCAAATTCACCAACTAGCAGTTATTGGTCTTCTATTGGATGGAATGTTTGTAGCCTACTTGTCTGCTCTTCACATGGGCTACCTGAGCTCGGAGGAATCAACTATGTTCTCATTTACAGATATCCCGCCGTCTCTTACATCGGCAAATGTTACTCCTACGGCTTTCTTGAACAATTCAGGCTCAAATACCTCTTCTGTTGAATCTCCTTCTGCGCACCTAAACGCTAGCACGGATGATTTCTTTCGCGTGGATGACAATGTGACTTTCCACGACCCAATCCCTGCTCCAAGCCTTGGATCCGAGAAGAGCCCTGGGTTTATGGAGACTCCAACTTCAATGATTTATTTCCAGAACAGGTCAGAAACATGGCACACCATGAGCGACAAGGATCTCTTGAAGAAAGCATCGTCCTTTCAGCCACTACAAGAAGCTTCTGTAACATTGATTGCGTACATGTTCATGACAAGAGGGCCGCTGCCCTTTGCCTCTCTTTGGGAAAGATACTTTCGTGGTCACGAGAATATGTACAGCATTTACATTCATGCTCATCCTGACTACGTGCCAACCACAGCCACGGGCTCCCCTTTCTTTCAACGCTTCATTCCTAGCAAGGTGCAAAATCCTCTCACTTTTAGATGTTTTGGACACGTCAGAATTACGGAGCAAATTCATGTTTAACGTGGCTGAAACTGTTGGTTGCAAATTTTGGAGTAAGATGATTACTAATTCTTGTTTCATTTGATCGATAGATTGTAGAATGGGGTAAGCTGTCGGTTTACGAGGCTGAGAGGCGGCTTCTTGGCAATGCGCTGCTCGAACAGACAAACAAGTGGTTCGTTCTTCTCTCCGAATCGTGCATCCCGGTTTTCAACTTCCCCGATGCATACAAATACTTCAACCACTCGCACGAAAGCTTTGTTGAATCGTATGTAGATTCAGGGCGACTTGGTCACGGGCGTTTGTACCGAGAAGATTACAAACATATGGCACCTGAGATCACGCCCAAAAACTTCCGGAAGGGGAGTCAATGGTTTCAGATTAATCGGCATCTGGCTCTCGTAGCAGTTGCAAATTCAAAAGAATACATGAAATTTGAGAAATACTTTTGCAAGATTCGCTCGGTTTGCTACATCGACGAGCATTGCCTTCCCACATTGGCAAGCGATTGCGTATCGGACACTCACATTCTTCCAGTTCCATGGTAAGTCGTCGCATCCGAAGCTGTACGAAAGCGTGGACACAGATGCGAAGTTGATCCAATGATTTCGAGAAGGGCACAATTGCACATACGATGGGCAACCGACTTCGAAATGCTTCCTTTTTGTTCGAAAATTTCATCCAAACGCCCGAAATGCTTTGCTCGACCTCGCCGGTCCTATAATGGGGATCCCCTAATTCAACCTCCTTCTTCGTCGTCATTTTCTACTCTTGTCGAAATTCAGACAACATCACGAAGCTCTTGGGTTCGTGTTCAACTGAGACGATACACTTTACAATTCAGAGACACTACCCAACAGTCCTTGGCTGCAATCCAGATCAAAATGCAGGTGAATGCCATTCAACTCATTGAAAGACGACCTTCAGTTATTAGTGGCTTTGCTCTGTGGGTGTTTCACGTTCACTGGTTCTCATGAGAATTTTCATTTTACTTTTTGCATTATGCTCATCCCGCTCAGAGGTTGTGATTTTGTATGTAATTCTATTGAGTTGTAATATTTATTTTAATTTTAAAATATAACATACACAAATCTGCATTCATACAAATTATTATTATTATTGGTGATATTTTTAAGTACTATTGTTTTCAACTATTTTCTCAATATGTATATTAGTACTAAAAAGTACTACTATTTTCATAAACTATAAGATGGCATGTTGCACCTAAGATTATGCAAAAAGTTGGTGGTACAAATCATAGTTGTGAAGTATCAACTATGTTGAATAGATCCTTGCACAAGGCTTATCTTTGTTGTATACTATATATACATGAGAAAAATATTATACATTAATTTTTTTACATCAATTTATAATTGTAATTATATACATGCAATTCTATGCATTTCTTTAGTATTAAATTATACATGATAAAAAATTCATTTTGATTATTCAAATATTAATTTTTTAATACTTATAAAAAAATGAAAAAAATAAAAATAAAATTGACCAATAAAATTATCAATAAAAATATTGAAATATCTTTAAGTATCAAAATTTTAAAGTAGAAATTATAGTTTTGCAATCAAAAAACTTCTTAAAGTATTTGAGAGGTGGCACAACATTTTAACCACAAGTTTCAAGAAAATAAAAAATTACAAAGTGATTTGTAAGAAGTACCAGTGCAAATTGTATATCAACAAACACAAGTTGTAATAGGTTGTCCTTCTTAGCTACAACTAATTAAATGTTATACAAACAACTCTATACAACACAAAAAATTATAATAAAGGGTTTATACATGTTTATTTGCAATTGGGTAGATAAATTTTATTATAAAAGTATGAAGGATAGTATATTATCAAGACTAGATTCATCAACCTCCAAATTGTGAATAAAAAGAAAACATATCATATATAAATATATCCTTATGTATAAATATATATATATATATATATATATATATATACATAATTTAAAAATTATTATTTTATATTTTGATATTTGATATATTTATATTTTTAAATCTATTCTTTTGTATTGAAAAAAAATCAAAAATCAAAATAAATAAAAACTTAAAATAATAATAATTTTTTGAATATAATAAATTTATAAATAATTCTATATATATGAAATTTATGCATACAAAATATTTAAAATTATATATATATATATATATATATATATATATATGCAAATACATATTAAATATTCTTAGAAGTTCAATGTAGTAATTAGTTCTACATAGATGATTTACAAGTAAAATATTATTTATTTTATGATGAATTAAAAATTTTAAAAAATAAAAATATTTTAATAATATATTTTAAAAATAAAATTTAGAATATTCGAAAAGATCATGTTAATTCATGAACAATTCAGAAAGTTCATAAATTATATTGGTAAATCATTTAAATGCCTAATATATAAATTTCTTTTAAAAAATATATTTTTCAAATAGTATCATTAAATAATTAAGTATTAATATAAAATATTATTTGTAATACATAATATAAGGATGTATTTTATAAGTTAAAAAATGATGTGTTTAAATAATAAAGATAGAAGATGAAATTAATGGCAATATCTTAAGGAAGCATAATATAGAATAGATAGTTTATCTATTCTAAAAAAATATTTGTTTAAGATAAGTATTATTAGAGGCAAAAAAATATTTGAGATTTCTTATTAAAAAAGAAAAGACAAAACTACAGTTAGGCAATAATATAAACAAAACTATAGATATGCAATAATATATATATTTAATGAAACTAGAAAGAAACAAGAAGCAAAATCCTCAAATATTTGCAAGGCACAAGAATTGATGCATACAAATAATGTTTCTAAAAAAAAAGTATATGATTGCATAGATTATTGTGTAGATTATTGCCACATGAAAGAAAATATTAAAATATAAGAGAAAAAACCAAGAATTTAAATATCACTAAATTTTCTATTGAATATTTGAAATTGATTCCATCAAAACCTGTGAAAAGTTAATTATATCACTATTAATAATTTTTTATACAAGCTATTTTAAAAATTTTAAAAATTTTAAAATTTTAAAAATAAAATAAAAATAATACAAAAAAAATTGCTTAAAAATTTATGTAAGTATTTTGAAACTAACAAAGAGAAATTAGAACTTTTATAATATTTATTTCTAAAACTTTGATAATTATTAAATTTTATTTTTGGCAATAATAGAATTTTATAATAATAATATATATTTATATAATTTAATTTTTTATCCTTATATCTTATGCAACATAATAGAATCAATTTTTTGTAAAAATGTGAAAATATATTTACACTTTTGGTGTACAAGGAGCTATCAACAATTATATGAGAAGTTTGTTATGAATAAGAAGTGTATCTTTTGTATTTAGTCAAATTAATTTCTTAATATAGCTTTAAAATATAAACAACACCATCATAAAAAAACCATTATTTGGATCATATTCTTTTATATGATTTTTAAGAAGAAATATTTAATATCAAATCTTTAAAGACAAAATTTATGTAAAAAAGTATCAAAATTTCAAATAAAAATTCTATTGCAATAATTATTAAAATAAAATATTTTAAAAAGAATTTGAAGATACAATGCTTCAATTATAGATGAAGTACTTTTAATTATTTTTAATAAATAAATTACATTTTAAGAGAAAAAATATTTTTTTACACAAAAAAATAAATATTTATTAAGATCATTAAATATAATTTATATACAATCTTTTTGTATATCTTATTATATTTTTTTATAGAGAATATAACTAGAATTCGACTATATTCTATGAGAGTTGAAGTCATGGAAGTCAATGGTGATTCAAGAAAGACAAGCAAAAACTAAATACGATGCACTAATCTTAAAAATAAAAATAAGTGAGTATAATAAATTATCTATTATACTATTTACATATTTTTTGATTTAAAGATAATACTATTTTAAAAAGTATATATTTTTTTAATAATTAATATATTATCCTTTATTATTTAAATTTTATAGCTCTAATTAAACTAATTTACCAATTAGATTAATTTTTATTAAAAAAATAGCTAATCACTTACAAAATATTATAAAATTTGTTTCATAAATATACATATTTATTCCAATAATTATCTAAATAATTGTAGCTCTTCTATTGCAAATAAAGCTCTATTTATTTCTTAAGTACAACAAAATAATTGGAGTACTAGTTAAGAAAATAGCTATTATTTTTCCTTTGGTATCTTCCAAAGATGTATCAACTTCTCTTTGGATTGGATCTTTTTCCTTCACTGTAGGTTTAAAGTTGAGATAGCACTCTCTTTAGAAGCTGAAATAAGCTCTATTCATGCATTTCAATAATGCTCTATTTATGCAATTCAAGTTAGTGTTCTTCACTCCATTTTCCATAAATTTGGAATACCTCATGCTCCATATATTGTCATAAAAGCTAAAAGGCATACCGAGCATTGAAAGTAAGAGACTTTTGATGCTTTTCCTTTATTCATGTTTGAAATCTAAATCTCCAATCTCTCAAAGAAATGTCTTTAGTCCTTTCTAAGAATCTATCATTCACCATGTTGCAAGGATTATCTACTATATCATAAAATATGTCTATCTCCATGACCTAAAGCCTCCGAGTGGTATCTAATGCTAAAACAAGTTGAAAAGCTTAATTAGTATCCATCCCTAGCCCAAAGTCTTTGATGTGGTTACTATCCAAGTAGTATGGTGAAAAAAATCAATAATATCAATTCCTAGTATGTACCATAAAAGGGACTACTTAGATACTTGTAACTATCTAAAGGCTAAAAAATAATATGCACCTATAAAACTACCAAGCTTTGTAGTTTATTGGCAATCACCTCTAGATTATTACAAATCTAATATATCTATGAATAGAAGAATCTCACTCGCTAGCAACCTGATCTCATTCTTACAATATACTTATTAACACAAACTAGTACAAATACAAAATAGAATAATGACAAAAAATCTTTGAGAATAATACTCGCAACTAGAAGAAGGTATCAAAAAAAAAATCTATAAATCCACACTAGATCCTCATTTCCAATAATATGTAAGCAAATATCAAAAGTAAACTAGAGTAACTAACATCCATTTGTTGTTGATGGTCACAGTTTACAAAACATATAACAATAAAAGAAAATTATAATAAAGTGAAATGTAGATAAGTGAGAGAAAATCAAAAATTTACTTAGAAAGAAATTAGGATTTTATTAATGCTACTTCAATGCTCCAAATGATCTCCACTCTAAAAATTAAATATGCCAATAGATTCTTTGAGCTTCTTTTTCATAAATTGATTAAAAAATAATCAAAATTTGGATTCTATATGAACTTGAAGTGAGCTTCCAAATTTAATACTTAAGAGTTCTGAATAATATATTTTTTGTTTATTTTTTCTTTTTTTTCTTTTTTTTATTTATAAAAAAAATTAATATTGATTTTGTAACTATAACTATGCAATGGATCTATGATAGTGGATCCTTATCACCATGGCCCTCTGATCATAAAAATCCTTAATCATAGAATCTTGTAACTATGCAGCCCAATCATTGTGATTCACCTAAGGCCATGGCTTGACGCTTTGAGCCACATGACAATGTCATGAGCTGCTATTGGTTGCCGCTAGCTACCAACTATAGTTGCAATGCATCTCTTCTTTGCACATCTTCATGACGCTTGACGAGCTCAATGTAGCATAATAATACAGATTACATTGTGGATTGGCCTTCTACTACAATCCTTCCTATTTTTTTACTACTGCTATAGCTACCCTCCTTTATTGTATTGCATCCTAGCTATAACCAAAATCCCATGTCACAACCCATATTTTAGGACCTTTTTTGTCACAGTTAAGCTACCTATCATGATCATCCAATGCCACCTTACAAGCTAAGTCAATAATTCATCATTGTATCCCTGCAAAAATAATAAAAGATATCTAATATTTTTTCAGATTTTTTAATTATTATTATTTTTTTAATTTTTAATTTTTTTTTAAAATTATAGCTCTATTTACATGTCTAATATATAAAGACAAACTTAAATGCAATAAAAAAGCTGAAATATTTTTTAAAGATTTGAAGATAACTTTTATATTAGCATCAATCTTTTTATGTGTTGATTTTTCAAAGGCATTCTTTATAGAAACTCATACATTGGATTTTGCCTTGGATGCAATATTGCTATAAATGAGAGAAAATAAAAAACTTCTATTAATAATTTTATATTATAAAAAAATTTCAATGGCCAAAATCAACTACAAGATCCACAACAAAGACCTTTTGTAATTGTAGATTCATTTCAAAATTGGCATCATTATCTAGAAGGTACTTCTTATCTCGTTATTATATATATAAATTATAAGAACCTTCAGTATTTTATAGCAAGACATATTTTGAATCATTGCCAAGCTTGTTGAAGTATGTTTTTATTAAGATTTGATTTCAAGATCACTTATTGATTAAAAAAAACAACAAATTTTGTCGGATGTCCTTTAGAGATATTTTTATTTTGTACTAAAAGAAAGATATATAGGTTTTAATCAATGAAAAATGATTATTTTGAAGCCAAAGTGTTTTCATCCTTGAGCAATAAAATCAACATTGATTGTTGATTCAATCTTTTTAAGCAAGTTTAATCAAGCATGTCTTTTGATCCTCTATTCATGATATTAAAAATAATTCTTTTAAGTTTCATGATACTTTAAGGTTTAAATTTAAAAATAATCTAATCTATTTTGAAGGACACTTATATCTTCTAAAAGGCAAAGCCTAATTACATATTCTTTATGCTTGTTATGACTTTTTAAAAACATGACATTTTAGATATAACAAGACTTTAGAACTAATATCTAAAGATTTCATTATAAATCTTTTGTTCTCAATTTTTTATAACTCTATATTTATGATAGTAGATTAATTCACTAAGATGGCATATTTTATATCATGTAAAAAATCTTTCACAGGTAAAAAAATATCTAAGATTTTTTTAAAAAATATCTATTGCTATTATAAATTATTTAAAGATATTATATTAAATAGAAAAATTCAATTTATATTAAGATTTTAGAAAATTCTTTTCAAAATTCTTAAGATAGATATAAAACTAACTTTGGCTTTCTATTCTCAAACTGATGGACAAATAGAGCATGTAAATAAAATTTTGAAGTAGTATTTGAAATATACCATCAACTATCAATAAAATAATTGAACAACTTTTCTGTCATTGGTAAAATTTTCTTATAATAACATGGTATATTCTTCTATTCAATAAATACCTTTATTTACTAATTATGATTAGCAACCACAACTTGATACTTTTAACTTGTCAAAATTAATAATCCTATGGTAGAAGATTTGATAAATTGTTTATTTATACTACATATAACAATAAAGGTTGAACTCAAAGATGCTTAAGAATGACAAAAGATCAATGCACATGTCTATTGAAAATAACAACCTCAATTCTATATTGACAATAAAATATAGTTACTTTATCATAATATTAAGAATATTTATCTTTATAATAAGTTGGATTACTATAGACTTTGATTATTTCCTGTATGTGAACAAATCAATCTAATTTCTTATTGATTATATCTACTAGAGTTTATGAAGATCTATGTCATATTTTATATGTCTCTTTTTAAACCATATAAAATAGTGAATATCTTGAAAAGAAGATAAATGCTACAACCTCCTATAGAAGTAAATATAAATCAAAAGTTTGTGGTAGAAGAAGTCACAGATTCAAAGTAGCTCCAATTTAGATTGAAAGATCTTCTTCATTGGCACAAATATAATATTAGTGAACATACATGGAAGTTAATAAAGAATCTTATAAATATAGCAAAGAAGGTCAAAAAAATCCATCAATAATATCTATTAAAATTAAGAAAAAAAATCAACAAATCTTTATTATAAAAGAAATGATGAATAATGAAGATTGCATTATTTAATAAAAAAAACAATACATTTGATGTAAGAGTATTTAATCAGGCTTATTTATATCTTGTCCTACCCTCTTGGACCTTCTAGAATGTTTTTAGATAGTGGATTCTACCTAGATAATTGTCCTAAGCCTTTTCTAGAAGGTTCTATGGTAGGCCCTATTTAAATAACTATCCTAAATTCTTTTTAGACTATTCCATAGTAGATCCTATTTTATCCATTAACCTAACTCCAAATTCTATAAACTTCTATGGTTTCAACTATCTATACAATTATCTTATCCATATCTTGTTATAATTAATCTCCCTCTACTAATGTGGAAGGTCCTTATTTTGCTCCCAATGGTATCTTCAAATTGTCTCTTGGCAATGGATGAGATTTTGTGCAGGTTCTCATATTGCATCATGAATGGAATAACTTTTCCAAAGAACTTTATACTGAAGTTGTGGACATCCTCTGCCATGGCTAAGGTAGCAATGCTCGAAAATATTGATAACTTCATATTTTTGTTGGTCATCAGCTACAATTAGTAGTGGTGGTGGTTGCTGTTGATCCAAAAAGCACTTTGACTTTGTATGAAATTTCTATAGTTGCAAAACATAAAAGATTGGATAGACCCAAGTATAAGGCAAAAGCTCAAGGTGGTATGCAACATAAAAAATCACTACAAAAATGTAAAAAGGTCGAAGCTATGGAAGTGGTAGTTTATGGATTTGGATTGATGTAGCAAGTGGCAAGTTGGCGTTGGAGAGTAATACTTAATCACCTTCCTAGAAAGTCTTGTATTACCAATAGTTATCCACATACTACTTCTATTGATTTTGTGGAATAAAGAGGTAATATTGTGCCTCTTATAAGGTAGTTATAAGTCATATAAATTTTTTTATTATTGAGTTCTTGATGTTGATGGAACAAGAAGAGTTGCTAGCTTAATTAGATGCTGATTCGTATTAAAGAACAATAGTAAATGACCTATAATTACATTAAAATGACTCACAAAAGCATACAAAGGCTGGAACATCATAATCCAAACTTACCTAAAATCAAGTCGTTGAGATCCGTTTTAGAATCTTCTCTTATCTCAAATATCCAGATATTGGAATGTCATGTCTTTCTTGAAGTATGCATGTCCAGATTTTAGCATTGTCACGTACATAAATTTGTTTCTTGAAATAAAGTAAGCCATTAATAAGAGTGTAATCCTCATATTATATATGGCCCACCTTCAGCCAATCCCTAATCATCTTGAAATAAGCATCTTGATGCATAGATTTTTTTCATTCTATCTGTTTGGATAGATTTAAAATGGCACTATTAATGGTAGTGATTTTTGCCTTGTCTCTCGATTTATCCTTCAAATCATATCTTCATGATAAGCTGTCTAGTATAATATATTATCGCCCTTGCTTATATTCAAGCTAGATATCAAAAAGCTACAACTATTTTTTTCAACAATAATGTCATAATTTTACATTTAATTTTACATTAAGTTTTTTGTTTTAGGATTGAAGCTATGTCTATTAAAAAATACTCAAAGAATCTGATTTTATTACAAAAAAATATCTATTGTGGGATACAATAGTAATAATATAAAATGTGAAAAAAATCCTATTTCTAACCCTAGCACTTGTATTGAACAAGCTCTAAATTGAACCTACATCAATCTATAATCTCCACTTCTCTTTAAAACCTCCTACAAAGATTGCTAAGAAACTTGTGAGCAAAGTCTATCATGGGAATTCTTATTATTAGACAAATATCAACAAAAATTAAGAAATCTGTTTTCTTATGATAATTTTATATTAGCAAAAATTCCTCATCTTCAAACATAATATCATCAAATTGTAATAGTAACAAATTTCTTGATTTTTTGATCTTATAAACACCTTAAGTTAGATATTTTATGCATAAAAAATGATGTATATAAAAAAATTATATATAAAATAATTTTCATAATAGACTCTTAAAGATGGTAATAATTATTTATGATAGCATAAAAGAAATGATTAATTACAAATTAATTGATAGTTTTCTATAATCTCTTTTTTACCAAATATTTTATAATTATATTAATATTAAATTATTTTTTATAATAAGTGATATAAAATAATTTTATAAGTATATTTATGAAAGGCATAATCATGCATATATTTCTCTATTTAATTTTATTAAAAACTAATTTAGAAGCTATTAATAAAATTAAGAAATGATTAGATGCTTGTTATATTTTATTAATTATTTTGTAGCTCTATAAAAAAAAGTCCTAATATTTAAAAATAAAAAATTAACCTTCCAAATTAATATACAAAATATATTTATTTTATAGAAATTCATAAGAAATTATGCAAAGACAAAGAAAATAATACTTACTCAAATTTTTGGAATATGTGCAAATAATAATGTATCTAAGAAAATTTTAAAAAATATATTTTTAAAGCATTATACTTTAAATAAAATTATACATATAAGATATTATAAAGATTCTAGTATTAAATAAATATTTGGCTATAAATATTTGGCTATAAAGATTATAATCTTTCTTAATATAAATATTATTATTTAAATTTCTTTTGCTTAGTGTTTGAAATTCTACTTTATTTAAAGATCCTAAGAATTATACTAATGAGTTTTATTCTTCATTATGTATTATAGTACTTGCTTACAAATATTTGAATAAAAATATTGAATACTTGCTAAATTTTATATTCTTCTAAGCTAAAGAAATTCTAAGTATATTAAGATTATTATTTATACAAATATTATTTTTTATAATTTTTTAAATATTAAAATTTTATAAGATAGAAATACTATGGCTATGATTAAATATTATATTTACAAATCCTATCTATAAAAAGATATTTTTATATTTAATTATCAAAAATTAATTATTAAATTAATCTTAAATAATTAATTATTAAATTAATCTTAAATAATTAATCCTATTAATTATAATAAAATAAATTTAAATAATTTTCTACATCTATTTCAATTAAAACAACATAATTTTTTTAATTAATACATATGCATAAAGGTCAATTATTTACAAACCTCATGTGACTAGTTGAACTTGTGCTATTATTACAAAAAAATATGCAAAAGTATTCTTAAAGTTATTCAAAGAACTATTCTTAAAGTTTAACCATAAAAAAGAAAAAATTGTACTAACTATTTTAAGCACCATCTTGTCTTTTTCATAGGAAACTTTTAAAGTTATTTGATAGTAGTATTGTGTTATAATACAACAATATGGTAAAAGACAAAAATATGAGTTATATTATAGAAGAATCTAATTGATAGATATAATAGAAAAATATAGATAAAATATAAAGAGATAATAAAATTTTTAAATGTTAATATTGTCTTTTAATAAAAAAAGACTTCTATTAAATTTTTACAACAATAAATAAGTCAAAATAAAGTAGATTAAAAAAATAAATGATATAAGCATTTTTAAAACAAATTCAAGAGTAGTTTGTAGTAAAAATTATCTTAAAAAACTAAGAATTGATACCTAGGAAAGACCAATTGTGAACCAAAGTCAAAATCAAACCTCTAAGGAACAAAATCATATACCTATGGTAATTTTGAGATTCTTTTGTAAATTAAAAAGCAAGGGTTTAGGAAAAAACTTTAAGAGAGTTATTTTATTATTGGTTTTAAGTGATTTGGATGCATATTAAGTTTTTGAGAGCTTTTCAAACTGAGAGGTATATTCAAATATTTTGAATTTTAAAAATTAACAAGAGGTTTATATATTTGAAGAATTTATAGATATTATAGGAAATTTATAAGTGAATTTTTATGGATTTATTATTGTACTTATCTTAATTATATTTTGTAATTCTTAAAGTCAATCAAATAATAAAATTAAAAGATATAAAAGATTTATTAGATTAAGATCTTATATATTTGAAGTTTAGAATTAGTAAGGTTTTCTATGATCTTAAGAATTCTACCAATTTTATTGAAGCAAAAATTTGGAAAAACATTTTAGACTTAGATGTCTACACATTTTTTAATTTAAAAAGTAATTAAGTAGTTCAACAAAGAGTAATTGATGTATAAAGATCAATATTCATATTGAAGAAGAAAGATAGTCAACATCTTAGAGTTTTAAGAGCTCCTTCTTCCAATTAATAAGTTTTATTTTTTTCAAACTTTATATGCTTATTGCTTGTTTAAAGATTAAAATTTTGAAATATTTTAGTTGAAATTAATGGTTTAATTAATTACTTTTGAAATTTTAAAATAGCTATAGAAAATTGGTTAGTATTTACTTAGAGTTTGTTTAGGATTTCTTTAAAGTTTCATTAGAATTTATAAGGATTTGATCAAGATTTTTTTAGGATTTATTTAGAGCTATGTTAAGATTTTTTAAATATTTATTTAAAATTTATCTAATATTTTTATTTTTAATATTTTAAAAGAATTTGTATTTCTTTATAATTTCTATTTTATTATTTTAAAATATTTTTTTTGGTTTTTTAGAAATATTTTTATATTATATTTTAAAATTATTTTTTTTAATTATTTTTTTTATATTTCTTTAAAATTATTTTTTTTAATTATTTTTTTTATATTTCTTTAAAATTAATTTATGATTTTTTATATTTTTTTATAATTTCTTTAAAGATTGTTTTGAACTTCATTAAGGATTAATTAAGATTATTAAGATTTAATTGGAGTTTTTTTTGGATTCTATTAGAATTATTAGAATCTTGTTGTTGTAATTTTCAATTTACCTTCTTTGTATTACACTTCTATTTCATCCTTTTTATCTATATCTACATCCTCATCTTCTTCGTCATTGTCATTCCTTGTGAACAATCCCAATTACTCCAATGGATTATTCCTATTTGGTAGTGCTATTTTTAATGACCCATTTGGCAATTCTTTGTCTCTATTCTCAGCATTGTATATCAATATTAGTATCACTTTTAATAGACCTAACTTCAATCTCTCTAAGTCCTTCAAAATTCCATTGTTCTTATTGATTTCTATCATCCTTTCTATTTAGAAACCCTCAACTCGCATTCCACCATATTTATCAATACAACTTTCACATCATATTTTCACATGCATCTAATACACCTACACTATTGCTCAATATATTCATGTCTTTTTTTTATTCCACCTATGCCGTTCAACTTGTATGCCTACTTATTGCAACTCTTATTGAACTTCTTTTAATTCATCTTCCCTTTTTTATTTCTCTTGCAATGTTGCCTCTATTTTTTTCTTCTATTTTATGATCTTGATAGCCTTTGCTTTGGCATGTAATCTTGATTTTTCTACACCATATTTGTCTCTACATTCAGCTACCATCCACTACTACTTAATTGACTCACTATTTACTACATCAAATAACAACTCAACATTCAAATTCATGGCCTAAGTGCTCACATTCTCTTTTCTTTCTTTCCATGTCTTCTCAACTTGTCTTCAACCCTTCTAAGTCTACTTTATTGTTTTGTTTCATTCTATACATAGCCACTCATATATTCACCATATTGTCAATAACCTTGATACCAACATTGTCAAAAAAAAGAAATATTACATCATTGACTTTCAACTTCCAAACCAAATTATACAACCATGTAATATCACACTTTTATGTCCATACTTCTTCCACAACCACCTATTTTAAGATTTTAAGCTTTTTCTACCAATGATTGTACTTTTTTAAATCAACCTCATATACCATTTAAAACCACCACCTACAATACTAATCTCAATATATAAACTATTGACATATCCTACCACTTTTTATATTATTATTTGGTAATGATTTTTTTCGCAACTTCACTATCATAAAATATATCTACTTCATGCTATCAACATATGATTATTTTTTGTTGATTTAAAGGCCATATTTCTAATAATAATCTTTGTCAAAAAATAAACTTTTTGTCTTACTTTTTTTTGTAAATGTTTTGAAATTACTACTACCAAGCTTTTTTTAAGGGCCTAAACTCAAAGAAGATGTATAAACTTGTGAAATCCATATTAAAAGAAAAATAAAAAAATAGTCATAAAGAAGTATATATATTAAAAGAAAATTGGAATGGCTATTGCTAAAAGACAAGGAAACTAGAGACTCTTCAATCTGGACTAAACGCAAGAAAGGAGTTTATAAAAGTGAAGAAGACTTTATTCTTGCCTCTATATATACTATCTACCTCAGATCTATGTGACAATGTTCTATAGGACCTCCAAAAATGTGTTGACTTTGTATGATACATATCTTGACTTACAAGGTAAGTTTTTTATATGGGTGCCACATAATTATCTTTTTCTACAAGCTATCAATATATGTGGCATATAAATAGCTTATTGAGCAAGTTTTTAATCTATCAATCAATTGCAAATATATATAAAGTCAAAATAGCATCTAAAAAGCTTCTAGGAAGTTCTTCTAGAAGGTATTATAAAATTAATCTATTTTTATATATTTCTATCTATTTATATTATTTAAATAATAATTATAGTAAATATATATCCATGATATTATTCCCCCTATTATGGAAAAGTTCCATTATAAGTGGTGATCATATATTAAGGAAGTTTAAGATGCAACGAATTATATTTGCTACATACTCTGATCTTTGTTTCAATTGAAGATAGTTAATAGGTGCTCTCAACCATTAGTAATGTTTCATTCTAGGGGAGAAGACCACCTTATGATTTGATCATTGTTTAAACCTTCATAACTTTCTTCAAACAAAATATTTGTAATACCATGAGGAGTTGTATCTACCTCCAATAAAAACATCAAACATCAAGAGTCTTTTCTTATGTCATAATATCAAACATATTATAACTTGTGATCTTTTCAAGGAAGAACATGCCGTTCTTGAAGGTCTTTATCCCTATTATATCATGTTAAAGGTTGTGATAATTACAATGTCTCATCTAGTAAGTCAACAAATGATGGCTCTTAAATTGGATCGACCAATTGTTGATTTTCTATCTTGTTAACACCACAATTATATAAAAACTATAATAGAAAGGTAGAAGATAGAATATAATCTTTTTTGAATTGTGTTTCTTTTATAGCAAAGGTTTGCTATCTTTCATCTTCATTTTGATAGGTATTATTGATGAAAAGCTTTGATCCTTTCTACTACATTTCTAAGGTTATTTGTTAGGTTCTATGTGCATTCATTAATATCATATTTGTATCAATAGATAAAATGTTTTAACTTATTTTGATGTCGCCTTAAGTTTGGAATTTTTTCTACTTCAAATTTTTTTCATTATTATCTACTTCCATAGGAGAAAGTGAGACTTGTCTTCTTCTTGGTATATTCACAGTCTTGTATGGTTCAAGAAGAGACATGTGGAAGATAAGATGGATTTTTATTCACTCCAATAGATATAATCAATAAGCAACTAGATTGATTTGTTCACAAATAGGAAAAGGTCGAAGCTTACAATAGTCCAACTTATTATAAGGACAAGTAGTCTTGATATTATACTAAAGTAATCATACCTTGTAACCTACATTAAATTGTGGTTGTTCCTTTTGATAGACATCTGCATTGATCTTTTGTCATTTTTGACCTTCCTTTAATTGCACCTTCATTGTTGCATATAACTCTAACAAATAATTTGTCAAATCTTTTACTGTAAAATTATCAATTTTTAAAAAGTAAAAAGTATTAAGCCATGGATGACAACCATAATTGACAAAGAATGGTGTTTTTTGCATGGCAGAATGCTGTGTATTGTTATAAGCAAACTTTACCAATAACAAGAGAATTCTCTAATTTTCTTATTGATAATTGATGATAGATCTTAAGTATTATTCCAAAACTTAATTTACGCACTTTTTTTGTCTATCAATTTGAGGATAAAAGGCCAAAAAAAGCTTTATATCCATCTTTAAAATCTTAAAAAAGATTTTCTAAAATCTTGATATAAATTGAGTCCTTCTATTTAATATAATATCTTTTGATAATCCATGATATCAATAGATATTATAAAAAAAAAATTGGTAGTTTCTTCACATGTGATAGATTTTGTGTATAGTACAAAAGGTGCCATTTTGATAAAATGATCTATTATCACAAATATAAAATCATGCAAACCTGAGACTGAAAGATCTATAATAAAATCCATAGAAATAAAAAATCATGGTTGTTCTGAAATAGATAATGGCTGAAGAAGTCCATAAGATCGATAATGAAGAGATTTTGACCTTGAACAAATGTCACATGATTGAACAAAGTCTTTTATAACCTTCCACATTTGGAGCCACCAAAAATCTCTAGATATTAGTTCCAAAGTTTTATTGTATCCAAAATATCTTATTGCTAGAAAGTCATGCCATGCTTGAAGAATTCATAAACATGCTTCTCTTTTTGGAATATATAGACGTCTTTCAATGTAAAGTAGATTTTTTTTAATTCAAACTTAGAAGTATCACACGACTTAGAAGAAGTATTCTTGATTTTATGAACAAGAGGATTACAAGACATACTTGATTGAATTTGCTTGAAAAAAGTTGAATCAATAGTCTATATTGATTTCATTACTCAAAAGTAAAATTATTCTAGCTTCAATAAAATTATCCTTTATTAATCAAAAGCTATATTTCTTTTTTTAGTATAAGATAAGAACGTCTAAAAAGTACATTAGACAAACCTTCTTTTTTTCTTATCGAATAAGTAATATTGAACTTGAATCTTAACAAAGATATGCTCTAATAAATGTGGAAATGATTCAAAATACATGGTAATATGAAATATTCAAGATTCTTGTGATTCATATGTATAGTGATTGGATTAAAAGTACCTTCTAGATAATAATACAATTCTTGAAAAGAATCCACAACTACAAGAAGTTCATTATTATGGATCTCATAGTTAATCTCAATTATTGAAAATTTTCTAGAATAAAAAGCTACTAGGTGAAGCTTATCAGCTTTTCCTATTTATAACAAAACAACATCCATAGCAAAATTTAATGCATCTATTTTCATAAAAAATGCCTTCATAAAGTTGACTTTATATAAGATTGGTGCAAAAATAAATGCTGACTTCAAGGCTTCAAAAGATGCTTTAAGTTCTTTGCTCCAATCAAGTTTGTCTTTGCATGTAAGATATGTAAGAAAAGCAACAACTTGAAAAAAAATCTCAATAAAGATTCAATTATAATTGACAAAGTCCAAAAAGCATTGTATATTTCTTACTGTTCTTGAAATCTTTTAATATATAATAGTTTGAATCTTCTTTGGATCCATCATAAGCCCTTCATTGAAAATGACATATCCTAAAAAGTCAACTTAATTAGTAAAGAATACATACTTTTTCAACTTGGCATACAATCTTGCATCTCTAAGTTTTTGTAATATATGACAAACCTGAATTTCATACTATTTTATATTCTTAAAATAGATTAAAATTTCATCTAAGTAACAAACAAAAAAATCATCTAGAAACTCACAAAAAATATCATTCATAAGATATTGAAAAGAAACTAATGTATTTGTGAGTTTAAAAGGTATAACATTATATTCAAAGTATCCATATCTTATTCGAAATGCAATCTTCTATTCATCTCTTTTTTTAATACAAATTAAATTATACACTCCTCATAGATCTATTTTTGTATAGATCTTAGCTTGATTTAATTAATCAAGAAGTCCAAATATTAAAGATAAAGAATACTTATTCTTGATAGTAATCTTGTTGAGTCCTCAATAATCTATTCACATTTATAGTGATCTATCTTTTTTCTTCACAAATAAGATAGGATCTCTTATAGGAAATTTTGAATGGCATATGAAATTCTTGGCCAAATTCTTGTCAATGTAATTTTTGAGTTTAGCCAACTCATTTTGTAATAAACTGGAGATTGGACCAAATGGTGGCTAATTTCTTTGATTAAGGTCAATTGAGCAATCATATAGACAATGCTTTGGAAGAATATCTATATTTTTTTTTCAAAAACATCTTTAAAATCTTGATGTTGACTTGGAATGCTACTTGAAGTCTTTTCATCATTAAAAATGAATGTAATATAAATAATAAAAAGTAATCATTCTTTTAAAGCATGCAGGAAAGCTTTAGTGCCTACGAATATGAATTTGGCTATACTAGACTCATGAATTTTCATTAAACTCTTAATAATACTCTTGCAAAAGTTAAGTTGACAAGAAATCCAATCTATTATAGGATTATACTTTTTTAGCCACGATAAATCTAAAATGACTGGATTTGAGAGAGACCTAATTATATTAAAAATTATATAATTATTATAATCATTTATTATTACATCTATAGGAAGTATTTTATGAATAATAATTCCAAAAGATAAAAATTGGCCATCTATGACTTCTATATGTACGGATTTAATTTTTTCTACTAATAGTTCTATGGCTTTTAACAAATTTTTCATCTAAAAAATAAGTTGAAGCTCTTAAATCTATTAAGACAGAGGCTTTGTAATTATTAGATCGTAAATGTACATCTATTATAAAATAAGGAGAGGGTTTTGAGGAGAAGATAGGACCTTTATTTGTATAAGATTTCAACCACATTATCCCTATTGTAGCTGAATAAATTTATTTTTTGATATTTTTTCATCTTTGATAGTTCTATTTCTCATTTTATAATTGTGTCATTTCTTTAAAAAATATTAAGCAATGTGTTTAGCTTCTCTACAATATAAACATAGTCCTTCTTGACAATGACGAGTCTTTTCTTATTCAATAAGAGGTTAAAAAATTATTGCATCAATTTACATGTCTTTTACTTTTAAATACTTAGATTGACAAGTCGTCAATGTTGCCATTAAATTATAATAATGTAGAGGTTTTCTTATGTAATTTTTAGATTGAAACTCAAATAGTTGATTGTTATACTTCACAGCAAAATTAATTGCTTGACTCAATGTCTAAGGATTAAGTAAGTTCAGCATCAATTTTTTTACTTCATATTATAATCCATAAAAAAATTGACTAATAAGGGTAGTATCATCTTACTTGATATCAGTTGCTAGTTATCAAAATTGTGAAGCATATGATGTCAATGATCAATTGCCTTGTCGTAAGATATGAATCATATTGATTGTAATACGAATTTTATCATATTCTACATATATAGATCAAAATTCTATCAAAAAAGCCTCCAAATTATCCAATAATAGATCTTGTTGTTCAAAAAAAGATGAATACCATGATAATTCTAAATCTAAAATAAGTATATCAATGAATCTAACTTGTGATCCCAATATAACTTGGATAGCTTTGGAATTGAAGTTCAATCACAAGTTGTACTTCATTGATAAATCCTCAAAACTTGGATCTTGTACCATCAAACATCTGGAGTAAGGCAACTCTGAGTTCTTTGATACTAACAAGGTGTTCTACTATAGAAGAAGGGATGTGATTTGGTGCAGATGTTGAAGTGGCTCCAATCATGTTTGTGTCTTCACTTTTTGTCATTTTTGTTGCTCCAAGTAGCAATAAACATAATTGATGCATCCTAAGCATCAACTCCTTCAATTGCTCTTATATTTATGAAATTACATTCTTCATTTTAAGAAGCTCTACCATGATAATACTTAGAAAAAAATATCTAATATTATTCAAGACAAGTAAAAGATAGGACTTGAAAACAAAAAAATACTAAGAATAATATTAGTTTAGAAGAGGGTAATCTATAACTTCTAATACGCTTATGTCTTATCAAGAAAAAAGAAATAATGCACTTTGAATCAAGAGAAGCCAAAGCTATAATATTGTAAGTATACTCTTGTTAATCTAGTAAGAGTATGAAGTGAAAGAAGATGCATAAACTATTGAAATCCTTATCAAAAAAAAAGTGATAAAATAGAAATGAAGAAGTATATATATTAAAAAGAAACTTGAATAGCTATTGCCAAAAGATAAGGAAACTAGAGACTCTTGAATCTAGACTAAAAATAAGAAAAGAATTGATAAGAATGAAGAAGGCTTCACTCTTGCCTCTATATATACTATCTACCTAGGATCTATGTAGCAACGTTCTATAGGACCTCCAAAAACGTATTGATTTTGTATGAGATATATCTTGACTTGCAAGGCAAGTTTTTTATATGGGCGCCACATAATTAGTTTCTTCTACAAGCTACTAACACATGTAGTACATGACTAGCTTGTTGACCAAGTTCTTAATCTATCAATCAACTACAAACATATGTAATGTCAAAACAATGACTAGTAAGCTTCTTTAGAGGGTATTATAAAATTAATCTATTTTTATCTACTTCTATTTATTCATATTACCTAGATAATAATTATAGTAAATATATATATATATATATATATATATATATCCATGACACCTTCTTAGAATTATAGTTTAGTTGTAGATTTAAAGCGTATCTTTCTAATATTATCACGGACATACTCATATAAGCTAGTAATTATATATATAAATAGGTAAAAATAAGTAAAATTAGATAAAAGTAAATTAATTCTATAATATTTATTATAAAAGCTTTTTAGAAGCTTCATAGATGTTACTTTGACTTTATAGGTGTCTTTAATTGACTTTTTGGATTATAAACGTGGTCAACAAGTTGGCCATGTGCCACACATATTGTTAGCTTGAAGACCAAGCTAACTATGTGGCCCAAATGTAGAAAAACTTGCCTTGTATGTCAAGGCATGTGTCCTACAAAGTCAACACATATTAGAGGTTTCATAAAACATCACCACATAGCTCTTAGTTAGATAGTATATAGAGACAAGAGTGAAGCCTTCTTTACTCTTGTTAACTCTTTTCTTGCTTTCAGTCTAGTTTCAAGGATCTCTAGTTTTCTTGGCTTTTGGCAATAGTCATTCCAGTTTCTTTCTTAATATATATAACAAGTTATTTCTATTTTTTCATCTTTCTTTGAAAGAAGTCTCACTTATTTATTTATTTTTATCATGTTCTTGTCCTTGAAAGATTGATAAGAGTACACTTATAATATCAGAGCTTTGTCTAATCTTGATTCAGAGTAGATTATTCTTTTCTCTTGATAAGTCATAAGCATAATAGAAGTTGCGGATTTCCCTCTTCTAAACTGATATTGTCCTTAGTATTTTCTTTGTTCTGAAGTCCTCTCTTCTATTTGTCTTAAGCAATATTAGACTTCTTTTCTTTTCTGAGTGTTATCATGGCAGAACTTGGTGAAATAAAGAGTACAATGGCACAAATGCAAGAGTAATTGATAGAGTTAATGCTTGCGATGCATCAATTCAATTTACTACCACAATGAGCAACAAGATTGGCAGGAAGTGAAGATATAGAAATGATTAGAGCTGCTTCAATATCTCCACCAAATCATGTCCCTTCTCTAATGGTGGAATGTCCTTCCAGTAATAGAGAACCTAGAATTGTCCTACTCAAGAAGTTTCATGGGACCAGATCAAAGTTTAGAGGATTTATCAATCAAGTACAACTTGTGATTGAACTTCAAACCCAAAGCTATCCAATTCTAAGATTGTAAGTTAGATTCATTGATACGCTTCTTTCAGGTTCAATATTATCATAGTTTTCATCTTTTCTTGAACGACGAGATCTAATATTGGATAATCTAGAGGCTTTTTTTGGCAAAGTTTTAATCTATGTATGAAGAATATGATACAATTTGTGTTGCAACCAATAAGATCCGTATTTTACAACAAGGCAATCGATCAGTAACGTTGTATGCTTCACAATTTTGATAACTTGCAACTGATATCAAATAGGATGATGTTGCACTTATTAGCCAATTTTTCTATGGATTACAATATGAGGTAAAAAAAATTAATGCTCAACTTACCTGATCCTCAAACATTGAGTCAAGCAATTAACTTTACTGTGAAGTGTGACAATTGTCTCTTTGAATTTCGATCTGAGAACCATACAAGTGGACCTCAACATTATTATAATTCAATGGCAACACCAACATCTCTTCAACACATACATTCGAAAGTAGAGGATATGCAAATTGATGCAATACATTTCAAACTTCTTATTGAGCAAGAAAAGACTCGTCATCGTCAGGAAGGATTGTGCTTATATTATAGAGAACCTAAGCACACTGCTCAACATTGTTCAAAGAAGTGACGCAACTATAAAATAAGAAATACGGCAATGAAAGAAGATAGCATGTCAAAAAACGAATTTGTCTAGCTGTAATAGAGACCGTGAGGTTGGAACCTTGTACAACGCCTAGTGAAGGTCCTATCCTCTCCTCAGAACCATCTCCATGTTTTACAATAAATGTTATTCTAGGACCTAAACATCACAAAGACTCTGCCTTGCTAGATTCAAGAACCTCAACATGTTTCTTAGATGAAGAATTTGTTAAAAGATATAGCATATTTTTAGTGAAGAAAACTAAACCTATTCTTAAAGAAGTCATAGATGGTTATCCGTTGTCTTCAGGAAATGTTACTTATGAAACCCTTCCTATAGAAATAGCAATTAATGGTCATAGTAGCTTTGTAATATTTAATATTATAACATCTCTTTCTAATCCAGTCATTTTAGGTTTATTATGGCTAAAAAAATATAATCCTAAAATAGATTGGACTTTTCATAGTCTTGATTTTTTTGAAAGTACAACGAAGAGCGTAGTTAATCAAATAGAAGTCATAAGTCTAGTATAATTAAACATATATTTGTAGGTGCAAGAGCTTTCTTGCATGCTACAAAAGAAGGATCACCTATTATCATTTATGTCACACGTGTTTCTATTGGTGGAAAGACTTCAAGTGGCATTCTAATCCAATATCAAGATTTTTAAGATGTATTTGAGAAGAAAAATACGGATACTCTTCTGGAATATAATTCCTATGATTGCTCAATTGACCTTCAATATACTTGAAGAAAATCTGGCCATGAACTTCATACGCCATTCCAAATCTTCAGCAGGAGCTCTAATTTTATTCGTAAAGAAAAAAGATGGATCATTGCAGATGTGTGTCGATTATCGAGGACTCAACAAAATTACTATCAAAAATAGGTATCCACTACTTTTGATATCTGGACTCCTTGATCAATTGAATGAAGCTAAGATCTATACAAAAATAGATCTACAAAGAGCATACAATCTGCTATGCATCAAAGAAGGAGATGAATGGAAGACTGCATTTCAAACAAGGTATGGACAATTGGAATACAACTTCATGCTTTTTGGACTTACAAATACACCAACAACATTTCAACATCTAATGAATGATATCTTTTGAGAGTTTTTAGATGATTTTGTTGTTTGTTACTTAGACGACATCTGAATCTATTCTAAGAATACAAAAGAACATAAACTTCATGTTCCTCATGTGTTACAAAAACTAAGAGATGCGAGACTCTATGCCAAGATAGAAAAGTATGTATTTCACACTACTTAAGTCAACTTCTTAGGATACATCATTTCAAATGATGGACTTATGATGGATCTTAACAAAGTTCAAACTATTATGAATTGGAAGATTCCAAAAATGATAAGAGATGTCCAATGCTTTTTGGAATTTGCCAACTACTATCAGATCTTTATCAAAGACTTCTTTCAAGTTGCAATTCCACTTACACGTTTGACTTGTAAAGACAAACTTCAATGGAATTAAGAAGTTGAAGTAGCATTTGAAGCCTTGAAGACAACCTTTGTTTCTGCACCAATCTTGTATCACATCAATTTTTCTAAGCCATTTTATATGGAAACAGACACATCAGACTTTGCTTTGGGTGTCGTATTATCATAAATGGGAATAGATGATAAAGTTCATCCAATAGCTTTTCATTCCAAAAAAATTTTAGCAGCCGAGATCAACTACAAGATCCACAGCAATGAACTTCTTGCAATCAAGGATTTATTTTAAGAATTGCACCATTATCTAGAAGGTGCTTCTATCCTAATCATTGTATATACAAATCAAAAGAACCTTGAATATTTTATGTCAATACGTATTTTGAATCGTCGCCAAGCCTGTTGGAATATGTCTTTGTCAAGATTCGAATTCAAGATCAGTTATTGACCAAGAAAACAACAAGGTTTGTCAGATGCACTCTCTAGACAATCTTTCCTTGTACTAAAGGAAGGAGATGTTACTTTTGATCAACAACGGATAATTCTCTTGAAACCAAAGCATCTTCATCTTTATGCAATGAAATCAACATTAATTGTTGATTCAACTTTCATTAAACAAGTTCAGTCAAGTATGTCTTCTGATCCTCTTATTCATGATATTAAGGGTAATCCTTCAAAGTCTCATGTTACTTCCAAGTTTGAATTCAAGAAGAATCTACTATATTTTGAGGGATGCCTATATGTTCCAGAAGGTGAAGTTCGATTACATGTTCTTTAAACTTGTCATGACTTTCCAACAGCAGGACATTTTGGGTACAATAAAACTTTGGAACTAATATCTAAGGACTTTTGGTGGCCCCAAATGTAGAAAGTAATTAAAGATTTTGTACAATATTGTGATGTTTGCTTGAGATCAATAACTCCTCATTATTGACCTTACGGACTTCTTCAGCCATTATCCATTCTAGAACAACCATGGTCTTTTGTTTCTATGGATTTCATCATGGATCTTCCAATCTCAAGTTCTTATGACTCTATTTTCGTGATAGTAGATCATTTTACCAAAATGGCACATTTTCTACTATGTACAAAATCTTTCACAGGTGAAGAAATAGCTCAGCTCTTTTTTGACAATATCTATCGCTATCATGGATTATCCAAGGATATTATATCAAATAGAGGAACTCAGTTTATATCAAGATTTTGGCGGACTCTTTTCAAGATTCTAAAAGTGGATATAAAAATATCTTTGGCATTCCATCCTCAAATTGATGTACAAATGAAGCGTGTTAATCAAGTTTTGGAGCAGTATTTAAGATATACTATTAACTACCAAGAAGATGATTGGACAACTCTTTTGCCATTGGCAGAGTTTCCTTACAATAACACGGTACATTCTTCTACAAAATAAACACCTTTTTTTGCCAATTATGGTTATCATCTACAATTTGATACTTTTGACTTTTCAAAATTTGATAATCTCGCTGCAAAAGATTTGGCAATTCATTTGTCAGAGCTACATGTAATGATGAAGGCACAATTAAAAGAAGCTCAAGAACAACAAAAGGTCAATACATATCTCTATCAAAAGGAACAACCACCATTCTACATAGGTGATAAGGTATGTATATTTTGTAGCAATATCAAGACCACTTGTCCTTGTCACAAGTTGGACTATCAAAGGCTTGGACCATTTTCTATTTTTACATAAATCAATCCAGTTGCATATCGTTTACACCTACCAAAGTCAATAAAAATCCATCTAATATTCAACATGTCTCTTCTTGAACCATATAAGATAGTGGACATACCAAGAAGAAGACAAGCTCCACCTCTTCCTATAGTAGTGGACAATAATGAAAAGTTTGAAGTGAAAGAAGTCTTAGATTCAAGGCCGCGCTATCGTATTACGTGCTATCTTGCTTGAGAATACACCGAGCATCTAACTGTGGAAGATAAAATAATGTTTTGCAAGTATCCGGGTAGGCTAGTGGATTTCAACCATCTAAATATAATTATTTCGGATTTCAATGTAAAAGCTTAATTCTATTACAAAATGCTTAGAAACACTATTTTTAATAACTTCAAGATATTATAAACACAAGTCTTATGTTATTTCTTAGTATATATATATATATATATATATATATATATATTTATTTATTTATTTATTTATTTATTTATCTTTTATTTTTAATCCTAATCCTAGACAACGAGCTTCGACAAGCTGTAAATCTCAATATGACCGTCCAATGGTTCTAAACTTCTACCACTAGTATCTTTGCAAGCCTTCCAAATATTCAAGAAGTTTCAATCCAATCTAACTTACAGGTTGCAAGAAAATGCGATTAATCCACACTGATGTATCTTGACCGCCGCCTAAAAGTCCTTCACTTACCACGCCAAAAGTCACCTTATTCCAACCGATAGATCTCCAGATATTACAAAAATCCTAAACAACCCCAATCTGCTAACTTCCGATACCTTTTTACACTAATGGTCAAATATCTTCTATCTGTTCCGTCAAATAAACATAACTTTTTTGCATGCACTTGGCATACTCAATCCTCTAGATACCTCTAATTTTCAACTGCAAAAGTTTCTCTGATTTCACATAACACTCAAGAGTTTCAGCCTTAACTTTAATGCAAAAATTCAATTCACCAATACAAACACTGACTTTCAGCAACGATTGCAAAAAGTCCTCCCAAATCCTATGAATCCAATTCTACACCTTTCGAAGGAGCTTGAAGCTAGCTCTCCGATCTCAAAATCTTGATCTCTGAATGCCTCTTTTCTTATCCTCTCCTCCCTTTTAACTCTGTGTGGTCCCCTTTTCTCCCGCCCTGGACTCTGAATTAAAACAGTCAACAACGCTTCTCCAAAATTCTTGTCTCTAAGAGGATCTTTCTACGGAAAAGACGTTTTCTCCAAAACGGCATAGAGAACGGAATAGCTTGAAATGGAATCGAAGCCTCCGTATTCAGGACCTCATTGGATTGCCCAACCAAGTCATGTCTCATACTGAGTAAGAGGCCCATACCAGGACCTGGATTGGATCTCCCCATAATTGGGTCAAATTGGCCCTTCACATCAGACTCACCCGAATATTGAATTGGTCATTTTTTCTTTTCTTAACTTTTGATAAGAATGGCTCAGACTCATTCCACCCAATTTATCAAAGAAACTTGAGGACCTTGATTTATTTCCTCAATTTTTCCTTGGCTTTGGACTTGCTGATCTCATTTATTGAAATTGAATGGAGCATTATATTGCTGATAAGTATGCCTCATCTGCTTGTAATTCCTACACATTAGTGCGTAATCATTACTAGCTTTAGGATTGGAACATTCACTGGCATAATGACCAATCTCATCTGCAATGGAAATGACAAAGTGATCTTTCTGCACCACCATCATGCATATTGGGTGTCCCCACCGATATATACCTACTAGGCTTGTTCCATGTAGTGTTGGAAAAGAATCCTGGTTGTCCCATTAATACGGAGGGTACTTGGTTTGATGACGTCGATGGGATGACATTAACTGACCCTGAATATTGGTACTAGAATTGGCCACTATTTCTAACATCTAAGATGACTAAATATTAATAATAACTTTTTCATTTATATTTTTACCATATAGTCGTATTACAATACGACAGCACTAAAATAAATTGGAATATCTTGTCCATTGGCGTAGATATGATATTAGTGAACGCACATCGGAGCCAATAAAAAATCTTGCAAATGGAGCAAAGACAATGGAGGCTTTCATCGATGACATCCATCAAAATCAAAATGAAAACCTTCCTTATAAAAGAAATAAGATCTAAGCAAGAGAACATTCTACTTTCAATCTTTGTTTGTAGCTTCTTTGTAGTTGTGACGTTGAGGAGATGGAGAACCAACAATCAGTGGATTCGACCCAAGAGCCTTCATTTGCTGACCTGTCGGATGAGACACTACGATTATCACAATCTTCAAGATGATGCAATTGAGATGAAGATCTTCAAGAACGACATATTTTTCCTAGAATAGATGGCAAGATACAATGCGTTTGGTATCACGACCTTGGAAGGAACTCTCGATGTTTGGTGATTTTACTAAAGGTAGGAACAATTCTTGATGGTGTTCCAAATGTTTTATTCGAAGGAAGTTATGAAGGCCTCAAAAACGACCAAATAATTGGATGGTCTTCCCACCCTAGTATGGGATACTATCGATGGTTGAGAGGCCCTATCAATGATCTTTGACGAGAACAAAGATCAGAGTATGTGGCAAATATAATTTTTCGCATCATAGATTTCCTCAACATATGATGACCGCTCCTCATAGAACTCGTCCCTAGAAGGAGAGGTAATGTCACGGACATATGCATGTAAGCCATTAATTACATGTATAAATAGGTAGAAGTAAATAAAAGTAGATAAAAGTAAGTTGATTCTATAATATTTGTTATAAAAGCTCCTTAGAAGCTTGATAGACGTTGCTTTGACTTTATAGGTGTCTTTAATTGACTTTTTGGATTAGAAACGTGGTCAACAAGTTGGCCATGTGCCACACATGTTATTAGCTTGAAGACTAAGCTAATTATGTGGTCCAAATGTAGAAAAACTTGTCTTGAATGTCAAGGCATGTGTCCTACAAAGTCAACACATATTAGAGGTTTCATAGAACATCGCCATGTAGCTCTTAGTTAGATAGTATGTATAGAAACAAGAGTGAAGCCTTCTTCACTCTTGTCAACTCCTTTCTTGCTTTCAGTCTAGTTTCAAGGGTCTCTAGTTTTCTTGGCTTTTGGCAATAGCCATTCCAGTTTCTTTCTTAATATACATATCAAGTTATTTCTATTTTGTCATCTTTCTTTGAAAGAAGTCTCACTTGTTTATTTGTTTTTATCATGTTCTTATCCTTGAAAAATATTGTACAATATTCAAGACAAATTATTTCAACAAAGTTTTCAAAGCTTTACAACTAACAAAGATTATTATTTAGAATATTGGGACTAAGAGATCATCAATTTTAACTCAAGCAAGCTTAAATGAGTATAAATTCTTATAAAAAACTCACTTCTATTCAAGCCATGTCCAAGACTATATTGTGTAGAATTAAATACCTCATTTAAGAAAACAAACACCAACCTTACAAATCTATTGTCAAAATGCTTGTTATTCTCTCTCTTATAGAAAATCTAGCAAATTCTTCAAATAAGACTTGGTCTTGATGATATAATTTATATTTTATAAATTCCGATTAAGTTGTATAGAATTAAATGTGTCATTTAAGACAAAAAAATATAATTAATATTTTCTCATGTTTAAGTAGGCATCTGCATTGAAGATAGGATAGGAAGAAATCCATTAGTTGTAGAAGTAAAAAGCCACATAACAACAACATTAGTAGCACCTCAGTATAAGCAAGATTGTGTCCTTTGGTCTAATCAATATTGTCATCTTTAGTTAGTGTTATCTTTTTAGTTTTATTAATGTCTTATGAATCATCATATTAAGTTAAGTTTTGATGAAAACAATAATGATTAAAAAATTCAACCAATCAAAAGACCAATTTGTTTCTCTAATATATTTCATTATATTATACCACCTCCCTAGTATGTTTTATAATAGAGACATAATTCCATAAAAATAAAAATAGTATTCTAAGTAAAATTTATTAATTTAATAAAAAAATAATAATATATACTACTAATACTTGATATCTAAAAAATTACTAAAAAAATTTAAGATTTTTATTTAAAACAAAGCTTTATTAAATAATAAGATTTTTTTGAGGCTATAGATATATATATATATATATATATATATATAAGTCCTTTAATAAGAAGTCATTTGAAAATATTTTTGAAATTATTATATTTTTTAATTTTTTATTGAAAATATTTTTATTTCTATATAATTTTAAAAAAATATTAAATACATTAAAAAGATTAACAAAAAAAATTATTAGAACTAAAACAAAATTAAAAAATATCTAAAATTAAAATCTAAAGATAAAAATTATTTTAATTAGCTACAATTAAAATTTAATTCTATCACATGAATAAGATTGTAATAAACATAAGATTTAAAAGTTTATAAAAAAAAAAGTTTAATTTAGAAAACATCAAATTCAAACAACTTCTATATATTTCTTATTTACACTTACAAATTTTATTTTATATCCTTCAACTTTAATTTTATAGTATAACACTTAAAATTTAGACTTTATATTTTATTGATTCATTGAACTTTAGTAGTTAATATTACAAGGTCTAAGTTGTTAAGAAATAATTTTTTATCATATTACATAGTCTTTATACAAATGTTGTTGGTAATTTGGATAGTTTATATTGATTTATATGTATTGAATCCCTCAACAATTTTAAATTTTAACAGAAATAATTATTATTCAATTGAAATGTATGTGTATATGTATATATATACATTGCAATGACAGTGATGTGTGAATTTCGCAACAAAAAATAAACAACGTTGTCTGTATAAAACCAGTAGAAATTATAATGTTACTTCAAAACAACCTCAAACAAATACAACTGAGAATATTGGTTTACAATCATTACACAATTATCAACAAAAAATTCAATCATCAGCACAAATTACCATTCAAATTCAACAATCAATGTTAATACAAAGAAACATTGGTCACAAAAACATCAACAAGATGTGTACAAGAAAGCACTTGTTACATGATCTATTCACATAGATGAGCAATGTCGACGCAAGTAAAAACTTTGAAGTCTTACCCAACATGTGAACTTTGTTGGAGTTGAGATCGGATCAATAGACTTCAATTAATTGATGAATCACCTAAATTAACGACAATTCTCTGTGGCTTATCACCATCGTAGTGACATCAATTTCATATCAAAAGCTCACATTTATTTCCCATGGATATGCAATGCTTGTTGAGAAGCAGTGTGTTGCTTTTAATTCCCAATTCCATCTTGCAATATGCATGAATATGCAAGTCACTTTGTACTACATCTCTCTAGATTTGTGTTCTTTCACTTACTAGTTTGTGGTGTGATGCTTCGGTACACATTCAAGATCTAACACGATGCGGTTGAGATCGTTGATCTTGTGTTCATTTTGAGCTTTCTTAATTGTTGGGTATCTTGTTGCTGATCTCAAATGGGTTTTTTGTGTGAAAAGCATGGCTGTGGTGATGTGAGCAATCAACATGAGTTCGCATGTGTAGCGACGAGCACAGCCTTTCTGGTTGGTTGTAGCAATTTCGTGTTGAATTGGGCGTGGGTGAAATTTCTGGGGCATATTTCTGCGGACTGACACCTGCATTGCAAACTTGATAGAGCTTTTGTGATACTTGTGAGGTCTTCAAAACTTTTAAAGATAGAAAGTCTTGGAGGAGCAGAATCTTGCCGTTGTTAATTTTTTTTTGTAGGAACCTGTTGCCAAGATGTTCTTCTCAAAGTGAAAGAATGGTTGAGGGTGCACAAACCTGTCTCTGATGTTCTCTGAGCGCTCCATTGTAAATCTCACCATTGTTGTTGGCGAAGGTTTCAGCAGTTCTTTTGTTGTATTAAAAGTCCCTGTAAGTTTAAGTCTATTTCTTACCCTCGGACTGTGAATGCGGACACATGGGCTGTAAGAAGTTTTCAGGATGAGAAGAAGATGATCATGCCGTGGAGCATCCCACTCCTCGCAATGGAATCCAGGTTCAGGGTTAAGACAGCTCTGCTCCTTTTCGCAAGCCTTGGGACAGGCATTTTTCTTGGTGCGGTGGGTTGCTTACATTATGACATTATGTCACTGCATCATGCGATTTTCAGCAGCTACTCTGGTGATGGCCGTTCAACTTGGAATGCTGAAATGAGAAAGCAGCAGGAGGATATCATCAGCCAGATTCCCAGCAATTCACTATCGAAAGAAAACCTACAACACGGATTGTCTGATGAAGAACTCCTATGGCAGGCTTCGGTGGTTCACCGTCGGAGAAGCATACCTGCGAAGGAGCGCAGGATACCGAAAGTTGCCTTCATGTTTCTAACAAGAGGTCCTTTACCATTGGCACCTTTGTGGGAGTATTTTTTCGCAACATACGAAGAGTTTTATTCTGTTTATGTCCATGCCGACCCTTCCTACACTCCGACCACGTCACCCTTTTCAGTGTTCCACCTCCGAAACATTCCCAGTAAGGTTTGATCTCTGAGCTCTTGACTTCCATATCGAACTAAAATTAGGCATGCAAAATTTGCGAAAAGCCATGTTCAATTCTTGTGAAACTTAAGATCATGACTGAGGGTTTTGGTCGCTGCATACATGTAAAAGAATAAGGAAAAAAAAAGGATCATTAAATCTCTCTTAAAAATCATTTAAAAAAAAAAAAAAAAAAAAAAAAAAAATCGAAGAGTATCGAAGACATCTGAACCATCAAAATAGTCGATGGCCAAATTTGTCAGTCCCAAATAAGCTGTTCTGAAAACTGAAGTCTGTGACTGAACTGTGTATAGAAGACAACTGACGATTATGTAATGTGATCAAAAGCTGCCCGAGATGGCAAACTTTCTAATCCGCCAAATCTAACAGCACCCAATACTTTGTTCACTACACAGCGTGCAAAATGGGGTGATGTGTCCATCTGCGACGCTGAGCGCCGCCTGCTGGCAAATGCCCTTCTTGACCCTGCCAATGAGCGATTCGTTCTCTTGTCTGAAAGTTGCATTCCGTTGTATAATTTCAGCTACATCTACGCCGCGTTCACCAGCACTTTTTACAGCTATGTGCAAGCCTTCGACGATCCGGGCGTGTATGGTCGAGGACGATACCACCCACGCATGGCACCCGAAGTGACGCTTGAGCAGTGGAGGAAAGGTTCCCAGTGGTTTGAAGTCACGAGAGAGTTAGCTGTGGAGATTGTCTCAGACACGAAATATTACCCCAAGTTCAAGCACTTCTGTGTATCGGGTTGTTATGTCGACGAGCACTACATACAGACCATGATGTCTCTGGAGCATGGCGCCTTGCTGATGAACCGAACCATCACCCACACGGAATGGGTCTATGGTAGAGCTCATCCCACCTTGTTTTACAACAGAATGGTCACAGAGGAGCTTCTCTCTCAGATCCGACCCTACTTCTTCTTCTCCCGGAAGTATTCTCCCTCGGCGTTGAAGCCGTTGCTGAAGCTTGCACCACGGGTGATGTTCATCTCCACTTCAAGCTAACTCTCAAGCTGGAGAATTGATTTCATGTTTGACTGGTTCTGATTCATACTCTGCAGATCGCAACTATTTTTGCCAAATCTAATTGACTGTTGTGTCAACCATCTGTTGTCTGGAATAGAGTGCATGGCCTGCAGCATCTCATGCATGGCTTTTGGGTTTTAGTAGGTTGCATGGCAGCTTGTCAACGCTAATAGGTAGAAAAATTATATAGACTATACGAGTTTTGGTAAATAGGTTTGAATAGAAACTGATGTACCCTAAAATTGTCCTGGTACGGTTTACAATGACTTGTTACATTTGATCATGTTGGCCGATTGGCTTTCTATATTCTTTGATTAATAAAGCATAGAAATAAATAAATAAATAAAAACTGAACTAAGCAAAACAAAACAAAACAATCCAGAGAAAAAAAGAAAAAAGATAGCAATATATATTCACTTTCTAAATTCAAACTTGAGATATAACTCCAGTTCTATTAAAAAATCATGACAACAGTTCTGGTTATTAAATAGACGTGTTATCTTTTCATTAATAGACGCCTTCCATTCCTAGGTGAATTACGTTGTTCCAATAAATAATTCAGCGTTTAAGATTTTTGTGAAGACAGTTCATTAAAAGATTGTGAAGATTACATGATCAATAAGGATAACTTCAGACACACGCAAGAGCGTTATGGAAAAGAAACAACAATGGTTGTAAGAAGCAAAATTACTCTATCTTGACTGATACGATAAATAGAACGCTATTACGACATCAACCATACTTCCTCAAAAATCTGTGAAAGAAAAAACTCACTTAATTGATAACAAAGTAATTTCAATTCGTGGGTGAGCCTCAAAATAGGGTTGAAAGATTGCAACACGCTTTCTACCTTTATCCGAAAATATAATTGCCTTGAGATTATAATTGTCTAGGAGCAAGGCCAGGTAGAGACCCGCTGTTTCTAACCCTCAACAGATCCTTAAAAATCTTGATAATATCTAATACGGCAGATTGATCCAGCTGACAAAGTGCTCCACACTACTAACCAATTCGTTAGCTTGTGGTTATCTGGAAGCGTGGGAGTTAGAAGGGGCCAGTAACAAGCTTCTCCAAACCTGTGCTAACTCTGGAGAGGCTCTGACAAACTATACATAAACGCTCTCTGAATGGATTCGCCATTCGAGAGAGCATCCCTTCTCTAGCGAGAGCGAACTTCGGGTGCAAATTATGCAACGACCATTCAACTGATCGGAAACTTGCAGGTGCCATGGCCTGTGATCACAAGGTTACAGAAGTTGTTTCAGTTGAAGGCCACCATTCAACTGATCGGAAACTTGCAGGTGCCATGGCCTGTGATCACAAGGTTACAGAAGTTGTTTCAGTTGAAGGCCACCATTCACTGACAAAATTGCAATGAAGCGGGAAAAATTTAAATAGAGTAGTAACAGCCTGTTCAGCGGACCGGAGTCCTCGTCTTTACCGGTCACATGTCCTCAATTCTCATAACTCTCGCTACTGTAAGTGCCTCGCACCCTCTACTTGCGCAAAATTTTACCAGAGATGGCAACTCGGGCACACCAGGATGTAAACCACGATTTGATTAACACATCCTACAGGACGGCATGATACCTGTTCTAAGGATCTCACTGCTAAGCCTCTCCTGTCTATTTAGACTGTGAAAAGAAGAAAAAAGGAGATACATTTCAAAACTTGTCAAAACTAGGAGGTTGGTAAATCTTTCAAGATGGGACCATCAAGAGGATGGAGATAATGCAGAGGACAAGGGCTTGGTTAGAAGCTGAGTAAGCAAGTCCACTCTCCCCCCTGCGGCTCTCAAAAACAACCTGAGGCCACGGCCACGTTATCACGAAGTTACGGGAGGACTGGGCTACCAACTTACTTGGATCAGTGGTGGAAAGCATGGCAGCACCACCAAAGTTGCAGGAGCCTCCCGCAGCTTTCGTCTTCTGGTAGTAGCTGTTGAAAGCGTATGAAGAGTGATCGTGGATGGTATTGGGGTTGAAGCAGGAGCCTCCCGCCTGAAGTGGTTGGCAATCGGCACCCCCTGCGCCGCAAGCAAAGTCCAGAGCCCCCTGCAGCATCTCTTGTCCAATCCCAGACTTCGCAACACACCAGGTTCCACTTGTAGAAGGGACAAGTCCAGGGGAGAATGTTGGAGGGGGGGCGCTTGTGAAGACTGGATTGTCGGACAGAGGGCTGTACTGGCCATCAGAGAGCATCCCTGTCATGTCGATACTGTAGACGTTCGTTCCATTCGGATAGAGCAAGCCCCAGTGCTTTTCTGTACCCTGTCCCGTCTTCTGATCTTCATTAAAAAGTGCAAAAATAAATGTGGGTATGTAGACACCGGGACGCATGGGAGTGCCCACATTCGTGGGCGATACCATTTTCCTTACGAGACGCCGGTTGTAAGTGGCAGCGTTGGCGAGGTTGCACCCCGCTTGGTTGGCGTCACCGGCAGTAGGCCAGCCCGTCTCGCTGATCGCCAGCCTCACCTGCCCATACCCAACTTTCTGAAGAGCAGCATTAACAGCATCGAGTTGGCCATCCAACATGTTGTAGTACGCCTTACCATTGTCGACGACGCCTGGGGTTGAAGCTCCGAAGAGAGCGTAATTCAGGGGTATATTGTTGGGATCGCTTGCCCAGGCGAAGTAGGGATACACGTTGACGTAAAAATGCGACTGTGAGTTGTAGAGAAACTTCAGCAGTGGCTGTAAATATGGTCCCACAAGCTCTTCTCTGAAAGAACCAGCTGAAGGGGGGTAGGAAGAAGCCAAGACATCCAGGGCCACTGCAGAAGAAAGCTTGATGCGGCTGGTGAGATTGTCCTTCGCGAGGCTTGTGTGGACGTTGTTGATTGCCGTCATGAGCTTGTCCCACGTGGGCTTCATCGAAGGGTACGAGAAGAGCTCGTTCCCGACGACGATGGACACTATATTTGTGGCAGGGTAGTAAGCCAGGACATTTTTCTTCACCCACTGATCTGCAGCCCACTGGCTCTGCGCAACGCCAGGGATGTCTTCATTTGGTAGTGCGCTTACAACTTCTAGGCCCGTGTTGGCGAGTGCACTAAGGACTGTGGCATCGGAGTTGAAAATTTTCACCCGACCTATTTTCAAGTCCATAATTCGCTGGATGGCTTCGTCGGGCGAGGGGAGGTTGTCCGCGATGCGACCGTAGTTAATGCCCATAACATGCTTCTCCATCCTGTACGCAGATCCTGCAAGTCCCAAGCCAGACAGATCGGGGAGAACAGCGTAAGTATCAAAGCTTCGCAAATATTCCTAGGCCATGGCTGACGAGTATATCTACAAAACGTACAGAACTTCACCCACATTGTCGACCAGAAGGTAGATTGCGTGCACACATGACGTTGGCAGGTACCAACGAGCAATCAAAGAAAACCATAAGGTAATCTTAACTCTTACAATCGTAAACCCCAGACATTGAGGACTCCACACCACCTGGTACAGTCTTAATTATCTATGCAAAGCAACTAGATTTTATGCGAAAGTAAAGGCAACCTGCATTTCCGCTTCGACCTGGCGTCTGGCACGATATAAGTGCCGGGCATAGCAGCAGCGGCAGCAACACAACTATGCGTCTGAGGAATTCCCACCTCCAGAAACCACCCTGCCCTCTCCCAGAAGCTCCCATCTCGCCCTGAAGGCAGGGAAAGGCACCACGACGCCGACAGCCAACTCGCAAGCCTTGACAACGTAGCCAACTATCTCAGGCCCTTACACTCTACACCAGGAGATCAGAAAAACCACATAACTACATGCAGGAGTTAGAAACGTAAACGTGTATATAGCAACTCGATGGAACTAAAAAGCTCCAAACACGTCTCCAAAATAAGCGAAACGTAAAAGGGAAGAGGACCTAGCATGAGCTGATCACGGCTTGATTATTAGCCACCACCGGGACAGCACTCGGTGCGACTACAGAGAGCTCTGCACTCCCCGAAGCAGCAAGTGGGTTCGCTGCAACTGCAGCTCATCAGCTCATGAACCATGTACTGGATCACTGAGTAAACCCAGCTGCGTCCGACTTACATACTACTGATCCACCAACGGCGCCACGCCATGGGAGCACTAGAGTACGACGGCCACGGCAGGGGTGAAATTTAAGACGCGCGCATGGCATTGCTGTTTCTAGACCCGTAGGCATGGAAATGTGTGCACTGCACTCGCAAGGATGGTAGACCAGCACTTCTGGAAGAGGTAAATAGCAAAATATATATATATATATAATAAATAAAAAGATAACTAAACCAACCCAGTGCGCTGCTAATTGAATTCCTCTGCCGCAGGAGGACGACAACGGCAGGAAAGAGGATTCACGAACAAGGGGAATCAGTAATGAAGAGGATTCACGCGCTTTATTAATCTTGACAGACATGCATTGACGGTGTAGGATCCACGCAGCTCTTGTCCCACTGCGGCCTTGTCAGGCCACCAGTTGCCCAGCATCAGGCTCTTGCAGTTCTCTCTCTCTCTCTCTCTCTCTCTCTCCCTTCATCATCCACTGTCCTCGATCTGTGACTGTTGTTTCTAACCTGGTTGTGCATCCCCAAAACACACAAATCCACAGGAACTGCACCAGTTCTAAGTGCAGGAGATTTGCAAGAGGGTGGAAAGATTAATTGTGTGGAGCTAGAGCGCGGCATTGTGGGTTATGGGTCCAGATTGCCAGTTGTTGTTGGTGTTGTTGTTGATATTGTGTTTGAATGCTGAATTCTGCTCCCATTCATTCTCACCTGACCAGCCATGCAGCAGCAGCGTCGCTCCTGCAAGTCGCGATTCTCATGGTCGCCATTTTTTAGGGTTTCCTGAAGCTCCGACCGCAAAGCACCCGAGGATGAACGTGAGATGGGTTTCAGGTTATGAGGGAATTATAATTTTGTTTTGTTTGTTTTATTTTATTTTTATTTTCCTGCCCCACTTTCGGTGTTGAATGCTATTGAACACACTGCATCCGGGTCATTATATTGGGATCCCCATTATAATTGATTAGTAAGACAAGTGTGGCTGTTGTTGTTGTTATGATTTGTATCAGTGATGTATGCGTACATGAATGTGTGGATGAATCTGGGTATTGTGTAGATGGATGTGGTTATTTTGCAGGGTTTTGTTGAAGCTCGAATAATGTGGTGCTCGAATAATGTGGTGTTTGTGTGTGCGTGTGTGGTGAGAAGCATTATCCTCTTCTTTGTTGCACAATGTACTCTTTGAGTATTGTTTGAGGGTTGTATTAAAAGATTAGTACATTGGTAACTCTAGTTTAAATGTACCAAAAGATGCTAGATGCAATGAAAAAAGCTTGTGTTTGCTTATGCAACAAAATTCTCAAATTTGGAAAAAATTCCATTCTAAGATACTAAAGAAATAATTTGGAAATCATACAAATAAAGTCTTTCATATTTTGTGTGTGCGTGCTTATATATATATATATATATATACTTTTTTGATTGAATTTTAATAAACTGAAGTTCAAAATAACTACTATGTGCAAAATTAGCGGACTTAAAATATACATATGTAATCAACAACCAAATTATTATAGAACATAAACACAAAAATTTGTTATTTTGAAACTATCAGTTTAATCTATAATAAGTGCGTTTATCTTAACTTCAATAATACAAATAATTTGAAACTGATTAATCCAAGACTCATTTGAGCCCACGATTAAATTTACTGTGGCTTTATTTTATATTTTCAAACACTTAAAAACTCGTCATTTATACCAGAAATTATCATTAATTTGTTGCAAGTATTAGTGTGTATTCAATAGCAACAATATATTTCCCATAAAATGTTATTGAGATTAAAAATCCACCATGTTAAAAATATATTGATAATTCAAACTCAAATGTTGAATGTAAACTAAACATGAAATATATGTTTCAATTCTGGTCAGTATTTTAAATAACATATTTTAAAGTTGTCCTAAATTCAGAGTATGTTAACTCACATAGTCACCGTAGCAAAAATAGTTTCTCATTAAAATGAAAAAATGAATGTATTTTTAATTGAAAATTTCTATCATGTAATTATAAATAAATAAATAAATAAATACTACAAAATTTTATTTATTTGTACGACTTTTATAATCTAATTTATCCTAATTTCATCATATTATAATTTTTCATTCAAACCATTTATGACATTCATATATTAATATAGTGTTATGCAACTTATACAGGTAGAAAAAATGTTTAAAGTTTAGAGATTTGTTATTCTTCAAATAAAACCATTCTTACATTTTTATATTTTTTATATCCAATTTTATATATTCTATATTTTATATCCAATCCTTTTTGAAGCAATTATATATATATATATATATATATATATATATATGTATAAGTTTATATATTTATAGACATAAGTTCATTGCATTTTGGGTAAATCAACTAAGTATCATTTCAATGTCATTTTTATTACTACTTTTATAATATTGTATGTATATAAAATTGAATTGTCTCCACTGGAATCACAATGTTGCCTTTATTGGCTACACATGGTTTGAATATAATTCTGGCAAACTTGAAGTTATAATAAAAATATTTGTCATAACCGCCAAATTTTGAATATATAAATACAAAGTATGATTTTAGTATACTAAAGTGCTTTATATGCATGCTAAGCTTCAACATATATTTTTGGATAAACACTCATCTCTAAAATTTAGAGCATAGGTTTATAATCAATGTTCATTTGTAATTGACAACACAAAAACTGATATTTCAACTTATTCCAACTTGAAACCTATTAACCTTTTTTTGTTAATTTTTAATTAATAGAGTTATATTCAAGGACTTCTTGAGGTCAACCTGTTCATAAGTTCAAAGGTATTTTTTTTTTTTTTTCAAAATATATAAAAAATTGAAAGGAACAAGAAAAGTAAAACAAAACAATATCAAACACAAAATCCACCAATTCTTTATTTAAATACCTGTGAAGTATCTGTAATGTACAATGTTGGAGAGACCTTCCACTGCTGCATTAAAGAACATTTGCAAATTTGACAGATAAAAAAATAAAACATACTTTTTGGTCATTTATGAAACGTACCGAGAAAGATGAATGAAAATAATTGTACCCACTATTCTTTTTCATGTATATTTATTTGCAGACATTCTCCAAATTTCATTAGAAGCCTTACAAGTTGCATTTTCAAGTATTGATTTTTCTAATATTTCTTTCAATATCATCATACACACACACACACACAATGTATTCATTAAAATGACTAATTGAGAACTTTACAGGTATGGCAATGGCCAGCATGAATGTAATGCCAATTTCTAGGTTTGGTGGAGGCTAGGGTTAGTACTGGTTAGGTTTGGTAGGGTTTACATACATACATACATACACATATATATATAGAATCCTTATTCTCTCATTAGACTCATTCGTTTTCTTCCTCACACAAACTTATTTTGTACACATCGTTGCTTGGTCTTCTTCCAACACTCAAAAATACAAAAAAAAGTATTTTTATTTGTATTATATATATATATATATATATATATATATATTTTAAATGTGAAAACGAAAAAGAAGAAGGAAAAGAAGTGAAACCAAGATTAGAGTGGAATTTATAGTGCCCACCCACAAGTTAGTGATTGTGAATCTATGATTATTCTTTAAGGAATAAATATCATGATTTTGGTGTATGATTTGTAAGTATAAATTGACATTCATGGCATAAAAAGTTTTAATGAAAAAAAAACCATATTATCATGCTATACATTCAATAAAGAATAAGAAAGATTTGCCAGTAAAAGTTTTAGAGAAAAATATTATCTTTCATTTTGACATGTACTGTGAATAAAATTATTGACCGTGACCTTTTAAAATAAAGCGTAGAAACGTTTGGGTTTTTTACCTATCTATTGCTTTTTATCAAGAAGTAGCTCAACTCTTCGATGAATATTTTTTAATTCAAAGAAAACAACAAACAAGTGAACTCGTTTACAATCTTTTGCAATATTGTGGTTTTCTGATAATTTTATATATTTTTTGAAACCCGGTTACAGACGCACTGGCACATTGCATCATATATGTATATGACACATGAAATTTGAGGGTGTATATTGCTACAGCCGCAGCTCAGGTTAAATAGAAAATTTTGTTACTAAATAGATTAGCATATTTCTGAGTAGGCATGAACCATTGTGTGTGGAATATGTAAGTAGCTTGCAAATCATCAAGAAGTAAAGAATTTGCAGAACTTCCATTTTAAGAGAAAGTAATCGAAATCAAGTACTGAACATGACGCCTGCAGCCTAGTTAAGCTGTTACACTCCAATCTTCAATTCTCGTTATCTAAAAAGGGCAGGAAGTGCTCAAAACTAAACAATTGAGAGCTTGATGACTACTAAAAGATAAAGGTTTGCAAAATTTCCATCAAACCCAGAAGACCTAAGGCAAAAGTATTTGAGCAAAAGATGACTCCCAACACTAGACAAAAAAACCTGGTGGCGGCACCTTAGTACAAGTGAAGATGTAGAAGAACTACTGCACCTAAACCTAAATGCAATCAATAAGAAGCAGAAGGTAGTTCGTTAAAAGCTGACTGATGTATATATGATGGATAAGGCACACTCATATCTGGAGTCTGATAACGACATGGAATCATCACACAGAAATGGAATCCTCAATCCCTCAAAATTGTAATTCTACGTATCTCATACGCAAGGATATTCTGTCGAAGAGAAGAATTGCAAAGTGGAAAAAGTTTTACACATGCATGATCAAGCGAAGTGAATAATTAACTAATGATGATCAAAGCCTACTCACAAAGGACAACAATTTATCATGTATTTGATTGGACAACAGACAACAGGAGAGAATGGCCTAATCCAACACCAGACGCACTGGCATCACTGGTTTCATGACTTCCTGTTTGCAAGCTGGTGTCAACTGGTGGTGTAAACCCGCGTGAATAAGTTGCTGATGTAGTCTTCAAATGCAACTCAGACATCTCTGACAACCCTTCAGCCACTGTGCTCTGTAGGAGTTCCAGCAATGTCCAGCTTATCCTGTAACGAGAAAGGTCATAAACACCAGGAGCCAAAAATGCAACACGGAGAGGTACCTTGGTAGATGCACCGGGGGCTAAAGAATGGATAGTGGTGGATCGCAGGTTGCACCAAAGAAATGGAGGGGTTGGAGTTCTGTATGCTACTGAGTTGGAGTTCTGTTTACTAGAAGCAGGATCTGCTACAACGTTGGCTGTGACAGGATCTCCTACGGGCGAAGCAGAGGTACTTAATGGTATCCATCCAAATTGGATCTCCTTGGGGGATGCGGGGGTGCTAGCTGGGGTAACCAAGTCTAAAGTCTCTACCCTTATAGAACCAGTGTAGATTGAGCAATTCCTGATTGTAAGCAGCATGGTAACTTCACAAAAAGGTTGGCGCGAAAAATTGTGATAAACAGGATTAGGACCTTCCATCACCCAAACAAATGGTTGATCACCCTGGACACTGCAAAAACAGCATAAAAGATAATAGCATTAAAATCAAACATGCAGAGTTCTTTAACAGAACAAGCATGCATTGCATAATATTCTTCGTAAGGCATAAACCAGGATAATTCACAATTGACGAATCACGCCGGATGTATTGGACAGCAATATCTAAGAAAACCATTCAAACATGTACAGGATCTCTAATGTAATTCACATAATGTGGCCTGCAAGCAATTAAAAACTGCTCCAAATCTAACAAGAACCGATGTACATCATAGGTCATACAGACAGTGCTTATAAAAGTAAATGAAAGTAACTTAGTATTTGGAAAATAATTAGGAGCAAAAAATACGACTTCACAACTATGCAGCCAACCAATAATCTAAGATCGAGCCATTTCCCAGCATCAAATAATGCCACAAATGATGCGCTTACACCACTAGCCTGGTAACCAAAAAATCATAACTAAGAATGCAAATTTTGTAAATACCTGCAATGGCAAATGTGATGAGCTCCAACTCGAAGGCTTGGGTTTTGCACTGCAGCATCACCCAAACCCTCCTGCTGTTCTGATATCAACACTACATCAACTTCCCCGCCATCCCGAAGAATATTAGAAGAGTCCGACGACTCTTCAACCGCACTTTTCTGAGATACAAGCGTTGTCTCATCAGTTAAACATTCAGTACCGTTTTCGTGGTTTTTAGATGGCACTGAAGGATCTTGTGATTCTCTATTTGTAGCATAACCATTCAAGAATAGGCAGCTCCGACAGTTCAAAAATCTTGGAATATCAAGTCATTCCTCAACAACTCGCAGACATTCATTTCTCATAATGTTCATGTATTAGCTGTGTAGAGAACGCACAAACTAAAATTGCTTTAGTTTAAAACTAGATGACATGACAGTAAAGGGTAAACAAACCTTGGCTTTAAGAAAGTATGGGAGAGGGGGTCGAGGCTGATGCAGCTTCTCAAGCATAAGAAAGTCAGCAAGAGGACCCGATGCAATGTCGATGAGGGGCTCTCTGCTGCTGGGAGGTCCCAAACCTATGTTGCTCACCTCATCTGTGTTAGACTTGCCCTCACGCTGTGCCACCTATCCATGAAAATGCACGTACTATAATCAGTTAGAACTGCTTAATACAGAGAAAACTAGGCTATGAAGAAGAAAGACCTGTACAACTTCACCCAAAAGAAGTAAAGTCAAAGCAAATGAAAGCCATTAATAGGATTAAAAGTCTAACCAAATCTACGTTCAATTTTATGAATAACATCCGCAATGGTGGGTAGAATGTCTAAATGATGATGTAATGCAATAATATTGTAACAGAATCCAACAGATCCAAAAATGAGTAAGAAACTAATAACGGTAATACTTACATTCAGCTTGAAAAAGAGGGACAAGGTCTGACTGGCAGGCAAAAGCTGTGAAGCACAGACTGATGAGGAAAGAAAGGCAACATTGTCTTCTGAGTCCTTGCCAAATACCCCCTCCTTGTCTAATACAGGTGGCAATAATGGTGCCAAACACCAACGGTCTCCACTGCAAGAGACTTGGCGCAACCAAAAGTTTTCCAAAGCATTTTGATTCTTCACGTCTAAGCGTAAGAAAAACTGTTGAAGATGAAGCGGGGACGGAGAAATTTGAACAGAGACTTTTAATGATGGAACCACCTGTACAAATGCAGAGTCTAAGTATGCATGAAGACAGCTTCAAATCTACCAAAGTCATTTCAGATGACGAGAATCAAAACATGAGTGCTAACATGTATCTCAAATTGAACAGGAATCAACAATCTTTTGAAACTATCAGTAGATTTAGGTCACAGGTGTAAAAACATTTACTCTATTAAGAGCATCGTACATATATATACATGTGCATGTTTCTCAAAGTAGAATATACCTGAATGCTTTCAGTCATTCGCACAGTTCGGTACTTCAGACCTACATTAGCACTATCAGACTCGTAATATAAAATGCTGTTGAGAGAAAGAGTGCCCGGCTGCCTGGCATGCAGCCACAATGGCCACAGTACTGTAGAGCCTCCCTCCAGCAGTGTATCCTGTTACATTACCAAATTGTTATTCTGGTGGCATGACTTAACGAACTACAAAACTCTGGACATGCTAGGATGCAGGCACAGACATAATGAGATCATAAAAATCATAAACTTTAAAGATTAAAAAAGACTACATCTAAAACTTGCTGATGAAAAACCCCATACAAAACCTAATTAGTGAATTCAATTAGTATGTTGCTTGAGATACAATGACATACGTGTGGAAATCATATGCAGAGATCTCATGCACTTGAAAACTCTGAAGTTTTAACACTTTTTCTCTTCAAGTTGCACTGAAAGCTTTCAGTTAGTGCAAGTCTGAAAGCCATTACTAAAATCAACCAATTTGAGTGCTCGAGAATTACACAAAAAGAAACCTGCAAATAAATATTTGACATGCATTGGAGTTATGTATAGCAAATAGACTAACCTCAGGAAATGAAAACACAGAAGGTCTTTTCTTGAATTCTGCAATATCGACATGCTTCAATTCGTGTCCACCCTCCTGACCTGCTTGCACTTCCAGACAACTGGGAAATTCCATGTCCAAATCTTCTGCTTTCCCAACTAGGAGAACGTTTGGATGACTTGTCTTGAATTTGATCCTCTGTGAGTTCAACATGTCCCCATGAACATCAAGCCTCAGCGGACTAAAATGCATACACGTTGCTAACCAAGCGCCTACGTTTGCATTTTAGACTATCAATCTATCTGATAATTTGACAATCGAATCGATCTGAGATCTAGGAAAAACAATAGCTCCAACTAAAAAGTTTGAAATATGAACTGAGTCAATCTATTCTAGGATGCAAGATACGCAAATATATTTTATAAATTTCATGCTGAAGTTCAACACAAATTAATAATTCTATAAATTCATCTACGTTCACATAATGAATTTATCAAAATTTTCAATAGAACGTGGGTTGAGCCAGCTAAAGTTCTGACAAGACTTGAAAAACAGGGTTGTACAGTGCAGAACTCGAGCCAAAAAGTCCTTGATACAGAATATCACTGTTACCGCATAGAAATAAACAAATGCGAAACCGTCGAAATGTACTAGGTAGGTGCGTTTGAGAAGACAGAATTTCACATAATTGTTGAAGTCTCAAGCAAACTTACTTTCACAGAGATTTTTGAGGGGTTGTACAATTCCAGAACAACACGATGAAGCTCCCCAGTATTGACTTTCATTGGAGGCTCGTGCATGGACACCTCTAGTCTTGGCATATGCTGCATTAACCAGCAACACTTCAGTTGATAACATCCACAGGTGACCAACAGACAGGACGAAAAATACCAACCCTCGAAGTCACGTGTTTTTTGATGATTTCTGTTGCAATTTGAACATTGTCATCCACAATTCCGAATTACTGGAACAACAAGACGTCTACCTAATCAAGGAATCACTATGAATTAAATGAACTCAAATTTCATGGCAAACAGAACCTCACCGCCAGAACATGGAATTTCAGGCGTTGATTAGGTGGTGGATTACTCCAAGCTCGAGTCTTAGACGTAGTGATCTGAGGCCCAGTGATTGTAAACTCTCGATGCCCTGTTGCGATACCCGCCAAGACCCATCGCACACCAACCACCTTCAGTACGCCCTCTTTCAGTGGTTTCGCCTTTAATCGGACCTGCAATGTTGACCATATCACCTCCAATCAGAAACCTCTTGCATCACCTAAATATTCGGTAGTACATAAATCTGTAAAAGGTGACACAAAGTCGGACACAAGAAAGGAATCCCGTTGAGTGGAGACTGCGAAAGTGTCAATTTCCAATTGTAAAAGAACAGCAAATATACCACAATCTTTTCCGCAGCTGGCAATTGGAAAGACTCGTCAGGAAGAACAACGGAAGGCATTGAATCATTCTCCACAGTAATAACTGTTGACTGAGCTTTATCTTCAATAAGATCCGAACTTTGATCTTCACTGTTTATCAAACGAGAATCAGGACTTCAGTATCAATATTAAATTTGGTTGGAGTTACCAAATTTGCAACACCGCCTAATGTCGAACCAGATAACAAAAATTGACATAACTAGAAGAATACATTCTGATGAACTCAAATAAATTTAAATTCAATTTGCGACACAACAGTTTTCGAATTACATCCAAAACAAATATGCTCATGAAAAACAATAAAAGTGGTCAACCTTGGGTTCAGGGCAATTTGTGCGGTGTCTGCATAAAAAACAAGATTCATGTTATCAAAATATCAAAATGGATGAGTTCACTGGTATGATGCGAGTAAAAGGTTCAAAAAACAGAACAGCAGTTTGTTGCAAAACTTCATGAATAGCATGTTAACAACTATAAATAATCAAAATAATTAACAAAAATGTTCAGCCTGCTAATTAATGGAATGGGAACCCAAAGAGCAGCAGCCAGCTTATTTGCTTGAAAATATTTAGGCCTAGCAATAGCGTAAAATCCAAGGTGGAAAGTTTTACCAGGTTTGTTTACACTGCTATCGTCAAATTCACAGGTAAGACAAACAGACGAAACATCAATTGGAATTTGAAGAGGATTGCTAAACTCCACATCAACCCCAACCTCCTCTGCAACATGATACGATGCAACAGGTTACAAACATTTGACTTTAAAACATGTGAGGATTTATTTTATAAAGGTGAGGTAAAAACCTAAACAATAGATATTAATGCGATGTATGATCATGACAAAGCGGCTTGCTGAGACATTAGAACTTCATGTCAAAAATACATGAGTAAAATCAATAGCTACATCAGAAAATCGGATAAATGTTACCGCTTGAATTTCGATACCAGAAATTAAAAATCGGCTACATTCTAATCTACTTCGACCAGAACCCAATACGCCCATACCCGCAAAGAAACTAGTGTTTGTGAATCACAAAAACGACCAGATATGAAATTACACTCATATATTACTCAAGAAACTTGTAGTGAAACATGAGAACTTCGCTTTATAAAAATATAGAGGCATATCTACAGGGCATTCGAATGATACCTAAAGTTCAAAGTCGAGACTTACCGCCAGCAATACAAACATTGTAGTCTATGGCTTGCACCAAAGACTTTGGAGCGTCCATCCACGTATGCGTTTGAACTGCAACAGAAGGTACAAGCCCCTCCTCCACAGGTGTCCATATGTTCTCTGCTTTTGCTGCCTGAACCCCACAGCAACATAAAACTCACTTCCGAGTAATGAAAAAAAAATCGCAGGGGAATGAAGTTAATGACATTAAAACCAGGCAAGAAACTTAAGCAGTGTTACAAGAAACACTTCACTGAAACTCTCTGAATCAAGCTCCTAATAGGTAGCAAATTTGATTGAACTTTCAGATAGTGGCAGCACTTACAGCAGAAGATGTTGAATAGATTCTATGGTCTTCAAAATGTACATGTACGCGCTCTGCGTTGATAGTCGGCAGCTCCAAGTCCAGAACTTTGTTCTTTCCTACCGTGTTCTACAACAAAACAGCCATTTAACTAATATTCCAGAACAACATCAATGTGCAAAATTTAGCTTACTTGCAGATGAACATCATTAACACAATAAAACATCGAAAAACGAAACTCCTGCCTATCCAAAAAAAACAAGGGGGCTCAAGGGCACAACGTTGACAAAATGATACGGTATGCCTCAAACAGAATGAACATAACGAGCAATTTCTGAAAAGTGATTCACAATACAGATTAGTAGTCGTCTTGAGATTTCACCTCAACAACATAAAGAAACTCTCTCAAAAAATTTGATTGATTTGCAGGAGACTGATGACTACATGTAACCAACTTCATAAAATGAAAAATCGCAAGGTCGTTATTTCCCAGAAAATGCGAAAGCCTGCGTTTTTTCATGCTGATTGTCAGATACACTTTCAAATAGCGAGGTAGAATACTGGTAGAGGAACACTTCAAATAACAAAACACCATAGAAATTACACGTTAGTCACTAAGACAGACCTAGATAGCATGATTCTGAGGATCATTGAAGAAGTAATCAATGTGGATGCAAATCGTACAATCAAAATATATATAGAGAAAGAGAAAGAGAGAGAGAAAAATATATAAATTAAAAAGGAAGGCAGTCATCTCATTGCCTGCCAAGATGAAAATGGACATGATCGCTGATGTATTTCCAACCCTGACCTTCAAAGATGCTCAGGACACTTCTGTAGACACGCATCGCATGCTTCCGCTGCACAAGTATTCGCCCTCTGAATTAGTTGCATCCATAATCAGATCTGAAAATAGTTACAATTGTGTTCTTGTAAATTGATACAGTAATTGCAGTACCTTGCACATGCAAACTGAAGAACTTGTTTATATAGCAGCACAATAGGAGAAAGTAGCCTTATGGTGCAAGTTCTTCGATCTTTGAAACAACAAAATGTAAGACCGAAAAAGGAGAAATGAGAACCTGGGAATACCTGAAAACACACAGTGTATCTATTGCCAGCCAGCACCATATGAAATCCAAACTTTCTCAGCATGGGAGGAGAAAGTCTCAAATAACAGTAGGCAGCTTGCTCCAAAAGCACTCCTGCACGCAAGCTTACACCCTGTCCTCCTTCGATTTTCAGCATTGAGGCTCGAAACAGAACATTCGCAGCCTCCCGAAACTGACCCCTTGCTTTATGTATCTCTGCCAGCCACATGGAAGTCCGAGTCGCATACTTCGCAGTATTGCCCCCACATTTCTGCATCATTGAAAAAACAAACTTGTGATGAATATATTGTAAAGCAGCATACTGCACATAAGTTTGTTCATAATAAAGCCCAAACAAACCATTGACTGAGAAATCTGCTCTTGGAATTCGACCTCTACGTCGCACATACAACCTGCAAGCTCCAAGGAATTCAGGCAGCTTCTCTATATGCACACAAAAACTTACAGAAAACTTTGAAAACGGCATCAACTAAAATATAGCAAAAGCCCTCCTTCGTTATCATGAAAGAAGACGTCTTGTGGGACTTGGAATAGGATAAAACGCAAGTGACAACCCTCACAATGTCTTTGAATTTCTTTTCAACTACCATCATAAGTCAGGTGATGTGCATACAGGTCAAAGACAGTAACCTGATATACATTATAAGCAGATTCTAAAGAGATTTCTGCTTCTCTTCGGGACTGGTCCATCATGAATAAACACAACCCTATCATTTCCTGATTTCGAAACACACAGCAAAGGAAAGTAATCAGAAAACAAACTCAATGATAAGTCCAACACACTTCAACCACAACTATATTCTACACGGCACACTTCGATTTCATGCGTAGAAAAAAAAAAATTGATCAATTAACACTACTACATACACATCGACTGAACAGCTGCAATATTTCCCGTACCGTGCTGTTAAGCACTGGGTAAATCTAGAACATGCGACAATTATTTGCTGAAAAGAATGGCCATCAAATTACGCTAGATTCTGGGTTCAAGGAATTGGCCACGACCTGGAATAGAACAAAGGTATTAGAATCATGTGACAAAAAAAGCACACAGGACAGAAGTATAACATTGAAAATCACTGACCTGAACCCCTGCATAACGTTTCCAAGCCTTATCGGTTTTGTAGTCACTAGAAAGCAACCGGTAATTTTGAAGAGCCAAGTCATAATCGTGTAGCATGAAGGCATAGTCAGCCAAGACCCGGATCTGCGACTCCATGCTGCTAAAGGTGTACCTGAGTCAGTTAACCCCTCACAAATTAGAGACTGAGACACAAGTTATAGATACTTTCTGATCATGATTACAGTACTAAACATTTCGGTTACTCTGATTCTGGAATACAAAAATACGATCTAAGCTTCAACTCAAACTACAACTTTTAGTACAAATGGTTTAGAATAGGATGATATCTAGATAGGATGAAATTAATTGGACCCTCAAATAAATGCAAGTTGAAAGAAAAGTGCAAATATATAGAGCACTGCACAGAAATGCCACATAAAACTGCTTTATAAGAATGAAGACGAACTCACTGGCCGCCAGCTTGGACATCGGATGTTTCTTCTTTACCCTTCCGCCACCATAAATTTTTTAATTGATTCTTAAGACCTCTCCTGGTTGCTGAAACCTGAAATAGGACATGGATTTTCAGCAGCAACAAGAAAAGCTCAAGCACTAATTGAAAACCTGCTAAACGCGAAACATATCTCATATATTTTTAAAGAAGGGCTGTTCTCAACCAACTTAGATCGTTCAAAAAAAATTCGTCCCTTGAAAAAGGTTTTATTGTGCATCGTACCATCTTGGCAATCAATAAAGGCTCCTGGAAAACATGATTAAGTGAGTGTGCAACCACTAACCTGTTGGTTGAGAATTCGAATTTTCTGCTCCATATGTGGAATAATTTGCTTCAACGCAAAATCCAGCACAAAATCTGATATCTGAGAAGGAAAAATTTATAACAAACATCAGTAGAAAACACAAAAGACACAATTCATTAGGTTATACATTAACAGGTATCATTCAAGTCCTCAATCCGAAGGTAGTGTAAACAGTTGCCTTGAGGGTAAAATCACAAAGATGCAACATCGAATTAAAACATGCGACTCTAACAAACATTATCAAAACGTCCTTAAGCTTAGAGAATTATAACGCAAATTTACCATTGCTACATCACTCTTGCTCAAGCACAAGCCTGGTCTTTGTTTTGGTGCTTCAGTGTCGTCCACCTGCATGACGAACATATAGTCAAAAGCTAAACTCAAGAGTCTATAGCGCTTATGAAATCTCAACAACAACGCATCCAAATAACATCACCAGATCATGACTGATTTAAATTCATTCGAAAATGTACTCCAATTTCAGCTTTGATTACATACAGTTCAGTATTAAATACTGGATCATACCTGCTTCAACTCAGGGGAGTTGTTCACAATCGGTTGCAACAACCGCCCAGACCAAACATCATTAGGGAGCGAATCAGAATCAATTGATCCAGAGTTGATACTCAAAACACCACAGTTGATAGCTCCAAATGTACTTCGCATCTCCGACAAGATTTTATTGGACCTGTACTCATGCAGCCATCAAATAAATGATAGAAAAAGATTAGACATTAATACAAAACTTGAATGACAAATAATCAAAAAAATATGAATTAAAGCCAAAAATAATCTCAGGCAAATCAACGACTGCAAGTACTTCAGTACAAACATCCCCTTGGAATACTACAAAGTTACTGAAACCTTTGAACCTGATCAAAGAGGCTTCTAAATATCTGTGACTGTGAAATATTCAAGGAATGTAAGCGCATTCAATTGAATCTTCTAACGCTGAAAGTGCGTTCATATAGACGTAAAAAATGGGTCAATGAATGTGCATCCCACAAACCATCTACTCCAGCAGAATTTTTCAGGCAATGATTAGCAACAGAGCAATTCAAATATCACTAAGATCTTACAAAGTAAACGAAATCTAGAAAGATGAAATTTCATGAATGATTAAAGTATCACGTGGTCTAACACCTTGATAATAAGCTTCCCAGGATTTAACGGCAAAAATGTTCTTCAGTAATATCACAATAACTTACTCATCCAATGAGCCATCCTGAACATCATGCAGTAGAACGTAGTGCTTCAAAACCTTGGGGTCCATCGCACCATCCTTCACAAGAGTAGGAAGAAAATCTGGGTTGTAGAGATCCACAAACTGCGTCAACGGGCTCTCGTCCTTTGTTGACGCTACCAAAAGACCTGCAACCTCACAAAAACCAGTTGCGCTTCAGCGCACTATCAACCAAGACCAAAATCGTAGAAAATTCTCACAAGTTACCCAGAAAGAAGTAACATGCTTGCCGATGAGGATTAAGTCAAAGATTGATTTTGATTGTTTTTATAGCCAAAAAGGAATGCATCTATTCCAGATTAAATTTAGGAAGCATCTGAGTCAAGATTACATAGCAACACTTACATGCTATAGGATGATCAATTGCTTCATGTTCTGAGAACGCAAGAGTCCGAATGTAATCTCGGCAATACCGTTGAAACCAAGATGATTGTGTTTCTGATTCAACCACTGTGATTCCACCAATGCAATTCAATAAATAATGGACTCATCTTTATATAAATCACAAATAAGTGTCATCCTAGCCATAGATCATAGAACAAGCATCAAGCTATTAAAACTCTGGTTCGACGGTGTAAAAAACTTTCCTCCTTCCTGGAGCCGATTAGTCTAGATTCAAGTGCAACTCACTTTTTCTGACAACCTCTATGTCCTTCGAATCTCCCAAGAGAGCTGCGGCAGCTTCATCACTGGCGTCACTAACACACTGAACAAGATAATCCTCTGCCACCTAATGCAGAAAACCACAAATTCAATGTCAGACAGTCCTTTCTCACAGCAGTATGTACCAAATGCCTTGACATCCCGGATTATATCAATCTGAAAGGCTCGGCGAAAATGAAGCACTGCGTGTATTTAGACTAACGAAATCAAGAATGTAGAGAGGTAGAATTGTGCGCCCAGAAAACCATCTCATCAACCCCTGTTTCCAAAAAAATTACAAAAATTAACTGTAGGTCCATTTTCCCGAAAGATTACAGACAACCTCAAAAGAGAGACTTGATTTCCTACCTCGGCACTGGGCTGAGCAATATCTGCAGCATAAAACATCCGAAGCTCAAAGTCCTGTAATCTGTAAGGCAGCTCACTTGCCGTGCGCACTGGAACTGCAATGAACATACCGCGCTTTCAGTAAGCAACTATCTTCACCCTATTAAAACATTCATTGGTGCATGAATCTTTACAGAAAAACCTCACTGCAGCAAAATCAGCGCAACGGAAATCAGTTGAGATAGATTGGACCGAAATTGGAAGAAATTGTACCATCAATTTGGTCAAGGACACAGAAAGGGCGCAACAAATCCACAATGCCGAGCTGATTTTTCCGCGATGTCTCCTCGGCACGGGCAGTGGCCATGACCATGACCACAGGACTCATGCGCTGCCGCAGGAGCTGCGCCAAAGCCGTCTCAGCAGGGTCCATGTTTCACCTACCACCGCAACGTCCACAAATTCCTCTAATCTAAGTCCACTGCAACAACCTGCCAGTCAACTCCCGCACGCAAAAATCCACAAACCCCTTCCTCTCCGCATCCCTGCGCCCTACTCCCCTATTCCATTCAATTCCCTCGTCCCGCCATCCTCAGATCTCCCCTTCCTCGTCCTCTATCTCCAGCTCCACCAGCACGTCACCTGTTCTCACTCGCCCCTCAGCAATGCCGAAATTCACCAGATCCACGCCCCCGCTTCGATCTCCTTGCACCCGTAACCCTAAAAGACCATCTCATCATTCACATCCCCTGCAGATCGAAATTTAAGACCTGTACATTATTCCCCGTTTCCGACGAAAAAAAACGCCACAATCACACGATTTAGGAGATTCGCACAGGAAGGGAGGGAGAGAGGCACAGGCAAGACGACGAGAGGCACCTCAAGCGAGGGATCAGAGACAATAGTAGAAGCGTGTGAAGAGCGCGGGCGCGGGAGCTTCCGCCATAGCCAAAGCCAGAGTGGCAATGAGAGGCACTTGAAGCCCTTGTGCGAAACAGGGGCTGAGGAAGGTGTGTTGTTGACGTAGTTAAACCAGCCATGGCGCGGTAAAACAAAAGGGGTAAATTCTATGGGGGCCTGGTTAATCACCTTTGCCAAATAATTACTCTAGGTTTTAAAAAATTATTATGCCTAATACGAAATTAGGTGGGACTAATTGGGTGGAGGGGATTGTTTTCGTGACCAACATTGTCCAATTAAAGTAGTTTTATTGCCTTGTTCTCAACTTTCCATTCTACGCCCATTTAGGAATAAGAGATATTAGATCAAACTTTTGAGCATATATGTCCCTTTTTCTGGTAAATAAACCATGTGGGCTACTATGAATTTTTGTTAAACAATTTTGAACTTGGTTGTTTTTAGAATTACAAAAAAATTACAAATAATTTTATTGATTTGTATGCGTTGTTTCTAATCGAACGAGTGTTTTGTTGTGGTCGTTATTGGGTTCAGATAAATGATAGAGCGATTTAACCAATTGCCTTGTGAGATTTGTGAATTGTTGTGAATCACTAAGTTTGACATGTTTGGGTGTAACACAAAATTTGAATATACATTAAGCAACGACTGTTTTCTGTAACTAAGATTCTTCGTGTACATGAACATTGTGATGATTTTTATGGTATTGAACTTTTTGTGTGATTGTAAAAGCCTAAGACGTCTCTTGCCTGTTGGGGTTTCCTTTGAAATTTATTCATAACAGGGTGGCAAAGACTCAAAAAATTGGTTGTGCAACGTAAGTAAAAAAAAAAAATGGTACTAAATTAATTCAGACGCGATGATTAGGTTCTGCTTTTATTTTCCTTGTGTTTTCTTTTGGGAAGGGGGGAGGGGATGTTTCGTGACTGATCGTATTTTATTTTGAACAAATATGTGCATATGTGCGTAAGAATATACATAAATACATACATACATACATACATACACTAATATATCTCGTTTCAAATCTTTAAAAAAATTAGTATTACTTACATACACATAAATGTATATAAGTATATTCAGTATATATATATATATATATATATAATCAAAACAGTGGTGGTTTTGAGAAACAGTATTACTTGACAAATTTGAAAGAGTTTTTTAAAGTGATTTATTGTATTAACAATGAATAAATGAATTTATAAGGCATTAGTCAAAGAATGCACTTGATTGGTACCACATTTGCACTGCATTCTACCATATCATTATGTTCATGTAGTTTATAGATCCTCAATGCACATAATAATGTTTAACAAAAAAGTTTGACAATTTATTACAACTTTTGGTTCATATCAAACAATAGGATGTGATCATTTTCAAACATTGCCAGAAGATTGAATATGACATATATTCTAAAAATAGTTCATAAAACAAGGACACACCAAAAGATCACCATCCAAACTTGTTTTGCTTTGGGGTTAGGCCATAGAATCAATCACTACTTTACAATTGTACTTCAAGTACACAATCTCAAACCCAAGTTTGATAACATCAAAAACGATTTAACTTGTTTCATCAAATTATCAAGCAAGAAACAACTCTTAAGTAAATAAGTTAATCAAATAAAAAATAAGCTATTTAATTTTGACCTCAAACAATATTATGTGTGATGTATTATACATGCATGGCATGTGTGCAATTGGTACACATGATAATTGCTAAGATACTTTCGACTTTTGACTTTTCCAATGGGGATTCCGACGGTTTTGACTTTCAATAAAATCAGAGACTTAATTTGTCGGGGGCTTCATTATAGAGTGGAACTGTCGACTTAATATGGAAATAGTCATTCTCATTACAGACACTTGATCTGCTCGACGATTATGCTCGAAATGGTGGTCGTCAATTCCAAACCCTAATGCACCTCCTCGTTCGGATGGGTTGTATTTTCGTAGAACTCTAGCACCAGTGTCTTTTTGGAGTTTGGTGTAGTTTTTGTGGAGAACCTGGTGTTGTTTGGAAGCAATAGCATTAGCTCAATCGTTACGGTGCGTGCTTATCGATTTCGCCATCTCTTCTTCCTGTCGTTGGCTTGATTGCGCACATTTGACGCCGCACAATCCAAACATGTCTCGTTTTGCCGAGGTTATGAATAGGTGGTGCGATGATTTTTGAGTGCTGTTTCTTAAGGGCAGGGTGGCATGGTGATCGTGCCAGTTGAGTTCGTACTGGATTATAAACAAGCTCACGATATTTCCTAAGGATTTTGGTGGATGTAGTAAGTGGATGGATGCTGTTTTTGGAGCTGATATTTGGTTGCGGTGGCGCATTTAATGCGAGTTTTTATGCCGTGGGCTCTTCGTTGAGCAACACCGCTTAGTACCAGCTTCCTCCCAGCATTTGGTGCATCCGTCAGCTGATTCCCATGCACTTGCTCCAGGTTTTCTTTCTCCAAATTGTTCTCGTTTTGACAGTTTTTCTGTGTGAGTTGTACATGAATATTTTGGCACTTGAAATTTCTTCGTCGGTGACAGATGTATTTTAATTTTAAACTCGCATGCGATCTAGCTTAAATTAGCTCGAGGCGTTATTGGAAGTTCGGGGTTCAATCGCGATTGAGAGGTTTTTGATATTTTGATAGTGGACCGTGCGTCACGTTCATAGCTCTCGTTCATAGACAGTCACCCTTCAGAATATGCTGACTCATGATTTCCGTTCAGCCTCGAAATCGCTCAAGCTATGAAGGCGACAGAAGTCACATTGGTCTGGCGCCGCTTCCAGTTATCGCTCTGATGATTTGTGTGTTTCCAAGATTAGCTGTTGGTCTTTCGATCACCTCTTAAAGTAGGCTTGGTCCGTCCACACATCTCGTAATTCAAGGGTCATGGCTCACGTCTCTTTGGCAGCGTCAAAGTGAGCAAGCATGTTTGAGTAAATGTGAAGGTCTAGTTTGCACCAGCGCGTTGCAAATTCTGAGTTCGTAATTTTAAGGAGCGAAAGCTCTACTTGTTTCATGCATCTACTTCATGTAGCCAAGCCTAGAACGGTCTGTCTGTCACCGAAAATGTCTTTGTTCAACGTAACACTCACTATTCCCTTCATCAGAACTTGGTTCCTTCGAGCGCTAAGAGAACGAGCACAACTGAATAATACTCGATTGCAGCTTCGTGCTAATTTGGGGTTAGCTATAAAGTGTCAAACTATGTAGCTGATTGCTTCATCCTTGAGATCATCACCAGGGCATTCACATTACACGCAAGTTTTTTGATCGTGCAAGACCAAGCTTATCTTGAATCCTTCTTCAACGTAAAATTTGAGTTGCTTTGTTTGATATTCACATTTTGGAAATGCGTAGAAGGAAAATTGGAGTGAGCCTTTATTCAATTGCTGTGCAACTTATGTATAACTAGTTCCAGAAAGTCATTGTTTCTGGGTTAAGCAGGCCGCTCTTGATCTCCCTTATGTGGATTTTTCTTAATCGTGATATTCGTACACGTGGGTAATGGTTTGCAGATGACTACCACCCAAATTTTGCCGTGCATCGGGTTGCTTGACGACTGTTAGATCCTCGTCCCTCAGCTCGTAAATCGCAAGCTTATTCTAAATTCTTTCGCTGAGATAACGTCGAAGTTTGGCTCGATATGATGAGCTCTTCAATCTATGATATATCTGGAGACAGTGACTTTTTGAATGCATGGTTCGGCGAACGTGACCAGGCATGAAGAACGTATTCTCAGTACCATGAGCTGGATACGAGAATCCACATTATTCCAATCATTAATGAAAACAAGTCACTCCAGGGCATTATTTACATGAGCTTACAGATTCAAAGGAGCACTTATTATCATCGTTATTATTATTATTACTATTATTCTTCCAGCTTCAGGAGACAAAGCATCCAGATTTTCAAGGAAGAAACATACGGAAGCATGAAACATCCACAAGGCTTAGAAGACATGGTGACCCTATGTTACAATGGCACATTTTTTTTTTAAAGTGCCGAAATTCTACACCTATGGTGAAATATCTAACCTAAGCTCCATAGGAAATCCTTCAACTCCATCGGGCCCAAACATGCTGCGAGGACATTCAGGCACCACATGCCATGTGCCATCCGACAAATCAAATACCCACGTATACTCCCACTCAGGTGACGAAAAGATGAGAGCATCTTTGTGGTCTTCAGCCGAGAAGGTGTAAATGTTGAATGAATCGAAATCATGCGAAGAATCGAATGGTTGGTAAGGAACCTCACCGACAACGACTATGTCCAGACCCAACTGGTCGTTGATAGCCCACACTTGGAAACACCCTTGGCCAGTGGAGGAATGCTCCAGTTCGAAGGCAGCATCTCCACCCACCACGCTTCTCGTCAAGACGAGAACGCGGCCGTGACTCTCTACAATTCCTAAGGTCCGCATGCTCAAAAACTCATGAGCGGATGGCACATTCAAGTGGATTCTACTCCAAACCCCTGTCTCCAAGTCATACGCCGCAATCTGGGACAGGTTTTGGGACAAGCAATACATGAAGCCGTTTTTGACAAACGCTTGGCAGGGTCGGTTCATGAGGTAGGGCAAGCCTTCCGAGGCATGGATCCTCCCCGTCTCTTGCCACTGTTTGGTTGTGGACTCGTAGACTCGTGTGATCAGATCCAGCTCCTCGATGACGATGATTTTGTACGAGTTGTGCACCTCGTCAACAACCATGGCTACAAAATCAGGCAGCCCTTTCCCACGGAGAGGGAGCCAAGGGGGCAGCGCTCGCCACATCTTCGTGATGGGGTTGCACACTCCCAGAGTCACCTCATCCTCCAGGTTGTAGATGGCGAAGCACAGCAGCCCTCGGCTGGTCAGAATGAGGTAGAAATCGGAGAAAGGCAGGAAACTGAAGGACAACGAGTGCCATTTTTTGGTAGTGGAGCAGAATATGGATGCGTCGCGGGCGAAGTAAGCGAACGTGAAGAGAGATGGCCCGATTTGCACCCGGTGGTCTTCCATGCCATACAGCACGAAATAGGGTGGCTCGGAGGAGACCTGGCTATGGGTTTTCACGAAGCCGGCGGAGTGGATGAGGCTGTTCCATCGCTTGCAGACGGTGCGCAATGCGAACAGGCGAGGGATAGGGAGGTGCGCCAGAATCAGGTCCACCAGGGGCTCCGGCATCGTCCCCCACAGCGCCCCACTCATCTCCATCGGAGCTACCGACGGTGCCGCAGCTGGCACCCACCACCACAACTCACTCACACACACACACTTTCACTTACACTCATGCGATGAAAAACAACTCATGTTCAATACATTGTCACATTCTGCACGGCACTTGTACTGTTGTGTGTGTTCAACCTCAAATATTCTTTTGTTTGTGTTTTCAACCTATGTTTGTGTATTCAGTATACTAATCACAAATGCTGTTGTTTGTGTGTTCAACCTAAAACATTATTTTGCTTCTTTGTGATGCTAAAACACGGCCTATTTAAGAGATGGCCTTATTAAGAGATTTTGGCACATATTGCATGCAAACTGTGATGAATTTGTTAAGGGGGTTTCAGTGTTTTAAGTGCATGTATATATGTATATATATATAGAGAGAGAGAGAGATTGTCTTTTATGATGCAAATGCATGTGAGGATTGTATGTAGATTTGGATGTAAAAAGAAAAAGAAAAACACACACCTAAGTTATGGGTATTGAGCAGGATGTTCTTCTTTGTACCCACTTTGATACAAATGTAGTCATTAGATGTCAATTCCTTGCAAAACATTTGGAAGATGCTTTTAATTTCTTCAGGTGTCATGTGGATTAATTGCTCTCGTGTTGTCTCAAAAAGGATCCTTAAGTTGTAGTTTTTCAAGTCTGGCTCTGTTTCATGTGAACCGCATGTGTTTAATGCATCTTCCAGTTGGTGAATTTCATTGTGTACACTACTATAAATACTACTGCTCACAGAGTTGGAATTGCATGAAGAGCATAAAGACTCCATTTCCATGCAGTTTGTAAGTTGATTTATAATTTGATTTGCAAAATAATCCATCTTTTAAATTATTTTTATATCACTTTGTTGGATTCTAAGCCACATATTGGTATCAATGTTACTTTGATTTTATTCTTGAAGTTTGAAGCATTATTTGATTTTATTCTTATCCAAAAAGCACTTTTGATTATTTCAAAAACGAACATTTTGATTATATCATAAAATTATTAGAATGGAACAGTAATTGAGGTAAATTATAAATTAAATATATAAATTGAGGCAAATTGAATGATATTAAAGGTCATATCCTTTGAAAAAAAGCCCCATCTTTTGTTGAGCATTCTTACATTAGCTTGAAGACTTGATTCTGAATGATTCAAATTCACATATTTTTTTAAAAAATCATTTTTTAATTTATTTTATGTTTTGAAGTTTCAAATTGTTAGTTTGATCCATCCAACTGTTGCACAGTATTTTTGTGCTTATCATTTTTGATATACATGAAAGGAAATGTCAATAAAATTTCTTTTGAAATTGATTTAGCTGGAAAAAACCTAAATATGAAGAAGAAAACATTTCATGGAAGAATGCATTCCCGTTTTTCTACAAAGGAACATTTCATTTTTATTTTGATTTTGATTTCTTTTTTATTTTGCAATAAGATTGCATGAGGAAACATAAGAATGCATGTCATGTTATCAGTTTTATTATTACTACCCTTTTCAATATGAAGTCACAAGTTCTAAAAGCAATTTCAGTAATCTGATTAGGGCTAGAGAGATAAATAAGTGAAGAGGAAGACACAGAAAAAAGCTGATGAAGAAAGAAGCGTAACACCTGAAAGAATTAGATAATTCCACCTAAGATAAAAATGTAAATAAAATAGAGTTATTAAAATTAATATCTCTTGTGAAGGATTATTATTATTTATGCATGTAAATATGTGCAAATGTATATATATATATATATGTAAAAAATATGAAATAGGATAGAAACTAAAATTATTTGAGTGATCAAATGGAAGGAGTTTAGATAAAAGAATAATAATAAAAGTTAAATGTGATATAGCTAATGGAAGGTTTTTTAAAAAAAAGTTAAGCATTAAATGTAAGCTAGTATATCACTCCAAATAATTCATAAATAGAATTTATAAAAAAATTGAAGTATTACATATGTTAAAATTAAATACATCAGTAAATACTCAGTTGATTATACTAAATTAGGATGGAGACAAAGTGGTAAATAAAATAAACCAATAACATCAATTAGCCAATAAATATTGATTAACTCTGGATGCAATAACAATATTAATTTAGAATAATAAAAAAGTAGAAATATACCTGATTAATCTTAATATTAATGATTGTGATTGCAATGTAATTTTAATGATGTATTTTTGTTGTGTTTGAACCAAAATTTACAAACATAACAGATGAACTAGTTAAAGCAAAATGAAATCACATAGGAACTTCAGCTTGGAGTTCTATTACAGTAAAGAGTAGATATCCAATTTACTTGCATATATGTACTTGGTATCAACAATTTTAATTACTTTGATTGTAAAAATAGATGGAAATACTGTAATAATAAAATGCTAAAAAAGCCACTTTTACATTTTTAGCATGATTGCAAGCAAATTTGAGAACATTACTAGTTGTGATTTGTGAAAATAAACATTCTCATTCATACACACACACACACACACACACACACACATATATATATATATATATATATATAATTGTAGACATTTTATTTTATTTTTATTTTTTTGTAAATGCGACAAAGATAAATTTCATACTTAAAATCTAGCTTTCACCAACTTTTATTTGTGTTCAACAATAAATTTTATGAGATCACAACATTTATAAGAAAATAAAATAAAATAAAATAACAATTGCAACTACATGCAGTTTACACTACTCAATAAAAAGGAAAAGAACTGAAGTGCCTATTATTTTTTCTATGAAAACATAACGAAAAGAAAATGAAAAGACACTGGCACTTATCACTACCTGCTGGCGATGCATTGCTGGCAATCCATGTGGCGCTCTCTCAGTGCATCTCTGCACTTCTGATGCCGCGTCAGCTCAAGTCCGCTGGCGTGGCATGGGCTCCTTCTCCAGGTCAGCACGCCTTTTGCTTTTGTTATTCCTTCAGAGACTAGTTTTGACGTCTCAATTTGTTCAACACATGCATGATCTCTACAAATTTTAGGGGCACAAGTATATATATACATATATATATATATATATAAATTTCAAACAATGTATCTTTAAATTATACTCTACAAGAAATATATTCATGTGCTCAACATCAAGGATAGGTTAAGGCAAGCTCAAAACATATATTCTCACCAAAACAAAAACAACAATATTCAATATTATTATTTTATTAAATTTTAATAGTAATAATAACAAACAAAACAAATCTAAGTTGGAATGTACTGTAAAAAAATCTTTGAGAAAATTTAGCAAGATGGAATCATCATAAATATTTTTCATCAGTTCTATTAAAAGAAACCCTTTAACGAGATTAAAAAAGGTTGACAAACATCAAAAATTGAATCATGGGCTCTACAACAAGGAGAAATAGATAGCTAATCAAACAACCCTTTGTTCACAAACCAATGTGACACGCCCTCATCCACGTGGCACTCCAGGACCTTCGATCCCATGGAACCTTCACTAATGGAATCTATATTAGCACACCACCAAAATGGGGGAATCTAAATTAGGTCAAAATCACACGCACGCTACTGGAACCGGACAAATCCACCTCGACGCCATGCAGGAAAAACGATCCCACGTGGCGAGTGTGGAGTGGTCGGACCCCCTGTGAGGGCCTGGAGGGCGGGAGCGGCGGGGGGGGAGTCACACCAATGCATGATGTCTGCGTCGATGTCCTTTGGGCGGGGGTGGGAAAAGCTGGGAGCCGCCACATGGCGCCCATTTTCGAATTAGTTAACTCCATCACGCTGTCCATCTTCTACAACTCCGCCGCTCATGACAATTCGACGCCGCTGCGTTATCTATCGTCTGTGTCGTGGCTTTGCCTGGATTCCTCTCGGAAGACGATGCAGGGAGTAGTCTAATTGTGCCGAAGTCAAACCTTTTTCTATAACGGTGTTCATTTATTCTTTTTCGTTTTTTTGTCTTCGCGGTGATTGCTGTGTAAGTCTTTTAGAGTCTAGATTCTCGAGGTTTTAATTTTAATTTTAATTTTTCTATCTTGGGAATAGGGAGCATCTCGTGGTGTGTTGGTTGGAGACGACGACAAGAGGTGGGAATGCGTAGCGAATGTGTTGTGTTCTGTAAAATTGCGGTGATGAGGCAGAAGGCGAGGGACAGCGAAGTTGTTGAGAGATCGTGTGGTCCAGGCGGTTTGCTTTCGGGCTCGGGTTTGGTTTTTGAGTTTAGGATAGTGGCGCGGGGGGTGGGGGGGATGTGAATGAGGTGGCGCAATTTTGTCTATGACTTGGGGTGGGGTTTCGAGGGAAGGTTCATGTGTGCGTAAATTTATTGTTGGAGATTGCGTTTAATGCGGGGCAGTGCATGGGGAAGGAATATAAATTGGTTTCGTTTGCTCTCGTTCTTGGTTCTACCTTGCTGGACTCTGGCGCATGTCATGCTTGGTAGGGCTTGGAACGAGTAGGAAGTTGGTGTGAGGGTGGATTGGTGTTCGAGAGAATTGAGCTGCATGCTGATTGTGATGTGTAGCGATCAAAGCTCGAATCAAACTTTGAAGAATTTGACACAGTTTCGTTTCTGCAATTGCTGATTGTTCATGAATTGCTGCAAGTATAACGACGTGATGTGTACAAGGTTTCCAGTGTGCGTCCAACTCAAAGTTTCATAGTGCTGTGATTTCGTTTTCTACAACGGGGCTGTCTCCTACATAGTCTTATGATTTGAAAAGACGATACATGAATTTCTGATTGGAACCACCTGCAATATTTTCCGATGCTGTGTCTGTAGCTCTGACTGGAATCAGCACGAATCGTGCCAGAATTGTGTTTTGGAAGAATGTTCGTTGAATGTTTCACAAACATTAGGATTAGGATTCGCATTATATGTTACATTTAGGCAAGAGGTCGGGTACTTTGCATGAGTTCCTGATCTCGACGGCGATTGCAGTTTCCGCATCGAACGAAAAATTGAGAAATTACCACGGTAACTCATGGCTCCTCATGTGAAGAGTACAGAGGAGACTACAGATTTGGAGATTGGAGCAGTATCCAATCATTCGAATGGAATAATGGGACATGCGAAAGTGCCGGATAAGGACTTTCTTGAGACACCAGATCACCAGTTATCCTCTGTTCCTATAACATTGAAGGTATCTTGAAAGTTGTTTCAACATGTACGTAATACACGAATGTATTGTATGAATGAGCAGTGATTCATCTGGGCGACGGAATCATTTGTTTATAGGATTTACAACGGTTGCGATTGTCTGGGTTGCAGTTTTCCAACGTAGTGTACAGCGTCACGATGAAGCAGCCCAAGAACTGGTGGAACATAACGAAGCTTAAACGCAATGTCATGAAGACTCAAGATAAGACGAAGGAGATTCTGCATGGAGTTTCTGGTGTTGTCCGTGCCGGAGAGATGCTAGTTATGCTGGGGCCGTCTGGAAGTGGCAAAACAACACTTCTCAATGTCCTCGGAGGAAGGCTGAAGAGTGCGAAGGTGAAGGGCACGATTCTTTACAACGACGAGACTCATTCGAACTTTGTGAAAAGACGCACGGGCTTCGTCACACAGGACGATGTGCTGTTTCCAAATTTGACAGTGAAGGAGACACTTGTATACGCTGCTAGACTTAGGTTGCCTGATACGTACACGCGGGAGGCGAAGGTAAAGAACTGAAATGCCCGCATTGTTGAAGGTTTCTGTAGAAATTTCCTTGAACACGTTCGCCTTTTTTCACAAGATCTCTTTTAATGCAGTGATTTTTTTATGTTTCGAATTGTCCTCAAGGGAATATTTGCTATTACTTCATTTGAGAACTTGGCTGGAATTGTAGAGGAGGGATCTACTGCTGAAGCCCTTTAACGGCTTGTAAAGTTTTTACTATTTGTGATGTGTTCCTCAGGTGCAGCGCGCTGAGTCTATCATCACAGAGCTTGGACTAGAGCGTTGCAAAGACACAATTATCGGAGGTCCATTTAAACGAGGAGTTTCAGGAGGAGAAAGGAAGCGAGTCAGTATCGGCCATGAAATGCTTGTGGACCCAAGCCTTCTCTTCCTGGATGAGCCGACTTCGGGATTGGACTCAACGACTGCCTTGAGAATCATCAAAACTTTGCAGGACATGGCAAAGAGTGGGAAAACCATCATAACCACAATTCATCAGCCTTCTAGCACCGTCTACCACATGTTTGACAAAATGATTCTTCTCTCTGAGGGTCACCTGCTATATTATGGCGATGGCCATCAAGCGATGAGTTACTTTGCATCCATCCACTTTTCGCCGCCATTTCCGATGAATCCCGCCGACTTTTTGCTGGATCTCGCTAATGGTGTGTCTTGCTTCTTCTTATTTTTTTTCGTCCCTTTTTTTCTCCAAATAGAAGCCGGAAAACCCCTGTGCGATTGGGATTCCCTCCTTCACCTCCAAATTTTCGAAGATTGTATGCAAAGTTATTGATGAAGATAGTCATGAACAAAGCGTGCGCTAATTTCTGAAACGCGTTGCGGCATTAAATTCGTCTAGTTGGTTATGCTCTTTTTGCCTCACATTTGATGTGGAAAAATCTGCAGGAGTGACACCTGACAGGCTAATTGAAGGAGAGGACAAGTCTGGTGCTTTTGAAGGAAAGAAGCACAACGAAGATCCACAAGCTGTGCGTCAAGTACTCATCAAGGCATACAAGAGCAATTTGGAGCATAAAATAGACACTGAAGTTGCGTCTACTTCTGCCCCTGCAACAGCATTTGCTGATAAAGGTATGTATTCGTCAAAGAGAAGTATTTCGTCTGTATGTGACACAAAAGGAAACCTGTTTTCCGAGCTTTTGGATTAGGCATGAGCAAACGAGAAGAAACTTTGGCTCTGCACAGATAGAAGAGCGCGAGAGGATTTTTCGTTTTAAAATATTTCGAGTCCTTGGATAGATTATGGACTGAGCCAAATTGCAGAACTGGGAAATGATTCGTGTGGTTAAGTTGCGCTTCTGTGTCAATGGCAATTCCCTGAACATGATTTTTCGTACTTCGATAATAACATTCTCTCCTGTGGCATGCGTGGCAAAATTCCAGCTGGATTGAACAAGTGGTCCACATCATGGAGAGAGCAGTTCAGTGTTCTACTTGAACGAGGTTGGAAGGAGCGCCGTCATGAAGCATTTTCACCTTTAAAAATAGGACAAGTGCTCGCTATCTCCATAATTTGTGGTCTCCTTTGGTACGATTCGCCTGAATCTCAAGTGCAAGATCGGGTAACAATTTGAAACCACAAATTTTTTTATTTAATGAATCGATTCTGCATCGTAGAAGGGATTTCATGATAAGAAATTGCATCACTGGCTTAACATTGAAGTTGATAAAGAGTCGATTCAGTCTGGACTCTGAGCTGTGACTGTCATGCATATTTAAACACTGACTCGATCACTTCTTTGTAACAAGCAGGTCGGACTTCTGTTCTTCTTCATAACATTCTGGGGCTTTTTCCCTGTGTTTTCTGCTATCTTCACCTTCCCACAAGAACGAGCCATGCTGATTAAAGAAAGAGCCTCAGGCATGTACCGGCTTAGTGCATATTTCATGGCTCGCGTTATAGGCGATATGCCTCTAGAGCTTGTTCTACCAACCATTTTCATAACTATTGTATACTGGATGGCGGGGTTGAAGCAAACCTTTTTGGCATTCATCCTCACTTTGTTGGTGATTCTTTACACTGTCCTCGTATCGCAGGTACTGAAAAATTCTCTCCCTTCACAAGCCCTAAAATCGCTGAATAATTGAAAATATGTATTTTGAAAAACAAAAATGTTTTGTATTTCTGCATTAATATTCTATCCATTCCTTGAATTTTTTTTATAGTTTTTTCTCCTTCTCAATGAGTCACTTGAAATTGATCCGTGCAGGGTCTAGGACTCACATTGGGAGCGGCTCTAATGGACGTCAAGAAAGCCACAACTCTAGCATCTGTGATTATGCTGACGCTCTTACTTGCTGGCGGGTACTACATTCAGAACACTCCCAAGTGGATTGCATGGATCAAGTACTTGTCTGTTAGTTACTGGAGCTACAAGCTTCAGCTGGCAGCGCAGTACTCTCCCGACCAAACTTATGCTTGCTCCACAGGTTCCTCAGGACGGTGCCGAATCGCAGACTATCCTGCGGTGGCGAATGTAGGCCTTGATCAATTGGGTATTGCCGCAATGGCCATGGCCATCATGCTGGTCGGGTACAGACTTAGTGCATATTTTTTCCTTTCACGGATTAAAGGACATGATAAGTAAGATAGTAGAGGATCTTCATTGCAGTTAAGTGACTGTAGCATTATACTTGTACAATATTGTAGCCAGTTGGAGAAACTAGTGTGATGACAAGAATTTTAGCTATGATCATGTTGGAGTAGTAATATGTTGAATATTATAGACAGTGCTCCTGTTAAGGTTGAAGTAATCTTCAATCACATTTTTTTCTTCATATGAATTACAGCTCCACATGAAAGTTTTATAGATTCGCAGGAACAGGGATAGTGTACGTGGTCATTATCTGAACAGGATGGAGATACATGTCACAAATACTACTAGCTCTTGTAACAGTGTAGCAACCATGTAATGCACCAGATGTGCAATATCGATGAGTTTAAAGATTGACCAACAAAAAGAAAATTCGTGAATTTCCACTCAAAGTTGAAGCTCGTTACATTTCCACTCAAAAGTAGGAACTAACAGTGGCTGATTTTGCAGACTCAAAATTCTGGCTTGTGTTTCTCAATCACTTCCACACCAGGCTACCATCATCTCAACCCCCTCGTCGAGTTAATGTATCAGATCTATGTACAAGTTTGATGCGCCTACAAGTTCAACTTATCAACACATTTTCTACTGTACACTACTCTCCACCTACTTTACACAAAGCTCCTCTAGTGGTTTGAATGGAAAGCTTTCCTTGCAGACGATAGCATTTCCACAAGCTTGCGCGACCTCTTGTACGTTGTCGACTGCCCCGACTCCACCAGTGATGCTTGGAGCCGCGCCCTGTCCTCGATAACATCTGGATGCACCGCTCCCAACTTCTCCTCCTTCACTCTCACCACCTCCTCTAGAAGCTCCCGAGCTTCTTCCGATCTGCACATGGTTGCACAACATAATCAAGCTGAGGCCCAAAACCTAGTAAAACCTATTGCTCGCAAGGGTTGAACACGAAACACAAATCTTTTTATATTGAGAACTAATGACATGACTAGAGTGAAACAATAGGGGATTGAGAAGGAATTGAATTACCGTCCAAGGGTGATGTAAGTGCAAGCAAGATTACTCCATACGTCCAGAGTATCCAGATGCTGCGGACCAGCAGTAATGTCCATCACGGCCTTCGCATCCTCGAAGAATCGAGCTGCTTGCGGGATATTGCCTAGTTCTATGGAGGTAATGGCCACTTGGTTCATCACTAATCCTATCAGAGGGGAGTTTCCCAAAGTCCCGGCCTTCATTTTCGCTAAAGCACTTTGAAACGATTCCAAGGCAGGCTTGAACTGGTGTAGCATGTTCTGAAGGATCCCGATTTGGACTTCTAGTCCTGCAACGGTGGCTTGCTGACCTGCTCATGGTCACGAACAAAGTAGACGATTCAGCCACTATTCGGCATCGTTACATGGCACAATGCAGAGCGTTTCGTATAATAATGAGAGGGCTAAAGAGAACACAATCGACAGGATTTGGAACCTGGCAATTTGTCTTGGATGTTGTACGCCCGCTGCAGGAGAATAAGCGCCGTTTCTTTCTCGTTCAGCTGCTCAAGAATGCTTGCGATGTTCACCAACCCGTAAGCCACATCGTCAGGAGTGTGACCCACTCCTTGTTTGGCAAGGATTTGAAGAGCGAGCTGGCAGTGGACCTTCGCTTCTTTGGGTTTGTTTGTCTGCATGTACAGATCCGCGAGGCTTGTATAAGTTGATGCCACAAGGGCGTTCTGATCGCCTTGCAGTATCTTGAAGTCGTTGACGCATTTGCCGTAGCATTCGAAGGCCTCGGAGTCTCGGCCGAGGGCGACAAGCTCGTCCCCTATGCTCTGGTTCCCGGTAGCAACGTCCAGCTAGCACAACGACAATACGTTAATCAGTTAATGAGTTTCTCCAGCGCGTTGGTGTGTGTTGCATAGAACTTGAGATGGGCGAGAAAGCACCTCGTGGTCAAATTTCACGAAGATGTCATTTGCATAAACTAGTGATTCCAAGGCTTTGCTGTGTTCTCCCTGCGCGCTGAGGATGATCGCCAAGAGCCGGTGGTCAGCGGCTTCCTCCACTGCTCCTGACTCACAGTGCTTCGTATGGATGAGTAACGAGTGCTCACAGAGCTCCTTGGCTTCGGCAAACTCCAATGCCTGCAGTCGAGATGGACACACACACAAACAAATACACCTCGTTCAGGTTGTTGCGCAATAATCGCCAAGCTAGCCTTGCTCTGACAGATTCGTAGGACCTTCAAAGGGTCTTTACAACCTCAATTTGTGCTGCGAGCTTAAAATTGCCAGGATTCGGAGAATATTTAAAGAAGAAAGCAGAATGCCAAATACCTAGAGTACATTGTGCTTTCAAAGGTTCCTTTGAGACTCACTAATGTTGAATTGAATCAATTTGTCGAGGTAAAGAGAGCAGGTAGTCTGACCTGGATGTGCACTTCAGCGACGTAAATACAAGTCTCCGCAACGCGGGGATCGAATTCCCCAAGATTAGACTTCTGAATGTCGAGAGCTTGGTGGTAGTGTTTCAGGCTTGAGGATAACTTCCCAACCATGTACAAGGTGTCGCCAAGCTGCATGTGGCCGCTGAAAGCCGCAAGAGCGTGCTCTTCCCCTCCGCCTTCGAGATAGGGGAGGGTAAGGGAGCGCTCAAGTTGCGCAATGGCGCACTCGTACTGTTTGAGATGGCAATGCAGGGTGGCCAGGATGTGCAGGCTGAGGACGAGGTTAAGTATATTCTCCCGTTGCGCATGCCGTTCGTAGAATTTCACAGCGCGGATACAATACTCCAGGGCTTTCGCAGTATTGTCTCCCGAATCGAAGAATTTCGCAAGCTTCAGAAGGTAGGGACCCATGTAAGGGCTGTCTGCGACCGACTCCTCGTCGCGAGCAAATGCCTCGATGAACTCCACCGGAAACCCCCGGGGCGAACACCGAGGGACGGCGGTGGGCGTTGTGTCCGGACCCTGGAGTTGCTCAGCGTTCTCGTCCTCATGGGACCACTTCGCCGCAATCTCTAGCTGTCGATGAGCCAATTCGAGGCCGTCCTTCGCAATTTCGTAATGAACACCCTTGAGCGAGCCACTGTGCTCGAACACGCTGTCGGTGAACTCGCTGCGCATCGACATTTGTGTGCACTCGCTGCGATACGAAAGTTGCGAAGCGTTTCCATCGGACGGCTTCTTCAGGCACGACTTGAGTGGCTCCTTGGTGGGAGTCGCTTCGCCGGACTTGGACTTCTTGGCCTTCTCAACCGATGCTTGCTTAGGAGAAGGCTCCTTGGGCATGATTTTTGAGGAGCTGATTCGGGTTGAATTCCGAGAGAGTCTCTTGCTTGTGCTCTGTAGCTCTGCGTCCTCACTTGGCGGCGTAGTTGGTGGGGTGCTCTTCGTCAATTTCCTCGGCATTTCTACAAAATTACCCGTCGCATGCGGAGGCATAGTTCTGAATTGAAAAATTCACCAATCCTGCATGAAAGTTGCAGGGGTTTTGAACCGCGTGTCTCTCAATCCAATTTATTTCTCAACAAGATCTCCACGAGCTACACTAAAATTCTCATGAGCCCATGCTTCCTTCCACCTCTTCCTCTCACAATACCTCAAGAAAATGTCTCACACCAGCTCAAGTTATCGAAATAGATTTAAAATTCTAGCAACACTCTCACCAAGTAAAGTCCCTGTAATAATCCAGAATTCCGTAGCAGGACAGCGTCGTTCGCATAATTCTCCCAGCGCCTCTTGTTCCCAGCAGGTGCTCAGAACAGGGCGTTGTCCCCAGCAGACGAGATGATCAGTTAGCAAAGCGCATGAAAAAAGCGAAAGGACCAAATCATTCTGTGACCCAACTGGGAGTGTAAAGCCGAGACGTGTACTGTAGACTTCTTACAGGACCCTTTTGAGGTTACATCGATGAGACAAAAAAAAGCTCAGAAGTCTCCAAAAGCATACTCAACCAACACCCGCGCCGACTACTCAACTGAGAGAAATTCAGCGAGTACTTAATGAGAGCATGAAAATAACTAAGCTCCGCCGCTCCGCAAACAAGACACCTCAAGTAGCACGAAAAAGCGAAGATAATTCTCCGAGAGGGTTGTCTAAGACAGATTAAGAAGCGAAGAGAGAGAGCGAATCCTCCTCCGCGTGACCCAGTCAAATCCTGCCTCGAAATTATACGAAGGCCAAATTCGGCTGTGCCATCGGGAATCTCCCAAAACCCGGAAAAGCTTGGAAAAGAACCCCCTCCTAAAGCACCCCTACGCCATCGCGTTAATTTGTACGCACACTCGGGCCTGAAATCAATGCCCTCTCTCTCTCTCTCTCTCTCTCCCCAAATAGCCCTTCTCCTCGCGCAACCACATAATGCCAAATCCCAACATCATCGTTATTACTAATTGCAACCAACTTGATCCCTCCAATCCACCCCAACTTAACCGATAGAAACAATTACCGTCATGACTCATCGTCAATCAGCAATCAATCGCCGCCGCTAAGCCGAAACTCCTAACGCCGAGATCTAGTCAACGCGTGCAACGGTTGCCCTTTCGAAACAGTTAAGAATCGCGAAAGGGTTAATATTTCCAGTGACTCTACATGGGTAACTCAGAACGAGGAGTCTGTCAAGGGGTCAGATTGTATTGGACCTCGCGAGCAACATCCCGCGGTGTAACACAGGAAATCTCGACAGGGGTGAATGATTATTGGGCTTGAGGTGATCACATTTCAAAGCATCTTTTCATACTTACACAATTAGAAAATCCAATCCTCATCTTACATGGATTGCATTGTACAAAAGTAAAGTAAAGAAAAAGTGTATATATATGCGTATATATATATATATATATACATAGCTCAACACGGTTCGGTGATTGTTGAGACGAGTCTTGAGACAGAACTCAACTTCTTTATTTACAGCGGATTGTCTTGCCGCGAGAGATGCCAAGTGAGGAGGACGGTGAAACCAGGGGCATGTGGCCTTGGATTCAGCGAGACCCATCCAGCGCCCCCTGCAATCTGAGTCAAAATGACGCCGTCGCCTAGTGGGTCCGGCCATGGCACGGCCAGCAATCGAGAAAGCTCAGTCAGACTCTGGGCTGGCAAGGACACCTCCCTGTCTCTGATCGGACTCCCACTCTCCGTCCGTGAGATCGAAAAATCCGCACCCCAAGTGCGAGTTCCTGCAGAAAAGACTGCGTTTGCAACAAAATGGTTCTTCAGAATTGGGTTTCGGCCTGTGTCGGCGTTGGACGATGGAGCAACGGAAGGTCGCAGTCGGCTTTGAATCCCAGGTGGGTGGGATCGCAAGGCATTCAATGCAATCACAAAGCAGTTCCAAGCTGGTTGCAATTACATTCTCCACAAACGAGGTACCACGTTCTCTAGATGTAAATCTTTCCACATCTGACACGGCATTTTGCAGCGCGATGATCGCAGCCACAGCGTGAACTTCCAGTACCTCATTAAAAAGCTGAACCGAATCACAAATTTCTGCTGCATAACTCTCGTCGGTAGCGTCGTTAAATCTAACAACCCATCCCGGCGAGCGAAGAGTTCCAGTTTGTGAGCTTCTGTTCAGAGTCATCAATCACTCCATTTGTTTCCTTCGAAGTTCACCGTCGCAACTAACTGGCTGTCTGTGCACCGACATGTGCCGACCTCGCATTCTGCACTCCAGTTTTCGAATAGTGTTCTGTTGTTGCAACGACGATTCTCCGCCGGGCTGTGAATCCCAACCAGATCATTCTTGTCGATGTCGATCCTCGTGTCGAGACTTGTAAAAACGTGGGTTTTCATGCATTGTTGTTGCGTAATTTGTAAGGGATGTTCCCACATTAGGTGCTCCAGGCGTGTAATGTTCCCACATCTGATGAAAGCTAATGCTCATCATTCATGGCCACAATTATTGCACCGTGGCCCTTGTTTCGTTGCTCCTTTTGAAACTGTTGTTCACAGTTTTAACCTTAAACAGTTAGTTTGGTTATTTATGTATTTAAGGTTATAAAATGAAATAAATATAAAACATTTATAAAAATTAGAAATTCAATACCAGAGGTTGAACTTTTTGGTTGCTTAGCAGTCTGTCTTATTCCAGAAAGATTCATGATTTTTTTATCGGGCAAATATCACACATGCCACTGAACTTTCTCGAAATATCAAGAATACCCCTCAAGTTTTGATAATATCACACATGCCCCTGAACTTTGTAATAATTGCAAATTTGCCCTTTGGGCTGATGACCTATCTTTCCCTGTTTTTTTTAGTTTTAACTGGGGCCCAAAGCCTCTGATTATTCGCAGTGCCTGGGCCCCGCGCAAACCCCTGACCCCGCTCAGTTTCAGCAAGCAATGCTCTTTCAACTCCACCCACTGTTGCACCCTCTGCAGCACCCGCTGCAACACCCGATGCTGCCAACTCACCCGCTCCGACAGCCAATTCTACTGAACGAAGCGTTGCATCTGAGGCTCTCAATTAGACCACAAATTCGACTTGATGTCGTTCGTGCACTGGTATGTCGGTGAGGGGCATGGACGAGGGTGAATTCTCCTAGGCTCGTTAGGATTTGGCGGCGTTTAGAAGGATTTTGAGGATGTGGGTGCCGATTCAACCGAGGATGATGGAGAGGACGAAGGAGAGGAGTATTAGATTTCGATGACACTAAGCATACATAGCACTCGCAGTTTCGATCATGCAGCAAACCCTCACTTTGAAAGTACCGACTCATTCAACACAACACGCTGACACCTTCATGCAAATTTGTAGCAAGATTCGTGACACTGCTGTTTTGGGAAACCTGAGATGCTTTATGGGAACATTACACTTTCAACTTTGGTTTGATTGTTGTAATGGGATTGTGCTCATCGGCAGCGTGACACTGCTCCATAGTTGTGGAGATCACTTTTTATCAGGGAGATGAACACATTCTTATCTGATTAGATTTTTGTTTTGATAACTTGGTCTGGTCGATGTGATGGTGAATTGTCGACTATTCCTTCAGAAGAATGCCATTGCCTTGCACTGAAAAATATATTGCACAAAAATTCCTGTTGGCTTCCCTGCCAGAGACTGCCCTCTCCACAGTCCCCTCGTGGAATCGGAAAATGCCTTCATTTGTGCTGATATTGTTCCGTATCGAGTTGGAATTCCGAACAAAAATGCATCAGCTTCCAGTAACTGTGCAGCTGTGATGACGGGAATCAATTCATCCTTGGGTAGAGCAGTTACCTTTGTCAAAACATCAGCTGGTAGCGTGCTAAGCTGGAGTGGTACAAGCCCAGCCATCGCTCTACCTACTATGACTTCAAGCATAATCTAGTGAGTAAGTTTTGGTTATCAAATTTAATGTATATTATTGGAAACATTATATGTATTAAAATGATTAATTTAACACAATATATTGTGTATACAAGAGTGATACCAAGAGTTGTAACTCTTGGTGTAAGGTCAATACTTAATAGAGACTAATGTATTATATGGAATAATTCTTCCAATATTCCCACTATGACACTAATCTTCATTCTTAAATTAAATTTCATCTATAGTGGATGTTTATCTATTTATAGAATGAATATGTGTGAGAAATATATGATTTCAATTTCCTTTTTGGTGTTGATATTTTATTCCAAAGTTTGATGTGTCTTTTATATATCTCATAGTTCTTTTTAAAGTTTGAATGTGTGTAGATACTGGGTTAGAGAGATATTGTGCTAAATTGCTGATAGTATAAGTACAATTTGGTCTGGAATTAACAATGGCATACATTAAACTGCCACCAACTTGAGAATATGGATAATTTTGTGAAGTAATATGGTCTTCATTACTTAAACAAATTGGATTAGAATTCAACATATTGAATTCATTAAGTTTATTTGTTAAATATTCTCCTTAATCAAGCATCATCCATTAAGTACTTAGATGTTGATATTTGTAAAGAATTAAGTAATGGTCTAATCTTTGATACTATGCTTTAGATGATTGTTTAAGACTATATAGGATTTATTTAACTTACATATTTTCTTAGTATGTATAAGAGATAATCCTTTATGAATAGTCATATAGATGTCTTCTTTTATAAAACCATTTAAAAATAAAATGTTTTAACATCAAATTCAAGAGATACGACCTCTTCATCATTTAATAATGATAGTTGCGAAAAGGCTTCAATGACATCAATGTGAGAAGGGGGTTGTTCTTCCACATTTTAAGAAGTATTGTATATTTGTTATTAATAAAATATATGTATTTCTTGTGGTGGTAGTATTGAGAAAAATATACCTCATGTTCAAAGAATTTGTTAATTTAGTATATTCATAAGTCTATAGGCTTTAGATTCTTCACTATAGCCTAGAAAGATAGCCTCATGTGAATGAGTGTCTAATTTCTTTCTTGTTTCATTAGAAATGAATACATGAGCTTTGCAACCAAATATTTTAAGGTAGGATAAATTTGATTGTCTTTTGTACCATAATTCAAACGGTATCTTGGAATCTTATATAGATTTTGTAGGGATCTTATTTTGGAGGTAATTGGTTGTTTAGGTAATTAGGTAAATTTGAATAAGATAGCATTGTAAGAACTATTCCTATTAATGTTCTATTTTTCCTTTTAAAAACTTCATTTTGTTGTGGTGTATAAGCTATAGTATATTCTTATTTTATTCCTTCTTTGTTACATGAATCTTTAAATCTATTTTATTTATATTCACCTCTATAATTAGATCTTAAGGTTTTAATTTTGAAACTTCTTTATTTTTCTATAAATTTTTTGTATAAGGTGAATTTTTCAAATGCTTCAGATTTGTATTTCATCAAATATACATGGAAATGTCTTGTTAGATCATCAATAAATTTAATGAAGTAATTAAATTTTAAATATGTGCCTACATAAATAAGACCACAAGTGTCAAAATGTACAAGTTCTAATAATTGCATAGTTCTTTGTACACCTTGTGTAGGAAACTTTTCCTTATATTCTTTACCTTCTATACAAGGTTGATATAAGGTAATTTTCTTTTCATCAAGGTAGTCAATTCTTTTTGCTATTATTTATATTTGTATGAATCTTTGCAAATTTATGTATCTTAGTCTTAGGTGCTACAAATGAGCTTAATTGTTTAATTGTGTTGTTGCTAGAATAGTAATTTGATGCTTGGTTGAAAGAATTGTTGTACGTAATTCATATAAATCAGGATTTAATTTGCATATTGTAATAGTTTGATCAAATTCATTTATAAATATAGTTACACCAGCTCTTATGCAAATTCCTCCGCCTACCTTATCCAATTGTTTAGCAAAGAATAAATCCTTTATAAGTCTTGGTATATGTAGTACATAAGGTATGATCTTCTCGTTGCCATTTATAAGTTTCCTCCTTCTGTTATATATAATGTAGTATTGTCTCTGAAGTAGATAACTTATTTGTCTTCACTTTTGATGTATTTGACAAATCCTTCTAATTCATGACACATATGTTGAATTGCTCCCAAATCTATATACTACATTGAATTTGAGTTTTTTGCAATTATAAGTGTTGCCACATATAATTTATTTAAGTTTGTAATAAAATTTATTTCTTTTCTACTTTTATAATTTTTAGTTGCTATTCTTATTCTGCAATCTTTGATCAAGTGACCTAGTTCTTACAAAAAAAGTACTTCTTGTTAATAGCAAATTGATCTTTTCATATGGCTTGGAGATACTACTCTTTTCAATATTTCTCTCAATACTCCCATTAAAACACTAATCTTCATCCTCAAAGGCCATATTACTTTGAATCAAATTGCATAATGCCTCCTAATTACCTTGCATTAATGTGTCCAAACATGCAAAACAATGCTTTAAACTCCAAGGCAGTCTCAATAAGCTATCTTGATGTGCTTCATGTAGTTGGGATTATACAAGAAAATTTGAAGACCATAATCCATATAGTAATTGGAATAGAGAGGCATATAAAATTGCCTCAGTCTATAGTCAAATCCATAAGGAGGATATTTGTACACAATTTCATGCATGGAATAAGGCAAGAGATAGTGCACTTGTATTACTACTAAAGTGGAAGATTATTCTTTCTTCTCCTCTTTCTTCTCCTCCTTTACTTCTACCTTCTTCTTTGTTGCATCTTCCTTCTTCTCCTTTATCTTAACCTCTACCTTCTTTTCTTCAACTTTAGAATCTTCTTTTTTGTTGTTGTCTCTCAGCAATGATAATATGTATGACTATGTAATGAGCAGACCACAAATGGAGCAGGTAAACAACTTATTAGATGAGCACTTTAAGCTTCTTACTTGATATTGAGGCTGCACTTGAAATTAGAGCCTTCGTAACAAGTTCGTCATTTACATTGTTTTTAAAAGCCTTAGATGCAACACTTTATTCAATAGAATTGGTTGTCAAAGCAGATGAGTTGGCAACATTAATTGTTGCAGCAAGTACTACAGATGGTGTAAAAATGCTTGCTGAAATTGAGCAAAGATAGGGATTTGCACGGGGCCCAAGTATTGTGGAAAAGCAAAGACTTTGGGCCCTAGTTAAAACTATAAAAAAGAAAAAAGTAAATAAGAAAAGATAGGTTATCAATCCAAAGAAAAAATTTACAAATATCACAAAGTTGAGGGGCATGTGGAATATTATAAAAACTTGAGGAATATTCTTAATATTTTAAAAAAGAATTAGGAGAATGTATAATATTTTCTCTTTTTTATTTAATGTGTTGTTAGTTTCTTTAAAAAATTAAAGACCTCCAAAAGGTTATTATGACCACATTATTTGAATATGTATTAGTAATTTTCTTTAAAAAAAATCATGGTATACTTGTTGCATTAGTTGACGAAGAGATGTGATAACAAGAATATCTAAAATTAAATATCTCATGACTAAGGCAAGTCAATAAATAAAGTTCAAACCAATTTCTTTTAAGTTTCAAAGGAATTTTAATAACAAAAGTTGTTTTCTTCCGTAATAAAGCCTTCTAAGGCCCTTATTAGTATAGATGAAAAGCCAATCTTTAATTCAAAAAAAATAGCCAAATTCTATATTCTATGTGTTTGAGTGAATTCTTAAAATTTATGAAAAATTGTTTGTTCATATTAGCAGTACAAAGTGAGCAATTCAATAAGATTTTTTGACTGATTTATGTTCTCAAAGCATTAAACATGATTTTTTATATTAGATTAGCCAAATAAATATTAAAATTGTCATTTTTCTTGATTTAAATCAAACATCTTTTCAATTGCATTAAAAATCTTTATTAGATTTAAGTTGCAACTTGAAAGTAGTTAAATTTTAAGATGGTTGTAAGAATTTATGAAAATTGTTTTTTATACTTGACTAAACATGTTATTATTTTTACCCAAGAGTACCAATCATAGGCTTAAAAATCAAAAGATAAGTTGATAACATCAATTTAAGAGTTGTCACAATTGAGGATTTAGTCCAAAAACAATTCTCACTTTTCCTTTTTATGATAAAACGCCTTTCCATTTAGAAATTAAAGATGTGTTTGATGCATAGCATATGCTACTTATAGAGAGAAGTAGCTCTTTAGAATTGACTAATAAAATTTATGAAACATGAATCTAAATCCTATTATAAAAACGTACTTTATGCATCATACAACTCTTTGAAAAATCTTAAGCTTAAGAATAAGATCATTTTGGCCCAATTCCTATCAGTTTTTTACTATTTTTTGGAGTTATGTGTCTATTTGGATTTAGGCATCAGCATCTATGCAAAATTTGACCACCATGTTTTTAGAGTCTTAAGAATTACTTTCAAAAGTTTGTCCTTAAACAAATTTTAAATTCTCCTTAAACAAGTTCTTTGATAACATAGTTAGATAGTAGGATTGTCATACCTTCTTCAAAGTTGACTAGACCTAAATCCTTTCTTAGATTTACAATAATTTATTGTGCTACTTTGATTTTATTATGTTTTTGACAACTATTCCACATAAAGTTCCTAACCACTGTCCTTGAGATTCTGAATGACTTTTACCAATCTGACCTAGATGGAAGCAAAGAACTGTAATAAAGGTAGAATTATGCTAATTGTCATGATAAATGCTTTTACAAAACTCAACCTTCAATTGCAGCAATTATTAAGTTTCTTTTGTACTCAATTTATGAAATGTTTAAACAAATAAAAATGAGAACATTAACATGTACTTAAACTAAAATAAAGGATTTGAAGTAAATTTTACTCTTAAAGGTGGTCCAAAAATAAAACCCAACACAAGAAAATATGCACATTCAACATTGTAAAATAACATACATACATACATGCATACATAGTTTGTTTACAAACAATGGCATTTTTACTTACCTTTCTTTACACAAATTGTGAATTATTTAAGCATATCAAATTTTAGCATATTAAACTTGAGTAGTGTAGAAATTTAGAATAACTTGTAGATGGTTGAAGCAGTGAACATGGACCTTCCCACTGTGGGTTGTCATTTTTCCCATCCAAGGGAGCATTCAATAGAATTCTCCAGACTCCCCCTTTTCCATTGGCAATATTAATTCAATCCATTAGGATGACTATGTATGTACTCTAGAGCTGCAATCTCACTTAAGAGAACATTATATTGTGACAGCTGACAAAGCCCCATGTGACAGTGCAGTTTAAGAATGCTACCAAATGGGTTATAGAAAATTGGACTTGTGCTTCATATGGTATTCTTCTGTCTTATTCTGTTTTATATTACTATTATTATCATTGGTTGTAGATGTGGCATTATTTTGCACTTTATCACCTAAATTCTTGTGCTGCACACTGTTTTATGATACAGAAATGGTCAAAGTCTAATCTTCTAGAGTTCAATTTGTGTCAGTGCATAATTTGATGATGGAGATGATAAGTCAAGTGTTGGATGGTTCTCAAAGTGGGTTGGTTTGCCCAGTGTTTTGTTTTGAGGATTTTTTTGAGTAGGTTCTGTAGAAATGACAAACTAACCTACAGCCTTGAGAAGTCCTTACAAAACCTACAGAAAAAAAAAAAAAAAAAAAAAAAAAAAACTTTATCTTAGAAATCCATTCAACATTCTAACATGACATGGCATAGCATGGCAAGCCAAAAATAGACAAACTAACCCTAAACCTGATTAATATTTTATTTTTTCCATCATTGAAGTTAACATCTCACAATTTTCAATCTATGCACGCATTTTACTCTAAGCTTCACATGAGCAACACCAGCTGTTCAGAATGTGATGTTGAAATAGCTGTAACAAGTAGAGAACTAAAACAAAATATAACAAAAATGCACATATGCTTTCAGTTCATTTGATGTTGCATGACAAGACTTTTTAGCAATCTTAATGTATTCCAGACACTATATATGCTGCCAAAAAATAATAAACTACATATTTAAATAACTCTTACTTATCATATCAAATTTCTAAATTAAGAACTTATGCCCAGGAATAACATTTCTCTTTATTCAAGATGATGGACCTTCAAACGCAAACTGTAAACTTACCCATTATTAAACTAGTATTGAATTAAGTGTTACGGGCAGTCACTCTCTCAACTGTAGAATTGTACGCTCTAATCAGCTAGTATTCACTAGATAATACACGCGCAATTTCTGTCGTGATGAATGCATTTAACAACCGCTGTTGACACAAAAACATATTTATCACATCTGAGCCATGAGTGATCAGTAGTAATTCCAGGTCCATAATCTTTCTTTCCTTACGTCTTTGTTCAAGGCCAAGAAAAAGCAGGAGCAATTCTGTAAACAATTGACCTATACGATAATGCCAACGGCCTAGAATCTAAATCTGATACCACTATGTTCTTGCCGAACTAATAATAACAGTTGAGAGTTGCTGAAGAGGCCAAATCAACTGTTTGTAAAGTGGGTGTCACTTATTGGCCCACAACATGCGTAGCTTGTTGTGACAAGCAACATCAGGATGACTGACGGGCAGCACAGCATTGTGCACGGCCAGCAATGGGAGCTTCAAAGGCAATATTATTCATGAAACCTTCGAACGCAAAAGGAGGGGAGTCCCATACGGTCGTACAGAGTGAGGCAACTCCCACTACGTTCCGGAGTTCATTTGCAGTCGATCGCAAGGGTATTCCCACATTAAAGTTTTACCAGCATTAAGTTGAAAAGGGTGCTACTAAGCGTAGCAGTATTTTGACACCAGGTTCTTTCACTATGGTGTATGGATTATTCACCTAAATGCGATGGCAATATCTTATTTAAAAGGGTGTACAAAAGAGAGGTCAGCGATGCGGCATCGTCGCACAACCATGAACTTGCAGGGTTACAAATCTCGACATACACTAAATTAGGATTACCTAAAAGAAGGACACAGGACGTAAAGGTCAATAGAAAAGAAATCATCCGCGACACCAATCCAAAAAAAGGGAAATCCTGAGTCATTTCACTCTGGACAAGATGAGGTTTGTGAACCAAATGCTATAATAAACCCATGCATCCAGGACAGTGATATGAGAACAGATTGACATTAAATGATAAAAGGCAGAAAGCAAACTGGGATGTACCCAAGTGGCACTTTCGCTGATAACATCATAGAATGACACCAATCTGCTGAATGCTGAACTCTATTACTTGATCTTCTTCTTCAAAAGCCTGGAAACCACATGAAGCCTAGCCAATCGCTTTAAGACTTGGCGACTGCAGCGCCAGGGCGGGCGCCTGGGGCACCAGGGGCGCGTGGGGGACCGTCCTCCTGCTCGACAGAAAATGGACAAATAGGGAGACTTCAGCTCATGATGTAGAGAAAAATCTTATAATCTAAATAGAACGCAGAAAATATCGTCGATGGCAGGCACCAATCAATTGACAATTTCAAGAGATGCAAGCAACTTAGAATTGCAAACGGGATATAGCGCAGTGCGTCAACCAAAAGTCTGACCTTGCGGCGGAACCTCTGGGGAGGCTCACGAATTCTGCGTGCCTCACGAGATCGCACACGCACCACGTGCGAGTGGATGGCACAAGAGATGCAGTATTGCATCTTAGCGTATAACTTGGGAAGCACGTACCCTGAGCAACAAACATTGTAAGAAAACCTAAAATGTCACCCAATGATGAGAAGATATCAATGTTTCACGTAGTTTTCTTGGATGCTTAGCAGGCAGGACCAAATTCCACCATGCCATGAGAAACCTACCGTCGTACACGCAAGCTTCTTGCACGTCACGAACGGCGGCCTGCTCCACGATGTTACGCACCAGAAAACGCTTCACCGCCTTGTCCTGCGAGCAATCAAATGATAACCTCTCGTTATCCCTAAACCCTATTAGGGTAGACAAAAGACATGGAGAAATCCCTCGAGGAACAGATAGGATCTGTTCATAATTAACCGGGCAAACCCAAACCTAAAAAAACGAGACCAAAACAACACCAACCTTGGGAACGCAGCGCCCACAGTTGGAGCACCTGATAGGGTTGACATGGCCACGGCCATGCTTGTTGCGACCTCCACTGCGCCTCTTGACAGTCTGTTACAATGAAAGACAGCCCCCGCACCAAAACACATCAAACCCTACACAAACCCGCGAAAATCTAGATAGGAGACAATTAAAACACAATTCGCCAATCTCTCAAATCCCGGTGAAGTCCCATGCCTCCACCGAAATGAAACGCTCGAGAACACCCACCCGAAAGGTGCGACAAGGAAAATCACGAGACCTGAGAGATGGGAGACCTACCATGGTGAGATACTTGACAGACACTGGCAAAACGACGACGAGATTGCGGGAGAATACTCCGCGAAGAGGAAGCCAAGCAAAAGAGCGAGAGCAGGAAGTGCCAGACTCTTTGTTAGCTGCGGGTTGGGGTTCCGAGAGCCCCTTCTAGCCGTAGATGCGGTTCAGGGGGACAGCTCACGACCGTCGGATGACGAGGTTTAGTTTTATCGCTCGTCTGGAATTTTAGGGTTTCGACTGTGGACGATGAACTCTCCGAAACCCTAATTGCGCGGGTGTAGGGGCTTCAGTGGACACGAACTCTCCGCGGTGAAATTCTCTCTCCCTCTCTCCCTCTCTGTCTTATTGTGCTGACTTCTCTATCGAGCCTTTCGTATTCATAGTTCGATATTTTCTCAATATCATGTTCGAATTGTATGTTTAAATTGCAGTGTTTCAACCTGCACTCCAGTGGCTTCAAGCAACATGGCCTTGTTCATTGACCACCTTCGCAGTTTCAATTGGAAACCTTGTTCCTTGGTCAAGTTCAATTCTGATTGAACACTTGCTTAGTTATCAGCCTGTTGTGAGACTGAACTTCTGCCCCATAATTTTCACACCTTGCACTGATGTGTTATTTTTTTAACTTAGCTGGATTGATTTAGGGTTTTGATTGAATTACACATTTCCTGGAAGATGTGAACCATCGTAAGACTTCATTTCCTAAATGTTATTACAGCAGCCATCGTCGACATTTGTGGTAGAATGGGGAGGTTATAGCATTAGTTGAAGAGGAGAGAATTTGAATTGGGTTGAATTACAACTCAAATGTAATACTTTGTGGTGTGGACTTTTGTTACGCTCCACTAAGATCAGCCATAGCTCTGGTCTTTGAATTCATTTGGAGTAGATGAAACAAGTCAGACAATGTGACAATATGCGAGTGCTTGATTGCAGTCATGACAAACTCGCAGGTGTTCTACACCCAATTAGTTTGCACTAAAGAAATTACCTACAGAGTCGGATGCCTATCCCACTGATGCAAACAAACTTCGTCATTACCATATACTGTGAAACAACTGAATTTCTAAGTCAAGCACATCATTTTCGCCACTTCATGAAACGAGGTTCTGCGTTCTCATTGTAAGGCCAAGCTTTTGTACAGAGCGTTTACAGCCGAGACATGGTGTCACGGACTATCATCAGCTTAGTAACACATCAAGTAGACAAGGTTGTTCCTGAAATGTTTTTAGTTAACACCTATTTCAGGATCCAAAAGGATAAAGTACAAGCTGAAAAAACGCAGCAGGATAAACACATCGTGAAATAGGTTTGCACATTCTGCACGCCTTTTCCATTGTGTATAGATAAATGGCTTAATTCCCATCAACTCGTGCGTTCACATTTTAAGGCTGTAAAGCAACGCATGACAGACCAATAATATGACATTGCAGACCTTCAACAATCAACTACGATGTTAGCCTCTCGGAATATGAAAAGAAACTGCAGCACCAGTCAATTATTCGTGACCACGTCAAAGGTCTACCGCATCCAACTGTCTCCTCAATCCCACAAAGCCAGTAAATCACTTGCTTCATGACGCGAAAGCTCTCGCAGGAGTAATGCTCCATGAGGAGTCATACGAACTCTCGCCGTACTTCCGGCATTGAATGGGCTTTCACAAGCTGCTGAATAAAGGATGTTACATAGGCTTTCCTTCTTGATAAGGCATCACGGTCAAGAAAATTCAGCTTCCACAAATTTAGGTGGAAATAGTTTCCCCCGATGATTGAAAACCATGAAGTCCAGATTTGCAGGGAACATTGTCACCCTACAAACCAAAAGTTACCAGCTGTTGTTAACTAAAAAGCCACCGATGCATGACTACTAAACACTGATATCATACTCAAATGAGATAGTGCATGGGACGAGCATGTACTTCAAGCAAATGGAACAAAATAGCAACGTATCGAGTCTACAATGCTCAAAAGCACAAATCTATCTTCCAAGGTATACTTCCAAAATGCTCACCTGTTTTCTTTCGCATCTGATAATATTGGAAGAAAAGAGCCTGGTATTTTAAGTGCAGCCCATAAACATAACACCAAACTTAGTGCAACCTCGAAGACCACCTGAAAAATACAGTAACGGGAGACCCGAATCAATTGGCACCTACTCCACAGAGCACATTTATCAGCAAACAAGAACAAACAGTGCAATGATTCTCACGATCAGACTCTGAGCAAGTGAAACACCTCAAACCTCCCTCACCTGTGCAGACGGAAAAGTAAATTCCTCATCTCTAATCTTCAAATCCCCCCTATCTGCAACACAAAACCCTCAACTCAGAAAATCCATCAAACAACTCTTTTAACTCAAGGTTAAACAGCACGAACTCGCACTCTCAATCAACATGGCATAGGGTCCATTACCTTCACGCCTTGATCCCTACTCACTCACCCTGCAAGTGAAACGGAAATCCTAATCCTCAAAATTGGAAAAAATGTTATGAATAGAACGAGAAAAAAAGGTTGTACGATCGCATGGTTTAACGAACCCTAAGAGAGAGCTCGTCAAATGGAGTGAATAAATATAATGCATCGCAGGTAATGGAGAAAAAACAAATATATATATATATATATATATATATATGTGTGTGTGTGTGTGTGTGTGTGTGTGTGCTTACATAATACGGTAGAAACGGCAGCATTTGCGAGCAATAGAGCGCCGAAGACTCCGACTCCGACGTCAAACCGTCGTCCCATTGCGACCCGTCGTAACTCACAACACGAGATCACTCACTCGCCAACTCGCAGAATGGCACTCACCACAAAACATACAAACTTGGCCTTCCCAGCAACTCACTCTTGCCATGTTGCGTTGCGATGCGAACTTGTTCGGGAGAGACGAAGTTCCCCTGCCATTTGCTGTGGTGTTCCCACGCATGGGAACAAAGGGCTCATCGCTGTTACTATAAAGTTGGTTTCTATTGCTTTCATATTTTGAGTATTTTGATGTTTTTGGGAACGTAAGTACGTCGATTTTTATTTATTCATTTATTTTCACAATTCTAAAGATGCATGGTGTTTGTGATATCCAATGTGTGATAATCAATTCACTAGTGTGCTTTGGCTTCTTCAGTTATGGAAAGAAAATTGTGTAACTTGTGGTCTTGTTAGTTTTTTGTGCCTTCTTTTACATTTAAGACATGCAAAACGTGTGTGTTGTTATTTCGTTTCATTTATTCTTAATTTGTATATAAATATACTTCTTTTTCCTTTTGTACTTTTTTACTTTTTTTTTTTTTAGTATCTCCATGTTCTGACAAACATTCGTAAATGAACATCGGTTGGGAATTATATGTGGTAATATTTCACAAATTTTAATATGTTTGTTAGGATTTTCTTTTCTTTTCTTTTCTTCCAACAAAAATATTTAAGCAACCAACACATGTTTCTTCGCTTTTTTATGATTAGTTTTTGGGAGGCATGATTTACAAAAATTTGGCCTCTGGTAAATGTGTGTATTTTTATGCTACCTAAAAAAGGTGGCAACCATTTTTTCTATATTTATTTAGCAAGCTGGCGATTTTCAAATGAATCAAGTATAGATTTTTTTTTTTTTTTTTTTTTTTTTTTTTAAAAAAACATGAATAATTTTTTTGAAAAAACAAGGTACCCTAAAATGTAGAATAGTTATTACTCAAGAAGTTTTCAAAATCTAGAGATCCAAAGAAAATGAAAATTTGAACAATATTCAAATTATTTTAATAGTAACAATTGTTTTAAAAAAGTAAATTTTAAACAAATCAACGGACTTCAAACTTTGGTTTTAATTGTTTTCTGAAGAATTGTTTTATATAATACCCTTATAATGCTATACTCGCTTACAGTACTTAAATCAATCTCATTCTCAACCCCTTTTTTGATTCTTTCCCTTTTTCGCACTCTGTATATTCATGCATGCATATACACACATATTCAACTGGATACCAAACTTTAAATGAATAAATTAAGGAATAAAATATCAAGTTCTATTCAATGTCGAAATTTCAATTATCTGAACCTTTACATTATTCTGTTGTATTTTTACATCATAATTCTTGTTCTCAAGCAATAGAAGTTATTTTTAGAAAACACTTTTACATATTTATTTAGCTAATTTAGTATTTCACAGGCTGTGGTTTTATCATCCACAAACATTTCAGATCAGTGTCATTCATTTTGAAAACTCTGTTTCTTAAATTCAAATTTTAGAAAAATGAATAAACATAATTTTGTTGTGAGGTTTAAAACAATATATATACTTACCAATTATAATATTCTTAAACTGTAGTTTTATGATTGAAATATAAACAAATAACATCCATAATCTTTTACTTTCACATGGTTTTGTTTATTTATTTATTTTCTTGTTTTCTAGCCTACAAAATGAATAATTTAGTAAATGGGTGGGTCCTATTATCATTCATCTATAGGTATAAATGAACACACACACACACACACACACACATATATATATATATATATATGTATATACATACAAGTTATTTACTTGTTCCCAAGTCATGAATAAAAATCATTGCTTTGATCTCTATTTGATCTAAAACATCCATTCATCACTTCCAAACATGACAAAAAAATAGTTAAACGACAGTCACAAAGACTTTCGATTTATAATTTATTTAGGTCCCCCCCCTCCTTTTAAAACTAAAGTCATGAGGCTCTCACTTTAAAGTTCCCACAACATTTAATTGCCAGAGTTCGAACAATGATCCAAATAACGGACGAATGAAAAATTGAGAATATTTCATCCACCCACAGCAGTGATCCTCCACGTGGACCTTGCCAGGCCGAAAATGGCGCCATAGAACAGGCGCCAGATATTTATTAATTTTGATTTTTTAATTTTACCACAAAGATTTTGTAAATTTGAATTTTATCGCGGGCCAGGTGCCGACGATGGAAAGCCACATTGCGCCTTATTCCGCAACTGAGTGATCCCAGTTGCAGTTGCAGCTGCTCCTCGTGCGTACCCTACGCTGCTGGATTGCGTGCAATCCTCCCCTGCTCTGTAGGTCCAGCCAGCATCACAGTTCTTGAGTGCGGATGGAGAGACTTGTCTTTTTGGCTTCAGGCTGTGTGTTGTTATTCATCCGCGGGTTTAGTCGGCTGGATCCGATTAGGATTCGCTTTCGCTCGTCGAAATGGATGAACTCACGATGCCGTGTGTGACATTTGTGGTTTGTTTAAGGGAAGCGAGTTTTGGAGAGAAGAGGAGGCTGGAGAGTTGGAGGAATCCGCGTATTGCTTGCGTGGAGATCGATTGAGGATACGAGGCTTTGAGCTGAAGTTTGGCAGCGCGGCATCGTGGAGAAGCGCAATTTGTGTGGTGGAGTGGTCATCAGATGGCGGTGAATTTTGCAGAGTTGAGCGCTGCGTGCTGTGCGAGCACGAGTAGGTTCGCTGGTAGGGGAGTTGGAGAGTGTGTGAGAGTTGGAGCCGTGAAGCCGCTTTTGTGTAGTCAAGGAGGAGTAGTAGTTTTGAATTCTTTGCAGAATAGGGGGAAAGTAGGTTTTTGTGAAGTAGCGATTGCTCGAATTGGACGAGGAGAAGCGACTTTGAAAGGAGGTGTGAGACGTCGGTCGGGAAGCGTCCATGGTTTAGCTTCGGATCGGCGATCGATTGTAGATGATGATAACAGCAGTGCGAAGGTAGAGGATGCTTCGAAAGGGAAAGATTTCTCGCAGGGGGCGAGCTCGGTGACATTGATGTCGGAAGAAGATGCTAAAGCCGCCGTGGTTTCGGAAGTCACTCTTAAAGGCGACAAGTTCAACATCACTGAATATCCAGACAAAGAAGAAGCTCAGCCTGATGCGCATCCCGTCAACTCCTTGGCGGATTCGGTGCTGAACCTAATCAGTGACGATCGTCGAGAATTTTCGCTTACTGAAGTAGGCGGACTGTGGAAAACAGGGGATGATGCAGGCGCAGTGAGCATTCCTGAGTTCAGTGATTCTGCATTCGACGAGAAAGATGGAGTGTCACCCTTGGATGAATTTACGACCACCGAACTTACGATGGAGCATGCACAACTTGCACGCATCACCACTGATATCTGGTACTTGCAAAATGCATTTGCCTTCTTCGGAGCAGTCCGTGCCACGGAAGCCCTGATGTCTGTCTTTTCGACCTCGCCCCCTGACTTTGGCAAGCTTTCAGAACTTCTAAATGCCCTAGACCCGTTTACAATATCTTGGCTGGCTTACAACGTGCACGAGCCCATGGAAGAACTTACGATGGTTGACCCTTCGGATCTGGAGAAGGTATTGAATTTGAGGACTACCCTATGGGATGCACTTCACAACTTTTACGAACGACAATGGAAAGTTGTAAGTTGAACTCATGGTCTTCAAACTTTGTGGGTTTTCATTTAATTCAATTCAATTTACTTTTTAGAAATCAGTGTCTCGACACACCGAATTCTTGCATCCTAATCATCCCGCTTTCTTGAGGACGACGGTTTCAAGCTGAGGACATATCTCGGTGCAAATCCCTCTGAATGTGTTGCGAAAGTAACCTGTGGAGCACTTCGATTTCTTCAAAGTGATTGAATATTATCGATAACTATCGCTATTGTTATCAGTGGCACTTAAGTATACACGAGTTGCTCATTTCGCTCATATTCATGAGTTAGGGCTGTTGCCGCTGTTGTGCACTAACATGCAGCCCATAGTTTTTCTGCTGCGAGAAGCAGACCACTGTGACAGAAGTGGATTTCAGTACTAACGCTGTAGGCTCTTGATGGTGTTGCAGATGGCCACACTTGCCGTGGTGAGGTTGTTCACTCTAATTAATTCTTACATACCATCAGCGGAGGAGATCACGGGCAAAGTGAAGTTCTTGTGGGATGCTCTTATGGCACTTCCAGTTTTCTAATTGTACTTTGCCGAGGTTGTGTGCGATGGAAGAGGAAACGTGTACAGCAATTTGTTAATCTATTTTTTACTCCATCGATTCTTTCTAAGGACTGATTAAGATTGGTTTTCTTTACAGGATTGATAAGTTAGGGTTTCCAAGATTGATTTAGTTTTTTCTGTGAATTGTATCATAATAACTCTTCAAATGTCTCTTTAGTACCATGTATGTACTCTTTATGAATAATTTCAAGAGATTGGTAAAATAAGACATATTTGTATTATTATGAAGTGATTAAATATTGAATTAGATGCTTCTATTGTCATGTAGGTACACTTGAACACCGATCTTGTTCTAGTGGTTGTTGAAGGAAATTAAAATAAAAAAGAAATTTCAAATAATATGATAATTACAAAAACACATTTTGTGTTTGTTTCATGGAAATTCTAACCAAGAATAATATTTTTTTAGAAGAAGATGATATAGAATAATATCTTGTTGAGTAATTTTTTTTAGGAGAAGATAATATAGAATAACATCTTGTTGTAATTATTTTCCACTTGTATCTTTTTTTATGATTAAAATTTCACTTTCTTCACAGATTTATTAGTTATTAAAATTCTAATTTGATATATTTGATAGATTATAAATATTAAATTTCTTTTTGACATGACTTCAACAAACTATGTTGGAATTGGACATAAATTATATTAATTGAGTGTGTAACTCCTATTAGACATAAAGAAGAATGGGCAATTCACATTGCTTTGTCAATTGATTAGTTGTAGTGGCCATTTATTGAGGGTAATATCATTTAGTTGTTGTAGCTTATCAAGCCATCATATAGCCTAGCAAGACAAGTGTCCACATGTTAATTGGACATTGTTGATTAAATTAGTTGTTTGTGTGTTTACACTAGAAAATCCATATGATTAGACCATGGACTTGTGTTATATAAAGAGTAGAAATAGCGGTTCATTTTAAGCATTTGTTTTCTTGAATCTTTGATAGTAAAGTTGAGAACTCTTTTGTATTTGCTTCATAAAACTTCTATCTTAGCAATATACTTCTTCTTTATTTTCTTACATGGTATCAGATCCTTGATACTCTATTTTTACTCTTTGATGGATGTGAGTAAATCAATTGAGGTTGTTTTATAAGACTTGATCTTTCGATCAACTTTGAGAAGATTTTATTTTTTTGCATTAGCTTGAGAGGAATTGAACCTCTAATGAACCTAGAATTCAAGCTACTAATGTTTTTGGTAATTCATAATTGAAGCAACAAGGCATTAATTTTGAAGGAGAAAGAACACTTTCAAATTTCAATGCTACAAGCAATAGGTGCTGGAGCTTGCAGCTATTGATCTGATCATACCAATATTGGAGCCTACTAGCAATGGTGAGATCCAATAATAGAAGTGGAACCTGATAGCAACAACGATAGGATCTGGGAGAGTAAGTTAATACATTAGATAAGAAAAATAAAACAAATGATGAATCTGTCTTTGTAGCTACATTATATGTCACTATGAATGAAAAAAAAATGGTTCATCAATTTTGGTGCTTCTCAATACATGCTAAGAAATCAAAGTTGGTTTTCAAGTTACAAAAACTTATCATAAGGCCCTAAAGTCTATTTAGGCGATGATACTGGACTTGCCATCAAAGAAAATGATAAGATCTCTTTCCAATTTTCAAAGAACATTTGCAAGGATATATACAATATCTTGTACACTGAAAGATTGGCTAAGAATTTGTTTTTTCTTAGCAAAATGATAAATCAAGGTTATAAAGTTAATTTTAATGCTGATACATGTCTCATGAAAGAAGATAACACAACCATCAAAGGTGTTAGACATGGTAGCTTATACAAGCTATTGAGATCTTTAGATGAAGATAAAAAGTCTTTTCTTGTTACTAAGACAAAACAAACTTTGAACAAGGCTGATCTTTAACATCAACGATATGGTCATCTTAGCATTTTGGGCTTGAAGAAACTACAAGCACGTGATATGGTTGCTCATCTGGACATAGGCAAGGATACAAAGTTAGAGTTTTGTGAGAGATGCGTTTATAGAAAACAACATCATGATGCTTTTCCAACAAAAGATGGTACTTGTGTAAGAAAACTCTTGGAATTGATACATTCTGATGTAAATGATCTTATAAAGATAACATCTCATGGAGGAACAAAATACTTTGTTATTTTTATTTATGATTTTTTTTTTTTTTAATTTGTTTTCTTCATGAAACAAAAGTCTGAAGTCTTGGATAACTTTAGGATTTTTAAGGCTCTAGTTGAGAAACAAATGGACTTAGAGATTCAAAAATTGTATAGTAACAATAGTAGAAAATACACATCTAGGCCTTCAAACAATTTTGTGAGCAACATGGCATTAAAAGATAATTTTCAATCCCTTATATGTCTCAACAAAATGGAGTTGTAAAACATAAGAATTGGACATTATTTGAGAGTACGAGGTACATGTTACAACATAAATAACTTTCAAATGCATGGTGGGCAAAAACCATTAATATTGTACAATATGTCCTTAATTGAGCTCTTATTATAGTTGTAGAAAAAAAAACATTGGAAGAAGTTTCGTCAAGTATAAAACCTTCAATACAATATCTTTGTATCTTTGGATATAATGTCTATGTACATGTTCCAGATGGAAAAAGTACAAAACTTAATCCCATAAGCAAAAAATGTATATTTTTGGGCTATGTTGAGAGTACTAAGTGCTATCATTTATATGATGTTAAAAATGGTTCCATAATTAAGAATTGTGATGTTAAATTTATTGAATGTGAAGACTTTAAACAAACAAAAGGAACTTTGGAGGTTTTTATTGATAAATCTCAAGAAAAAAGGATTAAAATTGAGCCTATAGATCTTCATTAGATTCAAAAAGTAATAATGAAGATACAATGGGAGATTTGGACATTGGTAAAAGTGACCAATAACTAACTATTGAATCTTCAACTTCTGTTTGAGATATTTGAATACAAGCTTGAGCATTTAGACAACAATATGTGCCTTTAAACCTACCTCCAATCTAACCTCCACCTCCACCTTTACTTATAATGATGCGTGCAAGAGCTCAACTTTTGGCACAACAACAAATAACTGATGAATCAACATTCATAACTTCAACATATATGGCACATGATTTTCACACAAGCATTGAAGAACTAACTACTATCATTTAAGCTATAAGAAGGGATGATACTTAGAAGTGGAAAGAAATAATGGATTCAGAGTATTAAAGTCTCATTGATAAGAAGAGTTGGACTTTGATATCATTACTTGCAAACAAACAATCAATTGGTTGCAAATGGATTTTTAAAATGAAATATAATACAAATGATTCAATAGAGTGCTAGAAGATAAGTTTTGTTGTAAAAGATTATGCACAAAAAGAAGATATTGATTACAATGAGACTTTTATTCTAGTGGCAAAAATAACCTCAATTTGTATACTTCTTACACTAGATGTAGTTGAAGATTTGGAAGTTTATCAAACGGATATCAAGACAACATTCTTAAAAGGAGATCTTGAAGAGGAGATATATATATGAACCAAACAAAAGGCTATATATTAGAAGGTAAATAATGATTGCTGTGTAAACTTTCTAAAACTCTTTATAGGCTCAAATAATCTCCTAGGCCATGGTACACAAAGATAGATGATTATTTTGCCTTAAAAAGTTTGAGAAGGAGCTATGTTGATCTTAATATTTATATGTTGTATATAACTAATGGATTCTTCATCATCATTGCACTCTATGTGGATGACTTGATGCTTATGTCTAATAATAAAGAACTTCTCTTAGAAATAAAAAGAAACTTAGCTAAGAGGTTTGAAATAGAGGATTTAGAAGAAATCCATTATATTTTAGGTGTGTAAATTATGAAGAACCAAAATATTTGTAAAATCTATCTTAATTAGCAAAAATATGTGAAAAATATCTTTGAAAGGTTTGGCATGAAAGATTGTAAATCTTTGGCTATAACTTTGAATTCTAATAGTAAATTGTTAAGAGACATGAGTACACAAATTTCTATGGAGATTGAAGCAATGAAGGAGATTCCATATCAAAATGCGGTGGACAATTTAGTCCATGTAATGATAGGCATCCAAGCCAATATTTTATATTTTGTGGAAGTTGTTAGTTAATATATGGCAAATCTTGGCCCACAACATTGGATAGTGGTGAAACACATTTTGCAATATCTTCAAAGCAAATCAGATCATGTGCTAGTAGAAGCTCTTTGAGTTTGCAAGTGGTTGGTTATTGTGATGCAGACTATGTAGGAGATATTAATACATGACGTTCAACCACTAATTATACATTCTTTTTGGCTGCTAGTGCAATTAGTTGGAACAGTAAGAAGCAACCAATAGTTGCATTATCTACCACCAAAGTAGAGTATATGGTATCTACTCATACTGCAAAGGAGGCAATTTGGCTTCAAAGGTTTTTTAAAGATATTAGATTTTTATAAGAAGGTTGTTTGACTATTTTCAATGATAATCAAAGTTACATTTCTCTTTCTAGGAATCCTACATTCTATGCTTGTACTAACCATATTAAAATTCAAGATCACTTTATTTGTGAAAAGATTGAAAGTAGCCACATCAACTTAGTTTTTTGTAGGACTCAAGACAAGGTTGCAGATGTTTTGACCAAAGGACTAATTCGTAAAAAATATTATAAATTCAAGGAAATGATGGGTATCATCAAATTGAATTAGTCTAATATGTTATTAAGTAGGAGTGTTAATAGAGTGTGTAACTCCTATTAGACATAAAGAAGAATAGGTGGTTGACACTGCTTTGGCAATTGACAAGTTATAGCTGCCATTTTTTGGTAGTAATACCATTTAGCCGCCATAGCCTACAAAGCTGTCATACAACCTAACAAGACGAGTGTCCACATGTTAATTGGACATTATTGACTAGACTAATTGTTTGTATGTTAACACTAAAAAGTTCATATGATTGGACCATAGACTTATGCTATATAAGGAATAAAAGTAGAGGTTCATTTTAAGCATTTGTTCTCTTGAATTCTTGAAAGTAAGGTAGAGAACTCTTTTGTATTTGCTTCATAAAACTTCTATCTCAGCAATATACTTCTTCTTTATTTTTTCACAAAATGAATAAGGTTTTAAATTAAAAAAATGGATTGGATATTTATCACGTTATAAAGTAGAGAATTAATTTATTGAAAAGAAAAAATAACTTAAATATTTTTAATGTTTATGTAATGTCTTAGAAATTATTTGTTTCATCAAATAAAGATTGGTTTATATGAAAGAAAAAATTCATTAGCTATTCACAATATTGAAGAAAATTTAAATATTTAATTAAATTATATATATATATATATATATTTTTGTGAGTATATTATTAAATCTTCTTTCTGTATATATAAACTTAAATTTTCAAATTTATTTTTTTTTTAAAAATAAATATATTTTATATTATTAAAATAATTTTTATTTAATATTACTCAAAACATTAAGAGAGATATTTGAAATATCATAATAACTACGATATTTTTATTTATAGTTTTGATATAAATATTAAAATCAATTAGAATGAATGAATCAATTTAATTTAGCTAAACATGTAGTGAATATTTTAATCTCTAATTTTTTTGTAAAATTTTATACTCTCTATTCTATTTTTTTTTAAAGATTTATAAATCATTCTTTAATTAAATATTTATATTAACTATTTAGAAGAAAAATAGATTAAAATACATATAACATATTAAATAATAATTCCGAGTAATAATTTTTATAATGTAGTTATTTAAAATTTATAAAAATCAATGATAATTTATGATAAAAAGTTGTAATTTTTTTTCTAATAAATAGATATTAAATTTTGTAATTTATATGTATAAATTTATACATAATTTTATAGAACCAAATCAATTCAAAGTAGACTTATTTATAGCTTTATTAAGTAAATACCATGTACATGTCCTATTTATGTAGGACATCAACAAAATTTTTCAATTTTAAGTAATACAAGACATAAATTATTCTACTTATTGTATATTGAATTTAATATAGAATAAAGAATGAATGTGAATAAATATAAAACTACACAAGAAAGAGAGTCTTGTTTTAAAACCTCAATAACTATTCTATTCCATCTCATGATTGCTATCTAATAATTGTGAATTTATTTTTAAAATATAAAAAAAATATTTTTTTGATTTGAAGAAAATATTCTACATTAATAGGAGATGAATATATATATATATATATATATAATTTTGTTATATATATATATATAATTTTTAAAGTATAAAATTTGATTTAAAATTTATTCTATATTTTTTTTAAGAATTATTAAATTAAATTTTATAAAAACACCTAAATTATTGTTGATTATTTATTTTCAAAAAAATACTTAAAATTTCTAACTAGTATCCATAAATTAGATAAATTTTATTAAAATAAATAAAAATAACAAAAAAAAATTTAAACTTAGATTTTATTTAAATATAAAGTGCTATAGATGATCTTCTTAAGAAGTATTATTTAAAATTTTCTAAGGTAGAAATTTGAAAAAAAATCATGACATGTGAATTTTTAAAGAGTCTTGAATATTTAAAAGAAAATTAATTTTTTGTCTATTTTTTTCATTGAAGTAAATAAAGATTTGAAAAAAAAAAATTATTAAAAATCTGATGGTAGATTGATCAATGTTTATTTTAAAGCCATTGTAAGGAGTAAAATATTCATAATACTAAAGTCCAAAAAACTAAAATTAGAATTAAATAATAATAAAAATAATAGTAATAATAAGTTAAGTATGACATGTACTTTGAAATATTTCTAATGTTTTAGAGTACAAAGAAGAAGAAAGAGTTGTAAAAACAAGAAGCAAGAACAATCTATAAAAAATAATTTACTTTCTTTTTCTTGTATGAGTTTCTGTGAGGTTTTTAAAAAGTTATGGTATAATATGAGTAATATTAACTTCTTCACTAATAGTCACTTTTATATATATGTAATTTGATGAGGTATTAATGCTTATACAAAATATTTTTTATATTAACAATAAATAACTTCAAGAAAGAGATATCTTTACCAAATTACTAAAAAAGATTGTAGATTTATTACAATTAATTTATAGTAGTGGTAAATCTACTAGCTATGATCAATTCTTTCAATAAGATAGTATTATTTATTTTTTTTAGATATATACAATTTTTTTTATGTAATCAAAGATAAGCTAAGTAATGACATTCAAAATAAATAAATAAATAAATAATTCATGTGAGAATTCAAAAATTAAGACTAAAAATAAGAGTTGGTCATCAATCATGTATATCCATGATATATTAGAGATTAATAAATCATCATAATTGCTAAACCTTAAGAATTAAAATTTATAAATATTATATTAATTAAAATTTATTAAAATTCTATAAATAAAATAATATTAATAATTACATAATATACCTAAAATAGAATTAAAATTATATGTATATTATTTAAATATTTTTATCTTATAATAATCTAAAGTATGAAGTATTAAAATTAATTTTATAAAAGATATTATTTATAATTAAGTAAAATAATAATTTATTTATTTTAAGAATAAAAATTAACTAATTATTCAATAAATATTAATATTTATAAATATACATATAATAATTTATAATTCAAGGTTTTATATAAATTTTAAAATAAAACTAAATTTTAATCATTTTATTTTTATTAATTTCGAAGATATTCAAATTTGTAAATTAAAATATCTTAACTTTCAAAAAAAGAAGAATATATGAAAATCCAATTCAAATATTAAAATCCTCAAATAAGCCTAAAAAGCTTGTTGAGATTTAATTTTTGTTTTAAATGATGTAATCACCATTTTCTTCCACAATACAATACATAATACAATCTATTTTTTTTTCATATTTTTATTTATTTATTTATTATTATTATTATTATTATTATTATTATTATTATTATTATTATTATTATTTTCATACCTTTATTGTTATCATCCAAGTTCATTCTATTTCCTAAGCAATTTAATTAGAAAATTCTTAATATTAAAATAAGATTTTAGACACAACGTTTAGTTAAATGTTTTAATAGTTGTGCTTAGAAATTAAATAGTTTTTCTATTTAATTTAAATCCTAGTTCAAAATTATATTTAGAAAACTATCTTATTTAAGATGGAATCTATATTCCTAAAAATATAATTAATATTATATTAAAATTTTAAAATTTTTTAAAGAAAAAAAATTTAATATGTGCCATAGACATACATATTTATTTAGATAAGAAATACTAGGTAGAAGGTAAATATAGGTAGATTTGATATTATCTTATGGCATAGCTTCTTAGAAGCTTCATGGATACATGTTTGATTTTATATAAGTTTATAGTTGATTAGTAGGTTAAAAATGTAGCCAACAACTTAATCTGTATTATATTTATAAATAGCTTGTGGTACAAGCTAACAATATGGTGTATATATAGGAATCTTACCTTGCAAATTAAAATACTTGTCTCACAAATTAAACATGTGTTGAAGGTCTTATAGGACGTCTCTATGTAACTCTTAATTGGATTGTATATATGGAGGCAAGAGTAAAGCCTTCTTCACTCTTATCAATGCCTTTCTAGTCCTTAGTCTCATTTCACGACTATCTAGTCTTTTTGTCTTTGGCAATAGTCATTATAGTTCAATATAATACTATCTTTGAATGATTTAGTAGTCTTTTTGAGTAATATAAGAATATATTGAGATTTGTTTTTTTTTTGAGATTTATGTCTATAATAATTTGAGAAGAATGCTAACTTGTTGTCTTTATTTTGTGATAGATGTAGTGGATTTTTTTACTTCTATTGTTGTATTTTGAAGATTACAAATTATCCACCTTTAAATTCGCTTTTAATTTTCTAACACCGATTATTTTTCATAAAGAAAGTGGACTATCATTCTTTCTAGAAAATTTCATTTGATATTAGAGATTGTGGATTATCCTCACCTAATTTGATTTTTTATTTATTTGACTTATCTATGGAAATTTTTTTTATAAATGCTACTTTTGATAAAAGTGAAAATAGATTTGCAACTATTATAAATCTTTATGAGTTTTTTAAGACTTTGAGGGTAGAAATCTCATATATTTCTAATGTTAATCATTGAGGTAGTATTTTGATGCCTATGAAAGAGGTCAACAATAAAATTTAAAATCTATGCTAAGAAGTTATGCAATTAAAAGAAGCAAGTAGATCAAGCTTATAACTAAATCCAAAAAATCATATTATTCTAAATATGAAAGATATAAGAATAATTATGCTTAAAAATTTTGATGGAATAAATTCAAAATTTTGAAGATTTATACAACAAATAAAGCTCTATTTAAGATTGTATCATTTTCAAAATCCTAATTGATTTACTCAAGTTAGATTCATAGCTGCACTTCTTACTAGAAGTATTTTTTCTTAGTGTGCACCTATAATGCAAAAGGATTCATATCTTTTTATGGTCTGAATTTTTTCTTAGAAGAGTTTATAGTTACTTTTAGAGAAAGTGATTCAATAATGGTAGTAGAGACCAAACTTATATCTTTTTGATAAGAATCACGTACAGTTATTATGTATATTGTAAAATTCCAAAACTTTTCTTGTATTATAGATTGAAATGACAAAGTTCTTATCAATCAATTTTGATATAGATTAAAAGATAATATCAAAGAGTTGGCTTGTTAGAGTAATTTATTGCTTAAGCCATTGCATGCAATAATTAATTCTTTGAAAGACATTAAAAATAAAGATTTGATTAGAGAGATACAAATCAAGCTATGGCAATAGTTTTTATGTTCAAAAAAGATTATTTATCAATATTAGAATCTATGTAATTTGATATAATACATTTCAAGATTTCTACTGAGTAAGAAAAGATTCGATTCCATTAAATTGGTTTATGCTTATATTGTGGAAAATCTAAGATCACTTCTCAACATTATCCAAAAAAAAAATACAACTACAAAATGAGGAGCTTAGTTGCCAAAAAAGACAATATGTCAAAAAATAAAATTTTCTAACTATAACAGGAACCATCTGAGTAGAATCTTGTGTTATACTTAGTAAAGGTCTTGTTTTTTCTTCAAATCTTTTATTTTATTATATAATAGAAGTTTACTTAGAATCAAAAAAATCACAAAGTCTTTATCTTGTAAGATTCAAGAGCCTCAACTTCTTTTCTAGATAAAGTCTTTATTAAAAAAAAGAAATATCTTTAATCAAGGAAAATAAACTTGAGCATGTAGAAGTCATAGATGGTTATTTATTGTCTTTTAGAGACATTATCTATGAAACCATTCCTTTACACGTAGCAACTAAAGATTATAATAGCATAATAATATTCAATGTCATTAGATTACTATCCGCTTCAATTCTTTTAGGATTATCATGGCTAAAAAATTATAATCATCAAATAGACTAAACTTCTTATAATTTTTTATTTTTTCTTAGTTTAATCTAAGAGTTTGTTAGTCAAATAGAAATTCATAAGTCTAATACAATCAAATCCTTATTGATAGGTATAAGAGCTTTTAGGTAGGCAATACAAGAATGGTCAATTTTTGTTATATACACCACACCTATTTTTATTACAATTTTTTTTTCAAGTGGCATTCTAAGTAAATATTAAGATTATTAAGATATTTTTTAGAAGAATAATGCACATTTTTTTTAAAACATTATTTTTAAGTTTGTTCCATTTATCTTTAAAATAGAGCTTAACTACCATTCAAACCAATTTATAGTTTATTGTAAAATAAGTTGGCTTTACTTAAAGAATATATTGAAAAAAAAATTGGCTAAAAACTTCTTATGTTATTTTGAATCTCTAATAAGAGCTTCTATATTATTTGTCAAAAAAAAATGGATCTATACAAGTGTGTATAGATTATTGAAGACTCAATAAAATCACCATCAAAAGTAAATATCTTCTACTTTTGAATTCAAGATTTTTTTATTAATTTAATTAAGCAAAGATCTATAAGGAATATAAAATCTCATAAGTATCAAAGAAGATATAAAATAATCTCGAAGGAAGAAAACCTCAATACACTCTTGTTTCATTCAAAAAGACTAAAAAATTACTTAATGATGGTATAGTATTAAACTAGAATAGCTATTACCAAAGACAAGAAGATTAAAAAGACTTGAAATAAGACTAAAGACTAAAAAGGCATTGACAAGAGTTAAGAAGGCTTCACTCTTGCTTCCATATATACACTTAATTAAAAACTACATGGCAATATCCTATAAGACCTTTAAAATGTGTTGAGTTTGTAAGATACATATTTTAACTTACAAGGCAAGTTTTTTATATGTACGCCACTTAGTTAGCTTGTTTCACAAGCTATCAACATGTGGTTAACTTGTTGACAAAGTTTCTAGTCTATGAATTAATTATAAATACATGTAAAATCAAAGTAGCATCTATGAAGCTTTTAGGAAGCTTTTCTAAAAATATTATAAAATAAATCTATTTTTATCTATTTCTATTTAATTATATAAGTAAATATTAGGATAAATATATTTATCTATGACATTATTCCCTCTTCTTAAAACGAGTTTCACAAATGGCGATTATCATATATTGAAGAAATCCAAGATACGACAAATTAAATTTGTTACATACTTTGTTTTATATTTTCTTTGAAGATGGTTGATAGGTCTTTTTAGCCATTGATAGTATTCCATAGCAGAACAAGAAGACCATCCAATTATTTGATCATTGTTGAGACCTTCACAACATCTTTCAAATAAAATATTTGAAACACCATTGAAAGTCATTTTGATCTCCAAAAAAATCACCAAACATTGGGAGTCTCTTCAAAGGTCATGATATCAATTACATTGTATCTTGCCATTTATTTGAAGAAAAAAATGCTATTCTTGAAGAACTTCATCTTTATTTCGTCATCTTGAAAATTGTGACAATGGGAATGTTTTATTTGGTAAGTCAATAAATGATGGCTCTTTAGTTGAATCTCTTGGTTGTTAATTTTCCATCTTCTTAGTATCACAAATATACAAAAGTATCAAATAAGAGTAAAAGATAGAATACTATCTTCTTTAGATCTTGTTTCTTTTATAGCAAAGATTTATTATTTTTCATCTTAGTTTTGATGAATGTCATTAATGACAAATTTTAACCTTCTTTATTATATTTATAAGATTCTTTGTTGGCTCTATGTGCATTTACTAATATCATATTTGTGCTAATAAATAAGATATTTTAACCTATTTTAGTGTTACCTTGAATCTAAGACTTCTTCCATCTCAAACTCTTGATTATTATCTATTTTTTTAGGAAGAGGTGGCGTTTGTCTTTTTTTTAAGATATTCATTGTCTTATATGACTCAAAAAGAGATATATGAAATATAATATAGATTTTCATAGACTTCAATAGATTTAATTGATAAGCAATAAGATTGACTTACTTAAAAATAGGAAAAGGTTTAAGCTTATGATAGTCTAACTTATCACAATGACATTTAGTCTTAATATTGCAACAAAGTAGCCATACCTTATCACCCACATTGAATTGTGGTTGTTCCTTATAATAGGCATTTGCATTAATCTTTTGTTATTTTTGAGTTTTTTTTAACTGTGATTTTATTGTTGCATAGAGTTTTGAAAAATTATTCACCAAATTTTTTGCTGTAAGATTATCAACTTTTGAAAAGTCAAAAGTATCAAGTCGTAGATGATAATCATAATTAAAAAAGAAAAGAAAAGGTGTTTGTTGAATAGAAGAATTTATCAAATTATCATATGTAAACTTTGCTAATAGCAAAAGAGTTGTTTATTCATCTTGATAATAATTGATGGTACACCTCAAATATTACTCTAAAACTTAATTCGTTCATTTTGTTTGTCTATTAATTTGAAGATGAGAAGCTAAAGAGAGCTTTATATCTACTTTTAATATCTTAAAAAAGTTTCTTCAAAATCTTGATATAAATTGAGTCCTTCTATCTCATATAATATCCTAGGATAATTTATGATTGCAGTAGATATTGTCAAGTAAAAGCTTAGCCATTTCTTTACATGTGATAGATTTTGTACATGATACAAAATATGCCATGTTAATAAAACAATTTGTTATTACAAATATAAAATCATACAATCATGAGATTTGAAGATGTATAATGAAATCTATAGAAATAAAAGACCATAGTTGTTTCAAAATAGATAATCGCTGAAAAAGTCTATATAATCAATAACAAGGAGTTTTAGATCTTAAACAAATATCATATGATTATACAAAGTCTTTGATTCTATCTTTCATTTGAGGCCACCAAATATTTTTAGATACTAGCTCCAAATTCTTATTATATCCAAAATATCTGGCTATTAGAAAATCATAATGAGCTTAAAAAATATGAAATCTTGCTTCACCTTCTAGATTATATAATCATTTTTAAAGTAAGATAGATTATTCTTAAATTCAAACTTCAAAGTATCATGAGACTTAAAAGAATTATTCTTGATATCATAAACAAGAAGATCAATAGACATACTTGATTGAATTTGCTTGATAAAAATTAAATCAATTGTCAATATTGATTTTATTGCTTGAAGATGAAAATACTTTAGCTCCCAGAGAATCATTTTTTATTGATCAAAAGCTACATATTCTTCTTTTGGTACAAGATAAAAATATCTCGAAATGATATTTAATAAATCATATTATTTTTAAAATCTACATGTAATCTTGAAATCAAATCTTGGTAAAGATATAGTCCAACAAGTTTAGCGATAATTCAAATCACATACCTACATAAAGTACTCAAGGTTCTAATGATCTCTATATACAATAAATGGATTAGAAGTGCCTTCTTAATAATGACACCATTCTTAAAATGAATCCACAATTATAAAAAGATTTTTATTATGGATTTTATAGTTAATCTCAATTGCTAAAATTTCTTGGAATAAAAAGCAAATGGTGAGGGAGGAGCTTATCATTTCCTTCTATTTGTGATAAAATAACATTCATAGAAAAGTTCGATGTATTTTTTTCCAAAAGAATGCATAAGAAAAATCAACACAATACAACATTGGTGTAGAAATAAATATTGACTTCAAGGCTTCAAAAGATGTTTTTGTTTCTTTCCTCTAATGAAGTTTGTCTTTAGATGTGAAATGAGTAAGAGAAATATCAACTTGAGAAAATTTTTTGATGAAGATTTTATAATAATTAAAAAATCTAAAAAATATTATATATCTTTAATTGTTTTTGGAACCATCTAATCTATAATAGTTTAAAATTTCATTAGATCTATCATTAATCTTTTATTGAAAATGATGATTCCTAAAAACTCAAACAAAGTAGTATGGAATATATACTTTTTCATCTTTGTATATAATCCTGCATCTCTAAGTTTTTGTAACAGACAACAAAGATGAAGTTCATATTCTTTTATATTCTTAAAGTAGATTAGAATATTTTCTAAATAATAAACAATAAAACTATCAAAAAATTCACAAAAGACATCTTTTATGAGATGTTGAAAAGCAACTAGTACATTTGTGGGTCCAAAAGGCATGAAATTATATTTGAAATGTCCCCTCCTAATTCAAAAAGTAGTCTTTTACTTATCTCCTTTTTTAATATCGATAAGGTTGTATGCTCCTTGTAGCTCTATTTTTGTATAGATCTTTGCTTGATTGAATTGATCAAGAAGTCCTGAAATCAAAGGTGGAGAATACTTATTCTTGATGGTGATCTTATTAAGTCTTTAATAATCTTTACACATCTACAAAGATCAATCTTTTTTCTTAACAAATAAGATAAGAGATCTTGTTGGAAATTTTGAATAGTATATGAAGTTCTTAGCCAAGTTCTTATCAATGTATTCTTTTAATATAGTCAACTCATTTTGCAATAACTATAGATTGGTCCAAATAGAGGTGGATCTCTTTCTTGTAGATTAATTGAACAATCATAGGATTAATGCTTTGAAAGAACATCTGTATTCTTCTTTTGAAAAACATCTTAAAAATCTTAGTACTAGATAAGAATACCACTTGATATCTTTCTATCATTAAAAATGAATGTGGCATATATAATAAAAGATGGTTTTTTTTTTTCCACATGTATAAAAGCTCTTGTACCTACCAATAAGAATTTAGATGTACTAGGTTTATCTATTTTTACTTCACTTTTAAATTTGAATTAAATTATAAAAAAATAAATCTATTTAAAGATTATATTTTTTAATTATAATAATCCTAAAATAAATACATTAGATAGAAATTTTATTATATTAAATATTATTATACTATTATGATCTTTAATTTTTACATCTAAAAGAATAGTCTCATAAATAACTTCTCTTAAGGAAAATAAATGACCATCTATGACTTCTATATGTATAGATTTAGGTTTCTTGATTAAAGATATTTCTTGTTCTTGACAAAGTCTTTGTCTATAAAATAGGCTAAGACTCTTGAATCTAATAATGCAAAGACTTTGTGATTTTTAGTTCTTTAATACACATCTATTATAAAATAAGATAAAGGATCTAAAGAGAGAATAGGACCTTTTTAAGGTATTGCACATGATTCTAGCCATATGATCCCTATTGTAGCTAAAAAAACTTATTTTTTGATACATTGTTTTTTTAGTAACTGTGCTCATCATTTTGTGATTACGTTATTTTTTTAGATAATGCTCAGCAATATATTTAGCTTCTCTAAAATATAAGTATAATCCTTCTTAACAACACCGAGTCTTTTTACGCTTAGTGAGTGATTTAAAATGTATCATATCAATTTGCATTAATTCTGGCTTTGATAAATAAGTTTTTGAAAACTTTGGAGCTACAATCATTACTTGGCTTATTTTTCTCTAACCAAGTCTTTGTTCTTGATGCCTTTTAAATAATCAATTGTTGCATGTAATGGCTTAAGTAATAAATTATTCTAAAGATTTTATTTTTAGTATTATAAATAATAAATCTCTGATGTTATCTTTCAATCCATTTCAATATTGATTGATGAGGGCTTTGTCATTCCAATCTATGTTGTAAGTAAGGTTTTAAAATTTGGTAACATATATGATAGCTGATCATGATCTTTGTCATAAAGATATGAGCTTTATTTCTACTATTATTTTTTTATGATTTTTTTTAATGTGGCCATAAACACTTTGAAGAATGAATTAAAATTATAAAAGAATTATGAATCTTTTTCCATCAAAGGTATAAATTAAAAGACAATACTTTTAGATTCAAGTATAGCTATAAATCTAATTTGAATAAATCCATCAAGATATTGAAAGGAATTCAATTTTAGATTGAACTTGATTTGTTGCAAAAATCTTTAAAATTTTTATCTTATTCTATCAAACTTCTTAGATATATTAATCCTTGTTCTTGTAGTACTTATAGAAGTAAAATTTTCTTGACTTAATTATCAAGTTGATTTACTTTCTTCTTTCGATTATACAAATTCTTGATATAGACTCTGAACTTCGTTCATAGGTATAGGTTTAGTATTTCTATGGTTAGAGCTTGTAATGTGTGAAATTTATACCTTAAGAGTATTAACAAGTTCTTAAAGTTTAGCAATAGTTACAAATCTATTTTTACTTCTTCTAAGTGTAGCATCCATGATGTTTTTTTTTTTTTTTTTAAATAACTTAACAAATCCACAAGTCAAATTAGAAGATGATAATCCACAACCTCTAATATCAAATAAAATTTTTCACAAAGAGGGATAATTCACTTTCTTTAAAGAAGATATTAGTATTAGAAAATTAACTTATTTGTTTAAAGGTAGGTAATTTATAACCTTCAAATCACAACAATAGAAGTGAAATAATTTATTCACTTCTAAAACAAGACTAGAATAATGAGTTAAAACTCTTGTAAAACTATTAAGGACATCAATCTCAAAGAAAAAAAACCTCAATACATTCTTGTGTCACTCAAAAAGACTAAAATATCACTCAAAATTTACATAATATTAAACTAGAATGGCTATTGCCAAAGGCAAAAAGACTATAAAGTCTTAAAATAAGACTAAGGATTAGAAAGGTATTGAAAAAAGTGAATAAGGCTTCACTCTTGTCTCCATATATACTCTTAACTAAGATCTACATGGTAATGTCCTATAAGACGTCAATAACATGTTGATTTTGTAAAACAGATATCTTAACTTGCAAGACAAGTATTCTATATGTGCGCCACATTATTAGCTTGTTCTATAAGCTATCAATATGTGGTCAACTTATTAACCAAGTTTTCAATGTAATAATCATCTACAAACATAGGTTAAGTCAAAGCAGTGTCTATAAGGCTTCTGAAAAGCTTTTGTAGAAAATATTATGAAATAAATTTATTTTTATCTATTTCTATTTAATTATATTGATAAATATTAAAATAAATATGTATGTTTGTGATAGAAGGTGATGAATCATAGATTGTATTTCAAACCAAGTATGGATATTTTGAGTATATTGTTATTTTGTTTCAACTTACAAATGCACTAATTATATTTTGAACATCTAATAAATGATATCTTTTATTAATTTCTTGATAATTTTTTCATCTATTATATACATGATATTTTAATCTATTCTAAGAACATAAAAAAATATAAACTTTATATTTAATATATTCTACAAAAACTAAAAAATATAAGATTATATATCAAGATAAAAAAAATATATATTTCATACTACTTAAGTTGACTTCTTAGAATATATTATTTCAATTAATGGCCTTATGATGGATCCTAAGAAGGTTTAAATTATCATAGATTGGAAGATTCCAAAAATAATTAGAAATATATAATATTTTTTGATATTTGCTATTTATTACTAGATAATCTTTAAGATTTTTTTTTTTTAAATTACAACAATTTTTACAAATCTCACATATAAAGACAAAATTAAGTAGAATAAAGAAGTTAAAGCATCTTTTGATGCTTTGAAGATATTATTTATTTTTGCACTAATTTTGTATTATATTGACTTTTTTAAGGTTTTTTTTTATGAAAGTAGACATATCAAACTTTTCTATGGATGTGGTTTTGTCACAAATGAGAATAGATAATAAGTTCCATCCAATAGCTTATGATTTCAAGAATTTTTTACCAAGTGAGATTAACTATGAAATAAATAATAAATAATTTCTTTTAATTGTGGATTTATTTTAAGAATGGCATTATTATATAATTCATAAGAACCTTAAGTACTTCATGTCAGTATGTGTTTTGAATTGTTGCTAAGTTCATTGGAGCATATTTTTATCAAATATATTTATTGGCCCAAAAAACATTAACGTTTATTAGATGCCCTTTTGAGACATTCTAATCTTATAATCAAAGAATGAAGTACAACTTTTGATCCACAAAGAATAATTTTCTTGAAGCTAAAATATTTTTATTATTAAGCAATAAAATCAATATTAACTATTGATTCAATGTTATTCAAGTAAGTTTAATCAAGTATGTCTTTTGATTTTCTTATTCATGGTATTACAAATAATTCTTCTAAGTCTCATGATAATTTTATATTTAAATTTAAAATTAATCTATTATATTTTGAAAAATAATTATATATTCTAAAAGATAAAATATGATTATATGTTCTTCAAGCTTATTACAACTTTCTAGCATTTGATTATTTTGGATGTAATAAAACTTTGGAACTAGAAGAAAAGCTTACAACTACTTTTTATAAGATAGTTATTTTTAGAAGCGATGCAAAAAGGATAATGGTATTCCACACACATTGATTTGTAAAAAAAAAAAAAAAAAAAAAAAAAAATGCAAGAATAGCTGATTTAAGAATTTCATGATAGTTTGTGGATAAGCTATAGAGGTATTTATGCTACTTTTAACAAGCTTAAAGAAAGATATTGGTGGCACAATATATATAGAGATGTGGTAAGATTTGTGGAATAATGCCAAATTTATCAAATGTATTTAGAGATTCAATATAGAAATAAGTTGCATTCTACATATCCTCTTTTAATATATTATAAGTAGGTTGTGGACCTTATTACTATGCCTATGGAATTATGGCAAATGCGGTATTTGGTTTTGATACAAGAAGCTTTATCTAATCAAGTAGAAGGAAGAATTCTATAAAAAAAAATCCATTGAAGGAGTTTGTAGATTTTAGTTGGAAGACGTGATTTGTAGATATGGATATATTAAAAAAATTATTTCTAATTATAGAAAATTAGATGTACATGAAGTAGGAGAAATTTTTAAAAGATGTGGAATTAAGCTTATACTTATAATAGTATATAATCTTGAAGATAATACCAAAAGTGAGAGAAGTCATCTTTCAATAGTGAAAGCTATTATTAAAGCATGCAAAGAAAGAACAAAAGAATAGCTAAGATTATTATCATTTACTTTTTGGACTGAATGTACTACTCATAATTCAATAACTAGATATATGCTAGTAGAATTGATATAAGGATAAAAGCCTATTATACCAATCGAAGAACAAATATCTACTTATAATATTTTGCCTTGACAAGATAACATGTCTAAAAAAGAACTTCTTGCACTTTGAATTCATCAGCTAGAGAAGAAACCTAAGGACTTAGAAAAAGTAATTGTAAAGTAGAAAGAGACAAGGTTAAAAAATAAGGATAGATTTGATAAGCAACATCAATTAAGGCCTCAAAAAATTCATGAAGATGATTGGATACTTATTTATGATAGAAATTTGGATAATCAACATATTTCTTTGTAAAAAATTTTAAATTATTGATTTGGACCTTATATAGTTGTAAATATTCTAGATGATGCTATATATATATATATATATATATATATATATATATATATATATATATATATTAAAGGAGCTAGATAGGACGCATCTTAAGATTTCAATTACAAAAATACTTAATTTTTTTTTAAAGCATTAAAATCAAGATATAACAAGTGAAGATACTAAAGAAGACATTGATTTCTTTACAAGTAAAGAAGAGGATATAGGTCATAAAAGAAACCATGTTGAAAAGGTAATATGATGTTGACTACAACTTTTATTCTTCTTGATATATATTGGACAATGCATAGATTTGGATGAAATGGATATCGTATTGTGGTTTAGCTACCATATGAAAATATTGTATTTATATGTTTGATATATGATTTATTAAGTAATATGATAAGAGCCATATTAATGAATTTTAGTTGGTTGTAGAATGGAATTAGATTACTACTCTAAAAGGACTATTATTAAAATTTATATAACTTTATTTTCTTTTGATAGTGACTTTTGAAGTTGAACTTATTAATAATAACTTATAAATATTTAGAATCACCTTTATTAGACATTAGTGACCATTGAAGTTTTATTTTGATTCTTTTATTTGATATTTAGGACATATATTATACAAATCTTATTAAAAAAAGGATTGGAGAGGGATCTTAAAAGCAAAAAGAGAAGTTAGGGCATCTATATGGATGGATGGAGATAGATGATAAAAATCTCCATTCCTATTGGCCAAAAATCATGCCTAGTAGGTTTTAAGGAGGCTACGTGAGGCCTTATTAGGAATTAGGGTTATTCTTTTGAAACCATTCGAGCTTTGGAGGCTAAAATCAGAAAGTTTAGGTTTTTGGCTATGGTTTAGGTGGAAATTTTGTGTAATTTGGAGTTTATATGAAAGAGATATGGGCGCTCAAAGTCAAGGTGTTGATTTTGTACCTATTGCCATTGTTTTGGATAGAACGCGTGTACAGAAAGCAATAAAGGATTGGCAATTGAGATTAAAAAGAAGACTTCTTTGGCTACTTTTTTGGCTTATTGTTTCATAGATTTCAAGTTAGAATAAAAGAGTTGTTAGAAGTTGAAGTCAATGCTTGCAAATCTAAAAGTAGTAAGTATTTTAATTCACTAGTAGTTGTGTTTTGAGTTATATCTTAAGTACTTTGATGAGATTTTGAATCAAAATTTTTAGAAATGTGTATAGTCATATTAGTAAATTTTGAGCACAAATTTTATAGCATTTGAATTTTGGATTTTTGAAATATGAAGAAAATAGTCCTCACGTATTTACAAATTAGGATTTATAGTATTTACTAGGGTTTTTAAGATGCCAAAAGATTTGTTGCAATTTTACAGTTTTTTTTCTTTTTTTTTGTATTAAAGCTTAAAAATAATAGCTAAATTATTCAAAAACTCAAGAAAAACTAATAATTTGGATCAAAATATATAAATGTCTAAAATTTAAGAAAAAAAAATCTTTCATGAGAAAAATATGTTTGGAGGGATTTTTCTACAGTTTGGACATTTTATATGAAGTGAAGAGGTTTTGAGAGCCAAGATTGTTTATATAAGTTAAGGATAGAATAAAGCACCTATTGGAACTTAGCCAATAAGTTAAAATTAAATCTTCTACAACTAGATACCCTGTATATTCTTAGATTGGAAATCATGCCAAACAACAACATTTTTCAAGGTCTTATAGAATGTTGCCACATAGATCCTAGATAGATAGTATATAAAGAGGCAAGAGTGAAGTCTTCTTTACTCTTATCAACTCCTTTCTTGCTTCTAGTCTAGTTTTAAGAGCCTCTAATTTCCTTGTCTTTTGACAATAGCCATTCCAATTTTCTTTTTAATATATATATTTTTCTATTTTTATTTTTTCATATTTCTTTAAAAGAATTTTACTTGTTTATTTGTTTTTATTGAATTCTTGTCTTTAACACAAATTTCTTGGCTATAGGTAGGAAGATAAGACTAAGACCTTCTGGCCTCTCTTAACAATCTATATATACTACTTATGAGCCTTTTGTCACGGCCATAATCATGTAAGCTAATAATTACATATAGAAATAGGTAGAAGTAAGTAAAAGTAGATAAAAGTAAGTTAATTCTATAATATTTAATATGGAAGCTTCCTAGAAACTTTTTAGACGCTCCTTTGACTTCATAGGTGTCTTTAATTGACTTTTTGGATTAGAAACGTGGTCAATAAGTTGGCCATGTGCCATACATGTTGTTAGCTTGAAGATCAAGCTAACTATGTGGCCCACACATAGAAAAACTTGCCTTGTAAGTCAAGGCATGTGTTCTATAAAGTCAACACATATTGGAGGTCCTATAGAACGTCGCCACGTAGCCCCTAGTTAGATAGTATATATAGAGACAAGAGTGAAGGCTTCTTCACTCTTGTCAACTCCTTTCTTGCTCCTAGTCCAGGTTCAAGAGTCTTTAGTTTCTTGTCTTGTGGCAATAGCCATTCCAGTTTCCTTTCAATATACATATTTGTTTATATTTTGACTTATTATATCGAGATAGCCTTTTTGTGTATATTTTTCCTCATCGAGTCTTTGTCCTTGACACCTTTATGAGACTCAAGTTCTGAATCTTTTAAAAGAAGTTAATTTTGAGATAAAACTTATTAATTAAATTTTTTTATTATTTACTTTCTATCTTTAATCCATCATAATTTATTCATAATAACTTTGATTTACATATTTTTTACATCATTAAAAAAATAAAAAAAATAATCTATTTCAAAAAAGTTACATATATTTTTTATTTTTACTTTTTATTGGATAAAATTCTAGTAAATAGACTATGACTAGTTTTTTAGTGTATAATTGCTTCATTACATTTATTCACTTGTTTTGTATTATTCTTCTTTGTTCTTTTTTTTCCTACTTATATTTCACACCACCAATTATAAGCAAATCTTAATTGAAGCTATCTTATAATTTGAGTTGAGGAAAAAATTCTTCTTCACAAACAATCAACCACCTTGAAAAGAAACAAAGATCTGAGATGTTGTAAACAAAATTAGTCACCTCTTTGACTTCTTCAACATATAAAAAAAATACTACTTTTCAAACTTGTGCTTAAAAATAGGAAGTAATGACACAAACATATATATTTATAAAGATAAGAAGCACTAGGTAGAAGGTAAATATAAATAGATTTGATATTATCTTATGGCAAAGCTTTTTAGAAGCTTCATGGATGTATATTTGACTATATACATGTCTTTGATTGGTTGATAGGTTAAAAACTTAATCAACCAATTAGCTATGTATTGCACGTGTTGATAGCTTGTAGTACAAGCTAATAATATGACGCACATGTAGGAAATTTGTCTTACAAGTTAAGACATATGTCTTGCAAATTCGACACATATTAAATGTCCTACAAGATATTACTACATAACTCTTAGTTGGATAGTATATATGGAAACAAGAGTGAAGTCTTCTTCATTCTTATTAATGCCTTTCTAGTCTTTAGTCTTGTTTCAAGACTTTCTAGTCTTCTTGTCTTTTGTAAAAGCAATTATAATTGAATATATTACCATCTTTAAGTAAATTTGTAGTCTTTTTGAGTGACATAAGAGTATATTGAGATTTTCTTTTTTGAAGTTCATGTCCTTAACAACATGTTTTTACATAAATCTATTTAATTCTATTTTTTAAAATCATACAAGCATTTTTTACTCATTGAGCTTCTTATGGAATAAATATATTTTTACTGGAATGAAATTTTAAAAAAAAACATGGTAGATGAATAAATTGAACCACTAAATTATAAATATTAATTGTTATAAATTTGATCAAAATTAGAATATAAGACTTATTAAATTAAGATTTTTAAAAATAATTAATGTATTTGATATTTCTATACTTGGATAACATAGTAAGTAACACATTTTTTTATAGTGGACAAAATTAATATTTTTTTATGATTTTTTTTTATAATTTTAAATATTTTTATATTTAAATTATAAATATACTTTATTATTTATACTATTATTATATTTATTTAATATAAAATATTTGTAACATGATTTCATCCAATTTTTTAATTTTTTAAAAAAATTATTTTTTTATTTAATATTTTATTTTTAATAAAATCTATAAAAATATTAAATTATTTAAAAGATTTTTTTAATCTATTTTTCTAAATTTATATAATTTTAATATTTAATATCATTATATGTCATCCATGATATATATACATATATGCTATTTTTAATAAGTATTTTTTTAATAAAATATGTTTTAAAACCAACACCAAATTAAATTATCAAATAGCAGAAATTTAATTTTAAAAAATAATTCTTAATTCATGAATTCTTTTAATATTTATTTTATTATTAATATATCTATATTTCTCATTTAATATATTTAATTTTTATTTTTAAAATATTAAATCTTCTATATTATTTAAAAATACATATAAGTTTTATATGATTTTTTAATTAATAAATATCAAATATTATGTTTATCTTTGGATGATACTAATAATGAAAGTTCTAATTAAAATCAATAAAAAAAAAAAAAAAAAAAAAAAAAAAAAAAAAAACTTTCAAAACAAGATCATTGAGTATGTGTTAGAATTAATGACATATCTATAGGTATACTAGTATATTTATATAGACAAGAATAAAGCCATTCTTATTCTTGTCAATACCTTTTTTATATTCTAATTGTAATTCAAGACACTCTAATTTCTTTGTATTTTACAATAATTATTGTAGTTCTTTTTGATCTTATATCTATTTATTTTCTTTTATTTATTAATTTAATGATGCATAATTATATTATCTTTTTATTTTTGTTTGAATTTTTGTTCTTAACACTTCAACAAGTTTAATGCTTAAAATAAAAATATTTAATGATTTTATGAAAAACAAATTATATATATATATATATATATAAAGTATCAAAGTATTTTATATATTGCAAGTTATATTCTTTAAATTTTATAATTTTAAGATATTATTTATTTTTATTTTTATATTATTTTTTACTTTTGTATTAATCTTTAATTTATAAGAAGTTTAGAAGATTTAACAGAAATAAAAAAATTCCATAGTATAGATGCAAAACAAAATAGGATATTTGATGATTATTATGAATGAACTTTTTCAACCACCTCAACTAACATTAAGAGTAGTTAATTTTGAAGATATGTGTTTTCTAATTAAATGCACCACCTTAAATAACTTGTGGTAGTGCACAAGTTAGAAAATCAAAAGTTGTTCTTTTTCTAAAGTTTGATGATATTATAAAAAAATTTAAAGAATATATTAATAAAAAAATAACACATTATTTAACTCCAAATTCGTAGCTCTCTAATCCAAATATCTTAAATCTAATGTTTTAGAATTATAATTTTGCAGTTATAATCTTATTCAGTTCTCATCATTTTTAGAATTTCATACTTGAATCTTTGATGGTTTGTAAGAATTTTAATAAGATTTTAAATATGTATAAAGAACATGATGAAATCTAAAAATCAACCAAATTAAAGAAAAATTTATTAGAAAAAAAATCAATGTATGTCAACATGTGTATCATAATTTTAATATATAGCATTTAAAATCGATTAGAATGATGTTGCATTCATTAATCAATTTTGTTACGATATTGTCTTATGTAAACCAAAGCTTTGGAATGCACTAAACATCTAATTGTTAAGATTTTTTTCTAAAGCAATAATATTTCTTATAATCCAAAAACAAAAATGATATATTTAAATTTATTTTTTTACAAAAACTTTTATTGTCTTTAAATTCTTAATTCTTAAAAGTATTAAATAATATCAACTCTAAATTCTAAGTTCTACTAAACTCAAATAATCTAAAAGTTAATATTAAAAATTCTTATTAAAAATTTATTAAAATATAAATCAACTACAAGAAATTTTGTGTTAACATCAAATTATTTATGTCAAATTGTAAGCCAATCTATAAGAAAATATTTTGAAATCTTATAAAGTATTTTAATTTTTTTAAAAAAATCTTAAAATATTTTTAAAAATTTCTATCAAATCTAAAATTCTAATTAAAAACTTCAACAATATTTTTAATTAAATATAAACTTATAAAATTTGAATAATATTTAACTTATTATTTTAAAAAACAAAAAAAAAAAGAATTGGCTAGATATTAGATAATTACATTTTCTGATTTTGATGGTGACATTTTAACAATAAGTTCATCTCTTTCTATTGTTAGTTTCTATTAAAACTTGATTTTAAACGTGCAATTTAAGTTTTCTAATAACATATTAATTTGTGGTTTATTCTAATAATTTAATCTTTATTTAAAGATAATTCTTTTATTCTTTCTTAAACTACCAATCATTGATATCTTATTGCACTTAAAATTTTGATATCTTATAATATAATTAGAATAATGAGCTAGTATGTAAGGCACACTCTCAATATATATATCTACTAATTTATAGAAGATATATTTTAGATTTAGTCCAAATTTTAAGAAATAGTTCAAAATGTAAATCTTAATTTTACTTAAAAAATCATTATTATAAAAACTAAAATTTTAACTTCAAATAACTTTCATGAAATCATTCCAAATCCAATCTAAACAAATTGTCCACCTTTGAAACTTACATATAGTCTCCTTCAAAATAATATTTTGTAATTTTTAAAAATACTCAATTTTGATGTGGGTGTATGTTTTTGTGCTTCAAGATTTTATTAAGATCTTGTCTCACAAATCTTTCTTTCTAGACACCAATGTAATATTTCAATATGCTATTATTTTTTAAAAAATAATAAAATAATAATTTAAAAGTAATTTTATTTATATATATATATATATATATATATATATATATATATATATCTTATTTTTAATTTATTTATTTATGGCTATATAAAGTAGGTAGGAGTCTGGTTGTTAAAATCGAAAATTTAACTAAATAAAAATTCTTATTTGGAAGTGTAACATATTTTTAAATATACATTTATTAATACGTAGTTCTAAGACCAATCTGAAGTATTAGAATTGCAAATCTTTATAATTCTTTATATTATTTATGATTTTTTTCATCTTTTATTCCAAATAAATTAAAATTAAAAATACCAATAGATTTTATTAAAAAAATTATAATTATTAGATTGATATTAATATTACTTAAATTTAGTAAAATTGAAATATTTATAATGAATGTAATTTAATATATTTTTAAATTTATATATATATAATTCAAGAAAATAAAAATTAAAAATTAAAAATCATGTTAAATGTTACAAAAGATCAAAATTTCTTCAAATTATATTTAAATACAATAAATGAATTGACGATTTGTGTTTAAAATTAAATACTATGGTTATAAATATGAACTAAATCTAGATTTATAAAACTATAATATGTGTGTATATGTATATATATAGAGAGAGTCAAATTTATATATCATTGTATGTAATAGTTTACAACTTAGTTGTAATAAAAAATATATATATATATTTTTTAAAAACTGATATAAAATTAGTTTATTAATATTTGAATAATTCATTTAAACATCCTTTTCTACTAGAATTTTCTCTATAATTTTTAAAACTAATTATATTTTAATTATATTACAATTTATATTTTGTATTTCATTTTTTTATCTATAAGAATATTTTTATAAATATTTTTACTATTATTAATAGAAAATGAGTCAGTTATAAGAATGATTTGTCATTTTTTAATATAGAAGAATTTATCATATTTTTTCTGATTTTTTTTAAAGTAATAAAATTTAATTAATTTAATTGACTAATAAAATGAAGAATTTACTTCCTATTGGTATAAAATTTATGTTACATTGATATACAATTTAATATCCTTTAATTATATTTTACTGAGATTGATTTTTTTATTTTTTAATTCTCTAAATGATATGCATAATAAAATTCATTTGTTTGTTGTATTAATAAAGATTGTCATTCACAACAAATCAAGTGCCAAAAATTAATTATGAAGTATGTAATCTAAACCAAATACAAATTCACAAATAACCCTTTTTTAAGGAAAAATATAAAATCCAAACACCACTAAGTCAAGCTATCTCTTACACCACAATGGAAGAATCCAAGAGTTCAAGTATGTATAGAAAAGACCCTAAAAACTTTACTAAAAGGCTAATCACCATAGCCAAGCAAAATTTTATAACAAAGGCTTTTTTCTCTCTCAAACCACTCTCAAGACTTGACTTGACTTGATAAGAATGTTAAGTCAAAGGAGTTTTTCTACCTAAGTCTTCAAATCCTAGTTGACTTTAAGAAGATCAACTAATAGAAAATACTAATTGGATGAAAATCCACTAAACTAAACTAAATAAGATGATATACATCCAACAAGAATTGACACCCAATGCCACATTATGTGACATACTTCTTACTATTTATATTTATGTACCAATTATTTGTACTGCAAAATTATTATCTCAACTCTAAAATAAAGTGGTATAAGTTTGAAAGTAAAAAATAAATTTTAATTCAAAAAATTTACCAAATTTTATCACAAAACCTATATGTATATAAACACATGCATGTATTTTATTTTATTTTTTAAAATTTACAATCAACCAATTGTTGTAATGTCAAAAGCTAATTCAATACAAATATTAAAAAATATCGACCTTTATATAATGTCAAATGTTTTGATAAAAAATGTATGTAGATTATATAATAAAAATTTATAGTTATATTTAAATATAAAATTATATAAATAACCTAAATTTATTGAATTTATCACAATTTTGATGTCTTTATTTGGATATTTATTTGGATATTTATTGATTAATTCTTTTAAATGATATATTATTTACCATTAAAAATAAGCAATTTAATTTAATATTTTGAAATATTTTCATTCAATATTGCATGCATTCTCTTTTTCTTTTCTCTCTCTCTCTCTCTCTCTCTCTCTATATATATATATATATGCATACATACATACATGCATGTACATGCATATTTGGATATACTTTATAAGAAAATGATAATCTCTCTCTCTCTCTCTATATATATATATATATGCATACATACATACATGCATGTACATGCATATTTGGATATACTTTATAAGAAAATGTTGTGGAGTGGTACAACAAAGAACTAATTGTCTGTAAAGGTCACAAAACACTTCATCACTCATTCGTACTTTTCCCAAAGAAAACAAGAGAAATGGAAGCATCAAAAATATGAAACAATCAATTGAACTCTGACACATACCACGCTTCTTAATGAAACGCACAAGAAAAAAGAGCCTTCAAACAAATAATATTCACGAGGAGAATAAAGAAGTAGATGAACATATAAATTAAATTAAAACAAAATTAAAACAATTAAACAAACAAACAAACAAACAAACATTCACTTAAAAACACTCTTTTCATTCACCGTTCACAATTTCTTAATTCCATCACATAACATCAACAACAGGACCCAAAACAAAACGAGATCTGGTTGATGAAGCACAGACATTGCACAGCAATGCTTGTCTACGCAACACATGCAACACAGCAGCAGCGGAAGAAAAAGAAGACGATGAAGAAGATGTTGATGAATTTGACATCAATAATGTGAAGAAACCAGCATCACAATCACATCTGAATGATTCAATCAGTGCAACACACGAAATGTGCAAGCTGCAAGAGCTATGTTCTTTTTCTTATTATCTTTGTTGTTTTTGTTGTTTTTTGTAGTTTGGCTCGTTTCGGAATCAGAGATGAACGATTGAGTGACTGGGTACTCGGCAAAGATTCCACCTCCTGGATCATGACTAAACTTAGCATCCGAGAATTGGGGTTGCAGATACAACAACAACAGCAACATCAACGGAGGACAACGCGTCCATTTTTCGCACTTGAGGGATAAGGCCAGATAGAGACTGACCCCGCAACGCTACAAATTGTCGCACAATAATGCACATCTCCAGATTGTGGATCTGGTGGTAAGAGGGATATCAGGGGCCGGGTCCCACACCGCATCGACGTTGGGGCTGAAGTTGGGATCCTGAGCGACATCGGCCAGTGGGATGCGGATTTAGAAAACCCACCTGGGGATTGCGTGGACTCATTCCAGGTCGCAGGATATTATTGCACTTGTCGAGACTAAGCCTGTTTTTTGTTTACTTTTTGAGACAATTGCAAATTCACGCCGTCGTGCTGGTTGAGCCCCGGATCAGATCGTCATATCCGGGTCCGTGTCCGTGTCCGTGTCCGCCCCAACATCGTCGACCGCATCCGAAGCGGTGGATTTGTCGCAAGAGAAAGAGTGAGAGGAAGTGGAGATAGATATGTGGGCGTTGGTGGACTGCGAGGACTACTGAGAACCGGGTGAAGAAGGAGCAGCAGCAGCAGAGACCCGATTTGGGGATTTGGGCCCTCTGCCACATGTGGGACAATTCCTGGCGGTGGTGGATGGTTTCTTCCACGTTGGGTGTTTGGAACTGGGAGGGTTGCTGATCAGCCCAGTTGCACCATCCACTGGCGATGGCGAGACGCGCAGGCTTGACTTGGCCCCACGTTATTATTACTGGGCCTGCCGGCAGTCGCTTCCAGACAGACAGGGTGCAGTTTGCAGAGCTGCTGGGTCGAGAAAGCACCTGCAGCAGGGGAGACGGAGGCGGGGGCGGAGGAGACCTAGAGCGGCCGGTGCCATCCCTTTTTTTGCCATTATAGGAGAAGACGAAATTTGAAGAAGAAGAATGAGGGGGTGGGTCCACTGTCAATGTCGTCTTCTAGCATATAATCAAGGTCAGGGGAGAGAATGAAAGAGGGGAGAGGAAAGGGGAAGAAGAAGAGCGGAGTTGCGTCTGTGAAACTGGGTTCTCAAATTTGACTTCGGGCTGTGGTGGTGTGCGCTCATTAATTTTATTTTGTCAGACGCTGTGTGTAATTGAGTGAGAGAGAGCGAGAGAGCGAGAGTGTGTGTGTCTTTTCTTAGCTTTGGGGTTGAAGTTTTAAGATCTTTAAATGTGGAGACGAGTACACTCGAAGATCCTCAAGTAGCTTTCTGGTTTTGATTTGTAAACTAATCGATTAACATCTCTGAAGAATCGCAGTTCAAAGTGAATCAGCTAGAGGCTGAATTCCCTGAGCTTTCTGTGAGGCTAGCTTTTGAGCTCGTAAGTCTAAGTGCCGACAGTGGTGCCCCCGAGCTGAAGGTTCAGTGTGACATTCTCAACTCCGAACGTCTGAGTTGGTTTTGAATTAGTGAGTTGATATTCTGTTTATCTTGTCACAGTATACGTATCATTTTCGATGGCTCTGTTTTTCAAGCTCCAGATTTGTTTTATCTGCACGCAGTAGGAATCGGAGGTGGTTTCTTGGCACAGATTGCAACAACCTACGCTTCACACTTGCGATGTCAATGTATAGCTTCCCTGTGGCTTCATGTTAATCAAATGGTGAGGAGTCTAATTGTATACCCCACGCGAAATGTGTCAGGTGAGAGTATGTTGGATTTATTTCCAGTTTTGAAGAGACCAGAGATTGCCCGAGCAACTAAGTGAAGCTTCAATCCGACCGCACATCCCAAGAACAGGTCAGGTCTTGCAACAAGTGGGAAGCATGAAGGTTATTCAATGCGGCGTTTTTAATACACAATATGCTTGTTCTCTATCTCTAAAAACGTAGACAGGATTCATTTGTGGTGCTTTTGAGGAGAAAGAGGAGGGAGTGTCCGCTGTAGTTTCTGCACATCTTTGCAAATCCAGTTAGTTTGTAAGTGGCTAAGTTTCAATGTGAGAACGCTGTCGATTGGTAATGGTGACTGATAGGCGTGGATACATGCAGAGTCTATCGGTATGAGACCATCGGCAATTGTTGGAACGAAGGCGGTAGCAATCCCATCACGGCAATCTGGGTGGATGCTTGTTGGTTAACCACATACTGCAAGTAGTTTTGGAGTTGCAGTAGTGTGTTGAGAAGGGGTGGCAGGGTGAAAGGAGGGGTGATCGAGAATTATGCAACTAACTACGTGGGTCAGATGCAAGCCCATCTCAAATGAATAAGGTCAACTAATAGAGGAAAAACAACACGTCATATCCTGTGTCGCTAAGCCTCAAGTGATCGACAGCGCGAGAAGGAAATGGAAATTAGGTGTTAAAAGCAATCGGCCATTCAGTTTTGAAGCGCTACATCCTAGAAGCCACAATTTAGCATCATTGACGTTTTGATAGCTGTCATAGCTATCTCGCCTACTTAAGACAAGAGGGTTTATCCATCGTGAGGTGCACTGACGGTAGAAACAGGACTGCAGCTTGGAACCCAGGAATTATGAGGTCGCAGCTGCAAATGTCGTCGGGGGTGTGAGACAAATTCAATCAAACATTTTGAAGACGAGGGATGGATCGATTTTTTTTCCCCACTGAGACCAGAATGTCGAAGCCTCGGCATTTAGGGCCTTCCCCTTCACTGAATCGGTCATTATCAAGACTGTCTTCATCAACATCTTTCTCATCGCGGCAGTCAAATTCGAGAATTCACAAATTTCTGATCGCCGGTGGACTACTCTTGTTTGCCACCGTTGCCTTCTTCCAAGTGCATCTGCCTGGGGCCCCACAAGGCTCCAAGCTTAGTCCTCTTGAGCATGGGAAGTCAGGTTTGTACCATTACTGACTTTCGATCTCAAGCGTTGACAGCCTTTCATCGATTTTTTATTTTTGTTTTCTAACATGTACTTTTTAGAAGGTAGTTGTGTATGTCGCCTTTCTTGCACTATATTCGATGCTAGTGCTCACCAGGCAGGTTACATTTTTGATCGTACGTGTGCTGTGAAAATTCCTCGAGCATTAAGAAATCCCCTCTGTAATGTGATATGTGACTCCTATGATATGACAAGGGGATCACGGTGATGTAACATTCGGAAGAACTCAAATTCTTTCTAACGTGTCGATACACCTGGCTGAAGAATGTATCAATTTTAGTGGAAAATGTGGCCCAGGTTTTATTGCAATAAATGTCAGTGTTTTCCAGGAATAGTTTCTAATTGTAAATTATTCTGAAGATTTTAGTGCGATATTTACTCAGTTTTCTTGAGAATGGATTCATTAATTTCTCGCTCACACATGTCATGGAGAGTTTCCTTTTGCATCCGTGAGGAAACCTCATTTTCTGTTCACTGTCTTTTGATGTGTTCTGGCTCTGAATATTCATTGAGAATGATTCGACTTTTGTTTGTTTGTTTGTTTGTTTTTTTTTTTTTTGTTGTTGTTTCTTGATTTTGCTGGGGAATTATAGACAAGGGCGCTGGAGTTAAACATGCATGGTGGAAGGAGAATGTCGGGGTAAGGGATACCAGCGACTTGGATCTGGTTACTGGTAAAATCAGATCGGTTGAAAAGAGAAAGTTTGGACGAAGAATGGGAGCAGTGCAACGCGTTGAAGATGACGTAGAGGTGGGAAGTAGTGATGAAGACACAGAAACCGTAGAAGAAATGGGAGATGATGGGGATGTAGATGAAGATGAAGATTGGGATCGCTTTGATGTTGATGAAGATGATGCAGTTGTCGAAGATGAGGATGATGACCTTGAGGACATGGATCTGGCAGTTGTTGCAGAAATGGCGGATCAGGATGGTTTTGAAAGTGTAACAAATGACCCGGACTCTTCCAAAAAATCTGGACAGGAGGGTTTTAGTAAAATAAATTCAGCAGTGCCTGAGAAAGGGGGAGTTAAGAAAGTTGCCTCTTCCAAGTCACCAGGTCGTAATCGTGTAAATAATGAAAAAAGTAGCAATAGTAATACTGATCAACACAGGGGCAAACCAGGTAACTATAAACCCAAACATAACAAAATTGCTAAGGGAAATGCTGTTCCGGATTGGGTTCTTGATGATAAATTGCGTATCGAACAGGGCGAAATTTCTGAGACACATCAGAAGGGTTTTGAGAAAGACCTAATAACGGGCATAGAAAAGAGGAAGAGCTCATTCTTTTGGGATCATGCACTGGGTGTTCGCAAGAGATCTTTGGAAAATGTGGGCTCTATGGGCTTGGGAGAAATTAAGAACTCAACTGCCATCTATAAGCCTGGCGAGGTTGTGGAAGACAAACGTGTAGCAACAGGGGACAAAGAAGCAGCCAAAGTAGCTGTGCTGCAGTTGAGAGGCTTCAAGGAAGTCGTTGAGAATTGGAAGGAGCGGTTCAACAGCGATGATGAGTTGATAGACGATGATGTTCAGCAACGCCTTGAAGGTGTGCGTGAAATTGAAGATGCTTTGTTGTTGAATGGGGATGTAGCACCAGAGAAGCCGACACTTTCCAAGAAGTTTGATGCTGCTTTGAAGAAGGGAGGAGGAAGATTTGACCCTATGAATCCTGCCAACAACCCAATGCTTCAAGATCCTGACACAGATCCCGGGACGTGGATGACGAAGACTGACAAAGAGATGTTAATGGCTATCAAAGGAGGTCGTTTCAGTGGTGGTTTGCCACCCAAGGTCCTCTTGAGGGGCAATATCCCTGGGACTGTTACTAAGACAGATGCCGAGGTGGATAGACGAGCCTCCGCAGTCGAGGCTTCCAGTTATGCAAGGCAGGAGAAAAGAGAGATTACCAAATCTATTCTAGCTGAAATCAGCGATCTACGTAGATCCGGCGAGGTACATGGTGCGGGTGGGCTGGGAAAATTCATGGAATTGAGCTCTCAGAGAAATGGAGATGAGAGGCAATCAGTATATTATCCCGGAATAGGATCTTCACTGTCCTTTTTGAATTTTACGGAAGCTTTCTTGGGGCAAGAGAGCTGCTCACTTAATGTCTTTATGGCTTGGGTTACCCCTGCACGGGATTTCACAGCCAGGCACCAACGGGCGTTAGAAAGTCTTTTTCGCATTCACCGGAATGCTTGCGTGGTCATTTTCTCAGACACACTTGAGTTTGATTTCTTCAGTACATTCGTGAAAGAAGGGTACGTCAACCACCAATACTTTCTGTTTACTGTTGTTTGTTGTTTCCGTTTGCAGCATTGATATCCCCAATTGTTTTGTTGTTTAGAAATTGGCTCCTGTTGAGTTTTAGCTTGTTTTTATCTTGATTACATCCCTGTGGATCTTTTCACTTCAGGTACAAGGTAGCTGTGGTGCGACCAAATCTGCAGGAGCTTCTAGCAGACACTCCATCTGATGTTTTCTCTGCTGTCTTGCCGAAGTTGAAAGAGAAGCCTTTGTTTCACTTGCATATTACTGAACTTCTAAGATTAGCAGCTCTTTACAGGTAAGTTTCTAAGCATCTTCGAGTTGTTTTTCTTCGGTGAACTGAATCTAACAATTTGAGTGGAACAATGTACGCGAAGTTTTTTTTTTTTTTTTTTTAATTATTGCTCCCTCCTTCAGATCATCTCCCCATTTGATGGCAAGGTTCAACGATGATGAACAATTGGAATCTATGCAGGTTTGGAGGAATATATCTGGACATGGATGTGCTTGTCTTGCGACCTATGGACAATCTACGCAATACTTTAGGTTCTGAAATCACTGCGAACGGAAACCTACGACTTAGTGGTGCTGTTTTGGTCTTCGAGAAGTCCAGGTTCGGATTGCCACCTTTGTATGAGTTGATCAAATTTCTCTTTTTCCTTGTAATACACCTACCTGAACGAATTAGCTCCTTTTTGTCCGACTGAGCATGCAGGATTGAACACAACTGAATCTGCTAACTATTTGCTTCATAATATAAATGATTTTAAAAAAAAAATAAAAAAATCCTCTGATTTGGTTCTGTTTATTAGATTGACTTCATTCAAATTGTGAATCTGAATTTGTTCACGCAGTCTATTTCTGAAGAAGTGTATGGAGGAATTCACGAGGACGTACGACGAGACATTAGATCAGTATAATGGAGCAGATCTCTTGACACGAGTTGCCAATTCTACTGTTGATGAAGAGGGTACTACATGGACAAAGCTGCCGCATTTGTTGAAGATTCAAGGGCCGTCTACGTTTTTTCCACTGGATTCAAGTGGGATCTCAAAGTGAGTCCAATCTCTTGCTTCAAAATTAGTTGGATTTTCTGTAGTCTTGGTTCTGGTGTACTCCCCCGGACACACAAGTCTCCATGTTAACTTACGGATTGTGTTAATCTTTCTGATTTTTCGTTTTTTCGTGTTTTTTTTTCCTCCTTGTGAACAGATTCTTTGCAGCACCTAAAGATGACATCGTGAAAGAAAAGCAACGGAACCTGCTGATCAGAATTTCCGAAGAGGCAATCACTGTCCATTTGTGGAACAGTGTTACATCGAGCCTAGTTACGGAGCCAAATAGTCTTGTAGAAACCATTCTGAGCCGATCTTGTCTGCGATGTGAGAATGTTCTATGATTGTCTCAGATTTTTTGAACCCGGAAATTGTATAAGATTAGTATCTATGTACCATAAGATTAACATTTGTGTACCGTATATACCGCAGCAATATCTTTTCTATGTTTATTTTGTTCTCTTATTATTGTTATTTTTATGATTTTGAAAGAAACGTAGGTAACAGCGTAGTTGGTAGGACCAATGAACGGGAACAACTGGCAGTTGGTTTAATATCAAACCGAGCTAAACGCCCAATTGACTGCTGCATCAGTGATTTCTTTTCCCAAAACCTTGTTCTAAAATATGAAGATACTTATCTGAAATGATGTCGGAGATGAAAGTTTTACACAAAGCATATAGCCAATTTTCAAGTTCGGAACGTGGATGACCTTTTTCGGCTTTTTCTATGATTCCAAGCTTTTAAGATGCGAAATCATTTTTTTTTAAAGAAATCGGCAATTGTGAAGGCTCTATGAGACACTGACAAGTCTGGTGACTTCCATTGGAATCCTTCAAAGCCAAAATCCTAATGTCTACAGTCTGCCATCTGCAGCATTAATTCACCATAGAGCAGTTAATACCGAAATCTTACGACCTCGGCAATTGTTATGCGAATGCAGGCTTGTAAAAGCATATGAAGTGGAACAATCCAAACGGCTTTTGATGCCAACACTACCAGTTTTGAATTCTCATAAGTTTTTGTTAGCAATTTGGAAAAAAAGAGATTTAAAAAGAACCTGTGTGCCGATTATTTGGTGAAGTACGCAGCTATTCCAACATTGCGTTCTCCGGAGCAACGCTTCCGTATTCACACCTAAGATTCCATTTCGGATATTTCCATTTTCCCCAAATCAATCCTCACAGCTATTTTAATGAAGAAAAACCGTGGCACCGCAGCCGGATAGAACCTGGATTTTCTTTCACCCTGAGTTTGAAGAATCACTTCATTGGACTCTGAAACTTGCAGCCGAAAAGCGAGATTTATGACATCCTCCGCTTGATGGAATAAAACTTTTAGTGCTAGGGTTTAGGAGTAGGGCTAAAAATTAAGGTTCTTTTTTCTTCGACTCAAGTGCTGTGATTCGGGTTAGTAATGGAATTTGAATCAGAACTTGGAAACTTGTCAGGCCAAGCAGGAGTATCGGAACAATAACAAAGCATATTCTTCTTCAATCATGTGGGCATGTGACATTAGGACAGTTGCCACTACAACATTTGGGTGCCTTTTCTTTTAGTGCAATACATTAGAAAGTGAGTTATTGATGTACAATATTACACAATACAATGATGGATCACAATGCAATGAGTATAACTGGGTATCACCACACATTTTTATTAGAACCCTAACAAAATAAAACAAAATTGGAATCAGAGCTATTTGCATTGTGTTTGAAATAGTATGTTAAAGCAAGGAGATCTTCAATGTTTATTGAAATGGTGGAAATTAATTGCTATATAAGTTTGTTCTTTAAATTAGCATTACAACAATAAAAGTGAAGTAAAACAAACACCATATATCCCTCAATAGACAATATAGTCTAAGGCCATGGAATATGGTGCTTGGCATCAACCTTGGATGTTGAACCTCTCTCTACCTTTGTAATTTTTTAACACTTCAATGAGATGTGTATTGATGAACTAAGAGATGAATGAGGAGTATGAAGATATGTAATGCCCTTTGGATAGAATGGATAGACACTGTTGTCTTTAATATATGAGATAATGAACAAGGTAACCTCCATAAAATAGATATATATATATATATATATATATATATAGAATTTAAAAAACTATTTGAAAATCACATGGACACTAAAGCTTGGAAAGTCCACCGACCGATGACCGAAGCTTCAGCCTCCCTTCGTGGAGAGACGCAGTGGGAGCAGGCCCGTGGCCTTGATTATGCACGGAACGGTCGTATCCATCCCCAGATTTCAGGCCCCCGGGTACCGAGAATGACATTACCACTTGGAAAATTGATATGACAGTTGAGATCCCCAAACGGTGGGCCTTTTCACACTGCGCGTGAGCTTTTGGCAGGCAAACAAGGGGTCTATAGTCTTGTGTTGAGCTGAGTGGAGGGGTCCCTTTGAATGGTATGCACCACCTATGCACAATATAGAGACGTGGTTTAGAGTGGCCCTTGGAATATTCTTTCTTTTTATTTTTTTGCCCTTTTTTAAAAATGGTTTTTTATTTTATTTTACAAGATTCTTAAATACATGCATCATTCTACCTTACCCTAATTTAAATGAAATGAAACAATTTGGGATAGTTGTTATTTGAAATGACAACCTGTTTACCACCTTGCCAATGTACTTGAATCAACAAGTTGGATTACAGAAGTATATGATAAAATTATTCCTCGAGCATTTTAAACATAAAATTTAAATCGGAATTATCTTTTGAGTGTATAATCATACATATAATAAAATAGTATTACATTTTTTTCTTAGTTTTATAATGAATTAAGTTGAAGTATTAGTAAAAAAATCGATCATATTTAAAGCAGCGATGTTTTTTTTATTAAAATTATCTCTGAGAAATTGTTACACGCACTAAAAGTGTGTGTGTATAAATAAATAAATAAACACACACACACACACATATATATATATATATATATATATATACATTGAGCTAATTAAATAGAAGACTTGCACTTACAATTTCAAAAAAACGAAGCTCAAAATTGCATCAACTGTTGTGGTAGGCACAACCAATTTATAAAACTATTCACATTAGATGAGTTTTCGGTGTGTTTTTAGGATTTTTCTCAATAAGAAGGTCCATACTAATTTATAATAAAAAATCGATTGAAGAATCCACAAACACTCAACACATAGTTTTAATAAGTCATTTGCTTGTTTTTCTACGTTATGTGTACACAACTTTCAGAAACAGATCCCGATTCGAACAGTGAATCTATTGGCTCTTGGCAACAAACACACCAATGCATAACCCCTCAAATGGTTGTAATATCAGATAAATTCCATCCAGTGTTTTACACCATAAAGAGAACTAAACACGGACCCACCAAAAAAAACACGAAAGCAAATTAAGGACCGACTGAACCAGCTCGTCAAGCATGATGTCTTTTGCTTTTTCCAATGCAAAATAAAATACTTTTTACTATTCAAGCTTCATGACAAATTTGGCATTCCTGGTTAAGGGGGGTTTCCAATTCGGAATCGACGCCCGTCCAATTCTGGCAGCGTAGCCAAACATTGCCGCGCAGAATCTATCGTCCCCGCGACAGAATCGGCGTGTGTGACGTCATCGAAGAACAAAAAAGCTTCTAGCAGCGCGTATCGCGAACGTGGGGATCGTGCTCTTGGGAACGGACCTCCGAGGGCCCGGCAACTCGAGTCCCATACCGTCCTCTGGCACTGTATAGTTTTCATCCATGAGCAGTATTCATCTAGTGGATGAACATGGTGTTGGGTTATGGGACATGTGACCGAACCGACTTGGGGGGGGGGGATTTGCATTAGACCCGTTTTGTTGTGAGGGCTTTGTGGTGAAGATGAGGCTCTCTCGCTGTTTACATTGGTGAAAGAGCTTGTCTTCTTCGTGTGTGCCCCCTTACTACGCAACTTGCGTGATTGCACTTGCCTTGACAGCAGCATCTGAAGAGGGCGCTTGACACGTAGGAAAAATAAAACGCTGTTGATTTAGCACTGCCCACTTGATTAGCCTCGTTGACAGATATTTCATTACGAACTTTTCCTGCTTCCTCTCAATACAAGGATCTTCTACATTTATATTTCTCTATATATTTGTGTGTCAATATATATGTATAGATATACACGTGTGATTTTCATAACATGCCAAACTTGCATTGAATGGGTTGCTTGTGACAAATGTTGTTTAACGTGTGATTGCAAGTTCTCTAGTGATAATCTCATCTAATTTCTTGCTGAGTGTGACTAGAAGAATAATATGAAAGTACTTGCCGGAAACTATAGTTATTTTCATTTTTTTTTATAGTAATTATCGACTGCTTGCATTCCTCCAGAGAATCGTGAAAATGTTTTAGTCACTGTTTTTGATCATAGCATCTGTGCATTACGTATGCGTTTTTTGCATTGAAAATAAAAAATAAATAAAAAAAATCTCTTAACATGGGAATTAATTAACCCTTGTGTAGACCTCGTTTTTTAACAGCATTTTTTTTTATCACTTTCTATTCCTACATTAAACATTAGAACTTCATTCAAGCATTGGGTACATGAATTTTTAGATTTGCCTCAGAATTCACTTATAAACACTTAAAAGTTGTCATCGCTCTCAATCATTCATCTAAACATCAATTGTGTTCACCAACGACGTTTTTATTGATTCATTTATTCATTTTTTTGCTTTGCATTTTCGGTTTTCTAATGTTACAGATAAAAGTTTAGAATCATTTATTCTGAAGAAGCAGTGTTCAATGGCGGTGACAAAGACCGCCACCATTCAAAATGCCAAAATTTGTATGTCTGTGTATTAGAATAACAATAGCATCAACACACACTCACACATTGTTTTATCTTATGTGAGTGTGTGTTGATGCTATTGTTATTCTAATACAATGATTATTATATTTAATCTCATTTGTCTTTACTCTCTAAGCAAGTGTAATACACAATATCCTCTATTTTTAAATAGAAGAAAAGGAAGAAAGCAAAGGGATGGTTTAAGAACAAGGCAAACTATGAATGCTCTGATATTATTCTGGTTGTGTTGTCACAGAGATATATATATATATATATATATATATTCCTCAAGACAGAGTTTCGCCCTGATCATTTGAATATTTCTGTGGTGAAAGACTAACCCAGCCTGGGGGGATCCATCACGATTCGGTGATTAGGATTACGAGGAAAAAATGGAAAGTCACAGGGAGTTTTGAGCAGCCAGTAACAGGTGCCCATGTCAAAGGGATGAATCTCACCTCCCTTTGACAACTGTTGCCTACTAACCAATGTGGTCTTAATGTGAAGGCGCCTGGGGAATCAGTAACGAATGAATGAACGAACGAATGAATGAACGAACGAATGATAGAAGGCAACAGAATCCTGTCTAAGAATGGACCCCCCCCGTCCCCGTTCTTTTCATGATTCTCGAATCAGAAATCGGGAAACAAGGCAGGCGGCGATTATTCATCCACAATTGGATGAACCGATCGCACGGTTGTAGGAGAACTTTTGCGATTGTGCTCCATACGGGCATGGGTTCCCGTGATGGTGTGTGTCATGGAATGGGAGCGACATGAGGCAGTTTACGGGGGGTGAATGCGCTGGCCATGCAACGTGGAAGGCTTAGCGAGGAGAGGCATCGGTAAAGCGGCAACGAGGCCCTATAGGGAATATCTAACTCCGCCTTCCCATCCCTCCTCCCCTTTAGAAAGGCAATTTCGCCACCATTCCGCATTTCGTCGTCGTCATCGTCGTTGTTGTTACATCTCTTTGCTCTATTGATCAATAGTACTGTAGGAGCTAGTTGTCTGCACTAATCTTTACCTGCACGGATTCCATTAGCTATATCCCTCCTACTCACTCTCCCCTCATTTGTCACTTTCTCAGTTGTATCATAACCAATTCTGCCCACGCTTGCCAATTCTGCACCCGATTGCTTGAACTCGCAGCAGCAGCAGCAGCAGCTTGTTATAACAACTCCTGCAGCAAAAACATCCATCTAAGAGATCTGAGTTTTCTTGGTTTGGTGCTCGCAATTGCAGATCAGGGTTGGGTTTTGCTTTAGGTATGGGATTCGATTTTATATCTTTTGTTTCTTCTTCTCCCATACTGGGACTGATGAATTGTCCGCGGAGGTCGGTGAGTGTGTGTGACTGCAGGAATTGGTCTGGGTGCTGTAGATTTTGAGTTTGACGTTTGGGGTTGGGATGGGTGTGTGTTTGAAGTTGAGTAGAGTGGCTTGCAGAGGGATCCTATTGTGCATGCATGGTTGTTGCTGCATTTGGTAATGCTAGAGGGCGTGTGTGTGTGTGTGTGTGTGGATGCGATGGGTCGCCTGGACTGGTTTGTAAGAATGGTGTATGACTGTGGTGCCGCGATGTTGCAGTAGAATAGTGCGGATCGTGGAGTTTGTTTGTAGTAGGGAGGATTTGAGGAGAAGCTGTGAGAATATGACGCGGGGGACGAATACCTCTCGAACTTTATCCGGTAGCCGCTGAACTGTTCTCAGGTTGTGAATAAGAATTGAATAGAGGTTCAATGGAGTTACGCATTGGATGTGAACAGTGGATCATCGTTTGATGTTCTGAATCCGGGGAAGGTATGTCGGGTTATGAATTGGTGCAGTGGGGACTCTTGGCCAAGTCTGCACCATGATCACCATGAAGTCGTCGACGGTCACGTGCTTTGTATCTACTTCAGATCATTGGAGGCTGTGGGTTCAGCATGGTCTGATTCTGATTCTTTAACCCCACGGATTTGGCTGCTACAGATCACCCTCGAACAACTTATGTGCTGCATTTTCTTTCTCTTCTTTACTTGCGCATCCATGCGATGTTCTTGTCTGAACTGATTGCTTTTCGATTTGTGATGTTGTAATCTAACGACATGTTTCAATAAATTTAAATGCGGGTCCGCTGCTTTAGCGCTAAAAAAATACTCGTGTGTTTTGGACCTTTTTATAATGGCCAAATTGCGGTCGGTGCACTTGTGCATGCGGATTTGGCCTATATGAAAGAAGCACAGTGCTCCGTCTTTCTCGTGCAGTCACTTGTACAGTTGGTTGGTTTCACATCATTCGTGCTCGTTTCATCCATTATTTGATGTTGCGCAATTATGTTATCTCTCATAATTAGTATTTACGAAGCTGTTCTTCGTTGTGTTCTCTGGAATATAAACTGTAGATGTGGTTCGAGCGCCTACAACTATATGAGTAGGCTGGTCAACTATGTAGCGGGAAAGGCGTTCTGAAAGGTTAAAAGTGACGAGAGTGTCGTCTGTGCGGGTGTGCGAGACATTCTGCTCATGCATGTGTTGAAAGCTTGTTTTTGCAGGTGAGGACGTGGGAAGCACATCCGTGAAGGACTTTGTAGGATAAAGAACTTGTAAATCTGGGCATGGGCGGAGAATCTTCAAGTTCTTCCAGTGTTGAAAGTTTTGAAAGTGGAGAGTTCGAGATGGGTAGTCAAAGAGAGTTAATTAACATTAAAGGCGCTCAGTTGTACCTCATAGATGGTGAAGAAAGCGTGCTTATGCAGAGTGGTGATTTCTCTTTGAAGCTATTAAAGCAAACCCACTCGCCGCTGGCTGTTGTAGTAGCAAATGTGGCCGAGGTACAATGGCCAGTAGGAAAAGACGCGCCAGCCTTGAAAGTCTTTCATCATCGTTACACCTTCGCTCTGCCTGGTTTGGTGTACGGTATAATTTTTCCTGCTAGTACTTCGCCGGGCTCGCTATTGCGGTTGGAGACCATCCTAGCCTTATATAGTACATTTGAAGCACATCATGAGATTGCTAACGCAGGTACTGTTACTTTTGAAACCCTTAATACTCACATTTTCGCTTAGATGATGATTTTATGTCGTGTTATTATTATTGATTCATCCGAAACTTTATGTTTTCACTACTGTTAAAAATGGTGACGAGGAGTGAAAATCTAGTGTAGTTTACAGGGAGTTTCAAATCGTGCAGTGATAATAATATTCGCTTGTGTGGATATGAGACTAATGATAAGAATTTCGGTGTGACAGTTCAATACGAATTTTCATTAGCTGGAGATAAAGATAACGCAGGATACTGGACAGCGGTGGCGCCTGAAGTGGAAACTTTAAGCTCACGTGTGGCACGACAGATTGATAGCACATCTACTGTAGTGGCAAGTAATTTAGTAATCGGAGGAGACTGGGCAGCGTTGGGTATTAAGCATGGAGGGTCTCTTCTGAAAAGGAATTCAGATACTTACTCTGGAGGTGGCGGTGGAGGAGTTAGCCCTCGTGTGATGAAAAGGATGCAGCAAGCGCGTCGCATGTCGGCCGTTGCAAAACTCATGTCAAGATCTCTTCTCAAGGGCGCTATAAGTGCAACAGGCCACGTCTCAAAGACCCTTGGCTTGAATGCTACTCCCTCCAGTGGGCCACAATATGGCGTATCTGAGGATACAGCTCGGAATGTTGCTGTAGCTAGTGTAGATGCTTTTGGGAAGGTGGTGGAAGCTGTGGAAACCGCTGGGAAATCGCTCATGGACGCAACTCAGAAGGTGGGCACGGACATTGTCCAGGAGCGTTTTGGCCGACAAGCTGGCCTGGTTTTGCAAGATGGACTTGGAGCCATGGGAAATGTTATCAACACCGCTTGGACATTGAATAAGATGGGTGTAATGATGCTGCTACGAATGACTGCTGCATCTACAGCTCTGAATACACGATCTGGATCCATGAGCACATCTTCCACGACAACCGGCGATGAAAATGTTTCGTCTCCGTCGTCAACTGGATCTAAGCCAACGAAGCAACACTTTCAGCGTCCATTACAACATCAGATTACACTTTCACCCCAGCAATCTGCTCAGTCTGTCCCTTTAAATCTCTCCTCAACTGCTAATGTGCAAAGTGGCCAAACCCTGCAGACCTCGCAACTATTTCCCACCACGCCTGAGCAGTTGAGACATCATGCAGTAGTAGGAGTACCTGCTACTTCTCCTTTGCGCTTGCCCACTGGTAATTACACGGGGCTTGTTCCACCAACGGGTCCGCGTGGTAATAGTCCCTTCCAGCAGTACCATCGGCATGTGTCGCAACCGCAGTCTCCGTTCAGCTTTCATCCCACAGCGAACACCCAAATTGAGTAAAAGAACTCGAAGATAGTACATGCGTGGGTGGTACTTGCTATTGGAAAGAATGGCTGGATGAATTTAAGCCGATGATGGCGTGGAGTGGTGTGGGCTGGTCTTGCCCACACAAAGCAGCGGAATATGGCTTGGAGATTGTCACATACATGCAAAGGAAAACTATTAAGGAAGATTCTTCTTCGTAATGAGAGAAATTAACGATTTTGGACAGAAATGCTTCAGCATGGGAGTAGAACTGAAGCCCTTTCGTACAGATGATGAAGACGACACTATGTGATTAAAGCTTGGGGTTATCTCCCTTTGGCTGTGCTTGCGCCGGTTGAAAGTTCAACGTCATCGTCTCCATGTTTACCAGCAGGTAACGTTCGCAACGAAAACCATCAATAACCGAACACACAAATACACGTACACGCATGCATATTTACGTGCGCATTTATCACACATGTCCACGGCTATTCTATTCGAATCGAAGTTGCAGGGGTATTTGACGAGAAGATGAAGAGAGTTGGTTGCTATTCCCGGTTGGGGCGTGTGGAGATTATGGCCATCGTAGATTGGGATTGTTTTGAAGAGAGCGAGAGAGAAAAAGCGAGAGAGATTGTTGCATTTAGCGTGTAGAGTCCAGTGCACAGATTTTAGAGTATCGGTGCTGTTAGAGACGGTGTGTAAAAACTATGCCCCTCGCAGGAGGATAAATGCAATTGATATAAAGCTCGACCAACATGATCAGTATAGAGAAGAGTAAAGGGATTAGTTGGTGTGAGGAAAATGAAGATTTATGCATTCTTTGTGTACGATATCGTACATGGCATGGTGAACTTGTTGGTTATGGCAGACTACACACGTGTATACTGTCATTCATAACTCGCTGATTTACACATTTTTCATTTTGATTTTTCTTTTGGTGACACACACACACACGCACACATATATATATATATATATATATGTAAAGAAGTGTGCGTGCGTGCGTGCGTGTGTCTGTGTAAATGTATGTGTTAGTTTGCTGTGATTACTGCATAATGAAAGTATAGAAGTTGAAGTATCATGTTACATGCAGTTTCTTTATTGATTTTGTATTTTGATCATATAGTTTGCGTGTTCGTTATCTGAGTTACCATCCATTTCATAAACCCATCTCAAATTTTCAGACAGTTCCATTCTATAAACAACCGTTGCAGTTTGGCGAAATGCATGTGTACGCGTGGCACATCCTCTACCTCACTTTATATCTTTAATTTGGTAACTTCCTGTGTCATGTTCGCACATGTGGTACTTGAGAAGCTCTTCGCTTTCAAGACTTCAGTTTCACATGTTTGGGAGGGAAAGATTGTACAAATTCATGTGATCTAGTGTCTAGGAATCATGAGAAATAAATTCGAAGCATCAATAAGCTGAACCTTTCGAGTGAAACGTTTTCATCAGTTCACTGATAAGCAATCTCATCGAACTGATACCTCCACTTGGTGCTACCTTTCAATCTGACGTATTCTGAAACACCACGGAAAAGCAGGGCAAGTTGCATTCCTCATCTTGGGGAAGAAGTCCAGCCTGATTCCGATTTAGAATTTCGATACATGTCCCTACCGATGACAAGTGTAAGTCAACAACTTGGTCTCTCCTTGAGCTCATACCCACCAGGACATTTTCAGGGGAGGAATTCTTTGGGCTGTCCTCTGCGGAAAAAAAATCTAACCCACTCAGATTCGAGATTCAATCCAGCCCTCGCACTCTAACCACTCTACCTCCAATTACTTCCCCAAAAATGAATATTATCCATGTTACACAACGGATGATTGCGAGAAGCGTTGAAATAATGTTCGGAAAGATTAAACCCACGTTCGAAAATAGAACAACGTTTGAGCTGGTTGGGTCTGCAAAACAGGTCGCCAACCCTCTAGTTGCGCTTGATTTGTCCATGTTAGACCCAGAGATGGCAAGCTACGAGGCCCCACCCGGCAACAATTGCTTGATTATCATCTCCACTTCCACGGAAAGTGAACCCATCTGTCTATCTTTCCCTCCGCGATATGAATCCCGCATCACACTGCTGATTCCATCACTTTACCAACGAATCCAGAGCTAACGTGCACTGCGCAATCGCAAGCTCATGTTTGCGCGCTGATTACCAATCCTTTCGACTGCCACCTTGGATACAACAATAAAACAGTGCTGGAAGGCCCCTCGAGAAACGCTGCTTGGCTTGGTCGGAGCGGGAGCTTCTCTCAAGGCACGCCCTCAATCACGATGAGGCAAAAAAAACACTACAAAGGTCTGCTTTTTCCACGAATTTGAGGACATTCATGGAGTGGAGCGAAGACATGTGTCCCGCATGATTTGCATTGCGAATGATTGGGTTTTCTCATGTCAGGCAAGCAAAGTTCAAAACCATAAAGTGTGTTCCCAGAGCCTTTTTCCCCACACTGGCCCTCTCCCTTCCTCATACTCCCTTCCTTCCCTTCACCATCACCACCGCCGGGACAACTTCGCACCATCTTCCGAACTCAAATCCTTACAGAAGAGCAGTGTGCTGGTAAAGCTGTAGGGTTTAGGGTGATATTTATGGCGGAATTGGTGAAGTTGTCAGGAATGGTTGCGAAGGGGATGATTTGGGCATACTTAGATACTACTGTTGTGTTGCGAATGAGACAGGAATCCAGAGCCCCATCACAGCGTGGCAGGTGGTTGGTATAGCCTCAATTTCCCATGGCCTTTTTGCTTATTTATCTCTCTCTCTCTCTCTCTCTCTCTCTCTCTCTCAATTTGTTCACCTCGCCGGTGCATCATTCTGGGCGCTATGGCTCCAGCAGAAGAAGGACACAAAAAGAAAGAAAGATTGAGGATGGACGTTCCATAGTCCCTCCCTCATTCTCGACCCACTTCGGCCTCTCCCACCTTCACATCTCCAATCCCACCACCAAATAGCTGAAAGCACTGGGTGGGTTGAGAAGCTGAAGTTAAACTGTGGGCTTCAAAACTGTGAGTTTTGGGGTGAAACCATGAGGTTCCTGTTCTCTTTGATGTATGGGTCAAAAGTTAAGATAAATAAATAAATAAATATGTATATATATATATATATATATATATCTCAATTCTTACTTGGATAGCTTTAGAATTTTTTTGACAATTGCTAAGCAGCTAGTCAAACATGCAACATACATATGAATTTAACATACATGTGACTTTAGCTCCTACAAATTCGTATTTACCAATTTATGTTTTAACTAATTTAAAGATATCTTAATTAAGTTGCTAAAAAATTGAGGTACAATTTTATATTTTTTTAAGGCCATATAATGGCAATATGTTGTTGATTTAACAATTATTAGTAGTACTTTTTCCCTTAGCTATGTTTATTGTAGAAATACTAGTTTCTAACATTTTTTTTGTTAACTAATGACTTTATTATTTTTGAAAATTATATGTGGAATTGCCCACACAATTGCATCAGAAGTTGTATTTAAAAAATCTAATAGATCAAAATCTTATACTTAAAAACTACAATCTATAATAAATAATATATTTCTATTACAAAATTCAAAAGAATATTATTTTATTACAATATTTTAAAGCCACTGGATATATTAAAACCATGAATCGGTAAAAAATAATTAAAAAATATAGAATTAAAAATTGGTAAAAAAATTAAAAATATATAATTATTAATATTAAAGATAAATAAAAGAATTTATTTTTTGAATGATGACTTCCAATTACAAAAGAATAAAAAGTTTTGAAGCAAGCCTTAAGCATGAGTAAAACATTAACAAGATTGTAGATAACTTAATCTTATTTTTGTATTTACTAATCAACAAGGAATTGAAGTAGCTAGTTCTTAAAGATTGTAAGGCTTGTACAACTAACATCTAGGTTGTGAGGAGCCATTATAGAAATTATTTAAATCCAACATACTTACAAGTAATTTTTGTACAGTTGTATTTAAATAGTAGAGATGTTTGTAAAATTAAATTTTAAAATAAGTAAAACACATCAAGCCATTGTAATAAGATTTCAAGTGATAAGAACTTTTTGAAAATTTGTTCTATAAATAAATATTATGTTTGACAGTACCATTAATTGGAGTCCATAAGACTAAGAGCTCTAACTCTTTGCTATTTCATTTTAAAATTTTTACCCAAGTTCCTGAAATAGTACACCCAAAAGCTTACATGACAAGTTTCTTTCAAAGGATATACAACTTCCCAATAAATGTATTACATAAAATTTGTGAACTGCACCCGAGAACCTATAAAAAAGAAACCCACCATATCTTGTGTACTGCAAATACCACTGATCACAGATTAATTCAAGATGGTTAAAAAATATTAGGCTAGTTGAAAGCTTTTCGGACTTCCTCACCAACTCTGACAAAACTCATTTATCACTGTCATGTTAAGACTTGATACACCCCAAGCAAAGATGCCACATATACAATCATATTGTAAGCATTGGTATGACCTCAAGTGTAAAACACAACATGCAATGAATCGAAACAAATGAGACCAGGATTATCAACACCATTTGATATTAATCCTCTGTGCACAAAAGTAAGAAATCGACAACACAATCTCCAGTCTCAACATGAATATGTCAATCCTCTACATCAATTCTACAGATAACCAGCAACTCTTTCACGTAGATGCAAATATCATTGTTTTACGCATGTATCTCTGTTCTCGATACTAAAACTAAGCAAGAAACTGTGTTGATTTCCTCTCTGCAAATCAACAAAGTTATCTCTACTGGACGAGGATTTTAAGAACGATCCTGGCGTGCTTACTGCATAACAAGTGTAACAGATTCAGTCGCTGATCACAGTAGAAAATGAACTAGACCAAGAGGATAAAGATTGCTGTGCTTGGGTGCAGGCTGACGGTTGCAAAAGCAAAGAAAATAACATTTTCTTGCATGTCTCCTCGGCTTCACATTGGAGGCCATCAGACCTGAAAGCTTCAAGTTATTATATTTTGCCTCCCATATAATGCGTACCAAGTGCACACGTATATATTCCACGAAGGAGGAGGATGTCAGGGTAAGTTTCCAGAACCATCCGAATTTCAGACTGGTCCTACAAAGAAAATTCAGTTGTATCTTTTTGGTGGTTATACTGTTCCAAAGCATGACTCTATTCAGAAAAATTTCAAACCTGTGGATGGCAGGAAGTCAAACAAGCATAACTTAGCATGAACAGATGACTTGACTGCGATAGTAAATCCTTCAAAAGAGTCCCACAGATGCCCCTATCCAGAGCTCTCACATACACTTCCTACATTGATACTTGAGAATCAACAGAACCAACGCAGTGCCTGATCTACATAACTCAAGCTGTGAAGGACAAAAGGGCAAAAGAACAGACCCTTTGTTGTAGACGAGGACAGTTGAGAAACAATTTGCTCGTAACTTTTCATCTTCGCTGAACCAGAACAATCACAGAAACCAGTCATGCGCATGTTCCTAGCTGTCGAGGAAGCTCGAGTTACTTATATAGTCCACAACTGCATAAACATTTGCGTTGATTCCATTGGCCTTCAGGAGAGAACCAGTGTCGTTCAAGAGCCATCGAGCTCCCTCGTTGCTTGCAATACCTCTCTTACACATCCAACACCCACCTGAACCAGATGCACACAAGTCTATCATGTTACTGTTGCATACCTTTTTAGGAAATAAGCTCCAGAGATGCATCTCGCTGATCAACATCCTGACTCACCAACCAGACATTGACAACTTTGATAAGTGTTTCTGAATTTCTGAATCCTTAAATTTTTCTTCTAAAAAGCAAATCACAGTGAATGAATATGTGGCAACCGAAACAAGTGGTGTGAAGTCGATTTTAATGGAATTCAAATCATTCAGAAGTAAAGATAAAAAAACTTAACATATTAATGAGACTCTAATTTAAATAAATATTAAATATTTATTTTGGATGCCTCTTTCTTAATATGATTAATGATTTCTAGTAATCTTTATCGATAATAATTAGAAATATAAGAGTTGATATTAGAAATATTTAAATTTGAGAAGTATAAAAATTATAGTCATAAAAAATTCTATATATAATATTAATTTGGTAACATGTCATTTTTTGTTGTTTTATTAACTTAAATATATTGTACAATTTCTAAGATCTATTTTTCAAGAATCAAATAAAAAGAATATATATTTTTTGAATGCTAGAGATTGAAAGGTATTTATATTTGTATTTTTTTTTTAACTTTGTTGTTAGCTTTATATTATGAAAGTAGAGTAGAAAGTCAAAATAAAATATATAGTACGTGTGTAGGTAAATTTGAAGTTATATGGATGTTCATAAAAAATATTATTTAAATAATAATAAGATAATATTATTTTAAATAAATTGCTAATAGTCAAAAGATAGTAAAAGAATGAAGTTATTAATGTGGTGGCTAAGATTTGATATGGTAGTTAGATTAAGAGAAATCTAAGATTTAGTTAGATGGATGAAGACTATTATAGATGAAGTTCAACTACAATAGATATAAACTCTTTCTATAAGTAAAGGATGTTAGAAGAAAGATGTATCTCATTCCACACTTCTCTTATGTGCAATAATTTTGATTTCTACTTATTTATATCTTGTTTGTTGTATTACTTCAATAGGTTATGGATCCATACATATTTTTTTGTGCCATTCAAGTAAGTTGATGTTATTTTCTAGTGGTTGTATATGTGGAATAGATCCTATGGTATTTGCTGATGTTAGGGTTTGTAAGATCTAAATTTATGTTTTGGCATGATGAGGTGCTAATTATGACTTTATAGATCTCTAATATTATTTGGTGGTTTCTTAATTCTTAGCATTGTGAATTTAAGACCTTATAGAAAGACCTTGACAATGTCTTTTATTGTTATAGATATCATGGACATACAATTGAAGAAGGTTTCAGAAGGTTCTAATATGGCTCTTGAAGGTTCTAGGAGGTTCTAAAAAGTTCCAGTAGATTCTAAGAAAGTTCTAGAAGGTCATAGGACGTCCTAAAAGGTTCTAGGAGGCTTTAGATGATTTAAGAAGTTGCCAAAGAAGGATCTTGGGCTTGCTTTGTTCTTAAGTCTTGTAGAAACTTTTGAAGAAGCTTCCTAGGACCTAATATATAGAGGAGTCGAGGTTGAGAAGATTCTCAGTCTCGACAACTCACTTCTTGTGGTTCAGCCAGGACCTTCTTGCCTTATACCTAGTTGTTGTTTTAATGTCAAGTTAACTCTATTCTTTGGTCTTGAATCCTTATCTCTTATATGGTCCCTAACAGTTGAAGTTATTTCACTTATCTTCTGTATATTATAAAATAATTAATTTGAAAGAGTAAAAGATCTTAATAGTAAGATTCTTTGGAGTGTACATACTTGTTAGCAACTTCAAAATTTGATTTGAGAGTGTTTTGAGTGAAAAAGTACTCCATTATTCTTAAAAGAGCATTTTAAGATTTTGTTAGTATCGAATTGATTTGATAATTTTGAGTACATAGAGACTTTTTTTTTTGATATTTTTTGATAGAATTCTTCTTAGACATGGCTTCTAGTGAGGGTGAAGGTTTGAGAATGATTGAGAAGTTTAGAGGAGACAATTTCTACTATTGGAAGGTCAAAATAGAGCTTTTGTTGGTGCCTTTAGACCTTTAGCACATTGTAGATGAAAGTGAAGAGCCTCCAAGCATATATGAAGATAATAAAGAGAGGAAGGAATTCAAAAGATATGAAAAGAAGGCTTTTGGCATAATTGCCACTGATTTGAATAAAACTAACTTTTCTTACATTATTTCTTGCAAAAAACTAGCAAAAGCATGAAATAACCTTTGTAACATATGTGAGAGCAAGAACTTACTGAACATTATCTTTATAAAGAAGAAATTATTTACTTGCAAGAAGGAAGAAGGTAAAGACCTCATAGCTCATGTCAATAAGATAAAGGCTCTTGCAAATCAACTAGCAGTTGTTGAGAAGCTTTTAGAAGACAGTGATATTGTCATGACTTTGCTTATGAGCCCTCGTGAGTCCTACAACTACGTTATTGTGGCATTAGAGTCTATTAAGTTGAAAGAACTTACAATGAACTACATAAGGACAAGATTTATTCATAAAATAACAAAGAGAGAGAGAGAGAGAGACAAAAAAAAAAAAAAAAACTCAAAGTTAAGATTTGGCTCTCTTTTTAAGACAAGACAAAAGAAGCTATTTTAATCAATGTGGCAATGTAAGAAATTCCTTCATTTGTAAAAAATCATGTCACTTTGCACGAAATTGCTACAAGGTAAAAAAAAGAAATAGAAAAAGTGCCAACAATGTACATGAGTGATTTGGAGGACATGATTTTACATTCATAGCAAGTGAAGGCACTTCTATGGCTATCATATCCAAGTAGATTTTTGATTCAAGTACCACTAAGTACATGACTATATATTAGTGTTCATTTAATATTTATAAGGAAATTTTAGTAATAAATATTTTTATAAGAGACAATGACATGATACAAGCTATTAGAATAGGCTCTATTATAGTGAAGATTGTTGTAAGAGGGAAAACCAAGAAGATTAGATTAAAAGACATCTTACATATATCCAAGATCAAGAAAAAATTCCTTTCAATGAATAAATTAATTTCATATTTTTGTAAGGTAAAATTTGATAAGAATAGATATTTTATAAAGATATTGGGTAGAAATTATGTTCCTAAGGGCTTTAGATAAACTCTTCTTCATCAAGTATAAGAAAGTGAATAGAGTTGAAGTAGCTATATTTGTTGAGTTTCTACATAATCAAGATAAATTTGATATTTGGTATGAATACCTTAGTCATTTGAATACTAAGAGTATGAAGGAACTTCAATCCATCATAAGTTTCTTGGATTTTGGTCAATTTATCCACAATGCCACGACTCTTGCTTATGAAGATTGTATCTAAGGCAAACAACAAAAAGCCTTGTTTTTAAGTGAAATTACAATACATTGTCATGTAGTAATATGACTATATAGTAAAAAGTAAAAATATGGATGTTATTAAGGAAGAGCCTAGTAGAAAGATTTAATAGAAAAATATGGATAAACGATAGAAAGATAGTACAAGATTTAGTCTTAATATTGCCTTTTATAAAAGAAAGTTTTATTTACTTTGTAGAGACATGAATGAGCCAAATAAAAATAAATAAAATAAAAAATTAATATAAGCATATTTAGAAAAAAATTAAAAATATGTTAAAGTAAAACTTACTTCAAATTATCAAAAATTGATATTCAAGAAGGATCAATTGTCATTCTAGATCAAAATCAAACCTTGAGGTACAAAATCACATCCATATTGTGATTCTAGGATTCTTTTGGAGATTGAAAAATGAAATTTGACAACAAACTTTAGGAAAGATTTTTAAGCATTAGTTTCATTTGATTTAAATTAATATTGAAATATTGAGGAATTTTAAAAACTCAATTTTTGACGTTTGGATGAAATTTGAGAGCAATTCAATGGTTTAAGAAGGAAATATTGGCATTAGAAGTTCAACATTTAAGTTGGAATAAGAGGCCACCTAATACCTGATTGGATTATCTTGTATTTCTCTCAATTGATAAGTATAATTGATTTTTTCTTTCTTATCTTTATTCTTAACTAAGATATTAATAAGTGTGTAAATTTTGAGTTGATATCAATAGTTTGAACTAATTAGTTGTTGAGATTCTATTATGTTATAGAATTTATTAAGAATTTACTTAAAATTTGATTTAGAATTTGGTTTAGAACTTAATTAGGATTCAATTAAGATTTGACCTAGGATTTGATTAAGATTCAATTAAGATTTTAATTAGGATTTGATTTAAGATTTGATTAAGATTCAATTAAGATTTTAATTAGGATTTAGTTTAAGATTTGATTAAGTTTTAATTAGAGATTTAATTAAGATTTGACTTAGAATTTAATTAAGATTTATTAGAATTTTAGTTAAGATTTGACCTAAGATCTAGTTAGGATTTATTAAGGATTTTTATTTTTAGTATTTCTTTAGGATTCTTTGTTTTTTTTTAAAGTTTTTTTTTAATATTTTTTTAAGATTATTATTATTTCTTTAAAGATTTCTTATTATTATTTTTTGACATTAGTTTAGGACTTCTTTGTTTGTTTCTTTGTTTTTTATTATTTTTATTTTTTTTGTTTATTTTTTTTTATAACTTCTTTTAAATTTATTTTGAATTAGTCAAAATTTGATTAGAATTATTAAGGTTTATTTAAAGTTCATTTAAATTCTATTAGACTTAATAGAATTGTTGTTGAATTTCTACTTACCTTCTATAGCTAGGTGCCTAATGCATTCTCAAGTAAGAACACACATAATACAACAACATGCAAGCAAGTTATTGAAAATTGTGCATTCAAATGTTTGTAGACGAATGAAAATACCATGAATTAGAAGAACAAGATATTTTGTTATATTTATTGATGGTTTTTTAAGAAAAATGTAGATTTTCATTCTCAAATTTAAGAGTGATTACTTTTTAAGGTTTAAGGATTTTAAAGCACTTGTGGAAAAGAAACGTGAATGCAAGATCAAAGTATTACATACAAACAATAGAAATGAGTATATATCAAAGGCTTTTGATGACTTCTTAAAAATTTAAGGTATTGTAAGATTAACTTCAACTCCTTAGATTCCACAACAAAATAGAATTATTAAAAGAACAAATCAAACTATTGTAGAGATGGTAAGGAGTATGTTGCATGCTCAATACTTTGAACATGAGTTTTAGGTACAAGCCGTAGTCAATGCGATATATACAAGGAATAAATGCCCTAAAAGTGCACTCACATCAATGACTCTAGAAGAAACATAAAGTGGAAAGAAACCTTTTATTTTATACATAAAGGCTTTTAAATGCATTACGTATGTAAAGGTATTAAATTATATAAAGTCCAAATTTGATACAAAAGGTATAAAATGTGTATTTGTTGAATATTATAAAGGTACCAAGGCATATAAGCTAATATTTTTGGATACCAAGAAGATTATTAAAAATCGTGATGTAAAATTTTTAGAGCATAGAGTATTTGCGAGCACTTAGAGATATATTCAAGTGGAAGTAATGATATATTTGTAGATACATTTTCAATTTCAGTAAAGAAAGTAGAACAAGATGATGAAAATAAAGATGGTAGATGTGTAAATGAAAGTAAAGAAACAATGAAGTTGAAAAAGAAGATCTCTACAATTCCTAAGACCAACAATGAAGATGTCGAAGATGATGATGAAGAATATCAACCTTTGAGTGAAAAAGATAAGCTATAAAAGAAAAGAAGCCTAGAAGAGAGCATAGAGTGCAATAAGATGAATCTTCTTCAAATAAAAGGAGATATCTTTTGAAATGCATCAAATGGATGTAAAGACAGCTTATTTGAATAGAAAGTTGAAAGAAGATATATACATGTATTAACTTCAAGGATGTTTTGAAAAAAAAAAAAAAAAAAAAACACATTGTTTGTAAGTTAAAAAAATCTTTATATAAAATAAAACAATCATCAAGAATATGATACCAAAATATTGATACATTCTTTGTTAATGAGGGATTTGTAAGGAATGAGACTGATCATATCTTATATGTGATGCAATCAAATAAGTTTATATAGATTTTTATCCTCTATGTTGATGATTTAATCATATTAAGTAACACCATGTAAAAGATAGATTGGTTGAAGGCAAAGTTATAGAAGAAATATGAGAAGAGTGATTTTGAAGATCTCTAGTATTATTTGGAAGTAGAATTTATAAGAAATTATGTTAAAAGACCATTAAAATAAGCCAAAGAAAGTACATTGAAGAGATGCTGAAACAATTTAATGTAAAGGAATGCAAGTCCATTGAAACACCTTTAGAGGCCAATTTGAAGTTGATGAAGTTCACGGATGAGAAATTTCCTAAAGTTAAAGCTGAAATGAAAGATGTTCCATACAAGAGAGCAGTAGGCTCACTTATGTATGTAATGGTTGGTACAAGGATGGATCTGAAATATGTGGTGAGTGTTATCAATCAACACATTTTAAAAGTTGAATAAATTCATTGGATAAAAATTAAGAAAATTATGATGTACTTGAAAGGTACTTCAATCTTCTAATTAAATCTTGGAGAAGATAATATTACATTACATAGTTATTGTAATGCGCATTGGGCTAGAGATACAAATGTTGTAAGGTCAACAACAAGATATATATATTTTTATTAAAATAGTAGCAATCTCATAAAATTACAAGAAATAATCAACATTTATAAGGTCCAAAATGGAGGCAAAATACATAGTAGCAAGTTAAGATGCAATCAAAGAAAAATAGATGGTAGCAAGTTAAGGTGCAATGGAAGCAATTTAGCTCAGATAATTTTTAGAAGACATTAGATTTGTGCAATTGGAAGCAAATCCAATGAATTTTGATAACCAAGGATGTCTTTTTTTTGCAAAGAATCCAAAGCAGTACTCAAGAACTAAACACATTCATATTCAACATCACTTCATAAGAGAGAAGATTGAAATGGGAGTGATTGGCATGAAGTATTGTGCAACAGAAGACATGCATGCTGATTTGCTAACAAAAACTTATAAAGAATAGGCATGAGAAGTTGAAAAATGCATTAGGTTTAAAAATCTTTGACTAATAGTAAAATAAAAATGTTAAAGTAATAATAAGATAGTATTATTTTAGGTAATTTTCTAATGGTCAAAGAATAGTAAAAAAATGAAGTTTCTAATGTGGCTACTAGATTAAGAAGAATCTAAGGTTTAGTTAAATGGATGAAGATGATTATAGATGAAGTTCAATTACAATAGATGTAAACTCTTCTTATAAGTAAAGAATGTTGGAAGAAAGAAGCATTTCATTCTACACTTTTTTTCTATGCAATAATTTTGATTTTTACTTATTTGTGTCTTATTTAATGTATTTCTTCAATAAATATGTCATGTATGTATTATAAATAAATAAATAATTATATATATATATATATATATATATATATATAAGAAAAAATATTCAAATATATGGAATTTTTTTGATATTTAATATATTTTTTTAAAAATTAGAAGTTGAAGACCTATCAAAATGAAAAAATATGAGCCTTTTCATATTAGATAATATAAGAATTTGTCGCTTAATTTAAAAAAAGATGAAAAGAAGTAAAATTTATTTTTGAATACAATACACATATTTTGCAATAAATATTAAAAATTTTATTTTAAATTAATACAAATAAAAAAAAGTTGATGGTATGCTATTTTAAAAATTAGAAATAAATTATATAAATACAAAAGAAAAATAAGGAATCATTTAAAAAATACCATTATAATTATAGTAGTTTTGTGAGGTGGTTTATGAAATCATTAAAAATAGAGGATTAAGTGAAATATTTTGAGACAAAAAAAGACAATTTTAATAAAAGATATATTCTACACTATATAAAAAGAAAAACGTGTAAATTACAAAGCATTAAATGTGGTGCAAAACTTCCATCAATAATTAGAGAGTACTTTAATTACTAAAAAGCCTTCCAAAAAATTATCATTTTTACAAATTTTGAAGAACTCAATAGAAATAAAGACAATACTACTAGAATATCAATTCATAGAAAATGAAATGATTATATTAAATTCTAATATTTGATTATGAAAGAATAATTTATTAATTTTTATTCAAATTCTATAATTATAGATTAATTACAAAGTTTTATTGAACTTTATCGTAAATTTTAGAAAATGGATGATTTAAGTTTATAAACATATATATATATATATATGTATGTTAGATATATCAAGTAGTAATTATTTATACATAAGTTTTTTTGAATTGCATTTATAAAAAAATAAAAAAATACAATAATAAATATTATATTTATATTAATATAGTTTTATTAATATATATATATATATATATATATATATATATGTATGTGTGTGTTTATCTATATATATATATATATATATATGTATAAATATCAAAATTAATGTATATAAAGATTATAATTGTATTAAAAACATTTCTAACTGTATGTCTTATTAAATTGGTTTTTAAATTACCAATAATTTGACAAATTCACAATTAAATTTATAATTAAGAATTGCATAGTTAGAAAAGGAAGAATCTAATAAAATAATATATTTGAGGTTTTAATATCTTAAATATTAGACTATATTATCTCTAAAAGATAATCTAATAGTATTTAGAAGTATTATGCATTTCAAAAATATAAAAATTTTATTGTATTAAAATCAATTGGCTTTATATTTTTAAATATATTTTTTTATTGATACATATATTATAATTATTTTGAAAATATTAGAATGTAATTTTTTTTTTCAAATCTTGAAAACGTGATTATTTTAGAAAATAAAAGTCTTAAAGTATAGTTTTTAAAATTGAAAATTTTTACATTTTAATATTTTCAAAATCATTAAATCTTGCATAAATATTATAAATAATCAAGTTTAGTTATATCTTAAATAAGATAATATATTTTAAAATGTATCAAGATATGAGAATTGAAAAGGACCATTTAAACAATTGTCATTATTAATGTACTTAGTTATGAATAGTTTTGAGCAATTAGAGATGGTGCCAATTAGTTTCAATTACTTCACATATTTGAAAGAAATCTATTTTAATAAATGCATGAACTTGAAGAAACTAGGTATAATATTAGACGGTATAAAATTTTTAAAATTTTTATTATTGAAATAATATAAAATATTAAAAAAAATATTATTAAAATTTAGTAAATTTTTAAGATTAAATTTTTTATTTTTTTAAATTATGAAAACATGCAAATTTCATGAGATATATTTAAAGCATCAAAATTATTAATTTATTTTGATAAAAATAATTATAAATAATATAATACCAAATAATATTAAATACATTACATATCTTTAAAAAACTCTATTTTAATTATTATATGAACTTAAAAAAATATATGCAAAATTTGATAGTAGGAATTTAATAAGATTGTTATTATTGAAATAATGTAAAAATCAGAAGAAACATCTTCTAAATTGAATAATTAATAAAATTGGAATAAGAAAGTTTTAAAAATTATAAGAAGACAAAGGTTGCAAATCATACATTTGTTTCAATGATTTCATTAGTTTTATTAGACATAACTAGTTGTGAGTAAATAGAGAAGATGCAAAAAAACTTTAATCACCACATCTTCTTCAAAAGAGTTTTTTTTACTAATTACATTAATTTAAAGAAAGTGGATGCAATAATTTATTAAATGAAGGCTTAAGAATTATCATCAATCAAATGATGTGAAAATCTAAAAAAAAAACTTTTAAGATTGAACCAAATATTTAAAAGGATTTTTTTGGTATTTGAAAGGTATTGTCACGGACACAAAAATTATCACGGACACAGAAATACAATCTCGAGATCTAACAAGAAGTTCAAGAAGAACTGATAAGAACTAGATTAATCAGATGAATACAAGAAAAACACTAGAGAGGTGAGCTAGAGCTCCAAGAGATGTGTTGTCAAGACTGAAGAACTCTTCAACCTCGATTCCAATATATACTCCTATTTAAGAAACTTCTCAAGTAACTTCCACCAACTAGGAAGCTTCTAGAAGGTTCCAGAGACTTGCTTCTAGAAGGTTTTAGAAACTTATCTCTAGAAGGTTCTAAGGACTATGTCCCTAACATCTTCTATCAACTAAGAAGCTTCTCAAGCAACTTCCATCAGCTAGGAAGCTTCTAGAAGGTTCGAGAAACTTGCACCTAGAAGGTTTTAGAAACTTGTCTCTAAAAGGTTCTAATGACTATGTCCCTAACATCACCCCCTCTTTTAGCATCGAGGTCTCTGAGAAGCAATGTTATTGTTAATCAGTACCAATGCAAGAAAATGAAGATCTATCGCATAACGTCTGCTATGAATTCTAACTGTTGTTCACGTGGTAAGTGGTTCATTGATCCTTGAAGCCAACGGTAGTGGCCCACGCCTTCAACTTCTGACCAAGCATGAACTTCCGTATCCTCATTGTGAAATTGTCCTACAAACACGCCTTCTGGCTGATCATCGTAAGCAGGCTCGAACTCAAATACAATCACCAGTGATTGGTTACTCGGTATCCTCCGTCGTCGTCGTGGTGTAGGCAGTTCTTCATCTCAGGGTCGCCTTCGTGAGCTAGTCGATTGAGATAATCTGATTGGCATAGTATCTATCTCTTGGCTATCCATATCAGAAGACCGAACTATGGCTACTAAAAAAAATTCTACTTTATCTTGGAGAAAATAATTACATCAACTATGAATTTTGGTGGTGCTCTCCCCCTTTCTTATATTCTTAGGTGATCAAGCTTCAGAAGGAAGCTATCGTCGAACCGGCTTAGGTTTATGAGGATATTGTTGATGAAACTCCTATACTTTTTGCGATGTATTGGCAAGATTTTCAGCTAGTTCCTACGTTCGCTCATTAATGTTGTATCCACACCAATGAACAAGATACTCCAACTTGTCCTACCTTTGCCATGAATCCAGCACCTTTTCAACCTCGTATTCATCATGGTTCTCGATCTCAATACTAGGTGGCAAACATTGCACTCTTCCAAGAAAAGATGACTCTCGATAAGGCTCCAACAGAGAAACATAAAAGACTGGATATACCTTCAAAGGAGCCGGTAATTCCAGACGGTACGCCACTAGATTGATTTGCTTCTGGATGATAAATGATCCCAATCTTCGATAGTCCAATTTATCACATGGTCGCTTGGTCTTGATATTCCGTTGAAGAGGCCATGCTTTATCTCCAATTTTGAAAGTAAGTGCTTGATTCCAAAATCTATCTGCAAACGCCTTGTAGGATTCTTGAAAGGATTGTAATTGAAGCTTCAACGTAGTTTGAAGCTCTGATAGTTGCTTTGCAAATCCTTCAGCTGCTGGATTGTTATTTGTTGACGGACTCAATAAATCAAGCTTTGGATGATACCTATAGTTGGAAAAGAATGGAGTGTATTGAGTCAACGCATGGAGGGTGTTGTTATATGCAAACTTGGCTAGCGATAGATATGCGGTCCAATCGTCTTGTTGATAGTTGATGCTACATCGTAAGTATTGTTCCAAGACTTGGTTCACCCGTTCCGTTTGGGCGTCAGTTTGAGGATGAAAAGCCGAAGAAAGCTTGATATCCACCTTCAGTATCTCAAAGAGAGATCTCCAAAACTTTGATACGAATTGGGTTCTTCGATCTAATACAATATCATCTGGTAGTCCATGATATCGATATACATTATCGAGAAAAAGCCTTGCTGTGACTTCACTGGACGATGTCTTCTTGCAAGAGACAAAGTGCGTCATCTTTGTAAGCTAATCTACCATGACAAAGATGTTGTCAAATGAGTTCGATGATGGCAGGACTGTGATGAAGTCCATAGAAACTGAAGACCATGGTTGATGTGGAATCGACAATGGCTGTAGAAGTCCATAAGGGCGATACCGAGGATTCTTAGATCTTGAACAAATGTCGTAGGAGAGGACAAAATCTCACATCCTTCCACATTTGGAACCACGAGAAATCTTGAGAAATAAGCTCCAAGGTCTTGTTGAATCCAAAATATCCCGCAATTGAAAAATCGTGGCGAGATTGAAGAACTCGGAGTCGTGTTGGTCCTTTTGGAATATATAACCACTCCTCAAAGTATAAAAGATCTCCCTCCACCTTGAACTTGTCATCATTGGTACGCTACTTGATATCAATGGCTACTGAATCTTCAATGGTCACGTCATGTACCTGATTCAGGAAGTGTTAGGGACATAGTCCTTAGACCTTTCTAGAGACAAGTTTCTAGAACCTTCTAGAAAGAAGTCTCTAGAAACTTCCAGAAGATTCTTTGAATATTCTCTTAGAATATTCTTTAAAGATTCCCTAAAGATTCTTTGAAGATTCCCTTAGAAGGCTCTAGAAGATTCTTAGAATATTCTAGTAGATTCTAAGAAGTTACTTGAGAAGCTTCCTAGCTCTTGGGTAGTTGCTCGAGAAGCTTCATAGTTCTTGGGAAGCTTCTTGATGCGCTTCCTTAGAACCATAGGCCAGTAGTATATATAGGAGTCGAGGTTGAAGAGTTCTTCAGTCTCGACAACACATCTCTTGGAGTTCTAGCTCACCTTTCTGGTGTTGTTCTTGTACTCAACTGTTTAATCTAGTTCTGCCACTTCTTCTTGAACTTCTTATTAGATTTCAAGTCTGTATTTTGTGTCCGTGACAGTTTGTCGAGACTACACTAACTTGAGATATCAGAGCTAGTTCTTTCTTAGTAGAGTGTGGATTACCCCTCTATTTGAAGGTATACTAGCATTTTTTAGAGGTTGCGGATTACTCTCCTCTAAAACTAAAATCGTTTAGTGTTTTTTTTTTTTCTTTTCTCCGAGTAGGTTTTAGTGATAGGTAGTGCTACAATTTTTTCCAAGAGACTTAGCAATTTTTTCTTCTCTCAAAATTTTAATCCATCTATTTTCTAAATATAGAAGTAGACCAGGTCATAGACAATGCATCTCCACAAGTAGACAGTAGAGTAGCAACTCTTGCAGATCTTCAAGCTCTTATGAATAGTGTACGAAAGGAGATTGCATTTCTTCGCAATCCAAGTAAAGAACCTCAAATTGATCTAGTGACCGAAGAAGTTAGACGCGAAATTCATAGCCTACAATAAGAGATTATTCGACTGAGAGAAGCAAGACATGTGTCACATACGACCCCTATAGATACTTCAAGGATTAGTACGAAAGAACCAAAAGCGAGTATGCCAGACAAGTTTGACGGAACAAGAGCCAACTTCCGAGGTTTTGTGCAACAAGTACGGCTTTACCTACGCCTATACCCTTCTCGTTATCCGAATGGATTTACCCAGGTTGCTTTCATAGGTACTCTTCTATCAGGAAATGCTCGCTCTTGGTTTGCTCCACTATTGGAGAAGGATTCTCCAATATTGTACGACCTAGAGGCTTTCATAGAGAGACTTACTGCTGCGTTTGGAAATAGCGATCGAGAAAGAGTGGCTGAAAGAAAGATACAAAATCTGCGACAAGGATCACGTTCTGCTGCAATCTATGCTGCAGAATTTCAACAGCTTACATGTGATCTTGATTGGAATGATAAGGCGTTCATGACACGATTTCGATATGGACTGAGAGATGATGTCAAGAACTTATTGATCACCATGCCTAAGGCGGATACTTTAGAAGAACTTATATCTCAGGCAATTATTTGTGACAACCGCCTCTTTGAATTACTACAAGAAAGACGATCAGGCTGGAGAAATGATGGAGCATTTGCTACATTTTCAAAAGGTCCAGAGAATCACTCCACAGATCCTGAATCCATGCAAATTGATGCGGTACGTTTCAAACCCCTCACAGCTGAGGAAAGGAAGCAACGGTTTGAACAAAACTTGTGTTTATATTGCGGAGAAGCAGGCCATAAAGCTGTAGATTGTCGGAAGAAACAGAAGCCTCAAACAACAAGACTCAGGAGTACAAGCATGTAGGAAAACAAGGACGCCCAGCCACAATAGGGACCGTGCGGCTGGACATCTCAACATCCAAAATTAATCAAGGTCCCTTTCTCTCAGCTCAACCTTCAGATTGTTTTATGGTACCTTTACATCAGGGTATTCAAGAACTACAAGTCGATGCTTTATTAGACTCGGATGCATCCGCTTGCTTTATAGATGAAGAGTTTACCAAGCTTCACAATATTTCTCTTCTAAAGAAACTTAAGCCTGTCCATGTAGAAGTCATAGACGGACGACCATTGTCTTCGGGCAATGTTATCCATGAAACTAAACCATTGAAGGTACGTCTTGAAAACCATGAGAGCAATATTATGTTTAATGTTATCAAGACCTCTTCATGTCCTATCATTTTGGGACTATCTTGGCTTGATAGATATAATCCATTGATAGATTGGAAGTTGCGGAAAGTGACATTTCCAACAAATTCCTTGAAGGTGGAATCTGCCAAGACAATGTCTAGAAACAAATCCTTGTTTATAGGTGCAAGGGCTTTCATGAAGGAAGCCAAGCAAAATACACCTCTTGTCATCTTCGCAACTCTGACTCGAGAAGATGCAACTCCGACTTTGGTTATTCCAAAGCAGTATGAAGAATTCAAAGATGTCTTTGAAAAGAAGAATGCTGATATGCTGCCAGAGCATCGACCCTATGACTGTGCCATTGAATTGCAAGAAAGAGCACAACCACCTTTTGGACCAATCTACAATTTGTCGCAGACGGAGTTGACTGAGTTGCGGAAGTACATTGACGAGAATCTAGCCAAGAACTTCATCCGTCATTCGAAGTCGCCAACTGGGGCACCAATCTTATTTGTGAAGAAGAAGGATGGCTCACTACGGATGTGCGTGGACTATCGAGGTCTCAACAAGGTGACAAAAAAGAATGACTACCCATTGCCTTTGATCTCTGGTCTTCTAGAACAACTTGGGCGTGCAAGGATCTTTACAAAGATTGACCTAAGGGGAGCTTACAACCTTGTGCAAATTAAGAAAGGAGATGAATGGAAGACAGCGTTCCGAACAAGGTATGGCCATTTTGAATACAATGTCATGCCATTTGGTCTTACTAATGCTCCAGCGGTCTTTCAACACATGATGAATGACATCTTTCGAGAGCATCTAGACGATTTTGTTGTCATCTATCTAGATGATATTTTGATATTTTCTAAGAACGAGGAAGAACATGAGAAGCACGTTAGTCTGGTACTCAAAAAACTACGGGAGCGAGGACTCTATGCCAAATTGGAGAAGTGCTTATTTCACCAAACTGAGATGGAGTTTTTGGGATTCATCGCGACTACGGAAGGCTTGAAGATGGATCCAAAGAAGGTGGAAGCAATCATGTCTTGGGAAGTTCCGAAGACGGTTAGGGACGTACAATGTTTTCTTGGATTTGCTAACTACTATCGGATCTTCATCAAGAATTATTCTCAAGTTGCTGCCCCCTCACTCGGTTAACGAGTAAGGACAAGCTCGAATGGAGACCTATCGCAGAAAAAGTATTTCAAGATTTGAAGATGGTATTTACTACAGCTCCAATCTTGGTACATCCGGACTTTACAAAGGCCTTTTATTTGGAGACAGATGCATCGGATTTTGCTTTGGGAGCTGTACTTTCACAGATGGGTGTAGATGAGAAGCTCCATCCAGTTCCGTTCTATTCTCGAAAATTCTCTGCTGCTGAGATCAACTATGAGATCTACGATAAGGAACTCCTTGCTATAGTAGATTCTTTCCAAGAGTGGCGCCACTTTCTCGAAGGAACTGTACATCCAGTGACCGTATATACGGATCACAAGAATTTGGAGTATTTTATGTCGGCTCGGGTTTTGAATCGGCGTCAAGCCCGGTGGAGTATGTCGCTATCCAGGTTCGACTTTGTTATTACTTATCGGCCTGGGAAGCAACAAGGGTTGTCAGATGCATTATCAAGGAGATCATATCTCGCGCCAAAGGCTGGAGATGCAGCATTTGATCAACAGTGCACGACATTGTTGAAGCCAGAGAAATTTCGGCTCAACGTAGCTATTGTACCAATTGATGCTGACTTCCTCGACCAGGATGTGAAAGATTTTGTTGTATCTTGTGACATTTGTTCAAGATCCAAAAACCCTCGACATCGGCCTTATGGACTTGTACAGCCATTGCCTATTCCGTGCCGACCATGGTCTTCGGTTTCCATAGACTTTATTACGGATCTACCACCATCGAATTCATTTGACAGCATTTTTGTTGTCGTAGACCGGCTCACAAAGATGGCGCATTTTGTCCCTTGCAAGAAGACATCGTCAAGCGAAGACACAGCAAGATTCTTTCTTGATAATGTGTATCGATATCATGGTCTACCAGATGATATCGTATCGGATCGAGGAACCCAATTTGTATCAAAGTTTTGGAAATCTCTTTTTGAAATATTGAAGGTGGATATCAAGCTTTCTTTGACATTTCATCCTCAAACGGACGGCCAAACAGAACGGGTGAATCAAGTTTTAAAGTAATATTTATGTTGCACCATCAACTATCAACAAGATGATTGGGTTGCATATCTACCGCTAGCAGAGTTCGCATATAACAACACCCTTCATGCGTCAACTCAACAAACGCCATTCTTTTCCAATTATGGATACCATCCGAAGCTTGACTTATGGAGTTCATCAACGATTAACAATCCGGCAGCTGAAGGATTGGTGAAGGAGCTTTCGCAGCTTCAAACTACATTGAAGCTTCAATTGCAAACTGCCCAAGAATCTTACAAGGCTTCCGTGGACAAATTTCGGAATCAGGCACCTAAATTCACGATTGGAAACAAAGTTTGGCTGCTTCGACGAAATATTAAGACTAAGCGGCCATGTGACAAATTGGACTATCGGAGATTGGGACCATTTATTATCCAGAAGCAGATCAATCCTGTAGCGTATCGTCTGGAGTTACCAGCTACTATGAAGGTACATCCTGTCTTTCATGTTTCTTTGTTGGAGTCTTATCGAGAATCGTCTTTTTCTGGAAGAGTACAATGTCCACCACCTAGTATAGAAATAGAGAACCACGAAGAATACGAGGTGGAAAAGGTCCTGGATTCACGGCAAAGACGAGGTAAATTAGAATACTTTGTGCATTGGAGCGGTTACGATATTAATGAACGAACATGGGAGCCGGCCAAAAATCTCGCGAATGCGCCACAAAAGGTACAGGAGTTTCATCGACGATATCCTGAGAAATCCAAGCCGGTTCGACGATAGCTTCTTACTGAAGCTTGCTCATCCAGAAAACAGAAAAGAGGAGAGAGCACCACCAAAATCCATAGTTGATGTAGTCATTCTTTCCAAGATAGCGTAGAGCTTTGTTAGTAGCCCAAGTTTGTTCTTATTGTTTTAGCCTTTGAATATGGATAGCCAAGATACTACACTTGTCATGTCATCTCAAGCAACTAGCTCACGAAGACGATCGCGAGATGAAGAACCGCCTGCACCACGACAACGTCGAAGGATTCCGAGCAACAGATCGCTGGTGATTGTATTTGAGGTCGAGCCTGCCTACAATGGTCAGCCAGAAGGAGTGTTTGCAGGACAATTTCACAATGAAGACACGGAGGTTCATGCTTGGTCAGAAGTTGAAGGCGTGGGCCACTACCGTTGGCTTCAAAGACCATTGAATCACTTGCCTCGTGAACAACAATTGGAGTTCATTGCAGAGGTTATGCGACAGATCTTCATTTTCTTGCGTTGATATTGACTGACGATAACATTGCTTCTCGGAGACCTCGAAGCTAAAGGAGGAGGTGATGTTAGGGACATAGTCCTTAGACCTTTCTAGAGACAAGTTTCTAGAACCTTCTAGAAAGAAGTCTCTAGAAACTTCCAGAAGATTCTTTGAATATTTTCTTAGAATATTCTTCAAAGATTCTCTAAAGATTCTTTAAAGATTCCCTAAAGATTCCCTTAGGAAGACTCTAGAAGATTCTTAGAATATTTTAGTAGATTCTAAGAAGTTACTTGAGAAGCTTCCTAGCTCTTGGGTAGTTGCTCGAGAAGCTTCATAGTTCTTGGGAAGCTTCTTGATGCGCTTCCTTAGAACCATAGGCCAGTAGTATATATAAGAGTCGAGGCTGAAGAGTTCTTCAGTCTCGACAATACATCTCTTGGAGTTCTAGCTCACATTTCTGGTGTTGTTCTTGTACTCATTTGTTTAATCTAGTTCTGCCACTTCTTCTTGAACTTCTTATTAGATTTCAAGTCTGTATTTTGTGTCCGTGACAGGAAGTCAGCATCAATTGGCACAATAGTACCACAGAGCCGAAATTGCTCTGGCTTCAACAACGTCGTACATTGTTGATCAAACGCTGCTTCTCCAGCCTTTGGTACAAGATACAATCTCCTCAATAAGACATCGGATAGTCTTTGCTGCTTTCCAGGTCGATAAGTAATAATAAAATCGAATCTAGATAGCGACATATTCCACCGAGCTTGGCGTCGATTTAGAACTCGAGCTAACATGAAATAATTCAAATTCTTGTGATCTGTATATACGATCACTGGGTATGTAGCTCCTTCAAGAAAGTGACGCCATTCTTGGAAAGAATCCACTATAGCAAGAAGTTCCTTATCGTGGATCTCATAATTGATTTCAACAACAGAGAACTTTTGAAAATAGAATGCAACCGGATGGAGCTTCTTGTCTTCTCCTATTTGTGAAAGTACAGCTCCCAAAGCAAAATTTGAAGCATCAGTTTCTAAACAGAAGGCCTTTGTAAAGTCTGAATGTACCAAGATTGGAGCCGTAGTAAATGCTATCTTCAAGTCTTGAAATGCCTTCTCCGCTAGAGGTCTCCATTCCAGCTTATCCTTGTATGTCAACCAAGTGAGAGGAGCAGCAACTTGAGAGTAATTTTTGATGAAGATCAGATAGAAGTTAGTAAAACCAAGAAAGCATTGTACGTCTCTAACCATCTTCGGAACTTCCTAGGACACGATTGCTTCCACCTTCTTGGGGTCCATCTTCAAGCCTTCCATAGTCACAACGAATCCCAAAAACTCCATCTCCATTTGGTGAAATAAACACTTCTCCAACTTAGCATATAGTCCTCACTCGCATAGTTTCTCCAAGACCAAACAAACGTGTTTTCATACTCTTCCTCGTTTTTGGAAAATATCAAAATATCATCCAAGTAGATGACCACAAAATCGTCAAGGTGCTCCCAAAAAATGTCATTCATCATGTGTTGGAAGACCGCTGGAGCATTGGTAAGACCAAATGGCATGACATTATACTCAAAATGGCCATACCTTGTACGGAACGCTGTCTTCCACTCATCTCCTTCCTTGATTCGTAAGAGGTTGTAAGCTCTCCTTAGATCAATTTTTGTAAAGATCCTTACATGTCCAAGTTGTTCTAAGAGACCAGAAATTAAGGATAACGGGTAACGATTCTTCTTTGTTATCTTGTTGAGGCCTCGATAGTCCACACACATCTGCAACAAGCCATCTTTCTTCTTCACAAATAAGATGGGTGCCCCAATTGATGATTTTGAATGACGGATGAAGTTCTTGGCTAGATTCTCGTCGATGTACTTCCACAACTCCACCAACTCTATCTGCGATAGATTGTAGATTGGACCAAAAGGCGGTTGTGCTCCTTCCTGCAAGTCTATGGCGCAATCATATGGTCAGTATTCCGGTAGCATGTCGGCATTCTTCTTTTGAAACACATCTTTAAAATCCTTATATTACTCTAGTATACTTGCTGTCGAGATCTTCTTTCCAGTAGTTAGAGCCGCATAAATGACAAACGGTGTGCCTTCCTTGGATGATCTTACAAACGCTCTTGCTCCAATGAATAAGGATTTCTCTATTCGGGATTTTCTACTAAGCTTGCTCTTGGATGGTTTTGTGGAAAAGGTCATCTTTTGCAACCTCCAATCTATGGATGGGTTGTACTTTTCTAACCAGGAAAGACCAAGAATAATAGGATTTGATGGGATTCTAATAATATTGACTACTATGGCCCTTAAACGTCACTTCTATAGGTTCTGATTCATAGGTGACACTACCAGACAATAAAGGTTGTCCATCTATGACCTCAATGTGAACAGGTTTGGATTTTTGTACTGAAAAGATCTTATGACGCTTTGCAAATTCTTTGTCTAAGAAACAAGTAGATGCTCTTGAATCTAATAATGCTAAGGTTCTCAGTTTTTGAGGGCCAATAAACAAAAGGATTGTAAAACAAAGGGCAGGTTGAGTGGAAAGAATGGAACCTGGTTGTTGTTGCAATATTTCACTGTCCAGCCGCATGGTTCCTATTGTGGCTGGGCATCCTCGTTTTTCTGAACAAACGCGCTCCTTGTCCTGACAATACGTCGATTTTGCTTCTTGGGACAGTTTCCAACTTTGCAGCCTTCTTCACCATAATATAAGCATAGACCTGCTTCCATACGCTGCTTTTTTTCTTCTAGAGTAAGAAATTTCACACGTACCGCATCAATTTACATGTCTTCTACCTCTGAATGTGAATTCACGCTGTTTGCCGACATAGTTGGGGCGTGGCAAATCGTATGTTGTCTTGAGCGTTGATCTTAGCGACATTGAAATAGGTAGTTATCGCACTTCACAGCTTGGTTAATAGCTTCGTTGAGCGTTCGCGGATCAGAAAGAGTTAACAACAAATCCTTCACATCATCCCTTAAACCCCAATAGAATTGACTCATCAATGCTTCTTCGTTCCAATTGATGTCGCATACTAATTGCCTGAAATTCAATGCATAGATTGATGTAGAGCACATCTCTTGTCGTAGTGACCGGATCTTTGTTGTAGCCCATCGAACCTTGTCGTGTTCACCAAATGCTTCCACAAATGCCTCCAAAAAGATTTCAAAGTTGTTTAGTATGGACGATCGTTTCTTAAACAAAGGAACAAACCATGATAGAGCTTTCCATGTAAGTAAGGTTCCAACAAGCCCAATACGTGACACCTCCATTGGATAGCGTTTGGACTGTAAAACTATTATCAACCTGATTTGATTAGCGAATCCTTGAAACTTGGAACGCGTACCATCGAACTTGTCCGAAAGGCTAACTCGGGACTCCTTATGTTATAGAACCAGTGGTGCTTGTCGAACTTGAGGCAAAGTTGCTTCATCAAGTGCAGAAATTTGAGGTTGGTACAACCTAGATTGTGCCATCCTAGATGCTCCATCATTATGAAGCCTTGCCACGACTCCTTCAATCTCTGCAGTTCTTTGCGATAACGTAGTGAGGGCATTTATGATAGCGTCCAACTTGGACTCTGAACTTTCAGTCATACTAATGTCTTCGCCTCCAGCCATTCTAAAAAAAGGATAGAAATGACTCTACAAGAAGATAATATTGGTTTAGAAGAGGATACTCTACAACCTCTAAAATGCCTTAAGAGCTTCAAGAAAAGAGTAATCCACTCTCTCCAAGAAGAATAAGACATCAATATTGTAACAAAAGAAGTATCAGTTTAGAGGAGGATAATTTGCAACCTCTAAAATGCTAGTACACCTTTAAGCAGAGGAATAATCCACACTCTAACAAGAAAGAAACTAACTCTGATATCTGAGGTGAGTTCAGTCTTGACAAACTGTTACGGACACAGAAATTATCACGGACACAGAAATACAATCTCGAGATCTAACAAGAAGTTCAAGAAGAACTAGCAAGAACTAGATTAATCAAATGAATACAAGAACAACACCAGAGAGATGAACTAGAGCTCCAAGAGATGTATTGTCGAGACTGAAGAACTCTCCAGCCTCAATTCTAATATATACTCTTATTTAAGAAACTTCTCAAGTAACTTCCACCAACTAGGAAGCTTCTAGAAGGTTCGAGAGACTTGCTTCTAAAAGGTTCTAGAAACTTGTCTCTACAAGGTTCTAGAAACTTGTCTCTACAAGGTTCTAAGGACTATGTCCCTAACATCTTCTACTAACTAGGAAGCTTCTCAAGCAACTTCCATCAACTAGGAAGCTTCTCAAGCAACTTCCATCAACTAGGAAGCTTCTAGAAGGTTGGAGAGACTTGCTTCTAGAAGGTTCTAGAAACTTGTCTCTAGATGGTTCTAAGGACTATGTCCCTAATAGGTATAAATAAATAAGGATTTTTAAGGACTTATTTAAAGCATTGATATTATTAAATTGTAGAGACTTGCATAATTGGAAGAAATTAGAGATGATACAAAAGAACTTTGATTTTCTTATATTCTTTTGAAATATTTTATATAATTATATTATTTTTTTTAAATAGATATAATATTTAAGAGAATGAATGATTTAAAAGTATTATTAATCAAATAATATAAGAATCTAAAGAAGATACTATTAATATAGAATAAGCTATTGAAATTAAAAATATTAAGTTTTAAAATTTGTAAAAGAATAAAAATATGAAATAATATATTTGAAATATTGAAATTATTGATTTTTATAAACACAAGTGGTCACATCTATTTCTTAATTCGGTAGCTCTACATTGAGCTTGCAACAATAATTGGTCTTAAATTTGGCCCAATCAATGACAAAAAGCATTGTTTTATAATCAAAAGGAAATTTAGTCCATAAAATCTTTAGAAATGCTGAGATAATAAACTAGGCTCCCACCTATGAAGAGGACTCTATTGATTTATAATCTGAAGCTTGTTTAAGAGCTTAGATAAGTAATATGTTGCTTGGTAATTCGGGCCTAATTTCAATGGACGTCGGGCATAAAAACTTGATAATCCAAAATATTGAAGGGTTATAAGAAGATATGATAATAAAGATTGTGCTATCAATATCAAAAATAGTCTAGCCTAGCTCAATTTAATTGATAAGAGTAGCAATATTATATTTTGTAAAGTTTGCTTGAAAATATATTGGATATTTGGATATGGAAGGTAAAATAGAATTTGCAACAACAAGGTCCTAATAACTCTAATAGAATACTAAATTAATTCTAATTAAATCTTACAATGCTAATCAATCTTGAATCAAATCTAAAAGAAGTCTTAAAAAAATTACAAAAAAAAAAATCATAAATTAACCTTAAGAAAATATGTATAATAAAAAAGTTCTAAAAAAATATTAAAAATAAAACCCTAAACCAACCTTAACTTATTTCTAATATAACTATAAAAAAATTCTGATGAAATCCTAATATATTCTTAAATAAATCCTAATTAAATTTTAAATCCCAAATCAAATCCTAAATAAATATTAAAAAAATCTAAAAAAAATCTAAATAACTATTCAATAGTTCCTATAGCCGTTTTAAAATCTCAATAATTATTAACCTTATTTATATCTATAAGTAAATAATAAATATAAAAAATTTAAGAAAAATAAAATTCATTAATTGAAGAAAAAATCTCTTAAAAATCTTAGATGTTAGCCGCCCTCTTTTTCCAATATAGATATTGATCTTTAAGTAGTAATTTTTCCTTGTTTAATTATCTAGTTACTTTATAAATTAACTAATTTGTAAAAATTTATATTAATATTTTTCTCACTAAATTTTGCTTCAATCAAACTAGGGGATTTTTTAGGATTCCAAAAATCCTCACTAATCCTAAATTTTAAATATTCAAGTTCTTAATGTAATTAAAATTCTTATATAATTGAATCTAATGATTTAATTGATATCAAATTTTTCAAATATATTCAAGACAAGTATAATAAAAAAACTCATAAAATTTCACTTGAAATTTGTTACAATACTCACACAACTTCAAATTTGTAAGCTTCTTTTTATTTCTTAATATCCTTAAGCACACTCTTTGATTAGCAAAAGAACTCCTAAATTTCCATGAGTATGCAATTTTGTATCTTGATATCTAATTTAGATCCATATTCTTAACTAGTCCTCTTTGGGTATCAAATTTTGGTTTATTAATGTAATATTAGATAAAAAATTATTTCCAACTTCTTCTTAAAAATAACTATATTAATTATTTATTTGATATACTTTGATTTTTTTAATTTATGGCTATACAAAATATGTAAAATTTTCTTTTACAAGAAGGCAATATTATCACTTACTAATTTTTATTATCTTCTTGTCTATTATCTATATTTTTTAGATAATTTATTAAAATATTTTTATTTAAGCTCTTGGATTATATATATATATATATATATATATATATATATATATATATATATATCTAATAGATGTATTATAATATAATAATAGAGATATGAAAGTATTTGACTTCTCTAACGTTGGGCTTTAGCAACTAAATAATCAATGAGTATATGCCAAAGCAAGATGAAGGGTTAGTCTTTGAAATCCCCTCTTTTAATCCAATCAATATCATATGGTGGTCTTGGGAGCTTCGCGTAAAGAGATAATATTGCTATAGATGACTACCTTCTTAATATTATTTCTATTATTAAAAAACTAATATTGCCACGAGCTTTGCCTAGAAGAGGAAGCAAAATTTTGATTGTAATATCCACTATTTTTTAGTTTCAAAATTATAAATCTATTATTAATACATCCCTTCAATTCATATATATAATCATCACAACTATTACATAAAATTTCTAGGGCCTTAATAATTTCACAAAACTTGATATTGTAAAGAGTTATTATCAACCACTCTTAGCATAGCTTTCATTTTTTGTTTTTGAGACCATCAGCTCCAAAAAAATTGATTATTGGCCTTCAAAGATATTCTTTGGTTTCAAACTAGATTTTATAGAAGAGAGGCTACAATTGGCTTTGATCATAATTAAAGTGCAATTAGAGTTGGCCAAGAAAGAATTTGCTTTTGGATCTCTTTTATAATCTAGGATTTTGATTTCAAATTTGGACTACTCAAGATGCAGACATGTGTAATGGATTTGATTCCATGAGATATTGAAGGAAGGGAGGGAGTATCTGAGTAAGTTCCACAATAGATCTTAATTGATAGAATTGTTAAAAATATAATTTTAAGTTATTTAAATATAAAAATATTAGATTCAAAGATATTTTTGATCATTTAAGTATTTATTAGAATATTAAAATATTTATAGGATATAAGAGTCTTATTAAAAAAAAATTTATAAAAAAAAAGTCTTATAAAGTCTTAGAGGTAATTATCTTAATTGATTTAGTATTTTTATTTAGTATTAAATATTAATTATTAATTAAAACACCAATTTTTATATTGGCCTTTTATTTATATGTATTATTTATAAAGATACTTATAAATATTAAATAATAATTAAAAGAAGCATGAAAAAGAACCTCATGTTTTTTTGATTATTTATTTTAAAAATAGAAGTTTTAATTTATTTAAATTAGTTTTATTACTACAGAAAATTACAAAGATAGAAAAATTTAGTCTTAAATTGATATTGATATTATAAAAATATTATAAGAATATTAAAGTTTACTTGGAATGTTTGGGGATTTTTTAGAGAAATTTTAAGACTTTAATAAAATTGATTTTTATCACCTTGGGAGCTATTATGAAGAAATAAAGCAAGATTTGAAAGCCATACAAGATTCTAAGGCTGATTGGATGTTTTTAAATACTATAGTGAAGTAAAAAATTCACAAAAAATAATTCTAATAATAAAAAATAGTAGGACTAGTAATTAATCTAGTCTTTGTAAAAAGAAGGTCCACAAGTTCAACATGAATTATAACATCTTGAATGTAATTAAGAAGATAAGACTAAAATATTGTGGCCTCTCTTAGACACTCATATACATTACATGTGAGCCTTTATAAGGTTCAAACCCTTGATCTATAAGTAAGTTATCATTGAGATAAAAAAAAAATTATTTAAAATTTTAATTATTTACTTATTATTTTTATACTTTTATAATTTAATCATAATAAATTGGATTTATATGTTTTTATGTCATTGAAAAGATAATAAAATTAAAATTTTAAAAATATAACTATTATTTTAAAATTTTAATTTTTATTAGATAAAAATTCATTGAACAAATTATGACTAAGTTTTGGAGTGTGTACTTGTTTAATTGCATTCATTTTACTTTTTTTTTTTTTTTTTTTTTTTTCTATTTGTTCTTCTTTTCTTCTTGTTTTTTGCTTCCTTAACTTTACACCACCAATTATAAATAATTCTTAGTGGATGTCATCTTAAAATTTGGATTAAAGGATGAAATTTATCTTTACAACTTTGTTATTATAAACTTATATGCTTCTATAATGGTTGCTATAGATGCTTATTATTAAAAAGATTATTAGCTATACTTTTTAAAAATTACTAGTAGAATTTTTTAAGAGATAATTTTTTTTTTAAAAATATTGATATAATAAATTGAAGTTATAAAGGAAGTTGGTGTTTGAAGGAAAGAAACACATATTTTATTTATTTAAATTTTCATTGCAAGTAGAAGATAAATTCTTCAAAATTAGCTATATCTATTTTTTTTTAGAACAATTGTTAAAAAAATAATGCTTGGATCTTATCAAGGCTTAATGAATACTAAGTTTTTTAGCAAATAAGAGCCAACATCCTATATGTAGTAGACTATCACATTTGGAGTAGTAAAAATCATATGGATCATCTTTTAGTTTAGTGCTCTATACAACTTAAATTTGTGACTAAGCATTTATTTAGGTTTAACATGAATGCAACTTTTCTAAATGATATAGAGGTATACATCTATGTTCATGAAATTTGGACCTCTAATTTGCAGCTTAGTTTCACAAGTAAGTTAAAAAGATAGTAAAGTTTTATAGAGGCTATTATATTCAAAAAATAGAGGCAATTTGCTAATAAGATGCACATCTTTGAGAAGAACTTACTTGATTGATTGCAAAATTATATGATAATTTGCTAGATTTTAAGGTCTAGAAGTAATTGAGCATAGTTGCTGATTAATTCTAACAATTTAAGCAACAAAAAGTTGCAAAAAGGAAGATAAGAAGTAAAATAAAGTAAATAAGTATTGATTCATAATATAAAAAATAAAAATATTAAAAATTTTATTAACCAAAGTAAAAAAATAAAGAGCTAAAGGACATCTTTTTCTTATATTTCTTTTAATTAAGACGAATCTTATAAAAGTACTATTATTATCTACTATTATGTATAATTCTTGTAAACTAGTTTTAATTATATGAAAAAAAATAATGTCAAAATTGAAGAATATTAATCTTTTCAATATAAAATCCTATAAAATTATATGATAAGTTTTAAAAAAATAAATTTTTAAGAAGAAATAAAGCTATTTTAAAGTCTTAACATAATTTATGAGTTTTTAGGTATTTAATATATTATATAAGATAATTCTTAAGAAAAGAAAGATAATATGGTCTAGGTAGATTACCTCTTTTAAAACTATTTATAAATAGCTTTGAATTATCTTAATATAAATTAATTCAAATTACAAAGATATCTTACATTACTATATATACATCTAATATATCTATACATACATCAAAGGCCTTTAATTGGCTGCTCTTGCTTGTCTTGGGATTATTCTTGGAACTTATCTTTCTCTTCTTAGTTGTAATGTAAGTCTTTGTTTCTTCCTTTAATCTTCTTTGTTTTGTTTTTGTTTTGTTTTTTTTTTTTTTTTTCATTTTTTTTATGTTCTTGCATCTATATTGAAATAAAGAAGAAAAGAAGAAAGAAGTAGAATCTTTATTTAAACAAGAAAGACAAGAAAGAAGTTCATGATTTGCATCAATATAAGAAAAGAAAGAGAAGAAGTTCCAGCCTTATGTCACGGTGTCGTGTTGTAACACGAGTACACAGTGAAAATAAAAAGAAAGGGGAATTTTATTAATGATTAGTTACCTCGAATATTGGGAGCAACGACCAACTCCAGTGCAAATACTGAGTGGCTAGGTTCGGTCACCCCGTTACAGTCAGCCGGGGCATACTGAAATGCTCCGTTCGATTCCAATAACGGGAGTCAGTAGGAAGGAAAAGGACCAATTCACGCGACGGGTGAGCCTGGTTTGAAGAGCCAATTGGATCTAATTTCGAGAATCCAATCCGGGTCCTCTTACCTAATATGAGACCTGAATTGGTTGAGCGACCCAATGCAGTCTCATTTCGAGAATCCAATCTGGGTCCTCTTACCCAATATGAGACCTGTATTGGTCGGGCAATCCAATGCAGAGTAATTACGGGAACATCCAGGTTACTACGGGCATCTTACCCAATATGAGACCTGCATTGGTCGGGCAACCCAATGCAGTCTGATTACAGGAAAATCCGGGTCTTATTACTAGACTCTTATCCAATATGAGACCTGAATTGGTCGGGCGACTCAATGTGGTCCCGATTACGGGGTTCGATTCTGTTTCAGGCTGTCCTATTCTCTGTTTTAGGGAACGTTGTTTTCGGTAAATGGATCTCTTAAAGGTAAAAACGGAGGAGAAAGCTTTGATGGCGAGAGCCAATTTTGGATCTAAGCTCCGACGGCGGGAGCCAATTCCGGATCCAAGACGGAAGATTAAAGAAATTCAGATGATAAGGTTAGGGGGGGAATAAGTTTTTAGGAGGTTTTTTTTTTCAGATCAAAGAGGAGGAGGGGGGGGGGTTTTTTAGATCAAGGAGCAAGCTTCAAGTTTTTTTTGAAGGTTACTAGTTCGATTTTCATTGGAGGTTTTTGAAGATCAAGGGGATTGGAGAGGAGCTTCATGCTTTGGGTCAGGGAAGAAAAGACGGAGAATTGGATTTTTCTTCTTCATAGAGTTTTGGGAAGACTGAGGCAATCGTTGCTGAAGTCAGTGTTGTAATGGTGAATCGGGATTTTTAATGAAGTGGGTGTGATCACTCCTGATTGTTTTCTGAAATCGAGTTACGTCTGTGATTGAAGGATTAAAAGGGTGTCCATAGGATTGAGTATGTGGAGTGAATGAAATTTATTGGGTTAATCTAACAAGACAGTCAATGGATACAAGATTGTAAGTACAAAGTGGTATCGGAGATTAGTAGATTGGGTTGTTCGGGGTTCTCTGTAACGTCTAGAGACCTATCGGTTGGGGTAAAAGGGACTTCGACAAGCAGTCGAAGGGCATCCGTATAGATTTATGGTGTATTCTTGCAGTCGTTTATATTCCAGCAGTCAAAAACTGATAGACTGCTTGATTATTGGCGAATCTCCATACTACCTTCTACAGCCAGACGCCCGGCGCGTTCTCGAGTAGGAAAGCACGTAATACGACAACGGACATATATATTTATCAAAATTGTTACTTATATGATTAAGTAGAAGTAGGTAAATATAAATTAATTTCATAAAGTCTTTTAGATAAGCTTTCTAGAATCTTGAAAGATGCGGTTGACTTTAAATATGTTTGTAGGTTAGAAATTTTCCAACAAATTAATCTTGTATTGGTAGCTTGTAGAATAAGTTAACTCTGTGTAGTAGCTTATAGAGCATGCTAACTATACAATGCATACATAGATAACTTATTTTATAAGTTAAGATATATAGTTAATAAAGTCAACACATGTTTGAGGCCTTATAGAATATTCCTATACAGCTCCTAGTTAGAGAGTATATATGAAGGCAAGAGTGAAGCCTTCTTCACTCTTGTCAATACCTTTCTAGTCTTTAGTCTTGTTCTTACACTTTCTAGTCTCTTATTTTTTATAGTAGCTATTTTTAATTCAATATTATATCATCTTTAAGTGACTTTTTAGTTCCATTGAGTGATACAAGAGTGTATTGAAGATTTTCTTTTTTTGAGATTCATGTCCTTAACAATTTGACAAAAGTACTAATATACTGTTTCTGTCTTGTTTTAGAAGTGAGTGGATTATCTCATTTCTATTTTTGTATTTTAAAGATTTCTAACTACCGATCGTTAAACAAAAAATCTTATTTTCTAACATTCATCTTTTCTTTAAAGAAAGTAAATTATCTCTCTTTGTGAATTTTTTTAATAAAGGTTGTAGATTACCTTCTTCTAATTTAATTTTTTGAATTTATTTGAGTTGTTTAGGGATGCTATTCACACTAAAAGTGAGAATAGATTTGTAACTATTACAAATCTTTATGAACTTGTCAATATTCTAAAAATAGAAATCTCACGTATTTCCAATGTAAATCATGGAAGTACTATGCCTTTGGAAGAAGTTCAAAATCTATAATAAAAAGTTGTGCAGTTGAAGGAAGTAAATAGATCGACATTCCAACCAAATCCAAGGAATTTTGCTTTTACAAGTATGATGGGCACAAGGATTAGTATATCTAAGAAGTTTTATGGAACAAAATCAAAATTTTGAGGATTTTTAAAATAAGTCAAGCTTTATCTAAAGTTGCAACTTTTCTAATATTTTGATGGATTTACTCAAGTTGGATTCATAGGCACACTTCTATCAAAAAGTGCTCTCTCTTGATTTGTATCTTTAATGAAAAAAGATTTGCAAGTCTTTTATGATTTGAATTCATTCTTAAAAGCGTTTACTGCCACATTCAGAGAAAGTGATTGAAAAAGAGTAGCAGAGACCAATCTCTTATCTTTATGGCAAGGATCACGATTAGCTACCATATATGCTCCTAAATTCTAAAACATTGCTTGTGACATGGACTAGAATGACAAAGCCCTTAATAATCAATTTTGATATAGATTGAAGGATAGTGTCAAAGACTTGTTACTAACAATACCAAAGGTAGAATCTTTGAAATAATTTATTATTCAAGCCACTACATGTGACAATCAATTATTTGAAAGACATCAAGAACAAAGATATGATTGAAGAGGAACTAATCAAATAATAACGACAACTCCTAAATTTTTAGAAACTTATTCTTCAAGGCCAAAAACTATGTAAATTAATATGGTATATTTTAAATCCTTCATACAATAGGAAAAGAGTCAACGATGTCAAGAAGATTTATACTTATATTATAGAAAAGCTAAATATATTACTCAATATTTTTTAAAAAAACAATGCAATTATAAAATAAGAAGCACAATTGCCAAAGAAGACAATGTGTTGAAAAATAAGTTACTCTAGCTATAATAGGAACCATGCGGGTAGAATCATATATAATATCTAATAAAAGTTCTATTCTCTCCTTAGATTCTTAACCTTGTTTCATAATAGAAGTCTATTTAGGACCAAAAAATCACAAAGTCTTAACCTTGTTGGATTCAAGAGCCTCAACATGTTTTATATATGAAGACTTTGTCAAAAAACAAGATATATTCTTAGTTAAAAAAATCAAACTTGTGCATGTAGAAATAATAGATGGATATTCATTGTCTTTTGGAGATGTTACACATAAAATTCTTCTTGTAGAAGTAGCAACTGGTGGTCATAATAGTTTAATAATATTTAATATAATTAAATCTCTTTTTAATTCAATTATTTTAGAATTATCATGGTTAAAAAGATATAATATTCAAATAAACTAGATTTCTTGTAATCTTGATTTTTTCCATAGTTTAGCCTAAGGTCCTACTAGGCAAGTAGAAATCCATAAGTCTAGTACATCCAAATCTTTATTGCTAGATGCAAGAGCTTTCATGCATGTCGCAAATGAAGGGCCATCTTTCGTTATATATGCCACATCTATTGCTAATAGTTAGAAGATATCAAGTAGTATTCTTAGTTAGTATTAAGATTTCTAGTATATTTTTTAAAAAAAGAATGTAGATATTTTTTTGGAGCATCGTCCTTATGATTATTCCATTGATCTTCAAGAAAGAACTCAACCACTATTTAGACCAATCTATAGCATATCACAAAATGAGTTAGCTATATTCAAAGAATACATTGATGAGAACTTAGCTAAAAAATTTTATATGCCATTCTAAATTTTGAGTCGGAGCTCCTATCTTATTTATGAAGAAAAAAGGTGCATCTTTGTGGATGTGTTTGGATTATCAAGGACTTAATAAGATCACCATCAAGAATAGATATCCTCCACCTTTGATTTTAAGACTTCTTGAATAACTAAATCAAGCAAAGATCTTTACAAAAATAGATCTTCGAAGAGTATATAACTTGGTTTGCATCAAAAAAGGAGATAAATAGAAGACTGCTTTTCAAACTAGGTATCGACATTTTGAATATAATCTCATGCCTTTTAGACTCATAAATGTACCAATTGCTTTTCAACATCTAATGAATGATGCCTTTTGTGAATTTCTTGATGATTTTGTCGTCTATTATTTAGATGACATTTTAATCTATTCTAAGAATACAAAAGGATATGAAGTTCATATTCATCATGTGTTACAAAAACTAAGAGATGTAGGATTATACATGAAGATAAAAAAAGTGCCTATTCCACACTATCCAAATTGACTTTTTGAGATACAATATTTCCAATCAAGGCCTTATGATGGATCCAAAGAAGATCCAAACTATCATAGATTCAAAGATTCCAAGAACGATAAGAGATGTATAATACTTTTTGGGCTTTTTCACTTATTACCAAATCTTTATCAAGAACTTTTTTCAAGTTGCAACTCCACTTATACATTTGAATTGTAAAGACAAACTTGAGTGGAATAAAGAAGGCAAAGCATCATTTGTTGCTTTAAAGAAAGAATTTATTTTGCACCAATTTTGTATCGCATTGACTTTTCTAAAGTATTTTTATACAAAGAAATGCATCAAACTTTGCTTTGGATGCAGTATTGTTACAAATGAAAATAGATAATAAACTCCATCTAGTAGCTTTCTATTCCAAAAAAATTTTAACAGCCAAAATTAATTATGTGATCCATGACAAAGAACTTCTTACAATTATAGATTCATTTCAAAAATAAAATTATTATTTAGAAGGCACTTCAAGTCTAGTCACAATATATTTAGATTACAAGAATCTCGAGTATTTCATGTCGACAAGTGTTTTGAATCATTGTCAAGTCTATTGGAGCATATCTTTATCAAGATTTGATTTCAAGATCACATATTGACCTGAAAAATAATAAGGTTTATGAGATGCTCTTTCTAGATGCTCTTATCTTGTACTAAAAGAAAAAGACATGACTTTTGATCAATAAAGAGTAATCTTCTTGAAGCCAAAGCATTTTTATCTTCGAGCAATGAAATCAACATTGATTGTTGATTCGACCTTTATCAAATAAATTCAATCAAGTATGTCCTTTGATCGTCTTGTTCATGATATCAAGAATCTTTCTTCTAAGTCTCATGATGTTTCAAAGTTTGAGTTCAAGAACAACTTATTCTATTTCAAAGGACAGTTATATGTTCTAAAAAGAGAAGCACGTCTACGTATTTTTCAAGTATGTTACAACTTTCTAACAATATGGTATTTTAGATACAACAAGACTTTAGAGCTTATATCTAGAGATTTTTGGTGGCAGCTATCGTATTGTAATACAATTATATGGTAAAAATATGACTAAAAATAATTTTTTAATTAATACTCTATTAAATTAATTCAATAAGAATTCAAAATATTTTGATAGGTCTTTTATGAAAGTCTCATAGCCTATTTTCTTGTCTTAATAGCAAGTAGATAAAAGTTAATTAGTATTTTTACCTTCTAGGATATAGAAACTCTTTTATTGCCTTAGAAAGGCCATAAATTGATAAAATCGAAGTAGAAGAGATAAATGGTTAGTATGGTTGATACTAGGATCAAGTTTAGGGTAGGATTGGGCTAAAAAATCTTTAAGATAGGTTAGATTGATACCCTAGGGTCGACCATTTGTGAGACATGGTCAAAATCAGACCTTTGATCACTAAATCAACCGCCTAGAGCAAACTAGGGATTCATTTGAAGATTGAAGATTAGAATTTGAGAGCTAGCTTGAAGTTCTTTTCAAAGGCATATAGATTATTTTTTTAGAATTTTAGGGGACTTAGCAATTATTATTCAAAGTCAAGGTTTATATTGATGATTTGGATTTTATATAATATAATTAGAACTAACAATTTTAGCTAGTTTGTGCAATTGGTGTGATATCTATAGTTCAAAATTTGATACTATTTGGATTATTGAATGTGCTAAGTATATACAAAATTTTGTGATAATCTAATAATATAATTTAGAGATATCTAGTTTTTAGCACAAGAGAGTTTCGAACGTTGGTAGTTTGGGATTGGATAGGGTTTCTATGATATTTGGAGATCTACTAATCAGATCAAGATGAAATTTGGCATGGTATTGAAGGACTTAAAGATCAAGCTGCACACCAACAATTAAATACCTAGTGCATTTTTAAGAAAGACAACATATAATATGATACTACTGTCGTCTTGTAATACAACTATATGATGAAAGATGATAATATGGATCTTATTATAGAAGAGCCAAGTTAAAAGAAAAGGTAGAAAAATATGGATAAAAGATAGGAAGGTAGTAAAATTTTTAATAGTAATGCTGCCTTTTTAGAAAAATAGCTTCTACTTACTTTGTAGGGCCAAAAATAAAGTAAAATAAGATAGATTGAAAAAATAAATGATATAGACATCTTTAGGAAGAAGTTAAGAGTAAATTCTAGTAAAAATTACTTAAAAAAAACTAGATGTTGATACCCGGAGAGGGCCGGTTATGAACTAGGATCGAAATCAGACCCTGAGGCACAAAATCAAGTCTCGACGACGACTCCGGGACTCTTTGGCAGATCAGAGAGTGGGATTTGATAGAAGATTGGATAGGATTTTTATAGGCATTAATTTTGGATGATTTAGAGTTGATATGACTTTGTAAGAGCTTTCCAAAGTCAAGGTTTGTTTCGGATGACTTGGGTTTTATGAAATAAAATAGGATTTACGTTTTGGGTGATTTTAAGAGTTTTGTAATAGATCTACGGATGAAATTTTATGGATTTATGGTTATGTTTAATATTTTTCATGAATTTGAGCTCGATCTAATGGTTGAATTGAGAGATATTGAGGTTTAAGTGGATCAAGGTCTCAAAAAGTAGAATTTTAGGTCCAGTGGGGATTTTTAAGATTTCTTGCAATCTACTAGTTGGATTGGAATGAAACTTATGTGAGAAGATATAAGACTTATTTTTCTATGTGCATGGAAATTTTGAGATCAATCGAACAGTGGAAAAGAGAGATATTGGCTCTAGAAGATTGGCATCAAGATTAGAGAAGGAGGCTGGCCAATATCCAAGCTCATTTTTGAGGTTATGGTCAATTTGGTAACTCCGATCCTTTTTAATTTTTTTGTGCTTATTTTTAACTTATTTTTTTAGAATTGTATAAATTTTGAGTTAAGATCAATGGTTTATTCATTAGTTATTGAGGTTTAACTATGTTGTAGGAATTACTAGGATTTGGTTAGGGTTTGATTTAGGGTTTAGGGTTTGGTTAGGATTTGGTTTAGGATTTGATTGGAATTTGGTTTAAGGTTTGTTTAGGGTTTGATTTAGGATTTAGGATTTTATTAAGATTTAAGATTCAATTAATTTTGGCCTAAAGTCTAAATGAAGTTCAATAGGATTTTAACTAGAATTAAATTAAGATTGAATTGAGATGTATTTGAGTGATATTTGTGATCCTTTTAATATTTTTTTAAAAATTCTTATTATTTTTTTGAAATTTCTTTGAAGTTTTTTTGAATTTGATTAAGCTTACTTAGCATTATTATGGTCTAATTAGAGCATTATTAGTATTCTATTAGAATTAAGATTTTGTTATTGCAATTTCCATTCTTCCTTCTATAGCCAAGTGCCCGGAGCATTCTCAAGTAAGACTTCACATATTACGACACCGCAAATGTAGAAGGCTGTAAAAGACTTTATCTACTCATGTGATATTTATTTAAGATCAAAAACTCCTTTTCATTGATCCTATGGACTTCTCCAACCATTGCCTATATATAAACAACCATGATTTTTCATTTCTATGGATTTTATTGTAAATCTTTCAAATTCAAATTTATATGATTCTCTATTGGTAGTTATAGATGGCTTCACTAAAATGGCATATTTTGTATCATGTACAAAATCTATTTCAAGTGAAGAAACAATCAAGCTTTTCATTGATAATATCTATTGTTATCATAGATTGCCAAAGGATATTATATTAGATAGGAGGACTTAATTTGTATCAAGATTCTAGAGAATCCTATTCAAGATTTTAAAGATAGATATAAAGCTCTCTTTGACTTTTCATTCTTAAATTAATAGATAAACGAAATAGATGAATCAAGTTTTGGAATAGTATTTGTGGTATACCATCAATTATCATCAAGATGATTAAACAACTCTTTTGCCATTGGTAGAGTTTGCATATAATAATTTGGTACATTCTTCTACTCAACAAATACTTTTCTTTGTGAATTATGGTTATCATCCATGACTTGATACTTTTGATTTTTTCAAAGATGATAATCTTACAACAAAAGATTTAGTAAATTATTTGTCAAAACTATATGCAACAATGAAGACACAATTAAAAAAAGCTTTAGAATGACAAAAGACCAATACAAATACCTATCACAAGGAATAACCACAATTCAATGTGAGTGACAAGATATGATTACTTTGTCTCAATATTAAGACTACTCGTCCTTATAATAAGTTGGATTATCGTAGGTTGAATCCTTTTCCTATTTGTAAATAAGTCAATCTTATTGCTTATCAATTACATCTACCGGAGTCTATGAAGATCCACCCTATATTTCACATGTCTCTTCTTGAACCATATAAGATAGTAAATATCTCGAGAAGAAGACAAATGCCACCTCCTCTTATAGAAGTGAATAATAATCAAGAATTCAAGGTGGAAGAAGTTTTAAATTTAAGGCGGCACCAAAATAGATTAAAATATCTTGTTCATTTGCATGGATATGATATTATTGAATGCACATGAGAGCCAAATTTAAAAAATCTTGGAAATGCACCAAAGAGAGTTCAAGCTTTTCATCGACGACATCTATCAAAATTAAGATATAAAATAGTAAATCTTTGCTATAAAAAAAATAAGATCAAAGGAAGATAACATTCTACCTTCTATTTTTTTTTGTAGCTTTTGTATATTTGTGATGCTAAAAAGATGGAGAATCAACAACCAATAGATTCAACTCAAGAGCTTTCATTTTTGGACTTACCAGATAAGATATTATGATTGTCATAACCTTTAAGATAATGAAATTGAAATGAAGATCCTCAAGAATAACATGTCCTTCTTCAAATAAATGGCGAGATACAATGTGTTTGATATCATGAACTTGGAAGAGACTCTCAATATTTGGTGATTTTATTAGAAGTAGAAACAACTCTTGACAGTGTTCTGAATATTTTATTTGAAAGAACTTATGAAGGCCTCAGCAATTATCAAATAATAGGGTGGTCTTTTCATCCTAGTATAAGCCATTATCAATGGATGAGAGGACTTATCAACCATATTCAAAGAGAACAAAGATCAAAGTATGTGAGAAATATAATTTGTCGGATCTTAGATTTCTTCAATATATGAAAACCGCTCCTTATAGAACTTGTTCTTAGAAAGGGGAGGTAACTTAAACATACATATGTATTTTATTAAGTATCTATATGATTAAGTAGGAGTAAATAAAAATAAATAAAAATAGATTAATTTTATAAGATCTTTTAAAAAAGCTTTATACAAGCTTCATAGACACTGTTTTGATTTTACATATATTTGTAGTTGATTGGTAGGTTAGAAATTTGGTCAAAAACTTAACCACGTATTGGTAGTTTGTGGAACAAGCTAATATGTTGCACATGCATAGAAAACTTAATTTGCAAGTTAAGATACCTATCTTACAAAGTCAACATGTTTTGGAGGTCCTATAGGACATCGCTATATAACTCCTAATTAAGAGTATATATGGAGGTAAGAGTGAAGCCTTCTTCACTCTTGTCAATGCCTTTCTAGTTCTTAGTCTTATTTTAAGACTTTCTAGTCTTTTTGTTTTTGACAATAGATATTCTAGTTCAATATTATATCATCTTTGAATGACTTTCTAGTTCCATTCAGTGATACATAAGTGCATTAAAGATTTTTTTTCTTTGAGATTCATGTCATTGACAAGTAATCATTTTAGTGGTTGGAGGTTTGATTTCAAGTTTGTTCCACAAATGGTCAACCCTTGGATATCTATCTAATCTATCCTAAGAATTTTTTAGTCCAATCCTACACTCAACTTAATCTTAGTATCAATCATGTTAATTATTTATCTCTTTTAATTTGATTTTACCAATTTATGGCCTTTTTGAGGTAGTAAAAGAGTTTTTTATAACCTAAAAGATAAAATTATTAACCAACCTTTAATCTACTAGCTATTAAGATAAAAAATAAACAAAGAGGCTTTTATTAAAGCCATGTTTATATATCTTGAATTATTATTGAACCAAGATGATTAAATATTAATTAGAAATTCGATTTTGATTACATTTTCACCATATATTTGTATTATAATATGACATCCATTCTCTCTAATCGTGCACATCCTCCAATATGTGCCAAATGAACCATATGTCATAATTAGCATCACACTATTTTTTAAATTTTTACATCAATTCCTTCATTACTATTTTCACCATTTATTTCAATATAATTATCTTCTTCAAAAATATTGATATTTTCAGCATGATTGTTCACACTGATTTTTCTATCTTATCTTTTAAAAATCTTTACTTGCTTTCTAGCAATAGGTATCTTTAATCTTGTAGCATCAAACTTCTTCAATGAATATGTGGCATTATTATGGATTATTAATACAACATATGTTCCAAATTATTGTTTTAAAAACTTCTATAAAGTATCATATTAGTAATCCAAATTATTGTCATAAATAAGTATTTAATCACCTCCTTTAATTGTTCTAGGCCTCAATCAATGTTGTTTATAAAATTAAGTCTTGTTTTCTAGCCTAACCTTTTATAATCTTCTCAATGTCAGCTCCACATCTTCTAATCTTTGCTCAAGTTGTCAAATTCTAATAGCCCATAACTCTTCTCTTGTCAATCCATCTTCTAAAGGTAGTATATTTCAAGTTGGCACATGTTCTTTAATCAGCATAATAGATTTTTGACTTGATATGAGTTCTACTAGCATATATTTTTTCATTGAAGCATATATTATTTGATTAGCCTATGATGCATAAAATAGAAGTTTAGGCTATTCCTCTACTCTTCTTTTGTAAGCTTTAACTAAGGCTTTTATAATTGGTGGATGTCCACATTATTTTCTTTGCATTTCTTTATAGATTATAAGCAGTAGTCAATGATAATTTAATTTTGTATTTCTTAAAGAAATCACAAGCTTCATGTGCATTCAATTCTTTACAATTTGTAGAAAACTTTCAGACATATTCATAGCAACAAATAACATTTTAAAGCAAAAACCTATAAATTTCTTCTATAGACTTTGTTCTTAGTGCCTTGCATTCTACTTGGTTTGATAAATCTTCACAAGCTAAAATTAAATATCTCATTTATCATAGTCCTATCAATATAATAATAAAATCTATAATCCATTTAAAATGAATAATCAAAAGATAAAATAGATATAACCATTTTTATGTCATATATTTGAATACATTTGATAAATTACAAAAAATTCTATAAACAAAGCTACATCTTAATGTATATTCTTCTACCAATATCATTCTTTTAATTCAGCAAAAGTAGTCCAAATTTCTTTATGCTCCACCTACATACTATCATGAAACTCCTTAAGTAGTTTCTGTTGATCTTCCTTGGTACTTACTACTTGTTGTAGCATTCCAATATTTATTTTTGGTCTCTTTCAAAGAAATCTTCTTTATGATATAAACTTGTATGCATTTTTTTTTTTAATTTGTTTAAGTTTTTTATTTGATCAATTAGCATGTTTGGTTAATGTACTCAAATAATGTCTAATATCTAATAATTCTACTTCATAATTTTCTTCATGAAATGGCTTATCTTTTTTATTTAATTATGAAACCAAATAAAATTTTATATCCACATTATCATTATCTTCAATCATTTCATCTTTTCCATCATATTTTTTTCAAGATAACATATTTACTACTACATTATCTTTTTTTACAATATTCCTAAACTCTAAATTTAATGACTCAATATAAGCAATCCATCTCAATATTGTAATATCCGATATTGTACAATTAGTATTCATTTCAAATAAAGGCAAATAATCTATTTTAATTACTATCATTGTATTTATAAAAAAATATTTTTTAGCTTTCAAAGCTAAAATAACTCTCCATTATTCTCTTTTTACTTATAAATATGTATATTGGAAAATACTTAAATCCTCAGTTCCAAATTATACTATAAATTTGTATCCATTCAAATCACCTTGACCTACAATCCATCCAATGGCAATCAAAATAGTATCCATTATAAGAATCATTGGTCTATTATACATATAATTAATTTTTTTCAATACTAGAGATAATATCAATAATTTCTTTAATCTTTGTATTGCTTTAATATATTTTTTTCAATTTAAACCAATAATTCTTGCATAACAATTTATACAATGAATCCACTATGTGAGCATAGTGAGGAATTCAAATATAATAAAATATACATATATCTAAAAACTTATTCATCTTTGTTAAAGAACTTCAATCCTCTTTTATTCTCTCAATTGCATCAACCTTGGTTTGATTTAGTTATTTTTTATAAAATCTACATAAATATCTAACAATTACAACTACTTTTATTGTCAAGGACAAGAACTTGATAAAAAAAAATAAATAAGTAAAAAAAATTTCAAAGAAAGATGACAAAATAAAAATAACTCAATATGTATATTAAGAAAGAAATTGAAATGGCTATTGCCAAAAGACAAGAAAATTAATGACCCTTGAAACTAGACTAGAAGCAAGAAAGGAGTTGACAAGAGTGAAGAGGTCTTCACTCTTATCTCTATATATACTATTTAACTAGGAGCTACGTTGTCGTATTACGTGCTTTCCTGCTCGAGAACGTGCCGGGCGTCTGGCTGTAGAAGGTGGTATAGAGATTTACCAATATTCAAGCAGTTTATCGGTTTTTGACTGTTGGAATATAAACAACTGCAAGAATACACTATAAATCTATACGGATGCCCTTCGACTGCTTGTCGAAGTCCTTTTTGCCCCAGCCGGTAGGTCTCTAGACGTTACAGAGAACCCCAAACAATCCAAACTCCTAATCTTTAATACCGCTTTTTACTCACGATCTTGTATCCACTGACTGTCTTGTTAGATTAATCCAATAAATTTCATTCACTCCGCATACTCAATCCTATAGACACCCTTTTAACTCTTCATTACAGACGTAACTCGATTTCACAAAACAGTCAAGAGTAATCAAACCCACTTCATTAAAAATCCCGATTCACCATTACAACACTGACTTCAGCAAGAATTGCCTCAGTCTTCCCAAAACCCTATAAAGAAAAAAAACCCAATTCTCTGTCTTTTTTTCCCGCCCGAAGCATGAAGCTAGCTCTCCGATTCTTCAAAAAACTCCCCAAAACTTATTCTCTCCCCCTTTCATTTCTTAACCTTAATTCTAAATTTCTTCAATCTTCCGTCTTGGATCCGGAATTGGCTCCCACCGTTAGAGCTTGGATCCAAAATTGGCTCTCGCCGTCAGAGATTTCTCCTCTGTTTTTACCTTTAAGAGATCCTTTTACCAAAAACAACGTTCCTTGAAACGGCACAGAGAACAGGACAGCCTGAAACAGAATCGAAACCCCGTAATCAGGACCACATTGAGTCGCCCGACCAATTCAGGTCTCATATTAGCTAAGAGTCCAGTAGTAAGAGCCGGATGTTCCCAAAATTAGACTACATTGGATTGCCCGACCAATTCAGGTCTCATATTGGGTAAGAGGACCCGGATTGGATTCTTGAAATTGGATCCAATTGGCTCTTCGAACCAGGCTCATCCGTCGTGTGCATTGGTCCTTTCCCTTCCTATTGACTCTCGTTATTGGAATCGAACGGAGCATTTCAGTATGCCCCGGCTGACTGTAATGGGGTGACTGAACCTGGCCACTCAGTATTTGCACTGGAGTTGGTCGTTGCTCCCAATATTCGAGGTAACTGAACATTAATAAAAGTCCCCTTTCTTTATATTTTCACGGTATACTCATGTTACAACACGACAACATGGCAATGTTCTATAGGACCTCCAATATGTGTTGACTTTGTAAGACACATGCCTTGACTTATAAGGCAAGTTTTTCTACGTGTGGGCCATATAGTTAGCTTGGTTTCCAAGCTAACAACATGTGTGGGACATGGCCAACTTGTTGACCACGTTTTTAATCCAAAAAATCAATTAAAGACACCTATAAAATCAAAGAAGTGTCTTTAAAGTTTTTAGGAAGCTTTTACAGTAAATATTATAGAATCAACTTATTTTTACCTATTTTTACTTACTTCTATCTATTTATATATGTAATTATTGACTTACATGCGTATGTCCATGTCATTATCTCCTCTTCTAAGAAGAAGTTCTATGATGAGCGGTCATTATATATTGAGAAAATCTATGATGTGACAAATTATATTTGCTACATACTTTGATCTTTGTTCTCTTCGAAGATGATTGATAGGGCCTCTCAACCATCAATAGTGTCCTATATCAAGGTAGAAAGACCACCCAGTTATTTGATCGTTGTTGAGGCCTTTATAACTTCCTTCAAATATAACATTTGGAACATCATCATGAGTTGTTTCTACCTCTAATAAAATCACCAAACATTGAGAGTCTCTTCCAAGGTCATGATACCAAACGTGTTGTATCTCACCATCTATTCGAAGAAGAACATGTCATTCTTGAAGATCTTCATCTCGATTGCATTGTCTTGAAGGTTGTGACAATCGTAATATCTCATCCAGCATGTCAGTAAACAAAGGCTCTTGAGTTGAATTTGCTGATTGTTGATTCTCCATGTCCTCAGCATCACAACTACAAAAAAGTTACAAACAAGGATTGAAAGTAGAATGTTATCTTATCTAGATCTTGTTTCTTTTATAAAAAAGGTTTTATCTTGATTTTGATGGATGTCGTCGATGAAAAGCCTCTATCGCCTTTGCTTCATTTGCAATATTCTTTACTGGCTTCCATGTGTGTTCACTAATATCATATCTATGCCAATGGATAAGATATTCCAATTTATTTTGGCGCCGCCTTGAATTCAGCACTTCTTCCACTTTGAACTCTTCATTATTGTCTACTTCTATAAGAGAAGGTGGAGCTTGTCTACTTCTTGGTATGTCCACTGTCTTATATGGTTCAAAAAGAGACACATGGAATTTTGGATAGATTTTCATTGACTTCGGTAGGTGTAGACGATATACAACTACATTGATTTATACAGAAATAGAAAATAGTCCAAGCCTTCAATAGTCTAACTTATTTTAAGGACAAGTGGTCTTGATATTGAAACGAAGTAACCATACCTTGTCACCCAAGTGGAATGGTGGTTGTTCCTTTCGATAGACATCCGCATTGACCTTTTATTGTTTTTGAGCTTCTTTTAATTGTGCCTTCATCGTTGCATGTAGCTTTGACAAATGAATTGCCAAATCTTTTGCCATAGGATTATCAACTTTTGAAAAGTCAAAAGTATCAAATTGTGGATGATAACCATAATTAGCAAAGAAAGGTATTTGTTTTGTAGAAAAATGTACCATGTTATTCTAAGCAAACTTTGCCAATGACAAAATAGTTGTCCAATCATCTTGTTGGTAGTTTATGGTACATCTTAAATATTGCTCCAAAACTTGATTAACATGCTCTGTTTGTCCATGAGTTTGAGAATAGAATGTTGAAGATAGTTTTATATCTATTTTTAGAATCTTAAAAAAAGTCCATCAAAATCTTAATACAAATTGAGTTTTCCTATCTGATATAATATCATTGAGTAATCTATGATAGCAATAGATATTGTCAAGAAAGAGCTTAGCTATTTCTTGACCTGTGATGGATTTTATAAATGGTATAAAATATGCCATCTTAATAAAATGATCTACTATCACGAATATAGAGTCATAAGAACCTGAAATTGGAAGAATCGTGATGAAATCCATAGAAATAGAAGATCATGGTTGTTTTGGAATGGGTAATGGCTGAAAAAGTCCATAAGGTCGATGACAAGGAGTTTTTGATCTTCAACAAACATTACAAGATTGTACAAAACTTTTGATTGCTTTCTACATTTGGGGCCACCAAAAGTCCTTGGTTATTAGTTCCAAAGTTTTATTGTATCCCAAAATGTCCTGGTATTTGAAAGTCATGATAAGCTTAAAAAATACGTAATCAAGCTTCACCTTCTAGAACATATAGGCATCCCTTGAAATATAGTAGATTGTTCTTAAATTCAAACTTGGAAGCATCATGAGCCTTTGAAGGATTTTTCTTAATATCACGAAGAAGAGGATCAGAAGACATACTTGACTGAACTTGCTTAATGAAAGTTGAATCAATAGTTAGTGTTGATTTCATTGCTCAAAGATGAAGATGCTTTAACTTCAAGAGAATTATTCGTTGTTCATCAAAAGAAGCATCTGCTTCCTTTGATGCAAGGTAAGATTGTCTAAAGAGTACATCTGACAAATCTTGTTGTTTTCTTGGTCGATAAGTGATCTTGAATTCGAATCTAGACAAAGACATACTCCAATGGGCTTAGTGATGATTTGAAACACGTACTGACATAAAATATTCAAGATTCTTGTGATTTGTATACACGTTGATTAGGTTAGAAGCACCTTTTAGATAATGGTACCATTCTTGAAATAAATCCACGATTGTAAGAAGTTCTTTATCATAGATCTCGTAGTTGATCTTGATTACTGAAAATTTATTAGAATGAAAAGCTACTGGGTGAAGTTTATCATCTATTTCCATTTGTAAAAATACGACACCCAAAGCAAAGTTTGATGCGTTTGTTTCCATAAAATAAAATGGCTTAGAAAAATCAACATGATACAAGATTGGTGCAAAAACAAAAGTTGTCTTCAAAGCTTCAAATGCTACTTCCGCTTCTTCATTCCATTGAAGTTTATCTTTACAAGTCTAACGTGTAAGTAGAGCTACAACTTGAGAGAAGTCTTTGATGAAGATCTGATAGTAGTTGGCAAATCTCAAAAAACATTAGATATTTCTTATCATTTGTGGGATCTTCCAATCCATAATAGTTTGAACTTTCTTAAGATCTACCATAAGTCCATCATTTGAAATAATGTATTCTAAGAAGTCAACTTGAATAATGTGAAATATACATTTTTTTATCTTGGCATAGAGTCCCACATCTTTTAGTTATTGTAACACACAAGGAATATGAAGTTCATGTTCTTCTATGTTTTTAGAATAGATTAAGATGTCATCTAGGTAATAGACAACAAAATCATCTAAAAACTCCCAAAAGACATCATTCATTAGATGTTCGAATGCTGTTGGTGCATTTATAAAGTCTAAAAGGTATGACGTTGTATTCGAAATATCCATACTTTGTTCAAAACATAATCTTCCATTCATCTCTTTCTTTGATGCGTACCAGATTGTATGCTCATTGTAGATCTATTTTTGTATAGATCTTAGCTTGATTCAAGTGATCAAGGAGTCTAGTTATCAAAGGTAGTGGGTACCTGTTCTCGATTTTGATTTTGTTGAGTCCTTGATAATAAACACACATCCACAATGATCCATCTTTTTTCTTCACAAATAAAATTGGAGCTCCTATTAGAGATTTGGAATGGCGTATGAAGTTCTTGGCCAAATTCTCTTCAATATACTCCTTGAATTTAACCAACTTATTTTGTGATAAATTGTAGATTGGTCCAAATAATGGTTGTACTCTTTTTTGAAGGTCAATTGAGCAGTCAAAGGAATGATGTTCTAAAAGAATATTCCTATTTTTCTTCTCAAATACATCTTAAAAATCTTGATATTAGCTTGGAATGCCACTTAAAGTCTTTCCACCAGTAGAAACATGTGTGGCACAAATGACACAAGATGATCCTTCTTTTGCAGCATGCAAGAAAGCTCTTGCTCCTACAAATATAGGTTTAATTGTACTAGACTTATGACTTTCTACTTGATTAACTATGCTCTTAATTATATGTTTAGAAAATTCAAGACTATAAGAAATCCAATTTGTATTAGGATTATATTTTTTTAGCCATGATAAACCTAAAATGACTAGATTAGAGAGAGATCTAATGATATTAAATATTACAAAGCTACTATGACCATTAGTTGCTACATCTATAGTAAGGGTTTCATGAGTAACATCTCCTAAAGACAATGGATGACCATCTATGACTTCTACATGAACATGTTTAGTTTTCTTCACTAAAAGTATGCTATATCTTTTAGCAAATTCTTCATTTAAGAAACATGTTGAAGCTCTTGAATCTATTAAGATAGAAGCTTTGTGATGTTTAGGTCCTAGAATAATATTTATCGTAAAACATGGAGATGGTACTGAGGAAAGAATAAGACCTTCACTAAGTGTTGTACAAGGTTCCAGCTACACGATCCCTATTGTAGTTGGATAAATTTGTTTTCTGACATGCTATCTTCTTTAGTAGCTGTACTCCTCATTTTATGGTCGTGTTGCTTCTTTGAGCAATGTTGAGTAGTATGCTTAGATTCTCCACAATATAAGCATAATCCTTCTTGATAACGATAAATCTTTTCTTACTCAATAAGAGATTTGAAACATACTACATCAATTTGCATATTCTCTACTTCCAAATGTATGTGTTGAAGAGATCTTGGTGTTGCCATTGAATTATAATAACATTCAGGTCCACTTATATGATTCTCATATTGGAATTCAAAAAGACGATTGTTGCACTTCACAACAAAGTCAATTACTTGACTCAATGTTTGAGAATCATATAAATTGAGCATTAATTTTTTTACCTCATATTGTAATCCATAGAAAAATTAGCTAACAATTATAACATCATCCCACTTGATATCAGTTGTAAATTATTGAAATTATAAAGCATATAATGTTATTGATCAATTCTCTTGTCGCAAAATATGGATCTTATTGGTTGCAATATAAATTGCATCATGTTCTCCATACATGGATCAAAACTCTACCAAAAAAGCCTCTAGATTATTCAATATTGGATCTCGTTGTTCAAGAAAAGATAAAAACTATGATAATGTTAAACCTAAAAGAAGCGTACTAATGAATCTAACTTGCAATCCTCAAATTGGATAGCTTTGGGATTGAAGTTCAATCACAAGTTGTACTTGATTGATAAATCCTCTAAACTTTGAACTGGTGCCATCAAACTTCTCGAGTAGGGCAATTCTAGGTTCTCTAATACTAGAAGGGTATTCCACTATAGGAGAAGGGACATGATTTGGTGTAGATGTTGAAGCAGCTCCAATCATTTCTATATCTTCACTTCGTGCCAATCTTGTTGCTCCTTGTAGTGGTAAATTGAGTTGATGCATCGTAAGCATTAACTCTGTCAATTGCTCTTGCATTTGTGCCATTGTACTCTCTATTTCAGTAAGTTCTGCCATGTTAACACTTAAAAAAAAAAAAATTTAATATCGCTCAAGACAAATAGAAGAGAGTACTTAAGAACAAAGAAAATACTAAGGACAATATCAATTTAGAAGAGGGTAATCTGTAACTTCTAATATACTTATGTCTTATCAAGAAAAAGGAGTAATCCTTTCTTAATCAAGATTAGACAAAGCTTTGATATTATAGGTGTACTCTTGTGAATCTTTCAAGGATAAGAACTTCATAAAAATAAATAAATAAGTGAGACTTTTCTCAAAGAAAGATGACAAAATAGAAATAACTCAATATGTATATTAAGAAAGAAATTAGAATGGCTATTGCCAAAAGATAAAAAAATCAAAGACCCTTGAAACTAGACTAGAAACAAGAAAGGAGTTGACAAGAATGAAGAAGGCTTCACTTTTGTCTCTATATATACTATCTAACTAGGGGCTACGCGGTGATGTTCTGTAAGACCTCCAATATGTGTTGACTTTATAGAACACATGCTTTGACTTACAAGGTAAGTTTTTCTATGTGTGGGCCACATAGTTAGCTTAGTCTTGAAGCTAACAACATGTATGTCACATGGCCAACTTTTTGACCATGTTTCTAATCCAAAAAGTCAATCAAAGACACCTATAAAGTCAAAGCAGCATCTATGAAGCTTCTAAAAAACTTCCATAGCAAATATTATAGAATTAACTTATTTTTACCTACTTTTACTTATTTCTACCTATTTATATAAGTAAATATTGGCTTACATGTATATGTCCCTGACATATATTTCAAATATAGATTTTATACATGATAGTGTAAGATGAACTTCTTCTAGTCGATTCAATATTTTTTTATAATCTTATATATGATCAATAACATAATTGCAATATCCCTTTCAATATAAAGTTTCATCCTTATCTTCTTCTTTGCAGTCCTTAATAAGAATATTATCCAAAAAAAACATAGTTTTTTCAAGAATAAAACCCCTGAATACATTGCTCATTCTATTTATCATATGCACAACTGAGTTAGTAGCACCTTGAGGAAGAGTACACATTCTAACCAATCTAAGTAGTATTTTCATTCTTTTCATGTTTCTACTTCCATCTACAAGTTAAAATTGGTCATAGTCTGAATACAAATCACCCATTGAATAGATTATTTTTTGTATAAATACTTCAATAAATTCTTCTATTATTAGTCTAATTTATATATTTTTGATAGTCATTGCATTGACTAACTACATATCTTGAATAAATCATAATGATCCATTTTTTTAAGGTACTATAAACCATTAATTAGAATTTAGTACAAAAGAAGGCTCTAAAATCTTCATCTTCATCTTTTCTTTTAATAATTTTACCAAGCTTGGTAAATGTGCTCTTAGTATTGAAATTGGCTTCAAATTTCAAAGTACATATGGTACAATGAAAATAACTATATGTATTATAATATTTGGATCCTTACATCCAATTTCATAAGATTCAAAGGCAAATGATTTACTTTATTTTACCAATATTTCTTTGAAGTACACAATTTCTTCTAGCAACAAGGAACCATTAGAATCAATCTTCAATTCTTCAAAAGTCTCTTTAGTAAACTTGTGTCTAATATTCTTTGAATATTTGAAGCTCTTTTTCTTTGACGCTTCTTCCATCTATTCTTTAAAATCTTTTAGCAAAGATTCAATAATAAGTTTCATCTTTTTATCCATTTTCTTATATTTTGTTTCAATGATGATCTCTGGTGCTTGAAAAGATTCAATCGTATCATAAACTACTTTCAAATGAACTTGTATAACTTATCATCATCACCTAATTCAATAGATGTAATTAATTTTAAAGAATCTTTAAATCCATTTTCTTCATAAATATTACTAATCTTTTCATTTTTTTTAATATTTCTAATCCACATAATTCTATTTTAATTGCATACAATCTTTTATTTTTATTTATTTTTAAAACTTCAATCCTCTTATATATAATACTTCTATCTTGAAAAATACCAATAAATCCTGCATCAAAGGCATATATATATCTTACAAGAGTATCTCCCATTTTATACTTCTATAATCTTATATTATAGTGGTACTCTCCAAAAATCCTTAAATTCTTCAACAACTCTTAATAATGGACGTTTTTTCAATTTTTCTTGATTTTGTTCATGATTTAGAGGCACATTTAAAAATTATATTGCCCTGCTTTCATCTTTACTACAAATTTGTCTATAATTTGAACCATCATCAAGTATCTTTGTTTCCATCCGAGTTGCAATAATATATGGATGCCTCAAAATAAGAGGATAAGATGTTACATCTTAAATAAAAAAAATAAAAATAAAAATTGTTCTATTTCAACGTCACCAATTTGAATTTTTACATCTACGCAAGTACCATATAAATCATCTTATATATTATTTGCTATCCATATTGTCTATCTATGTTCTATATCAATTGGCTATCTTTACTTCATATAAAGATCCTTGAACATAAATATTTTTTTCAAATCATGGTCAATCAAAGCAACAATTGGATCATCCATATCTCCAATCTTCACAAATGCCTTTGTAGTTGTTCTAGTCTAATGCTTTTGAATATAATGACTTGAAATCTCTTCATCCTTATTACTTTGATCATTAAAATTTATTCTTTGATTATAACTCCTTCTTTTATTTATTGATTATTTGCAATAATTATCAAATTTATCTTCTTCATTCTCACATATGTATGCATCAAAAGTATGATTCAATCTAGCTTCTCTCATTAATTGCCTCTTTTATTTAATATTGTCAATAATAACATCATTAAATTCTTTCTTGGTAATTTCTAAAATCTCCTTCAATGTGAACTCAATCTTAGCATTGAATACATGTTCATCAAGCATCCCCTTTAAATCTATTATTGCCTCAATATCAAAGAGTAGTTTATATGTTGATGACTTATCTTTATTTTCTATATCTTTTGATTTTTTTTTCAATATTGTCAAAGCATCCTCTATTATTAATTCTTGTAAAATCATTTTATGAGCCTTGTCTCCTCAAGTTTGTCTCTTAAAAGTACTTCTTTCTATTGTGTCCTCAAAATCTTGCCTCATCTTCTCTTCTATTAAAAATTCATGTTGGTTTTTAATAATATAGGCATGCATTGACAAAGCTTCTATAAGATCCTCCCAACATGTAGCTCCACTAATTGAAATAGCAGTCTTCAACAATGCTTCCCATGGCTCCTTCCTTTTTTACATTGTAGAAATAACAGAAGACCAAAGTTCACTTGATACAATATTTTCAAAAAAATCTTATTTGTAATCATCATCTATTCTAGTACTATAACTTCCAACTTCCATTTTTGCAACCCCATGTGTAGCCAAATAATCTTTAACTAATGCTTTCATATCTCTGTTATTAAAGTTGGTTTGAAGAAGATTATCAATATCCTTTAATGCCACTTTTCTATCTTTCTAAAAAATAATACCTTATTATATCATTCATTGAATTTAATATAAACTTTTTGAGAATGAGAATCATCATCATACCAAATACATCTTTGCATGTTGTCATAATATATATTGTCTTATTTGGAAATGAATCAGGTACCTGATTATGGAAGGTAAAGTTGTGCTTACAAATATTTAGAAAACTCTAATAGGTTTTATATATATAAGAAGAATGTAATTTGACTTTTAATTCAAAAGTACTTAAAGTGAATACAAAGTATTTAAAAATACTCTTTTGAGTAATTTCAACTATATAATAATTCTAATTGCCTTATTACTTTTATAATTAGAAAATTTTAATTTTTCTTTACAAGCCCTAATCTTAGTTAATGAATTTTGGTGAGTTGTAACTCTTAATCTAATAATTCACTTGATACAAAATTTTGTACATAAATGCTAATATAAGCCATCTATATATTTAAAAGAAATCAATCCAATCCAACTTACAAATTGTGAGAAAAAGTCCAAAAATTGCATTGATGTCACTTGGCTACCAACTTGAAAGTTAATAGAAATGTTTCAGTAGTGATTTTTCTTTTTTCAACCATTAATTTCAATTCAAAATCAATATAAAAGTTTTAGGTTTCAATTCATTTTACAACCTCAAAATTTCACATTAGATTCATGACTTATATTATAATATATGTTGTCTTATTTAGAAATGCATCAGATACTTGATTAAGGAAGGTAAAGTTATATTTTACAAATATCTAAGAAATCTAAATAGATTCTACCTATATCAAAAGAATGTAATTTGAATTTTAATTCAAAATTACCTAAACCTAGTACAAAGTCCTCAAAAATACTCTTTTTAGTTACATCAATTATACATAAATTCTAATTATCTTATTACTTTAATGATTAAATAATTTTGATTTTTCTTTGTAAGTCCAAATCCTAGTCAGTGAATTTTGGAGAGCTATAACTCCTAATTTTATTGTCTACTTAGTACAAAATTTTATATAAAAATTCCACTATAAAACTTTTATATATTTAGAAAAATTTAGTCCAATTTAATTTACAAATTGTAAGAAAAAGTCCAAAAATTGTGCTAATGTCACTTGACTACCAACTTGAAAGTTGATGTAAATGTTCTAGTAGTGATTTCTAGTTTTTCAATTATTTACTTCAATTCAAATCAATATATAGCTTGATCTTGAAGTCTTCTAATACTATGCCAAATTATACCTTGATCTAATTAATAGATCTTTAGATTTCATAGAAATCCTACTTGATCTCAAACTACCAACTTCTAATACCGTCTTGTACCAAAACCTAGATATCTCTCAATTACATTATTAGATTAATACAAAATTTTACATACACTTAACACACCTAATCAACCAAATACTATCAAATTTTGAACTAAAGATGTGACACCAATTACACGAACTAGCCAAGAACGCTAGCTTTAATTGTTTTGTATAAATTCTAAGTCACCAATATAAACCCTAATTTTGAATAAAAATTGCAAAGTCATTTCAAATCCTACAAAAATAAGCCTTGTATCTTTAGAATAAGGTTAAAGGTAACTTGCAAATTCCAATTATTGATCTTCAAATGCCTCCTTATTTTACTTTAGGCAGCCATTTTAGTAGCTAGAGGTTTGATTTCAATCCTATCCTACAAATGGTCAACCCTTGAGTATCAATCTAATCTATCCTTGGGATTTTTTAATTCAATCTTATCTTCAATTTAATCCTAATACCAACCACATTAATTATTTATCTCTTCTATCATATTTTTTTTAATTTATGGTCTTTCTAAGGTAATAAAAGAAATTTTACAATTTAGAAGATAAAATTCTTAATCAACTTTTAATCTACTTGCTATTAAGATAAAAATAAAATAAACTAAGATGCTCTTATAAAATCCATGTTTAAATGTCTTGAATTGTTATTGAAGCAAGATGATTAAATATTAATTAAAAACTCATTTTTGATTATATTTTTACAATATAATTATATTACAACATGACAACATTGAAGCTATAATTATTTGTAGTAGTGAGGTTTTGAGTAGCACATTTAATGTCATCAAAAGAGGCATATGTAGCTTTTGCAAAAAAGCTTACAAGCAGATGAGAATTTTTCATTCGAATAAGAGGCATGATACATACAATTTTGATCTTTAAAATTTTTGTAGTTAGAATTCCATTAATTCAAGTTCTTGATATTGTATGAATAGAAGCAATACAATGCATTGTACCAATTATCTATTCCATATGAAATACAAGAAGAGATGCTTTTAATAGGTAATACATTCTAAATATGTTCAAAATCATGATGCTCAATGGTGAATCAATGAATTGTTGGTGAGTTGCTATAATTAGTGATGATTTTTTATGTAGATTGTTTAATTCTTCAGATTCAAAATAGAATCATCTTACAAATTTTTATGAAATAAGGTCATATTATCAAATAATGCCAAAAAAAAGGTCATATTGTAAAATTTTTCTTCTATTAATGATAGGATCTGCTGCATTTGGATCAAAAGAAAGCTTTATATTTGCAAGAAAAATCTCATTAATATAGGAGAGATGATAAGTTTTATCAGGCTTTAGAATACCATCTTTTTATAAATGGAATATATTCTTTAATTTTGATACAATTAGTATAAAAAAATTTAATAAAGATTCTACTTAGTGAAAAAAAATTATTGTTAGATGAGTAGAACATTGGACATTTGATTTAATTACATAGGTACTCTCATTGATGCAAATACTAGCCTATTTTAATGTGTCCAACAACCTAATTTGTTTTTTGGAAGGTACAAATAATGACATTTTTTTCATTTGATCCATAATTAAAAAGTAATTATTCAAAGAAAAATGGTAAATAAAAAAAATCTGAATATATTGATATTGCATTTTGCACCTACATGACGTGATTCATTAGACAAACTTTGAATCACCAAAACAATTATCTCTATTCATTCTTTTTTTTCATCGTAACATGACACTATAAATATTTTTGATTTAATTTCAAAGTAAAAAATATATACATTCATATTTATATTTGAGGATAATAATGGCAAAATGATGTATTTATACTCTATAGATAATTAAGCCTCGACAATAAAAACAGGATTTCAACTCAACATCCAATGATAATGTATCAATTTATTGGAATCATTTGAGATAAATTTTAAGTATACTATAAATTTAATCTACTTATTAAGAATCTTGTGTACCTTGCATGAATTCAAATCTTTGAATTTCATATAAATTTTCTTGCAATGCTCTTAATTGAATTATCAAAAGAACATCATACTCAGATTTGGAAACCTCATGTTAAGTTCAATATAATAAAGTACACCATTATTTATTAGTAGATTCATTCTTGGATCACCTTGGATTTGCTTCAATTAGTCTCTTGCATTCATTAGTAAATTTTGAGATAGAATTTCTTGTGTTGGAGCTTTTCCACCTTAACTTCTTGACGACCCTAGAATCATTCAAATTGGAGTTAGAATGAAACTTTTTGGCAACAATTCAAGTAATCCACTATCCCTTTGAACCTTGGATTATTCAACTTATGAAAGAAGCAATGATCAACTTTCAAATATTAGATTGTGACAAATACTCTGATGTTTAATTCTAACAATAAGCGTAGGATTCTTCTAGTAGTTCTTATCATAGTTTAAAATAAGAGAGCAAGTAAATTTTCTTTGTTTACATAAATTTCTTTATCTCATTTGGTTTTATCAATTAATTTATATCACATAATTTGATATATTTTTAAAATAAGTTCAGTCAAGAATCTAATTATGATACATTTTATATTTTATTCTATTATTATAAATTATCTTTATTTATACTTAACTTGGATGTTTATCTTTGGTACACCATTTTTTATTAATAAGTTTATTATTGTCCCTTATATGATATAATCCATCATTTTTTTGTTCATTTTGTTTAGAATTTCAAGCACACTATATATCCTCGCCTCTTTTGTCCCTTGTTTACTCTCTTTTGCCTTCTTACAACAAAATCCTCACTACCATGCACTCTCTTCTCACTTCAAATTACTCAAATGTGGACTTATATATATGATGCCGTGAAATCTCTGTACCATATGCAAACAACATAAAAGCGAGGAGCTATAGATGATAGCTAATCTTGTGTTTTTTTTTTTTTTTTTTTTTTTTTTTTTGATTTTTGGTTTTTAGTTTCAAAATTGTAATGATGGCTTTTTGTATAAGAATATGGTGCTTAACGTGATGCCCAAAAGTTAGACAATAGACTTGATCTTAAGCTCATATTTGATATATCTTATGCAATCGAGTGAATAATCAAAAGATTTTGGATTTTTAAGAAGATTGAATTTTGTAAATACTATAATTTATGATATCAATCTAAGAGAAGTCCAAATTTTTTACTAGAAACTTTGTTTATATGGTATTCTTGCATTGATGTGTTCTCAATATTTATTTATTTGTTTGTTGATTTTGAAAATCTAGCTATAGGGATGAGAATTGGTAAAAAAATAATGACACTTTAAATATCATATTATAATTGTATTCTTGCTTGTCTTTTGTACATTTGAACTATGAGATAGGAACTGATCTAAATGATTAAAAAGACAAAAGAGTTCTTCAAGCTGGAATATGATGAAAACATCTTTAAACTTATTTGTCTATAAAGATTTTTATTTTATTTAGAAGATTGAACTATCTTTGACTCACAATTGTAAATTTTTATATCATGTATCTTAAAAATCCCAATATTCTAAATGAAAGATCTAACTTCGACCTCTTTTACTATAAAGAATACTTAATTTAAGTTGTGGATTACATTCACTTTCTCATCAATTGTGAAAGAACTGATGTTTATGTTGATGTAGTATAAGACAACATATCTCAATAGTGTAGAAAGAAAATTTAAGAAATTTAGCTCTCATTAAATTATTGTTGAGTTAAATTGGGTTGATAAATCAAAGTCTTGTCATAATATTCATATATTAATTTATCTTGGTAGTAGGATTTTTTATACCATTTATTTGGTTTAAATTGATTAGTATATGATAATCCATTATTATTAAATTTACTTAATGGAACTATTATAATTATATGCATAATAGAAGTATTACTATTTTTTTATTAGAAATTTAATTCACAAATAGCATACATCATTGTTTACAAAATTAATTATAAGTATACAATCATTTTTTATATAGAATAGACTTTTTATTGATTGATTATTTTATTTGTATCATTTGTATAATGAGCAATTTAGGAAATACAAAGTATTTGAGAAAAAAAGCTTTAAAAGTTAATAAGAAGAGATAACATTTTGAATAGAATAGTTTTATGGCATATCAAATTTATCATGAAATTTTAATAGTTATTATTATTAGATAATTATTAAAAGATGGATAATACAATGAAAAAATATTCTATTTTAATATTTATTAAAGATATGAATCAATTTTATTTGTATGAAGCATGTTTGAGATTTTACATATAAATTAGTTTTATTAACATATATACTATCATTGTGTGAAGGTTTTGTGGCAATCAAATAATATCTCAAAAATCTATGGTTATATGAGTAAGCAAAGAAGTATATTCAAGAATCAAATACTACTTTTATTTTGAAATATGAACATCATTTATATTGATTTTCTGTAGATAAGTTGTTTGAAATAAATATTTATGTGTTATTTTATATATATGTATATGTGAAAATACTTATTATATTTAAAATAAAAAGAGATAATAAAAAAATTATTAAAAAGAATCAAAAATTTAATTGAAGATTTATTTAGTCCACATAAAGTTTATTAGTAATATTTATGTAATATTGAAGACTTTTTTTGGTAATGCAAAATTATTGAAATATTATAAAATATGTAATAAGTTTTTATTCATGTGATTGAAGGCAAACTATATATATTATTTAAATATTTACCATGGCCTATCTTATAAAGATTTTTATGAAGTATGTTTTAATAATATAGAGGTTTTTATTTGCTTATTATATATTAGGATTTGCACTTGCTATAGAATTTTGTAAGAAGTTTGTAGACGATATTGGAGTTGAATTCAAAATAAGAGAAATTGATATAAGAAATGAATTTTTCCAATGTTACAAATAAAATCAAAAAATAGATGCATTACTAAAGACAAAAGATTATTGAATCGAAATCAATATGTAAATATTTATAAATCACTTGGCCATGTTATCAAAGTATTTGAAGGCTTGAAAGCTTGTAGCATTAAAAGAAGTGAATATACAGTTTTATTTGGTAAACTTCAATATACAATATTAAAGATATACATGTTGATTATAGCTTACTGACAACAACAATAGTGTGAAGCAAATATCTTTCGAATAGAAAACAAGGGAATGTTTAAAGAGTTATTATAGAACTTGATGACTTCTTACAATGTGAGAATTAATCTACTATCAAAAGAATGTCAAAAAAAGTTGGAAGACATTACATTAATATTTTTTGGTATTATTGTATATGAAGAAGTTAAACATGATGGTAAAGAATTTTATTAAAGATTACATTCTATAAATAAAGATATTTAATTTTAAGATCATGGCTTAGCAAACTATCTATTAGTAAGATTAAAAGACTTGTGGCATGTAAAAGGTCAAGAGATGGACTTTTTAGAAGTATCAAGTGATATTAAAAGTTGAGAGCTTATGAAAGAAATAAAGGGATGTACTTTTGAAGAAGTTTATGAATCAAAGTGGTTTAGGCTTTGAAGTGCAACAAAAATAATGGATGTTGATTTGAATGATATGTTTATAAAAGAAGTGAGTATCTTAGCTAGCACAAGCCATGCAAACTTAATCAAATATTACTAAGTTGCAAAAAGTAATATAAATGAGATTAAAAAATCCTCAACAATGAATAATTCAAGGAAAAAAACATATTTGGTGATGGAATTGATGCAAAGAAGTTTGATCAACATATTGAAGGTAAAAAGATTGATGCCATATTATTTTTTTTTATTGATATTATTTATCAAATTGATAGAAAGATGTATTATTTGTATGATATGTAAATTCCACATCAAGATTTAAAATAGAATAATGTGCTACTTAATATTATATATGATGGTAAATCTAATAATGGTTTTTAATATGTTGTTGTCAAATTGATTGATTTTATTTTTAAAAAATTAATGTAGAAAAGAATCTAAAAATTGATATTAAAAATAATAAATAAATAAATAAATAAATAAATAAATAAATAATCAAACTCCAAGATAAATAGTTTCAAAGATATTTAAAAATATAAAAGAAACTATAAGGACATGTATTTTTGAAGCAGATGTGCATTCTTTTGCAATGACATGTTCTAAGATTCTTTTATGAAAAGATTCATTTGATGGTATAAATATTATAAAAAAAATATTTAAAATTATTAAAAACATCAAAAGATCAAAGTTACCTTCAAATTGTAATGAACTTAGTAAATTGATTGAAGAATGTTGGACTTTGGATTCTTTATAAGATCTAATTTTATAAATATTTGCAAGAGACTCATAATATTGAAGAAAAAATACTTAGTCGAAATTGATATAGCCAAAACATCTTATTTTGGAGTATTTAAGAAAAAAGACCATGAAAAGAGTAAATCAAAAGATAAACATGTTGATAATACACTGATAAATCTTATATTTAAGATTTTATGTGATATATATATATATATATATATATATATATATATAGATAGATAGATAGATAGATAGATAGATAGACTTGATTTATTTGATTTTAAGATCAACACATTCAAATATGTGTTCTTTAATGATGTTTCATTAAAAATAAATATGTGATTAGATTGTTTTGTTAAAAACTATGATATAAATTATATATTTTGTTAAAATAATGATTCAATTATTTCAATAGGAACATGATTATAAAGACAAGTTAATAGGTATAAATTAGTATTATTCAAATATCAAACAACTATGTAAAGAAAGAATAAATATATTATATTTTATTGGTTTAGGTGGAATTGAAAAGATTACATTAGCAAAGATTATATTTGATAACATGCAACATATGTATAATATATCATGCTTTGTTGAAAGTATTCAAAATAAAAATGATGGTTTTTTAATAATTTCAAAGTTTTGGAATAGTTGAAATTTCAATCAAAACCAAAGAATTTAGAAAAAGATTAAGCTATGATGAAAGAATTATTGATGAATAAAAAGTTCATATTAGTCTTGAATGATGTAAAAGATTAGAATTATATCAATGATATAATACTTACGAATGTTCTATATTCTATGAAATATAATATATTAATTGTAACAATTCAAAATTGAGTAGTAAAAGACTATCCTACAAAGATCTATAAATTTTATATTTGACGAACTTTACAAAGATATAAGTTTGAAGTTGTTTATAACTTATTCTTATAAGGATGATGATGAATTTTCTAAAGAATTCATTGAAGTTGGCAAAGAAATTGTAAGATCTTATAATGGATTATCTTTGAATTTAAAAGTTATCAAGTCATTTTTATGAGAGCAAAATAGATTGAGATGTTGGAAAAGAGATTTGTAAAACTTAAAAAAAAAAAATGATGGAAATGAACTAAATAGTAATTATAAGTTATGGATTGCTTTGAAGATAAGTTTTAATGCCTTAAAATTTGAAGAAAAGAATATTTTTTTGGACATATATTATTTTTTTCATAACAATGTAGATTAAAGTGGTATAATGAAAGAAACTATAATAGAAATATGGACCAATAAGAGAAGTGGAGTTAAAAAGTAATTTGGAAGTATTTTTTTAGGTATTAAAGATCAACAAGATCTTACATACTTGCTACTACATAAAATTAAACCATAGTAAGTTACAAATAGTCAAAAGATAACAAAGGATTAAAAGATATTACTATAGTAGATAAGATAGCAATGGATAGCCTTAGTAGAATGTTGGGTGGATGTATTCATCAAATGATGAAAGTTGATCATTAGGGAGCAACGACCTCCTATAAGTAATGAGTGTTGGAAGTGAGAAACATCTTATTCTACACTTTACTTTGTATGCAACCTTTACTGATGCTAAGTGTTGTGGCTTCTAACTTCTCTTTCTTCAATAGATTATGGGCCGACTCATATTCTTTTGTGAGTTTTTTTGAAGTTTTATGAAGTATTTGATATTGTATGGAATAGATTATATTGTTGTTGCTGACATTATGGTTTTGATACTCCTAACTTTTAGATTCAAATCTAGATCTAGATCTTTGTTTGCTCTTATTTGTTGTTAAGTGCATCTTGGATTTAGGATTTGATTTGCACCTTATAGTGATGTTATAGAATACTAATATTTTGTTTTCTGATTGATTAAGATCTTTTCTAGATTAACTTTGTAGTTTCATGTGTTAAAAGAGCTTAAGATGCTTAAAAGACCACTTATGGTGTCTTGAGATGATTTATGAGCATAAAAGTGATAAAAGAGTGAAAAATCTGATTTGAGACGTTTATATTGATCTTTGAACTTTTGAGAGGTCCTAGAAATGATGTTAAAAGTATTTTGAGAGTGACAATACTAATTTAATCACAAAGAGGGCATTTTAAAATTTTAACGCAGTAACTCTTACTTATTGATTTTGAGAGCTTGAGGACTATTTCTTTTGATCTTTTTTGATACATCTCTTCTTTAAACATGGCTTCAAGTGAGGATGAAGGCTTGAGAGAAATTAAAAAATTTGAGGTAATAATTTCTACCATTGGAAGGTCAAAATGGAGCTTTTGTTGGCTTTCTTGGACCTATGGAATATTATAGATGAGAGTGAAGAGCCTCCAAGCATATATGCTAATACAAAGGAGAAGAATGACCACAAACATTGTGAAAAGAAGACCTTTGGATGCATTGCATATGCAAAGACACTAGATTATATGAGGTCCAAACTTAATGTAAAAAGAAAGTGTATTTTCTTAGAATATTGTTAAGGTACCAAGGCATATAGGCTAATGTATTTGAATACCAAAAAGATCATCAAAATTCGTGATGTTGAGTTTTTAGAGCATAAAAGTACTTGTGAGCACTTGGAGATGTATTCAAGTGGGGGTAAGGATTTTTTTGTCGATACATCTCAAATTCTAGTAATAAAAGAAGAAGATGAAGAAAATGAAGATGATAAAGGTATGAATGAAGATGAAGAGGCCAAGAAGTTGAAAAAGAAGGCCTTATACATTCCAAGGACCAACAATGAAGATATTAAAGATTATAATGATGATGATGATGACGAGTATCAACCTTTAAGTAAGAAAAGACAAGCTTTAAAAAAAAAAAAACTTGAAAGAGAGCTTAGAATATAACAAGTTGAATCTTCTTTGAATGAAAGAAGATATTCCTTGAGAAAAAGAAAATCTCATGGTAATTAGTAGAAGAACTACATATTTCTTCAAGAAAATGAAGAACATGCAAATGTTGTTCATTTGTTGATCCATTGTCTTTGTGTAATACTATAAAGTCTCAAGATGCAATGAAGTGGAAGAAGGCTATAGAAGAAGAATATCAATCTCTTATGAAGAATGGTACATGGAAATTGTCACTTCTTCCAGCAAATCAATCTAGTGTTGGTTATAAGTGGATATTTAGAACTAAAAGAAATACAATGGGTATGGTAATAGAGGCATTAGGCTTAAAAGTCTTTTGACAATTAGCAAAGTGGGAGTGTTGAAGATCAGCAATATCTTATATACTTGCCACCACATAAAATTAAACCATAGTAAGTTGCTAATAGTCAAAAGATAACAAAAGATTAAAAGATATTACTATGGTAGATAAAATAGGAATGGATAGCCTCGGTAGAATGTTGGATGGATGTATTCATCAAAAGATGAAAGTTGTTCATTAGGGTAGCAACCACCTCCTATAAGTAATGGATGTTGGAAATGAGAAATATATTATTTCACACTTCACTTTGTGTGCAACCTTGCTGATGCTAAATATTGTGGCTTTTAACTTTTTTTTCTTCAATATTAGATATGTTAATTTATCAATAAATGATAAAAAATAAAAAATAAATAAAAAATAGAGTAATTAAAGTGTATGATCAATTACAAGATATGAAATAAAGAATCTAATAAGTTTTATTTTTATTAAAATACTACCAAAAATACTATTTATAAATAATTCATCAATAAAACTTGATTTGAAGAAATCTATTAAATTCAAATTATTACTAAAAGTCTTTAAAAACCTTATATATTTAACAAACATGAGATTAATAAATAACAAAGCTATAAAAATATTGCCAAAAGAATTTACAAACTTAACTTCTCCAAAAACACTTAATTTAAGTAAATGCTTAAGTTTAATAAGCTTGCCAAGTGATTGAAAAAATCTTTTTTCTTTGATGACACTTTCTTTAAGAAGTTGTTCAAGCTTAATAACCTTGCCAAATGAATTGAAAAATCTTTCTTCATTGAAAGAAATAGATTTGAGTAGTTGCTTAAGATTGACAAGCTTGCCAAATGAATTAGCAACTCTTTCTTCTTTGAAAGAACTTGATTTGAAAGATTTATCAAGCTTGAAAAGTTTGACAAGCTTGCCAAATAATTTGATAGATCTTTCTTTGTTGATAACACTTCTTTTGGGTGATTGCTGAAAATTGACAAGCATGCCAAATGAATTGGAAAATCTTTCTTCTTTAATAATATTTGATTTAAGTAGTTGCCTAAGCTTGCCAAATAAATTGGAAAATCTTTTTTCTTTGACAATACTTTATTTAGGAAGTTGCTCAAGCTTGAAAAGCTTGCCAAATGAACTAAAAATCCTTTGTCTTTGATAAGACCTGATTTGAGTGGTTGATCAAGCTTAATAAGCTTGCTAAATAAATTAGCAATTTTTTTTTTGAAAATACTTTATTTAACTCATTGTTTGAGCTTAATAAGCTTTTTAAATGCATTGAAATATCTTTCTTCATTAACCATACTTAATTTAAATTTTTATTCAAGCTTGACAAGTTTGCTAAATGAATTGACAAATCTTTCTTCTTTGACAACACTTTATTTGAGTGAATGCTCAAGTTTGATAAGCTTGCTAAATAAATTTGCTAATCTTTTTTATTTAATAATACTTGAATAAATAAATTATTTAAGCTTGATTAGCTTGAAAAATGTTTCTTCTTTGACAACACTTATTTTTAAAGTTTTTTCAAGTTTCATTGATGTGTCAAATAAATTAGAAAATCTTTCTTATTTGATAACACTTGATTTGAGAGGTTCTTCAAGATTGACAAGTTTGTCAAATGAATTGGAAAATATATATTTTTTGAGAGTATTTAATTAATAAAATTACTCAAGTTTTATAAGGTTAAATAGTTAATTGATTTTTTTTATTATACTTTAAAGATTAAAAGTTTTTTATATTTCTAAATTGAGAAGTTTGAAAATTAGATTTTGAAACTATTTTTTTAATAGATATTTATTTTAATTCTATGTTTAATTTTATCATAATAGCTATATAAATTAGAAAGATTTTTTCACAAAGGTATTATTAATACTTCATAGTTTAACTTGATAATTTTGTTGATTGATTCTTTTAAATTTTTTAGTTTTTTGAAAAAACTACCATATAATTTTTTTCATGTTGAAAACTTTACAAATTGGTATAAAAACAAAAAATGTCAATATTTACGGTATTTTCTTTTTAAATTAATTTTATTTTTAAAAAATTATAATAATTATTAAGAAGTATTCTTTTTTAAAACTTCATGATTTTTTTTGATAGTTTTATGAAATTCATTCATTTTTATAATAATTTTAAAATTAAAATTATATAATGATGAGATTTTATATAATGGAAAATAAATTTAAATTGACAAAGTATTATTGTGATATTATTCATTCAATTGAGACCAATATTTTTTATTTTAATTATATATATTAAAAAAAATAAAAATATTAATAAAAATAGATATTTCTAAATATTATTAATATATAATATTATTGAATTCAATAATTTTAAGAATTTTTTATAATTTTTAATCTTTTTAAAATTAAAAATTATGTTTAATACATTGGACATAATTTTTTTATAGCATCAAAGATTATTATAATTTTTATTCTTCACATGATTCTAAAAAATTTTAAAAATACATTTAATTATTAAATTAATAATATTAATAATAATATTTTTTTATTTAGTATAGTATTTTCAATAAGAAATATTAGAGAATAGCACTTGAAAATGTCCTTATAGTAAATAGGAGGTGTCTACTTAGTGGTTTTTTTTAAATAACTTTAAATATTTCGTTTTTCATACATAAAATTATTTCAAATATTTTAAATATTAATCATTTATTTGTTTATTATAATTCCATGGCTTAGTAATTTTATCCAAAAAAATTTAATGTATCAATTTTCTTAAGACTATTTAGTTTTTATATTGTTCAAGTATTATTGATTTTTTAAATTAATTTTAAATTAATTTTAAATTAATTAATATTTAAAATAAATATATATATTTTTTATATAATTTTTATATATAATAAAATTAAAAAATTAAAAAAGATTTATTTTTTAAAAATTAATTCATACTTTGAGATTGATTGAATATTATAATAATATCAAGAAAATCATAATTTTTTTCTTTTAAATTATTAAAAATTTCAAATCAGTTAAATTTTGTATTTTTATTAAATAATTATTTTTTATTTTCTTAAGTGGTAAGTAATATTTTTGAATTTGATAATATTTTCCAGTAAAAATATAAAAAAATAGAAAAATAAGAAAATTAATTTTTTAACATTTTTAGAATTTTTAGATCTTTTTAATTCCATAAGAAATCTCACTTAATAAAATTCATATTAAAAAAAACTTTTAAACTTAATATTTTTACAAAAAATTCAAAATCTACTTGAATTTTTTACTTAAAAAAATCTTAAAATGACATATTTGTTTTGACTTTAGGCATGACGGTTGTTTCTTTTGGCAATTAATTTAATCTACATTGTACTCATATGAACATCATAAAATATATCAATCAAAAATAAAAAAATATATATATGTATATAATTTTAAAATATATTATTATATATATAATTATTAATAAATTTATTGATTAATTTTAACACTAAAATTATATTTTTTACGAAGATCAAGAACACAACTTTCAAAATGTACTAGAAACAAATACTTTACACAAAGCATTCTAATAGTTTATAGGGATGTAGTATAATCAATTACAGCAAAAAATTTACAACCGTGCAACATAATATTTTCTACAATAAAAGTTGCAAAACCATAATAATGAAGCTTTATAATAATCAAATTTTTTGATTAAGCTGTGGTAGGATTTGTCAACCACCAGCTTTTTAATGTATGACAAGCATTTATAAGTGATTGGATCTAAAAGAAAATACAAATTTTTACATCATTTATTTCACAAAATGAGTGAATCAAGTTTTAGAGCATTATTTGAAATATACCATTAACTACCATCAAGATGATTAAACAAATTTTTTATCATAGTGAGAGTTTGCTTAAAATAATACAATACATTCTTTTATTTAATAAATATCTTTCTTTATCAATTATGATTATTATCCATGACTTAATATTTTTGACTTTTCAAAATTTGATAATCTTGTAATAGAAGATTTGGCAAATCATTTATAAAAGTTGCATGTAACAATAAAGGCACAATTAAAAAAAACTCAAGAATGACAAAAAATAAACGTGGATGATTATTGCAAAGAACAACCTTGATTTCATGTACACAACAAAGTATGGTTACTTCATCATAATATCAAGACTATTGTTACAAATATACATATTTATTTAGATAAGTAGTATTAGGTAGAAGATAAATGTAGGTAAATTAGATATTATCTTGTAGCATAGCTTCTTAAAAGCTTCATAGACGTATATTTGATCTTATATGTATTTATAATTGATTTGTAGGTTAAAAACTTGGCCAAAAAGTTAGTCATGTGTTGCACGTATTAGCAGCTTGTAGAACAAGCTAACTATGTGGTACACATATAAGAAACTTATCTTGTAAGTTAAACACATGTCTTGCAAATTGGACACATCTCAAAGGTCTTGTAGAATGTTACCATGTAGATTCTAATTAGATAATATATATTGAGGCAAGAGTCAATGCCTTTTTAGGCCTTAGTTTTATTTCAAGATTTTTTAGTTTTCTTATTTGTGGCATTAATCATTTCAATTTCAATATTATATTAATTTTAAGTAAGTATCTACTCTTTCTAAGTAATATAAGAGTATATTGAATTTTTGGATCTTTGATTGTCTTTATGACAATTTGGATTGTAGTAGACTTGGACCATTTTGTACTTATGAATAGATTAATCTAACTACATATTGATTATACCTACCAAAGTCTATAAAAATCCATCATATATTCCATGTATATCTTTTTAAACCATACAATGCAATAGATATATGAAGAAGAAGACAAATGCCACTTCTTATAAAAGTAGACAATAATCAAGAATATTAAGCTGAAGAAGACTTAGACTCAAAGTGCTGCCAAAATAGGTTGGAATATCTTACTTATTGGCATGGATATAGTATTAAAAAATGCACATGGGCATCAACCAAAAATCTTATAAAAATAATAAAAAAAATTGATACTTTTAATTGATGGCATCTGTTAAAATTAAGATGAAGAGTAATAATTCTTTGCTATAAAAGAAATTAGGTTCAAGAAAGATTTCATTCTATCTTTTATTTTTAGATTTAATTTTTATATATTTACAATGCTAAGAAGATGGAGAATCAACAACCAATAGATTCAATTTAGAAGATGTCATTTTCTAAGTTATCAAAGAAGATTTTATTGTATTACGTTAAATTTGTTTGAGAATGCACCAAACACTTGATTGTGGAAAGCAAAATAAAAGTTGCAACAATAAGATTCTAACAATTCTAATAAAATCCTAAATAAATTTTAATTAAATCTTTAAAACCTTAATCAAATCTTAATCAAATTCATTTGAAATCTTAAAGAAATTATAAATAATATTTTAAAAAATCATAAATATTTTTATAAAAATCTTAAATAAATTCTAAAAAATCATAATTAAATTCCAATGAAATTTTAAATCCTAAATCAAATCCTATTCAAATCCTATTAAAATCTTTAATCTTAAAATGAATCCTTTTCATATCTTTAATTCTAAAATAAATCCTAATAAAATCTTAAATTCTAAAATAAATCTTAATTAGATCTTAAATCCTAAATCAAGTCTTAATTAAATATTAATTGAATCCTAAAATACATCCTAATTAAATCTTAATTATTCTATAAATTTTAAACTAAACTTTAATGAAATTCTAATCAAACTTCAAATTTAAAATAAAATCTTAATTAATCTTATAGTAGATTAAAATATCAATTATTAATAATCTTATCATAGAATTTAATTCAAATTTTTCACAACTATAAAATATTAAGTTTTCACCAAGCACAAAAAATTTGAAAAAAATTGAATTTTCCAAATAAAAGATAAATCCCAATATTTACTTTCATATTGGTCAGCATCCTTCTCTAACCTTGATGCCAATCTTCTAGAGCTAATATCTCTTAATTTTACCTTTCAATAGACTTCAAACTTTGTAATGTTATTTAAAATCAAGTCAACCACAATTTTATAAAATTTTAAATCAATCCAATTGGAGGATTACTGTAAATCTTGAAAACCCTTACTAGTCTTTTAAACTCCGAATGTTTATTCTAATATGTTTGAATTCTAATAATCTTTAATCAAACCATTAGATCAAGCTTAAATTTATAATATAAATTTAACAAAATATTAATCACATAATTACAAATTTTTATTTATAGTTTATTGATTAATCTTACAAAAAAATTGAAAGTATAAATTCTTTATAGTTGTCAAAATCTAAAATAACCCCCAAAACAATTCTAACTTTGCAAAGTCTTTATAAAGTTATTAAAAACTTAAATTACTCAAAAAAAAATGTCCAAAAAGCCTTTGAAAAGTGTATCCTCGAATTTTGCTCTTTAATTAACTAAAAAAATCCCAAAATTACCATAAGCATGTAATTTTGTGTCTTAGGATTTGATCTCAATCTTAATTCACAACCACTCTTCTCCAAGTATCAATTCTTGGTTTCTTAAGATAATTTTTGCTTAAAGTTATTCTTAATTTTTTTCTAAACATATCTATATTAATTATCTTTCTTATCTATTTTGATTTGTTTTATTTATGGTCCTTCGAAATAAGTAGAAGTCTTTATTATAAAAAATCAATATTAATATTTATTAATTTTTACTACTTCCTTGTCTATTATCTATGTTTTTAAGATAATTTACTAAAATATATTTATTTAAGCTTTTTTATAATATGATATTTCTTTTAATCTTTTAACTAATCATTGTATTATTACACAACAATGTTGCAATTGTCACAACCTTTCAAACAATAGAATAGGAATGAAGACCTTTAAGAATGACATATTTTTCTTCAAATAGATGGTAAAATATAACGTATTTGGTATTACAATCTTAGAAGAAAATTTTGATATTTGGTGATATTATTAGAGGTAGAAACCATCCTTGATGTTGTTTCAAATATTTTATTTGAAGAAAGATATGAAGGCCTTAATAATGATTAAATATCAAGGTGGTCTTTTTGCTTTAATATGGAATACTATCAATAGTTGAAAGGATCTATTTACTACCTTCAAAGATAACAAAGATCAAAGTATATGACAAATACAATTTGATGTATTCTAAACTTCTTCAACATGTTATTATTACTCTTTATGGAACTTGTCCCTAAAAAGAAGAGAGAAAAAAGGAGGAGAGAGTGGAAGAGGTAATGTCATGGATATGTATATTTATCTAAATTAAAGAAGTTAGATAGAAATAAGTAGAAGTAAATAAATTTGATAATATTTCATGAATTAGCTTTTTAAAAGCTTCATAGATGCAATTTGACTTTATATGTATTTATAGGTCATTGGTAGGTTGGAAACTTGGCCAACAAGTTGACCACATGCTGCATATGTTGGCTACTTGTGGTATAAGTTTACTATGTAGTGCACATGTGAAACTTGTTTTGTGAATTAGGCATATGTCTCATAAGTTGGATACATATTGGAGATCTTTTAGAACATTCTCACATTGCTCCTAATTGGATAGTATATATGGAGGTAAGAATGAAGCCTTCTTCACTCTTGTCTATGCCTTATGAGTTATTAGACTTGTTTCAAGAATCTTTGGTCTCCTTATCTTTGGCAATAGCCATTCCAATTTTAATATTATTCTAATTTTGAATAAATATCTACTTTTTTTGAGTGATACAAGAATGTATTGATGTTTTATTTGTTTTTGATTCATATCCTTGATAATTGTCTTGTATCCAATAATGTGTATTGGAGAACACCAAGATTTTAGAATGTTGCTTACAAAAATTAGACTTTTATATAGACTTGGAACGTAAAGAATGTTAATGATGTTTACTGCTCTAGAATGAGTTTGAATAGTGGAAGTGCTTACTCCCTCAACATTATAATTCTCTGCTCCATCTGTTTTGATATTCTAGCCACAATTAGTTTCACCCATGTGACTAGGATATTATTTAGAGGCATTAATATGGGTAGTTGTTTCACTATCTGTATACCACGGCTAGTTATATAGAACATAACCATTAAGCTCAAACGGTGTTATTTCAAGATTTTCTACAACAATTGTTAGGCTCACCAACCGACATGCCTCCGTAACCTCCTGTCTCTGTCATGATGACTTACATTCTTTCTTCTGTATTCTGTATTGATCAACTGAGAAAAATATATATATATATATATATAGCAGCAGTGCTCACTTTCAGCACATGTGACTCTAGGGACAATACTCACTAGCGAAACAACACTGAGCTATTCTCCCTATCGATAGATACCATGTTTACACATGTTTCAGGACCTTGCTTCACAACTGAGACTCTGTGTTCTGATGATTATGCAGGAAAATAAAACCAACTCTGTACATATATATGTATATATACAATAGGTGAACCAACTGGTCACGTGTGTTCTAATGAATATCATTACCCAGATGTCATTGATGGATAAATGCAATTAGGGTGAGAGCACTTGAGCTAACACACTCTACCTTTCTTCCTGCGCAACTTGCAAGCACATTAAGTAAAATGGTGGGATGATGAGTGAGGCTTGAACGAGGAAGTCGGGTTCGTGAATTCGCAGAGTGTTGGGGGAGTAGAATCTGCTGCTGGTGACAACGTTCCTTTGTTGCAAAGTTGGGGGAAGTGGGTTGCTGGATGCTACAGAGAAGCGCAATTCTGGAGAAGCTGTGAACCCCTCATTGAGCGCAGTTATAGTTCCCAAAGGACATATAATTGGGAGAATTGAACGAGACAGAAATGCTGTCGCGGCAGGAAATGGGCTTCGGAGCAGAGCCCAGGGGGATGCGTTTCTCCGCTGGTCGCTTTTACGCGAATAAAGCTCACTGTGGGGTGCATGGCTTCGGTGTGACATATGGCAGGAGTATGGAGATAACATTTGGCAGAAAGCTGAGAATCGGCGAACGATCACAAAAGGGATGAGTCCGCCAGCCAGGTGGAAAGGTCGGTCTCGTGATCTGGGTGGAACACTCTGACAAGGATTCCTCGCAACTCAGGATTGCAACACAAAGAGGCCCTGTTTTAGTTCCGATTCTGCTCATACAGGACGCTGTTATTGTTGTTGTTGTTATTATTGTTCCTCCTTCTTTGTTGTTCATTCGCCATTTCATCCATTATGGCTCTGCAATCGCACCAGCGTGAACAGAGTTTCGCCCCTGGCTATGAGCCATCTGCTCCGCCATTGCATTCTGCGAGCTCGCCCTACTCTGACCCCGAGTATGCACGCTATGCGCCCCCTCCCCCTTCCCGGTCCTCGCATTCTGGCGCTTCCCGCCCTCCCCTCGATCAATCCCTCGGCGCCCATGTTATGCAAATCGCTTCTGGCATGGTTCAGGGCGCTTGGAAGCATTCGAACACCATTCTCCGCATTGATTTGCGTCAGGCTGTGAGTTATCGTCCTCCTACGAGACGCCGCCGGGCGGTTCGCCGTGATCTGCTTCGCTCACCTGCACTTCCCGGCGCTTCTGTTTCCTCAGGTGGTCCCCTATATGGCGGGGAGGGCAATGGCTATGGGTATGATGCCGCAGTGGACGACGAATATGTGGCCAAGGATGAATCCCTGTTTGGCAGCATTCGCGGCGGAGGAGCTCGTGTAAAGCTCATGCAGGTCTGTGTGTCTTCGTTTTCTGCTCAATTCATGATCTATGCGGCTACATTAAATCTTGCACCGCGAAAGCTGACTGGAATTTTATGTTTTCGATGTCTTTGTTTGATACATTCGCGAGTCTCCGAATCTAGCTCTTGAGTACGTCTTAGTCGAGAATCTGAACGCTTCGTCAGAATGCTCGGATTGTGCTTTGCCAACTTAGAGCTGGTTCTCATTGATGTCAGCTGCTAAGAGAATTTCATTGAGGTAGCTATTTAGGGTTTCTGGGTGCAAACTTAGCTATTTCTCAATTTTGTTGGCTTTTCTGCTCTTTATTTTTTGCCTTCAATTTTTCTTTTACTGCTTCTTCTTCTCTTTCGCCTCTTGTGTCTTTTCGACGAGGAAGCAGCTTTGACTGATCTACAGTAAACTCTAGGTCAACAGCCTCTCACACATTTTCATGGTCATAAATCTCACCGAGGACCTGTGCAGTTTCTGACGTTATACTTTAGCCATAACTGATTGAATTTCTTGCTGTCGATGTCAGTAGTTTTTATGATTTTCATCAAAATTTGGGCATGTGGTTGTAATAAAAATAATTGAGTTTCGGGGTTTTGACAGGTTTGGGACTTCCCGCACAGGGAGGAAGGGGAAGAGAAAACCCCGTGGGATGTCAACTTTGGGTTCGGCGCCAATGTGGTGATGGACCAAGGTCGAGTTGAACCCAAGTTCCGGCTACGAGCGCAGCACGTCGCGTTACACCTACTTCCGGAGCCGGCCTTAGAAATGAGGGGGAAATGGCCTCTCGGTGACACCAATCTTGCGGTCTATGCACGATACAGGTCGGTGTTAGCAGAAAGATGTAGAGCTCCTCCTCAAGTCTTCTGACAATTGCTATGGTCACCGTATACCACACCGCTGTTCTGTTTTCGATGCTTACGGCCCAATTTTTGTGGGCATGTGCAGAGTGCCAATTTCAGGACTGGGGAGATTTTGGGAATCGACCGAGGCTCGTTTGATGATCAACCTCTATCATCCTCATGGAACAGGCGTGCATCTCACCCCTCAAGGTGAGCCACCCATTTCCAAATCCTCTAGGTGGACAGAGTATCTTGGTTGATTTTTATTGCTCGAGTGTTTGCGACAGTGATGCTTTACCTTGCATTGTAGAAATCGTCGTGTTGAGCAAATTCATTTTCAGATCGTCTCACTATTTTGGACACGACGACTTGCAGGGGTGCAATTTGATGACCACGTCTTTCACATAGCACAGTTCACTACAATGAGAGTGGCGGCCGCTGTGGATTTCCCCCACAGTTTCCCATTGCAAGAAGGGGAACAGCCTTTTGGATTAAGACTAACGCGTCTTGGCTTGAAGTCGGTAATATTTTAGGACAAAGAATGAAGAAGTTTTAAATCATGGGCAGTAATTCAATTGTATCACATTAGTGGAGAGGTACTGGGTCAATTGTTGTACTCGGTGGTATTCTAACAAAAGCCAAAAACTTTGTAAATATAGAAGATATTTCACTCCTGTGTAGTCGTCTTGCTTTGAGGAGCTGAACGGATAGCTCTCATTTCATGTGCTGTACAACATCAATCGAGAATTTTGACGTCTCTGGATAATTGTTTTGGGCATACGATGGGCACTTGAATTTGTGAACATGTTTTGTAGAAAAAGTTCACTAAACTGTATCTGAAAGAGTCGGAGTGAACTCGGTGTGGAAATCTACGCACTTGAGGTTCGAACCTTTTCTTGGTCTCGTAAAGTAGATTTATGGTATACCAAGTTCAATGCTGACATTTTATGATGAGAATTTCGATGCAAGGCAATTCTACACAGAACCTTTGTCGGAAAAATGAGCACACATACCCACGCTGGACACAAATCTTTGAAAATCGCACTAAGACCTGAGGTTGATACGATCTCCAGATGGTGCTGTAACCAATGAAGAGAAATCTGCAATATGGTTAGTTGCGAGGGCACCAACTGGCACCATTGACTGACTAGCTTCCGCTACTCCAAAGTCTACGATTTAAGCGTGAGGGATTGGACAAGATCACCAACCAGGTGCTGTTGAAAACGTAGTTGATTTCGACTTCCATAATTCCTTTGTCCGAAGCCCAACTACCTCTTGAGGGCATACTTCCTCACTGGCAGCAACATCATTTTTCATTCTATTAGTATCCTGTGAAATAGTTTCATCATCCTGCACATCTCCACGCAATTGAAAGCAAAATTTGATGCAAAAGCTAACCTCACAACCCTCCACATGAAGGCAGGACAAGAAACCATAAGACTCCTGATCCGAAATAAATGAATATTTTATCAAACATCACCAGACAGGGAAATATTCAACAGATGAAAACTTCTGTTTATTGAATCTACAACACACTCAATTTATCGATCACTGATCTTGAAGGAATTTGAATAGTTCAGAACACGTTGTCCGTGTGTATCAATATGGATGAAATCCTCGTAACGCCCATCCCAATCATTATCCCCACCACAAACGAAGTAATTCTGGAAATTCAAAAATGATGAGGAAACTTGGTTGAGCCGTCTCTAGCATGCTACAAATTTTTTTGAAGATACAGGAATTCACAAAAACCCTGATCTTACGAGAAGAAAACCAGCGCTTACTTCCAAGTGGAAAATTGGTTGCACGGAGGTGCGTTCGAGGCCCATATTGGTAAGAGAAATAAGAGGCATTCCCATTCATCAAAGATTCAATTGCATGACCAAATATTGGACTCTTTTTGTCGATGATATGTCTCACCGCCAACCCAAACCGCAAATAAGTGACCTGCACACGATAGCAAGTACTCAACAAAAAAGTAAATTTTTAGGGAAACTATTTATGAACACAAAAACAAGACAATCTTGTGAGTAAAGTGATGGGGTGGAATGTTTGATAGTGATCCTGCATGCTTAATTGATACCTCAGGGCCGAACGAATTCAAGATCATGTGTTGAGCAGAATGTGGAGCCCGAGGGCAGCATCATAAAAATTCGGAATGTCAAACCGATCTTGGCGTCTACTAACTCGCATGAGGCAGGGCCTGTCAATAACAGCCTCACAGCAAAAAAAAAAAAAAAAAAAAAAAAAAAAACCCTATCACGAAAGCCAACAAGCTCCAGCAATGACACTGAAGAAAAGAGGGCTAACGAAAATAAGGAACAACAAGCCAGCCTTCACCGGAACACCATGCTAACTGCATGCCTAAGACCTCCAGGTAATAATGTCAAATTCAGCATGTGACAGTGACCATAATCATCCCCCATAGGCTAGAAAAATTTGACATCTCAACAAGGCCATCTCTAGCAATAATAGATGAGTGGAAAATGTTCGCTGGAAATCCAACTTGCTCTTTTCTTCCCCAGGTGCTGCTAAATAGTCATCACCACGTAGACGTCTTGCAAAATGGATCATTTTGAGTGAGTAGCGATACTTGGGTATAGAAACCCCTGGCTTTTGTAGGTAATCCATCGGATGAGAAAGATCAGTAATCACCTTAGCCGAGGACAATCTCTCCCAAACTTTGCCCGATGTTTCCTTGTTTGAAATTGAAAGATTTGTATGAACACAATAAATGAGAATAACTAAGATAGAATTCAATATATACATTGTGAATTAAAGTAGTTTGAACTGTTTTCTAAATATTATTCTATTTGTATTGAACTTGATCTTTTGTTCAAACTACACATAATTGTAGCTAGTGTCTAATGCATATTCTGTCTTTGGCGGAAAATGGTGGGTATCAACTTCGTCCATGTACAACCTAGGTATTGCATGGTCTCATCCATGTATAAGGAAGGAAACTCTAGGCACACATTTTTGCCAACACTCCTTTCTGCCTAAGGTTTCATTTATTTTTCATTTTTCATTTGGATTCTCATGCTGCAATGCCAAGGCTCAATGTATTAGCGCTCCAAAATCAAGTCAACCTTCTCTCTTTGGTAATTTGCTTTTATTTTAGCTCTTAATTTGTTGTCTCTTTTTACTTTTTCTTTTTGGTTTACTTACTAACTTACACATTTCTAATGTAAGTTGATACTTCTAGATATTTGGTTTCTAGTCACAAAATTGAGAAGAAGATGTGACACCATAATTTCTTATACTTGTCATTTTCTTGGTGAATCTCTTTTACAGTTTAAAACGAAAACTCTAAAATACAACACAAATTTAAATGCGGTTCTCAAAGAGAAGGTTTTATATGAAAAATTTATTCTTAATAGCATAAGTTTTTTTTGCATATAGGTCATTTAATGTTTCAATACCTCAATTATCACTTGGTATTAAATTTATAAAAAAAAAAAATTATAAGTAGATTAATATTGGTAAATAATCTTTTTTTGCTTATGATGCTACAAAATTTAAGTAGAAGTTGGAGACATGAAATAGAGTCTTTTGATCATATGCATATTTTTTTTTTAAAAAAATTAATATCATTGGCTATCAACATATGACTATAGCCAAAGATATCAAATCTAAGAACTTATTGCATAGATATAGAGATGAATATGTATATTATATGATAATATATAATAAGAATATGATTGATGGACTTACCATATAAACATTGTACAAAGGTGTAGATCAAAAACTCAATATGTAGTTGATATTGAAGAAGAAAAATGTTTCAAATGTATATTTTTTTTTAGTATAGACTATTTTATTTTATTAATAAAATTAATAAGTATGTCAACCAATTGTTATTCAATTGAAATATATGATACTTAATCTTTACCAATTTAAGTTTTTTTCAAATAAAGTAGAAGTGCATTTCAATATGCTTTGTCATAGCACATAATATGGGATTTGCTTCCAATTTAATTCATGTTTGAATACCACTCATGATCAAAGTTGTTTTATTGCTTTGCTAAATTTGTAAATCTTTGAATAATCTTCAAAGCCATGTTATGCTTCCTATTGCTTCAGATAATATTTTATATTATATTATATATATATATATATATATATATATAATTTGGCCTCAATAGTTGATAAAGCAACTATGCTTTGTAACTTCAAACTCTAATCAAGTAATAAGTTTGCAATCATATATAAGAGTTCTAACATAAGCTTGCATAAATCTTCTTCTTGCCATCAATCAATATCAATATAACCAATCATTTTGCCTAGTTTTTCTTTTGAATAATAGATTTATAATTTTGTAGTTTCTTTTAGATAGCATAAAATACATATTTTTGCTCTTTAATGTGATTTTTGAAGTATAGTATAATATTTATTAATACAACTCATTACAAAGCTTATATCAAGACATTCCATATTTGATAAATAAAGCATCTTTCCAACAAGTCTTTAATATTCTATGTTGACAATCAATTCTTCACTCATTCTTTCTTTATTTATACCTTTGTTCATAAGAATAGTGTTAGAATTGTAGTTTACCATGCAAAATCTATCTAACAAAATATTGATATAGTTTTTTTCATGGAGATTTTTGCTTTTATTTTTTTTGTGAGTATTTAAATTCAACTCTAAGATAAAGTCTTATTAGTTCCAAACTTGTTATTTCAAATTTGGATAGCAATTTTCTATTAATTCTATTAATTCCTTCATAATCATCTCTTATGATAATTAAAACATCTACATGTAATAAAATAAGTATGCATTTATCTTTGTAATAGTGAATATACAAATTAGAATCTGCTCATAACTTTTTCAATCCTATATTTTACAAATTCTTGTCAATTCTTCTATACTAAGTTCAAGAGAATTGTCAAAGATTATAGACAGCTTATTAAAGTTTACATACACGTTTGTTCCTTTAATATCCTTCAAAAACAAGTGAAATCACTATAATTATTTTTTCTTCTAATATTCTATTTAAAAATTTTATTTTGACATCATATTGTTTGAATTACTATTGTTAAGAAGCTATTAAGGTAATAACTATTTTTATAGTATTCTAATATATGATAAGTGAAAATTTTTTAAAGAAATATTCTCTTTCTTATTATTCAAACCTTGTGCCACAATTTAAGCCTTGAATTTATCAGCAATACTTAAAACTCATGTTTTTTTTTAAAGATTCATTTTATAGTTATTGGCTTCTTCTTGGGTAGTGAATCACAAACCTTTTATGTTTTTTTTTTTTTTTTTTTTTTTTTTTTTAATACTTTGAACTTCATAATATATAGATTCTTTTTAATTTTTATTATTGATTGCTTTGAAATAGTCAATAGGATTTACACTTAATAGCCAATTGTCTTTAAATTTTATCAATGGTTATCTATACTTGTCCATCATTTTTTGTATGGAAAGTTGTTCAACTTGGAAAAGCAAATTATGAGATATTAGCGAGTGTACAACATGAAAATTTGGTTGACTTCTAGCAGTATGAAGATGCTTCAATATTTTTATTAGAATTTGGAGATAATAAGGTATATCTTTTAGTTTAACATATTGATCTTCATCTTATTTAAGTTCTATTTCTTCTTATATTGTATCTTCTTCTACAATACTAACTATTACAAGAAAAAACATCTTTAAAAATTATATTATAAGTTTTGTCATCAAGATGTTGGTACTCTACTTTTGATTCATTAAAGGTAACATCATTACTTATAATAATTCTTTTACTTTCAAGGTCATAGATTTTATTTGAATTGTTGTTGGTGTCATATCCAACAAAGATGCACTTCTTCTTTTTACTATCAAATTTTAATCATTACTCCTTTGATATATGAAAATAAGTTGTACATCCAAATATTCTTAAGTGTTGTACTTTTGATTTTTTTTAATAGTACAACTCTATGGGAGTCTTCACATTATTGGTGTTAGTTGGAAATATGGTTATTAGATAGTTTGTTATGCTAATAGCTTTAAGCCATAAGCTTGAAGGCAAATTTCTTTTAAAAAGCATGCTCCTTGCTTTCTTGAATATTATTATGTTGCATCTTTTGGCCACTATGTTTTGCTGAGGGATCAATGCTTGTGTCAATTGCCTAGCTATTCTATGTTTATAACAAAATTCTTGAAACTCTTTAGACAAAAACTGATATTTTTTATCTAATCTTAACACAAGAAATTTTTCACATGTTTCATTTTCTACTTGATTTTTGAATTTGCAAAACTTATAGAAAGTTTTTTCTTTATTTTAAGGAAATAAACCTAGCTTCTTCAAGAAAAATCATCAGATAAGATTGCAAAGTATTTGGTCCTACTTAACAAGGGTTTTGATATTGGTTCAATAAGATCTTTATATATCAATTGGAATAACTTGTTTAATCTCTTAATGCTTTGTTTTAGATTTTATATATATATATATATATATATATATATATATTGTCAATGTGCATTACATGCTTCATAGATTTCTTTAGATTTATTTTCAATAGAAAATAAACCTTTTACTCCTTGGTTTGTATGAAGTTATTTTAAACTAACATAAGCAAGGTGTCCAAATCTTTAGCTTAGAATATTCTATAATAATAGAATTAACTTTTGATATACATTGATTTATACAATATAGTCCATTACTTAGGTCTTGAGATCTTATGGTGATTATACTTAGTTTTTCTTTTTGATCAATGATGCAGCATTTGTCAACTAAAAAACAACTATGTTTCCTTTATTTGTAAGTAAGTCAATTGACAATAAGTTCTTTTTTAAGGAAAGTACAAATAAAATATTACTTATCTTCTTTGACTTTCGATTGTCCATTTCTATATGAATTTCTTCTTATCCAATTATAACATGTGGTTCTCCACTTACTACTCTCATCTTATAAAATTGGCTTACTGATTTGAAGCAACTTAGTGCTAACTTATTGCTTGTCCAAATACCATTTGGAATTAATTTTCTTTTCTTTAACCATTTTGATAAATTGACTTCTACTTATTGAAAATTTTATCAAAATGGTTAAAGATTTATTACTAACTAGTAGTAGTTTCTTGAATTTATAGTCTTTTGTCATATGATTTGGCTATATACACATACAAACCAAATTTTTATACATCAATCAAAATAACATCATAAAGTAATTCCTAGATATGATTTTATTATATCAACACTAATAACAATATATATATATATAATATTGACAAATGACTTTTTTTTGCCACTTTGTAAAAAGCCTAAATAAAATTCACAGTAATTATCTGCTTCTATATTTTTGAATTACCAAATTTTCACTATATTCTTGTAATATTTAAAAACAGTCACTATTGTGATTTGCAACAATTGAATCTGATTCAATTTGTGTTGTTGTTGTTGTTATTAGAATTAACATACATATATATATATATATATATATATATATTGTACACCCTGAACCCATAGGATCCGTTTGTAGTAGACAAAATAAATAAAGGATGTGGCACGAGACGACAGTGAGAGTATGTATGTGGTTGACATGTGAGCGATGCCACGTGGACGGTGTCTCAACCCTGAGCATAGAAACGAGGCCACAAGCAATTCAGGACAGCGAATGAAGGGAAAAAGAAATTGGAAAAGAAAAAGAAAGAGAAAACAGAGCCCAAAAGAAAAAGAAGGAAAAACCAGAAAGACAGGACGGGACGGGCCGGGAGGTGGGGGAGGGGCCCTGGCGACCACTCCGCCACGCAGCTGGGGTCGCATTCCAGTATGTGGCTCCCTTTCGTCACACGGGCTCCCAATCCTCTCCACAGCCCCCCGCAGCGCAATCTCTCCCCTCCTCCTCCCACTCTCATCTCCTTCGCCGCTACCTCATAACCCAGACCCACCCCTCCCTTCCTTCCTCGCGTCGTCGTCGTAGTGATGGTCTAGTGCAATCCCCCCCCCCCCCCAATTCCCTCCCAATTCTTCTCAATTCCTTGGCTATGGCGGCCGTTGTTGGCTTTAATCCGTTGGTCGGAGCCGGTTTAGCTAGCCCCTGCGCCTCTGGGGCGTGTAGTGTCTCGGAGACGTCGTCTGTGGCGTTGCCGCAGCTGGGTTCCGGCAAACGTCATGCGAGGGTCGGCGCTTTAGTGTCTGGAAGCGCGAGGAAAAACGTTGTAGTGTGCAGCAGCAGCAGCTCGGGTGGCGATGTCTCGGTGTCGCAGGCTTCGGCTGAGGCGCGACCGTCGCAGGCATCTGGCAACTGGGTGCCCGTGATTCCGCTGGCTGCGTTGCCTAGGGGTGAGAGGCGTTTGGTGCGCCAGGACGGTGAGACTGTACTCTTGTTGTGGTATAAGAACGATGTGTATGCCATCGAGAACCAGAGTCCCGCGGAGGGAGCTTACAGCGAGGGGCTCATCAATGCGCGTCTTACTCCCGTAAGTGCCCTGCATTGTTCTGCCCAGTCGTCTCTAGATGGAGCCTCGATTTCTCTTAACCTGAATTCCGATTGTGGCGTGTAACTCATGTGCACATCCATGAGCTCAATGGCCAATGTGTGAGGGTATGCATTCCGGAGCTCATGTGCACGCTTGGTAGTCAGGTTTCAGAAGTAGTTGCGTAGACAGTGCAGATCAATTGCCCTGGGTGTTTTCTTCGTCATTCCCACTTACAATCACTTCAGATCTGGTTCTACATGTCAGTTTTAGATGATTGTTACTCGCTTCGAAGGAAACAATCTTCTGAACAGTCGTCTCACACGAGATTCTTGCTTTGCACTTAGAGGCCTGCATTTTTATTCATGCCCCCTTCAGACATGCATGTTTACACTAGCTCTGGACTAGCGGTACTAAAACTTGTACTACTCGTTATGCGCGACGTCATCACACGCCGGTTGTCTGACAATTACTATGGTTCATTTGAATGGCAGGATGGTTGCATCGTCTGCCCGTCTACCGAAAGTACGTACGACTTGAAGTCCGGCAAAGTGAAGGAGTGGATGCCCACCAACCCCGTTCTCAGAGTGCTGACACCTTCCCTGAGGGACCTCGTAACATACCCCGTCAAAGTTGAAGACGAATCGATTTACATCAACGTGCGAGGTGGAGGGTACGCCGAGATTGTCTTCGGTGGTGCAGCTTCTGGAAACGCCGGCCGAACTGCCACAAACATTGATGTCGACGAGGCATGCTCTACCTCCGTGGAATTATGTCGCGTCATGCCTACTCTTTCCAAGTAGAATTATACGTTGAAGATAGCCAAACTGTGCCATGGTCCCTGCTTGTCTAATTGCATTTTGACTCTCTTCTTCAGGTCAAGATGGAGGTGGTCGAGACCGAGGAAGGCTTCGGCTGGACAAGGAAGAATGAGATCATCAACGGGAGGGCGGCTATGATTGGATTCTTCATGCTCATCATACAAGAGCTCGTTACTGGCAAGGGATTCCTGGCAGGTCTAGGGTTCCTAGATTTCTTGTACAAATATGTATTCAATGGATACAACCCTTCTCCTTGAAAAACGAGATGTAGATGTAATTGCACCGAAGTTCGAGTAGCTGGCTGGAAATCCAGTCATTTTCCTAGGCAGTTCCTGCTTTAGTTGTGTATTTTATGTATTTGATGGATTTTTCTGTTATTTGGAAAGTGGTGTGCCGCTCAGTTTTAACTCGATACTAGTCTACCAGTCCTGTCCCTCGGGTAATGTCTTTTGGGGTGAGCTTAATCTGGACACGGTATCAACGAAACCCATGTAGACAGATTACGAAAAAAACAAAAAAAAAAAAAATCCTTATAAACTGTTGCTAGTATTGGAATTTATGTCTGCTTTTGTAAAATCCTCTCGCCTGATGATCTCGGAATGAAATTGTTTAGAACTTGTCATCTTATTAACTACCTCGAAACCTTAAATGAACTCTTTGTTAGAACGTAAGAAAAACCAGATCGCATTTGCCTACTATCGGAGTAATGCTACATTGCAGAGTTTTCTCACAAGTCGCTCTTTTCTTAAGATCACAAATTCCTCTACTGTAGCTTCCGCTGCTTTCTAATCGCATGACGTAGAACTGCATCAAAATGAGGAAGACCACCAGTGGAAAATGAACTACGGTGATAGACACAGTCTGAAAAATCACTTTCAACATGTAGTGGCTTAGTGGAAGAGGGTAGATGAAGAGGATGTCTCATGGAAAGCAAGATAGAAAATAAATACTTAATATGTGTGTTTGTGGCAGACTAGTGAGTGATATATCCAATATAATTGAATACATATAGTGACAATTTTGTTGATTCAAAGGTTCTGTTGGGAATGTAGAATATTTTTATCTTACAACATTCTACAAAGAACAGAATACAATTGTATTACGAAAATTGTTCAAACAATGACGGGAATATCTACAAAACACAAGGTTTATGCTATCAAGCAATTCTTCAAAACATTAATTATAAGTTTGTAATAAAAGGTTCAATCTGATTATATTTCCTTTTAATTTTACCTTTTTTGTAGTACTTTCATTTTTGTATATTATCAATTAATTACTTTAAATTGTAATTTTTGTATTTTATTGTTTTAAATATTTTAAAACAAATAATCTAACTATAGGATAATATAACATTTTTTATATATCAACATTTAATTACTATTATTTAGGATGCTTAAAATAATTATATATACATAAATTAGCTTGTAAATTTAAAATGTATTTAAATGGACTTTTAACTTTTATAACTCAAAATACAACAAATAATAGTAAATTTTATTGTGGTGTGCCAGAAAGATGGTTGAGTGAATTTATAATATTGTAATGTAGAAGAAGAGTAAATTGATAAGTGTTGCAATTGATAAATTCTAAAAGTTTATTATTATTATTATATATAGAAATTGAAATATCATAGTTGTATAGTCTGAAATCTATTTATAGCTTATTTATGTTGTTAATTTAAACAAATTACATAAAATTTTCTCAAAAAGAAGTATTCTTAATTTTATATTTTCAAGTTCACACAATAAATATATATATATATATATATATATATATATTAGAGTATTGTAAAACATACTTTAGTTTTAAACATAGATATGTAGGAGCCATATTTTTGTACCTAATAGAACAAAATGTGACAACTTTGAAAGGTTAAAAAATATTTAAAATGAATAAGTGAAGGAGTATATACATCTTAAGGATTTAGTAGGATTTAGACAACTTATACATTGCTGTAATAATATTAAATAATATTAAATTTAGAAATACAGAAGAATTGAATCTCTACATATAGAAGAAAAGAAGAAATATTAGATTAGAATCTTATATACAAATTATGTTATAAAAATATGAGATATTTTATAAATGGATTTTTTATTGAGTTTAAAATTTTATATATATATATATATATATATATATATAGAAACTAATAATTTAAATATTAGCTTCCTATACATAAAATATAAAATATTTGTAAACTTCTTCTTATGTTATAATTTTATTATTTCAAATCCAGTAAGATTTTAAATTTTTATCAAAAAAATTAGTTCAAAATTTTATTTTTTTATGTTTTATAGTTAATCATATGATTATTTACATGTGTAAATATATATATATATATATATATATATATATATATTAGTTGATACATTATTTATGAATAAAGTCTTTAAAATTTATATGCAATATATATATATATATATATATATATATATACATATATACACACATTATTATGTGAATATATTTATAAATTATAGATTCAAATATGAAGTATATTTTGCATATACTAGCTTTTATAGTATTTTTGGTTTTATGTTATATAATAATAGTATCATGCAAAACTTTTTAGATTCCTCTGCATTATATATATATGTGCACTCTGCTTAAATTATAACCTTGGCAGATAGAATATTGTGAATTATAAAATATTTTATAATATAGGTGGGATTATGAAATTTCATAGCCCCCAAGTAATCACATGTATTCTCCCAAACAATAGTATCCAATTGCGTTAGCCCTCTTTACAACTCCCTTGGTCAACTTCTCATCTCTGTCTAATACTTAACCTTGTTCAAATGCAACCAAACTCTCTCATTATTCTCTATTACATTACTTCAGCAATCATGAGCCTTTTCTACAATCAATATCAATCAATGCAAATTGCAATGGCAAAGCATTTGCAATACGACTTGTAATTTGTAACGTGTTAGATGCCATCACATGCAATCAATTGGTATTGGTTGTTGCAAACACTACAGAATTCTCCAATTAATTGAATGAGAATTAAGTATTTATGCAGGCTGCACAAGGAGAAGCCATATGATCAAACAATAACAGACTAGTGTAATTAGTAGAAGACAATGCACCCACAATCACAGTAATTGATTTATACTTTTAATAGCAACTAGAAGATCAACAAAATTTTAGGCAGTTCTATGAATATTCTTGCATAAAGAGAAGATATAGGAGACTAATCAGACTAATCGTCAGAGATTAATTTAGCAATGACCTTAAACACATAAAAATAAATGTTGTGAGAATTGAAACCATGATTAATTTGAATTCTAAATAGAACAATGGATTTGAGCACATGATCAAAGCCATATTGAGAAAGCATGTGGGAAGTAATCGTACAGGTTTAGGATGAATACATAGTTGCCAAACATTTCTCACTTAAATTATAAAAATTTAAATTTTTTTAATATATTAATTACGAAAAAACCAAGATTATAAGTTAACAACCTAGGAACAACCTAAAAAAAGTATTATCAGATAAACAAATAATATTTAAGGGATATCAATAAACAGGATACATCTGTATGTAAAGAAAATCTGACTATGGTTTTTATATCCAATGTATAATCTCAAAATGTTAAAGAGAAAAAAAAAAAAAAAAAAAAAAACACCAACAAAGGTGTGTGTATACATACATATATATATATATATATATATATATATATATAAACTATGTATATTGTTTTTAATTAATTAATTTTTTACATTTATGCAGTAAACAAACCCAAACCAACTCGAAAGCGGAGGGAGTTCAGAGGATTTTCGTTTGCCTTCACAGTTAGGACCTATTAGCAAAGTATACGGTGATAGGACCCATATGGTGTTTGAGAAGGAACAAAAAAGAAGGGGTCTCCTTTCACCGTGTCCGACGAGTCGGCAAACCCTTCAAAACAATTTGCTCTCGCCACCCGTAGCGCTACCCCCGTCCCAGTTTTGGGGCTATTACGGCACTGTCGGTGCTTCATCAGGCAGGTTTTTCCACTTCTTCGAGGAATTGAAAGCGAGGGCAACATGTTTTTCCACATCTACTTGGACCGGAATCTGCAGCTGCACCCTCGTCACTTCGGACCGCATCTGCGCGACAAGCTCATTGCGAAGCTCATCCAGGACGTTGAGGGCACCTGCAGGTGTTGCTTTCCCTTCCTCCTCAGTCTCATGATTAGGGTCGTAGAATTGTGGGTTTCTTTGGAAAATCTGAAATCTGCAACTGGTGTTCGCTATGTCCGAGTGGGTTACCTCGCGACGATAGTGGATTTGCTGCTGACCTTGGCTTTGCGTAAAACCCTCGTTAGCGGCGTAAGTCCCTTTGTGGGTTAGCCGAGTGTTGTAGGAAGAAGGGTGGTGCGTATGTGGGTTTGTTTAGCTTCTGTGTTGTGACGAAATGGGGTTTTGGACAGTCGCTGTCCATCCTAGGCACGCTGCAAAGAATGATTTCGCTACGTGACCGGGACTCGTGTTAGTTCGCTGAGAATGCCCGTTTGTTCAGTTTCTTCACACTGGCTCGGTAGCAGCGCATTGCACCAGCTAGGAATGCTCTGCCGAAAATTTGGGCTGATGCGTACAATCTGGCTGTAATAGGGAGTATTTTGTTTTATGTCTTGCCATCCTAAATTTTTGGAAACCCTGTTTGGAACTGTTAGTGATGCTGTGAGCTTTGGTTCTTCATCCTTAATGAAAATGTATTTCTCTAGTAACTCATGCGCATGTCTGTATCAGGAGCGTCACTTCAAGATCTTCGATAGTTATCATTAATAATCATCCCCTTGTTAATGCCGCTAATGTTTTTTTTGTGGCTGTTGCAGTGGACGTCATGGATTTGTGGTTGCAGTTACTGCAGTAGAAACAATTGGCTCGGGACTCATCCGTGACGGAACTGGATTCGTAACGTTTCCCGTCAAGTACCAATGTGTCGTTTTCAGACCCTTTAAAGGCGAAATACTAGAGAGCGTTGTTACGATGGTGAACAAGGTAGAATGATGGCATTTTAATTCTAACGTTTTGTCAGTTGATGGAATGAAGTCCCTAGATCTACCACGAATTGGCCTCAACTGTGTAGTTTTTATGAGGTCGGGATACACGTGGCTCACGTATGTTTGCTTAAGCTGTCCAGAAGCTGGATATGCTATTGATATGTCGGTTTTGTTCTTCTTGAGATTGTTTTTCAGGACTGTCCCATCACATGAAATCACTAGTTGTAACTTATCTGCACCTTTCCCTGTCGAAACTTCCTGTATGAGAGTCCGTGGTCATTTTTTATTTTTTATTTTTTTTGTTGACATGAACTGAATCTCAACTTTTATGGACGTCCCTTTCAATGCTTCTATAAGCTTGAAGAGGTGCCAATTCAAGGAAAGGTCGAAGAAATCAAGCATTATTAATTCTATGATGTGATTATCTGAATTCAGCTTGGTGTGTGCAGATGGGCTTCTTTGCTGAAGCGGGGCCTGTTCAAATCTTTGTGTCAAATCACGTAAGCTCACTGACTGCTCCTTAACGCTATCTGTGGCTTAAACCTCTCATCAATTTTTTTTCCTTACGAGCTATCTCTCTCTCTCCCTCCACCCCCACGTTTTAAGTTTCCGAAGGGGATTTGCTCTTTTTAATCGCAATTTCCATGTTCGTGTTTTAAGCAAGCTATTGAAGGTGAACATTTAATGTCCACGTCTTTTTGAAGGAAAGGAGTTATTATATTTCAACTGGAGAGTCCTCATTGTCTGCTTTTGGGTTTGGCAGTTGATACCAGATGACATGGCGTTTCAATCAGACGATGTACCGAATTATAAAACTTCGGATGGCTCGGTATGATTGCTCATCTTCCAAAAAAGAGTGTCATTAATGATATTCTTAGTGTTGAGATAGCTCTGTGTTCATGTACGGTCTTTAGCACAAACCGTAGGTTTTCGATGCATTGATATCTTGGAGGCTAAAGTTGGTGACACATGTCAAAGCCTAGTTCAATTTCTGGCTTGTCAGTTATAATAGCATTCTTTGTATGCAGGTAAGAATACAGAAGGATAGTGAAGTTCGGCTTAAGATTGTGGGTACCCGGGTTGACGCTACAGAGATTGTAAGTGTTTCTCACCTTCGCAGGCACTATGTGGACTCATAACGGGTACACACACAGTTTATTGATTAGTTCCTTGAGCTTCTTTCGTCCTGTTTTTCTTCAGATTCAGAATTTTCAAAAGTAGCTCATTGGAAGAACCTCAACTAATACCGGAACCAATTAATCGCGAGGATCTTCTCAATCTGTATACTAACTTTCAACTCGCTCTTTCGATGCAGTTCTGTATTGGCACAATCAAAGACGACTTTCTTGGACTTATTGGTGATCCTGGAGGTGCGACCTGAGGACTCCTCATAGGTTTCTCATGAACAAAACTACTGCTTGAATAGCCTCCTTTAAAAATGGTTTAGGTTTAGATTTTCTGGAGCTTAGGACACTCTTTGGACAGAAGCATCCGCTTGAAGGCACTAGGGGAAGATGAAACACCGTTATGAAACCTGTGAAGCATGAGAGATATTCTAACCTGAGCGACATCGTGATGTTGTCATCCCAACCATGGTTAAGCGTTTATAGCTTGATATCCTCGGTAGAAAGTTTTACATTTCAGGACACCACTCTGGGCATCAAAGCCTGTGATTGACTGTAATGGCCCAAGCCCGAATTCCTCTGCAATAAAACTGAAGTCGAAACTAGGCTGGAGTACCGAGTGTATTTTGATGATATATTGGCAGTGTCAGTTTTAAAGAATCCAACATGTTATTGTTACCTGTATGCCCATATCTTTCTGAAACAACTTCACTATTGTTATGAAATTTGAGTTGTCAGTAGCTGGAAGTAAAAAACATGTAGCTCGGACAACATAATATAGTATGGGATAAGAGCTTCATTGTTGATGACCTTATTTGTTGGCTACAGAAAATCTAACTCTTGATGCAGTCGCACAGGCTACATTGCATGCGCCTCCAAAATATCGCCAACTTTACAAACAGCGCCTTTTTGCCCCCCTTTTTTTTTTAAGAAAAAAATCAAAAGTTAAATCTCCGCAACAGCTTCTCAGTTGCGGAGATTGATCGGATGTTTTCACACTAATGAGTGAATGTATGAAGTAATGACTGGGTAGAGTGAGGATGTGTCAGTGAGCTTGTGTTCGTATATTAGGATGTGAATGAGAACATGAGTCAAAAGGGTGAACACGTCAGTTAAAACTGTACTGAAAGCGCAGAAGTCACGTAAAATTAGAACCATTTCTAATTATTTGCAAAACTATAATCAGCGGGGGATGTGAAGTTACAACTCTACATTGGGAAATGGCCGATGCACGAGTTTAGTGATTGATTGCTCGCATTGTTCTGAGCAGGGGAGAGTGTTGAAGGTCTCCAATTCATCGTTGCCGGTCACTCTTCGCAAGTTTGAGTGCATTGCTTGTATGATTGAATGCCCACTTAATCCCCATCGTCTCACGCATACGGAGATGGAAAGTGGCAATCAGGACATCAAAGCGGTGGATCCATGCTGCCGATACCCACACTACGGGGGAGGTCCTGGAGAGGGGGGCTCCAGCAAGGTGGTGTACTGAGCATTCGACATGGAGCAAGGGGGCTTCGAGGTGGCTTTTATTTTTAAAAAGTACCTTTCGTTATTACCACAGCTGCATATGCCAATTAAAATACTGAAAAAGTATTTCCCAAAAAGCAAAGTCGACGAGATTTTTCCTTTCTCATACTTTAAAGTAAAAGCAATTAGAGCCTTCACAGACGAACCAGTTTCACATCCAAGTAACATCCATCCACTCATATATTCATCCATGAGTTTCATCCAAATGGAGCGGAGCAGCCAGCCTCGAGGAGCATGAAAGCGAAGAGGATAGCGTTCAAGGAACAAGTCACGGCTATTAGGGGGGGGGGTTACACCCGTCCGGGGCGGGTGTGAATTGGTATCAGACCCTGTCAGTTAGATGATACCCGTATGAGAAGGATATGGGAGAGGTTTCAGACTCAGTCAGGGGGGGGGGGGGGGGTCACTTTCCGTCGCGCTTATTAACCTTTTTCTGCATGCGGGCTTGCTGCCTTCTGGTTGCGGTACTACTGTAAGCCCCCCCTCCCCCCTCCTCCTCCTCCGCCGCTCCATCGCCTCGCGTGCGTGCGTGCTCGTCCCCGTGCCCACGTCGATTCTGTGGCAAGTGATCAATCACGTGTGGTGAGTTTTCTCAAGCCTTGCCGTTCCGTTGTGAGACTGTGGTGATTGTCGTCTTTTCTGCTGGTGAGCTTGTTTAGAAAGGAGCGGAGCGCGTGTCAAAGTTTGCGGAGTGCTAGGGTTTTTGGTTTGGTTGAGTACCTCGACAAGCGTCTCGTCTTTTGTCAGTATTGTGGGTTTGAGTGCCGTTCGTGGCTACTCTCTTTCTTGTGAATTGGTTAGTTTGGTGTTTTCGAGGAGTTGCGTGTGTGTGTGTGTTCGTTGGGATCGATGTTGTTTTCTTTTGTGGTTAATTTTGTGGTTAATTGTGTGTTTATTTTTATTTTTCTTTTTATTTTATTTGTTTTTATTTGCAGAGGTTGCAATGAGAGGGCGCAGCCCGTACTACAGTCCGCGCAGGGGCTACGACAGCCCTCCGCGCAGGGGTTATGATAGTCCTCCGCGAAGGAGTTATGGCGGGAGGAGGCGCAGTCCTAGCCCTCCCCCTCGAGGTGGTCGTGGTGGGTATGGGAGGGAACCCGAGCCTCCTACTAGTCTCCTCGTTCGCAATATCCCGCGCGACTGCACGTAAGTTAAAGAGTGGTTTCTATGTTTTGGCACGTGGCTGGCCTCTAGTGGTGAATTTTTGAAACACTTTTAGTCGTACTGCTTTGCATGATTTGGATTCGATAGGGTTCTCTTGTGGAACGAAAATGAACTGACATCGTGAATTTATGATCACACAGCGCTGACGATCTTCGTATTCCTTTCGAGCGTTACGGGGTTGTAAAGGACGTATATTTACCAAGGGACTACTACACAGGGTATGTTTATATGTCTCATGCTGAGGGCTTGGACTCTGGCTGTTATCTGGCATGAGTGAAACAAGGGTGGAAGGACCACTTTGTTTGGAAATTAGCAGATATTCGGTAGATGAACGAAAACTTGTCAGGAGTACTTGGTACGACAAAACCTGAAGGTACTCTCCAAATAAAAGAAAAAAGAGAAAAGAACAAAGAAACAAGTGTAATACTGAATGATATTGGTTTGCCTAACTCTTGGCTCCCGAAAGGTTGTAGAGATGAAGGTCCTATTCCTGGAATCAGTTCCCAGAAGGTTCTATGAAGTTCCAAGAAAGCTTCAAGATAGACAAGTTGAAGAGAAGATAGTGTCTATTCGGTGGCCCAAGGTGATTGAAGTGGTGGAAGGGATGGAAAGGGTCAATGATGTCTACCCAGCAGTGTGGAAGTTGAGATCAAATCCTATGAAGTATGAAGTACCATGCAGTCCCAAAATTTACTGGAAGAATGTTATGCAAGAATTGGAAGATGAAAGAATACACAATTAAGGCGGTCATTAGGGGCGTGTGTTGGCCTCAAGGTTAGCAGCTATTATCACGGGTGGTCGTATTAAGATATAATGTACGAAAGAATCCTTTAAGTAAAAACTCGGTTCAGAGCGTGCGTAACCAGGGGTTCATGCATGAGAGGACGGTTTACCAGGGTTTTGCACATTCTCGAACACACACGGCGCTGGAAACTTACACTTTGTCCGGGTTCGTATCAGGACAAGATAGTCATGATGCAACTGTCCCTCACCTTCTAACAGGATTTTTGTGTGAGATTGCAGACTACCACGAGGGTTTGGATTTGTGCAATTTTTAGAACCACGAGATGCTGCAGAAGCGCAGTACTGTCTGGATCACCAGTTGATAGCAGGACGTGAAATTACTGTAGTGTTCGCCGAGGAGAACCGGAAGAAACCTCAAGAAATGCGCATAAAGGAGCGTATCAGGTACTTATTTTGGTGCTATGTCTGGTTGGATCGAGAGAACTGGTATATGGGTGTGGCTGGCCATTATTGAGGTGGAAAATAGTTATTCAATATTGACTTAATAGAGGCATTAATGAGGTATAATTCCTTAGAGAAGTCACCATACTGGCTACGAAATTCAGAAGGGATCTGGTGTGTTTTGCAGGGGTCGACCTGGATTTGGAGGGCGTAGAGGTGTGTCCTTGTCCTGGCATATTTTTCTCTGACTCTGCTTCTCCTTTTGTCTATGCCAAATACCTGGTCTAATTCATGAGCTGGTGATAAGTGTAAATTTACTGTATTCTTTCAGTTTGGTTGTATTTCTGATCTCATGGCTACTTTATGCAATAGGATCACGTTCACGTTCTCCACGGCGATTTTCCCCTTCTCCCCGTGGTGGTCGCAGGTCAAGGTAAGCTATTATTGATTAATGATGTCAAGTCGTAACATTTTTTCACATTGTTTCGAGAAATTCGCTAAGGTGCGTTTTGTGGTGGGTGCCGATAATGATGCTGCGCTGATGTACAGGTCACCTTCCCGAACAGGCAGGGGTCACCGCCGTAGGTCATACACGCCCTCTCCAGGATATCATGGTAATGCTCCTTCCAGATCACCCTCTCCTGTAAAATCTCATAGGAGGACGCGAGATCGAACTCCTGATTCGTCTAAAAGGTCTCCATCTCCACCATCTCGATCTAGAGATCCTCAAGCCCGCGCAAACGGTAGGGATCAGTACGGTTCTCGGTAAGTACTCGCGGTTCTTATAATGGGTTCAGGAAACACATATCAAACGAAACTAAACCAATGTCCCTTAAATGTTTTTTGGTGCTTTGTTTGATCGCAATTTGAAAATTTTCTAGGTCGCGAAGTCCGGGTAGTTCACCATCGGTTCCCCCAAGAAGACGAAGGTCCCCATCGCCGAGGCAATACTCACCCGACGAACGGAGGCTCCAGGAGGCGGACATGTAGATCTCCCAACTACATTTCAGGTAATTGTTTGCATACTCAACTGACAAGCTAAGCTGTTTGTCGGTTCTTTTCCATGTAAAAGCATGTTCCAGTTGTGAAATGAAAGGCGATGAGTTTGAGTCGCTTTTCTCGTACGTCAAGTCCCCTCCTGATCCGACTACAATACCACCTTCTGAATTAATATCATGTGCATTAATTGGTTTTGCAGGCAGGAATGAAACTTGAAGATGCTAAGACCCCTTGTGTTGGACAAACAGTTGTGCATGAATGAAGCGCTTCGACGTTGGGATGTGAAGCTATTACAACGCTTGAAAGTTTCTTTTCCTTTTCTTTTTTCTTTTTTTAGTGACGGCTTTATATTGAGGTCTAGATGGCAATACCATTGTTGAAGACCAGCCTTCATGCTTTGCTGATGCTACTTTTCTGTCGGTTGAGTGGTGTTTACTAGTCAGAAAGGATTGCCGTTTTCCCAGCTGTGTGCAATCAGGATAAGAGTCATGACGGCCCTGTTAGTCTTAGGCTTGGCACATTTGAGCTTACTGGGGCTTAGTGACTCCAGATGTCATCAAGTTTGTTTCATGAGTCAAGACCTGACTCCAGCTTTTCACTTAGTTTGTGTTGTCTTATGTATATTGTCAGCATCTTAATTGTCGAGATTTGTGGTATCTCTTCAGTGACAGTTTCCGGTGTACGAAATTGTTGGATGCTATTGTTCACTGTGCACTGCATTGATACTTTGTTTTTTGTTTTTTTGTTTTTTTAATATTTCTTGTATAGTTCCATTCATCGATGCACTTAATGACAGATCTAAAAATGTCTTAACACGGTATCCGTCTAGCACCATTCTGGACAACCGGGTCATATGGGATATCGTCTCGTCTTCGTCTAGGTAGTAAACGGTAATCGATAAGGCGAGCCGCATGGTTTGCATAGAATGCGAGTAAAATTGTCACGTTACATGTGTTTTGCGGGGGAGCGTCTTTTAGTATGAATTCGCACGGTTCCGAAGAATGAAATCATACGATTTCGCTACATCTCAACTTACTAGAGGCTGCTCATTAGCAGTTATGTATGACTTCGAATCAGATCATAAGGTTTTTTAGTTAATCTGTCACGTATTCCGAAATGTCTGTCGAAGTTTGCACACTTCTTGAGTAGAATCCTTGAACGAGAGCAGTCGGGAACTTGAAATGGTTTCTGCTGGTCGATGATTGGTCGTGACAAACCGTGTTAATTTTATGAGCATTAGTGAAAGCCGGAGATCTGTCAGGAGTATCCCTTGACTTTCACACAGCACCAACATCCACCATTGTCCCCCAACATTTTCTTGCACGTGTATCTGACCAGACTTTGTTAGGGAAAACGTCGTTGTCGTAACCCACAATAGTGAACCATTTCTTGTGCTTCTTGATTCGTCTGGGCCCACGGAAGGAGAAAATTGATGTCTAAAGTAGCTTAGGGGAAAGTAGTCGAGCATGGGCATCGGGCTAATTGGCTAAAATATGTTCGTTACAACAATTTTCGCTTATCACACGAGAAACATCATGTCTCTGTATGATAAGTTATTTGAAATTGTGCACCAGCATAATTTGATGACAGTGCTTGTTCGCACGCAAACCCATACACTGTTTGTGCCTTACTGAAGTCACCACAGATACTGAATAATCATATGTAATTTGATTAGCACAAGACAGTCGTCAAATTTGAGCATCCTTCTCATCTTTTCTGCAATTCGGATCACTCCAGTGAACCCCCTATATTGAAATATTATCAAGAGGGCAAGTATCTCCTCGAGGCATCGTGATCACAAATCGTCGAATCAGGCATTCGGAGTTATTCTTCCATCAACCTTTTGGGTTCAAGAAAGAAAGTTCGGTAACCGAAGGCTAGTGAAGTTGCTATGGCGGCGAACGGTCCGATTACTGTGAAAGAGGCTCTGGCGGTACAATTCAACGCGTTCACTTTATTGTGGGGAGTATGTGATTCTTGTGTAAGATCCACGATTGTATCATCACAGAAATTCCTTTCGAGACTAACCATGTTTTTGGATAGTTGTCTCTCAGCTTACAAGCATCGGAATCCTCCCACAGTTTGTCACATTCACACATGTGACTATGGATTCTGACAAGTACATCTGCGTGCGCGAGACATCGCCACAAAACAATGTAGTGATTATCGACATGGCTTCGCCCATGCAGCCGTTACGAAGACCCATAACAGCAGACTCGGCTCTTATGAATCCATCCAGCAAAGTTCTCGCCCTCAAAGGCAAGTTAGGTTAACAAATCACGAACTAGAGAAATTTCTCACAGCATCTTGCACGTTGCAGTTCTAGGGCAGGCGCGTTATCTCGAACTTCACGGATTACTTCCAAATGTAACCTTGTTCCAGTGTGTGTCACGATAATTGTATACATTTCGGTAAAAGAAATCACTTATGTTTTCAAAGTGTAAAACATCGTACCATGAATTGTCTCAGAGGATGATTGACAAATTTGAAGTTGATATACTTCTGTTTTTAGATTCCGATCGGAGATTTTCATGCGGTTATTAACGGATTTGATAGTATATCGCATGCTATAACAAAAAGTGTGGTGGAAACAGCTCAAATTCCTGGAACAACACAAGACCATTTGCAGATCTTCAATATCGAGTTGAAGTCGAAAGTTAAGGCTCACATGATGCTGGAGCAGGTATGTAACGCGGGTCTTGTATTTCTTAAAAGTTGTTCAATATGGCAAGATAATACCCCGGTATGATTGAACTGAATGTTGATAAACTGTCAAATCGGGAAACCTACTTTCTGATTTTGGAAACGGGACAATCAGCGGTGTATGAACCATGGCAACTTTCATGAGCCACATTGTTTTAATCACTTTGCAGGTTGTTTTCTGGAAATGGGTTACATCAAGTTTGCTAGGGCTTGTCACACAGACAGCGGTGTATCACTGGTCAATAGAAGGTGAACATTCTTCACAAGAGATATCTGGTCACCAACATATTCGAAAGAACCGTTGTGAACAAAATAGTCAGTGTTCTTGGTGTGGGAAGGCCTTGCATCATATTGCAGTTAATTAGGGAGCATGGTTGTCGAAACAGGTGAGTCTGAGCCTCAGAAAATGTTCGAGAGGACGGCGAGTCTCATGTCCAACCAGATAATTAACTACCGATGCGACGCATCTGAGAAGTGGCTCGTGCTCATTGGCATTGCACCTGGATCACAGGAGGTAAAACTGATTGACTGCGGAGTAAAATGAGGACAGAATTTGAAAATATAATCCTACTCATAGATTTTTTTGTTCAATTCATAAACATGTTCTCCCTCGTTTCTGAATTTTTGAAATAAGTATGCGGGCGTCCGCAGCGTCCGGCACTGGTTAAGGGCAACATGCAGCTGTTCTCCGTGGACCAGCAGCGGAGTCAGGCCCTGGAAGCTCATGCAGCAGTCTTCGCGTCGATTGAGGTATCATGAGCCTTCATGAATTTCAGGAACATCGTAATATAACTTCTCTAGAGTATGAACCATGTTCGATGTTGGTTATGGTCATTGTCTTTCTAATAAACTAGGTCTTCTTATGACTTTTGATTTGTTGTATTCCTGCTCAGCTTCCAGGTGGTGATCATTCCTCCACTCTCATCTCATTCGCGACTAAAACGGTTGTGGCGGGGCAAATCATCTCCAAGCTGCATGTTATTGAACTAGGAGCCCAACCAGGTAAATGCTGTGCACTGTCATCCTTTCACATACATTTGGAGTGATTTTTGCACTATCGTGAACGTTTATTAAAGTACTGTTTACTTTTTTTCTAATTTAATTAAGCAGACTTAGAGCGCTTGTTTTCCCAGAACTATTCGTCGTTTTTCTGAAACAATTCCTCTGAAGCATATTGCATATCTATCTGCGAGATCGCACATCTTTGATGTATACTCTTGCTTGATTGAAGCTGAATCAGGCAAACCTAGTTTTACCAAAAAGCAAGCAGATCTTTTCTTCCCGCCGGACTTCGCAGATGATTTCCCAGTGGCTATGCAAGTGAGTTGAAGAGCCCTAATGCTTATTCACAGGAGCTTGCAATACGCTAGACAGCCTTTTGAGTTGACATTTGAGGACGCATACCGTGAAGCATAATACTATCATCTCCTAATTTTGTGCAGATAACCTCCAAATACAACCTGATTTTTGTTATTACCAAGCTCGGGTTACTTTTTGTTTACGACCTAGAGACTGCAACAGCCGTTTACAGAAACCGAATTAGCCCCGATCCAATCTTTTTGACGGCAGAAGCTACTGAAGCAGGTGGGTTTTATGCAATTAATCGCCGTGGACAAGTTTTGCTTGCCACTGTGAATGAAGCAACGATTGTTCCGTTCGTTAGCATACAGGTAACGATTTGCTATATGGTACGAAGTGTGAAAGTATTTGAAGAATATTCTTATTTGTTTTACCCTCTTAAAAATTTCAAGTCCACTTTGCTGGGTAACGATTCTAAAGCGTTGAGGTTCTTGTCTCAGTTCCAGTTGTTGAAATGGTATGGATTAACCCTTGAATTACTGAATATATACGGAAATTACAGTTGAATAATCTGGAGCTTGCCGTCAGTCTTGCGAAGCGAGGAAATCTACCAGGGGCAGATAATTTGGTAATCATGCTTTACCTAATATGTGTTAACCATGTGCTTTCATGTGGGTTTGTGCTCGCATAGTCCTGGTAATTTGTGTGAAAAATGTAATTGCATAGGCCACTTCGTTTTGTGTGCCACGCAGATTGTACAGCGATTTCAGGAGTTGTTCCTCGAGCATAAACACACAGAAGCAGCAGAGCTCGCAGCAGAGTCGCCCCAAGGCATTCTCCGCACTCCAGAAACCATAGCCAGGTTTCGGGTATGTTGAACTTAAATTGTGAAAGCTTCAACGCAAAAGATAAGATGATTTGTAAATGCTGAAAAATAATTGACCATGTAGCTATAACATGCATTCTATTTCGAAATTGTGAGACTCGCAATGTTGGCATGGTTTATTTGCATTTCTGTTGGTTTTTGTTTGGACAGACTGTACCCATACAAGCAGGGCAGACCTCTCCATTGTTGCGATACTTTGGAACCTTGTTGAACAAAGGAAAATTAAATGCTTTCGAATCCTTGGAGCTTACCCGTTTGGTTGTAAGCCAAAAGAAGAACCATTTGTTGGAAACATGGTTAACAGAGGATAAACTAGATTGCAGTGAGGAGCTGGGAGATCTTGTAAAGGTGAGAATAGTAATGGTAACGTGAACCAAAAGTTTGACGGTGTTGTCGATGCTGGTATACAAAAGTGCGGTATTACAGGAGACCGGACATTAGAAGGACTTGTTAAGGCTAGTTTGCAAGCTTGGTAATAAATTGCGAATCCTTTTGAAGTTATGTTGATAACTCCACATTTTCGGGTATCGTGCGCAAGTGCTTGATATTGGAATTGTCACCGTAATAGGAATTTTGGTAGGTTTTTCCATCACACTGAACGTTATTATTTTATTACAAAATATCTGGACTTTGTTGTGCACCTTGGTGGGTGACAATTATGTTCCGCAAGTTCGAACCATGCTGTCCACATTCACCAAATTGCTTTCAGTATTCTATGATTATATGATTATATGATTAACTCTCATATTTCTGAGCTTGCAGAGCGTAGATAAGGATTTGGCACTAAAGATCTACATTAAAGCTAGGGCTTCTCCAAAAGTAGTGGTACTGTTTGCCCAACGTCAAGAATTTGAAAAGATCCTTATTTATTCCAATCAGGTACGTGAATCTACGGTTGACATTGCTCAAGTAAAACATGTTTTCTGGTTCCTGCACAAGCTTGAGCAGTCCAATCTTGCCTCCTAGAAACCATGTTGCAAACTCTGACACATTGATTTTCACTTCCCAACAATTTTTTTCATTTTAAGTGCACTGGATCTTACTATTTGCAAAGGTAAGGTTTCATTTGTTAATACTGCATCCTGGTTTCGTTTTTCAGGTTGGCTACACTCCAGACTACTTATCTTTGCTGCAAACTATCACACAAACAGATCCTCAGGTATACAGCTGTGCTACTAAGTCCAACCGTTAATTTGACGTATGGAAGTTGAAGCATGAGAGATCTCAACTTGCATCACTTTATGTTCTTTCACATGCCAAGTTGACTTGAGACTTTTCAATGTAGGGGGCGGTGAATTTTGCAGTAAAGATGTCAGAAATGAAAGGTGGCAGTCCAGTGGACTATAATACCATTACAGATTTTTTCCTCCAGGTTGAAGTTTTTTGCTCTTTCTACTTTCCTGAAAATTTTCTTGGAAATGCACCCCACCGATATTGTTATGCTCCAATGTCACCTCTCTCTGCTTCCATATTGAGTATATGTACGAACATTTTGAAAAGATGTAAATCCATTATTGAATTGTGTGGTTTACGTATCAGGAAGTGCTAATACGTTTAATTTATCGCTTTGTACAGCGTAACATGATTAGGGAGGCCACTGCATTCCTACTTGATGTTCTCAAGCCCAACTTGCCGGAACATGGTGCTCTTCAAACAAAGGTAAAAATTTAAATCTAGCTTCTCAGTTACATTTGCTGATTTTTTATGATTCCTTAACTCATGCTGTACTTTCCACGTGTATACAGGCTCTCGAAATCAATCTTGTCACTTTTCCAAACGTCGCAGATGCGATTTTGACTAATGGCATCTTCAAACATTATGACCGTCCTCGAATTGCTCAGCTTTGTGAGAAGGCTGGCGTGTATATGCGTGCTATGCAGGTTTAGAAATTCGCTTGCTAGTGTAATGACATTTTATACCATACTTTTTATCCGCTGCAACTATAAACCTCGTCTAGAATTGAGCATAACTACTTTACACGACTTAAATCGCCGCGTTGATGTTTTATCACTTCAGCTCTATACGGAGCTGAGCGACATCAAGCGTGTGATCATCAACACCCATGCCATCGAATCTCAGGTATATACTTCATTTGTTCTTCTGTTAAATGCGAAGTCTTTAATTGGATTTCTGGTTCTGATTTTGTAAAATTATAGGTACTGAAAACAACCAGGTAAGACCAAAGTTCTATTTACAGATAATAAAATTTTATTTTATTTTAATTTGTTTCAGGCATTGATGGATTTCTTTGGGACGCTCTCCAAAGATTGGGCATTAGAATGTATGAAGGAACTTCTTTCGGCTAACTTGCGAGCCAACTTGCAAATTGTGGTCCAGGTACAATTATGTTGATCTTATTGTGCTTCTATAGGTAAAGTGTTTATGCTGACCTTGTTCGTGTAGTGAGCCTTCATGTGCTGAAAGTACAGGTGGTCTTCCACTTTGTCATACAAATATTTAACAACGGAGATATCTTACAGAACTTTCATGCGAGCCATTAGTTCATGATACTGCAATTACGCAAATTAAGACAATAATTGTTTACACCAGAGGTATACCATAATTATTGTTAAACACTCATGACCTCTTCCGCAAAAGCCAACAAACTTTGATGCACCCATGTTTACTTGTGGTATAAGGTGGCCAAGGAGTATGCTGAGCAACTAGGCATTAATGCTTGTATTAACATGTTTGATGAATTCAAGTCCTATGAGGGTTTATTTCTCTTCCTCAATTTCTATGTGAACTCCAGGTTTATGTTCCGACTTTTTCACTCCAGAACCATTTCTCCGCTAATGAAACTAGCATGGAGATTTTAATTTGTAATGATGACAGCTGTCCTTGCCTGAACGTCTTGTTCCTAAATCTTTCATACATAATTGTGCTTGGTTTTATTTCAATATATATAATTTGGTGACTTTTATGTTATCCGGTTTGAAAAATCAACAAGCTTCGTTGCTGCAAGAGGTTGATGCAGTGAGGATCCAGAGGTTCATTTCAAATACATTGAATCTGCAGCAAAGACTGCTCAGTTTAAGGAAGTTGAACGCATCACAAGGGAGTCCAATTTCTATCCAGCTGAGCGAACAAAATCTTTTCTAATGGAAGCTAAACTACAGGATGCTCGCCCTCTTATAAATGTCTGTGATCGCCATGATTTTGTGCCCGATTTAATACATTATCTGTATGTGAACAATATGCTGCGGTTTATAGAAGGATATGTTCAAAAGGTAAATCCGATACAACATTAGTTTGCCCTGTTTATTTGCTACATTTGTTATTCCTTTTGGCTGTATAAGAATCAAATCCAATGCTGCAATGTATCAGATGTTACCTTATCATTTATGTCTGCAATTTTCACCACTTGAAACTAACTTGTTTGCTCACAGTTTATGTCTCCTCATAATCTATTGTCGTGATAAGTTGACAGGTTAATCCAAGCAAAGCACCACAAGTCTTAAGTCAATTATTGGATGATGACTGCCCGGAAGAATTTATCAAAGGATTGCTGCTCTCCGTTCGGTCACTATTGTCGGTGGAGGCACTTGTGGACGAATGTGAGAAAAGGTCATTTAGTTTGCCTGTTATTTATTTGGTATGCAAATTAGTGTGACTTAAACCTGGAATTTATTTAGTAACTTTGAACCTAATTCTCTTCATATTAGCTCAGATATTGACCAAATCCACAGGTATGTGATTCCTAGTTTAAGTGAATTCAATTACAATAATGAGGATTTTTAGCGTTTGAATCATGTTTTTCAGGAATCGACTCAAACTGCTGACGCCGTTACTGGAGCACCTTGTAAGCGAGGGAAGCAAAGACGTTCAAGTTCACAATGCCTTGGGGAAGGTTACTATCGACACAAATAACAACCCAGAGCAGTTCCTATATACAAATTCATACTATGATTCTCGAGTTGTTGGCAAGTATTGTGAGAAACGGGATTCGTCACTAGCGGTAGTGGCATATCGGCGGGGTCAATGTGATGATGAACTAGTTAACGTGACAACAAGAAACTCCCTTTTCAAGCTTCAGGCTAGGTGTCTCTCTTTCTTTGATGTCTCTACTAACTTAAGATATGAAATTTATGTTTCTGAAAATTCTTCTGAACTGAAGTGACGTTACAAAATAAGTGCATAAATCTTTTAATTGTTACAACCAGCATTTTCTAACCAATATCGACATGTCCTGAATTTTGTGATAGATATGTGGTGGAGCGTATGGATGCGACTTTGTGGGCTAAGATATTAGACCCTGAGAACCCATTCAGGCGTCAGTTGATTGACCAGGTGGTATCTACAGCACTACCAGAGAGCAAGAGCCCTGAGCAGGTCTCAGTTACTGTGAAAGCCTTCATGTCTGCCAACTTGCCAAACGAACTTATTGAACTGTTGGAGAAGATTGTCCTTCAAAACACAGCCTTTAGTAGCAACCCCAATTTACAAAACCTCTTGATTTTAACTGCCGTGAAAACTGAAAAATCACGAGTGATGGATTACATCCACCGTTTGGAGAACTTTGATGGTCCAGCTGTTGGAGAGATTGCTGTTGGAGCCCAGCTGTACGAGGAAGCGTTTATGATCTTCAAGAAATTTAACTTGAATGTGCAAGCTGTCAATGTCCTTCTAGACAATCTTCACAGCATAGGGCGAGCTGCCGAGTTTGCCGAACGTGTGGAAGTAGACGAGGTGTGGAGCCAAGTTGGCAAAGCACAACTCAGAGACGGTCCCATAAGTGATGCAATTGATTCCTTTGTTCGCGCCAAAGATGCTTCCCAGTTCACTAATGTCATAAGAGAAGCTGGAAAGCTCAAAGCTTATGATAATCTAGTGCGTTATTTGATTATGGTGCGCCAGAAGGTTAAGGAGCCACAGGTAGATTCGGCGCTAATCTTTGCCTATGCTAAAATGAGTCGCCTTGACGATCTTACAGAAATTGTCGCACAACCCAATGGCTGTGTAGCAAATCTACTCGTGGTTGGGGACCGTCTCTTTAATGAAGAGCTTTATCAAGCTGCCAAGGTTGTCTTCTCTCACATTGGGAATTGGCCTCGTCTTACCAGCACTCTGGTGAAGTTATATCAGTTCCAAGCTGCAATCGAAGTTGCTCATAAAGCAAATAGCTCTAAAACATGGAGGGAAGTTTGTTTTGCTTGCGTGGATACCGAGGAATTTCGGTTGGCTCAAATTTGTGGCCTTAAGATCATTATTCAGGTATTGGCTTAGTCAACATAATGTATCATACAGAATTTAATGGATGAAACCTGATATCTTCAGGATCAACACCATGCCTAGTTCATTTTTGAATTTGAATGAAATGGGCTTTTTGTGGCTGTGGAAGGTGGATCTTTTGGAAGAGGTTAGCGAATACTACCAGAATAAGGGCAACTTCGATGAGCTCATAATGTTGATGGAAAGTGGAATTGGTCTGGAACGGGCTCACATGGGGATATTTACGGAGCTTGGAATTTTATATGCGAAATACCGTCCAGAGAAGCTCATGGAACATCTAAATCTCTTCTCTACCCGCATTAATATTCCCAAGCTTCTTCGTATCTGTGACGAGCATCACCACTGGAAGGAGCTTTCCTACTTATACATCCAATATGAAGAGTATGACAATGCAGCAGCAACCATCATGGGTCATTCTCCCGACGCCTGGGATCATATTCAGTTTAAGGATGTGGTTAGCAAGGTGGCTAACGTAGAATTGTACTACAAAGCTATCCAGTTCTATCTGCAAGAGCATCCAGAAATTCTCAACGACCTTCTCGCTGTTTTGGTAACCCGTGTTGATCACAGCCGTGCAGTGGATATCATGAGGAAGGTACGATTACTTAAAGCAGCGCCTCTTCATTAGAACAAATATGTGGATAGAGTCAAGATGCTAAATCAGAGCATATCATTTCTTTCTTACGTAAGCGACGTAGTACTAATTCTCGCAGGCAGGACATTTGCCTCTGGTGAAGCCGTATATGCAAGCTGTTCAAAATTGCAACTTGAGTGCTGTGAATGAAGCTCTCAATGAGCTCTACATCGAAGAAGAGGACTATGAAATGATTAGAGAGTCCATCGACACTTATGATAATTTTGATCCAATTGCCATGGCACAGCGTGTGAGTGTTTGATCTTTACTCCATCCATACAAGTAATTTACATAGTTGAGTTTTTCATGCTTTCCGAGTTTTTTCAAACAATTGCAGTTCTACGTTTTGGTACCACATGTTTTCTTCCGATCGGAAGACAAAAGTTGCAGGGTTGTTTTGAACTTGCAGTAAATGACTTAAGGAGAACGAAAGGTGTGATTGATTTATCTTGAATGGCTAACGATTATCCTTTTTTGCAATTAGATCGAGAATCATGAACTTCTGGAAATGCGAAGAATTGCTGCTTACATATATAAGAAGGCTGGGAGGTGGCAGCAATCAGTAGCTCTTTCCAAAAAGGATAACCTTTTTTCGGATGCCATGGAGACCACGTCACAGTCTGGCGACAGTGTATTTGTAGAAGAGTTGCTAACTTTCTTTGTCAAAGAGGTATATTAGTTTGGCCATCTGTGATTGTTTGCATTGCTGCTCATGAGATTTCCAGTGGATTTGACTGTTCAACCATTGTAACCAAAGAAATTAACTGTTCGGGAACCCTTGGTGTGGTGTGAGTTTGAACCTCAATCTGGTTGATCCGTAGGGCAAGAAAGAGTGTTTTGCCGCATGCCTGTACACCTGTTATGATCTCATTCAAGCTGATGTGGTGATAGAGTTGGCTTGGATGAACAATATGATGGATTTCGCCTACCCTTTCCTGCTCCAGGTGTGTAGTGCAACAGTGGCTTTCGTAACGTCAATGTGATTGTTAAAATTTTCTCCTCTAGGTATGATCTTGTGGTATGCAGAACATCGGTTTCCTACATTCTCTGAGTCGTCTAATTTCGCAGTACCTCCGAGAGTACTCTTTGAAGGTTGCTCATCTCATGAGCTACAAGAACCAGGATGATGTGCATGGGAAACTCGACCACAATTTGGTAGCAGATTCGGTACAACAAATCCTGTCGCTGGTTTACATGCTGAGCAGTACAGTAAATGAAGTTTGATATGATGCACTTCTATCAGCGTGCTAAATTTATGATGGAATTAAATCTAAGAGTTTGGTAGAGCCTGTCTGCTCATTTTTGGAGTTGCAATATTGAAAAGAAGGGCATGTTGATTAAAAACATCGTGCTGCCTGCAGAATATGTATGCGCAGCTTTTACCTTTGGCTTTGCCGGCCCCACCAATTGTTGCGGCTAGTGGGACATTTGACGCTTATGCAGGGTTGCCGGCTTACGGTTTGTTGCAGTCTAGAGGTAGCACATCACCAACCTACTGATGAAGCACACTGTTCCCGAGTGCTTCCAGATTTTTTACCTTCACTTCAGTAAATAGACCAATTCTCCATGGATCATGATTGTTAGAGATTCGATCGCAGGGAAAGACACAATACTCTTCATTCGTACAGGAAGTGGGCTAGAATCTATGTTAAACATTAGCCTAACTTAGTACCAAATTGTATCCACAGCCTATCACATGTTTGCCAAGCTTGCCATGCCCATCACCCAAGTCACCATGTGTTTATAATGTTACCTTAATAAGTTGTGGCTTGTTGCAGTAACTTTCTACTGGGTGCAGTGGAGAGTGAGTTGAAATGATTTGTGTGTATCCATGACATGAAGGTTGTAGGTATAAAAGAATTATGAAAGATGAACCTTCCTGTTAAAGTTTTGAATAAATCTGAGATTCCTGACAAGGTGATGATAACTAGGTGGTGGTATAGATTCGAAAGTAAACTGTAGAATGTGGTGGTATTGAATGTTTAGAAATTATAGTATGACTTTTTATAATTATTATTATTATTATTTGTACCAAATCTTCTAGGTAAAAGTAATCTATTTTATATAATGCAATATAAATTCGAGCTATCTTTATTATATATTATAAAACTTCAGAACGTAAGTAGTAATTAATAAAATAATTACAAAAATAATAGATGGTAGTGACATATGTTGATTATTAATTGATTAACATTTTTTACATATGATTGTATCCTATTATTTGCAATCAATAGAAATATGATGTAATATACAAATAAATAAATATATATATATATATATATATATATTTTAATTTGTAATTTTCTAAAGGTTATTTTATAGAGAGATTTGAAATAAATGATATATAATATATTTTTTTAATTTTGATGTTTTTATTATTCCATCTCATAAGACAATCTCCTTCTGTTTATGTCATAACTCAAAGTATCTATTGATACATTTCTTGGACTGCATATAAATTCTAAAAAGCAATTACGAAGCTAAAAGTATTATTTGAAAAGAAAAGAAAAAATAGAAAAAATAAAGAAAAAATAAAAATATAAAAGAAAAAAGAAAAAAATAAAAAAGCTTACTATTATATTTCTCACATGTTGATTATGAAAGCAACTTATTAATCTGATTTTAAGTTAAATAAAAGAGGTTGTTAATTATTTTATTAAAGTAAATATTCATGAATAAAAATAATTATCAAATTCTCTTCAGTCAATTTAAACAAATCCTACAAAAAGATCTCATTTTAGTTTATAAATTATACAAGAATGTTTGCAAGTCGCAAGAAAAATTATTAATACATGATTGGAATCCAATGGATCACAATTGTATACTCAAACCAAACCAAGACCAAAATAAAGAATACATATGTGACTTATACTTATAACTTACACTTGCACATTCTTGAAGGCTGAAGTTCTTGTATGCATCATCAACTTAGTTTAGTGCAAACAATTTCAAATCAAAGCAAAAATAAAAACTTCATGAGCATCACAATGTCTAAAAGTGTGTAATAGAGAGAGTAAGTTGCTGCTCAAAGTCATGCAATCACACTACACAACTTACTAACATCCTTCCATCTAATGATCAAATAAGTATTTGATAAGTAGTAGAAGCAATACATACATACATATTGATTCAATAAGGATAGTTTATTAGGAAAGTACTTGAGCTTATATTAAATAACTGGAGCTAATAGATGAAGTATTAACAGAATTCATATGATGCTATCCATTGAGGTGGACAGACTTATATCAACATTTCTTTACATAAAGATGCAAGAATACATAAATAATACTAATATACTAAAAAAAAAAAAACAAAGGTGAAAAAAGATGCTTTTACAATTAATGAATAAGATGACAATAATTAAGGAGAGATTACAAAATTGGTGTCAAGTTACCAACATATCATTGGTAATAGTGTAAATTATTCTTGATTTTAAGATTGTTGTTGTATACTAAATAACTAACTAAAATTTAAACAATATTGTTTTGTTGTAGGTTGAGGTCTTTAATTCCTATCTCTCATCTTTTTTCATTATGCCTTGGACTTCTTTTTGGATGTGTTGATCCAAATAATGGCTTTAATTAAATAGTGGACAACTAAAAGTAAAAGTTAAGGAATAATAGATGAAGCTCAAAGGTTGAGTTCATGTTCATCTATTGAAGTTTAGAGGCCAACTTTAACACATTGAGTGGGAATTGAGGATATTCACAACCACGTACAACAAATGCTAAGAAATATTATGCTATATGATGTGGCTTCAAGTTGGTGCTTTACTATAGTTGGTTTGATTGCAAAAGAAAAATTAGCAAGCATAGCAATGTAAAGATTTGTAGTTTTAAGAGTATAGAAGAAATTAAATATTATTTGCAGAGATTTTAGTTTTGCTTTAATATATTTAGGTTTAATTCCAAACTTGTTCTTAAGCTTAATAAATCTTTGCTTTCCTATCAGCTTTGTAAAGAAGTTAGAAATTTGATCATGAGTTTGAATATGCATAATATTTACTATTTCTATGAGTAAGTTTTTTTTTTTTTTTTTTTTTTTTTTTTTTTTTTTATAAATAAAATACAACCATAATTCTATATATTTAAGTTGTTCATGATAAATTGGATTTCAAACTACTTTTAAAATACTTTGGTTATTAAAAATAATCATGATGGAATTAGGTGCAAGGCCATGAATCTTGGTTGACAAGATGAAAAGCAATATGGCTTTTTAAATTCCTTCTAACAAAGCTTTTGATTTGGTGTCAATAGAAAAAATGATTATTGTATCTTGCTTCTTAGATGACTATTATATTGGTCTTCAAACTAATGATTGATTTCTTGTCTACATAGAAATTTTCTTAATTTGAATCTATATATAGCCTATAATTTTAGGACACTCATACTTACTAAAAAAAAATATCAAGTTTTAATGCATCTTATAAATATCTAAGTACTTGATTGGTTACTTCTAAGTGTAGAGTTTGAGGACTATATATAAATTGACTCAAAATACTAGTGACAAAAAATTCAAGTTTGATATTGACCAAATATATTAGAATGCCAACAAGCTATTAAAAGAGCTTAGCATCAACATTAAAAGAATCATCTTTTGCCTTTAATTTTAAGTCTTTGATCATAGATAGTCATGCAAGGGTACATTATAACATATCAAACTCACATAAAATCTATAAAGAGCAAGACTTTTGAGTCAAAAAAAAAATATATTAATATAAAGTTTGATAAATTCTATGCCTATATATAAGGCCACATTTTTAAGATTGGACATTTCAAATAATTGCATGAGTTGCTACTTAAGTTGATTGATGAGACCAAAGTTTGACCCAATGAGCAATATGTAATCAACATATAAGATCAATACAATGATTTTGTTGGTATCAGTGATATGAAACAAGCTATAGTGAGCCTTAGTTTGAGATAAACCAAACTAATTAGAAAAGGAATTTATTATTTCAAACCAAGCTCTTTAAGTCTTTTTGAGCTTGTATAAGGACTTCTTTAACCTATACACCTTATTTTGTATCATAGAGTTTTGAAACCCTTTATGAATTAATGGTCAATCACTGTTAGCCAAAAGTTCAATTTTTGATCTCACAATCTTTTGGTTTGCTACAAGTACAAAGATTTTGTCAAAATTAATTCTTTTGATTTATTGGAAACTATGAGGAATTAATAGCACTTTAGGTTTTTATTTTCTTTTGGATCCTATCTTGATTTTGTAGATTTAATGAATTATGATAGACAATATTCCTTAAAACCTATTATAGAATTTTTAAGTATTACTTTTTAATAAAGAATCTCTTTTGGACTCCACGGATTCATGTAAGTTAGTATAAGAATTGGCTTCTTATAAGTAAATCAAATTGATAGGTTCCTTGATAACTTCTATTAAAAAATAATTTTTTTAAAAGAAAAAATTTATTTCTATTAATTCATAGAATTTAATAGAATCAATAGATGTTTGTAGCAAGGCATAATGACAAGAAGTTGCTACTTATTCAGAGGTGTAGGTAATACTATCATATAAAAAAATAGAAAGTTGTCTTGTTTTGGGTGGTTAAATTCTGATTTGAGAGGATATCTATTGAATAGGTTTATGAACCAATGTACCAAACTCTAGTATATCAAATGTGAATGAATCAAGGAGCTTGAGTTCATGGATAATTAGGGAACAAATTGATATGACTTGGATTAGACTTAACACATGTACTGCTGAGGCAAGCAATAAATCAAATCTAAAACTTTTGGATATCATGGTGATTGTGGGCATTGAAGTTGACATGATAAGTACAAATCTATAGTTTGAAATATTTGATTTTAAAAGCATATTAGACTCGGCTAAGTGGATATTTTTAGTTATTACTAATTTGTGGTTGCTTGGTATCTATATGCAATGATCCTTGGTTTGGTTGTCATATCCAACAAACAATTCTAATTTAGTCTTTGTTTGTAATTTGTCTCATTTTTTTTCTTTTTGTCAATCAAAATGTAATCACATGAACCATAAATATAAAGAAATAAAATATCTATTTTTTTTTAAAAAAAACACATTTGAAGGAAGTAACTTGAAAAGAAATAGTGATTGTTAGTAAGTAATTGATAAAAAAAAGTTGCAGTGTTAAGTGATTCTATTTACAAGAATCTTAGAGCTGCTGCTTAAAGAATCATATATTTCATTGTTTTGAGTAGGTTTCAATTTATTTGTTCTATGACCTCATTTTGTTTTGGAGTATTGGCATTTGTAAATTAGCACTTCATGCTTGTTGATTCATATAGCTTGATAAACTTGTCATATAAAAAATCTCTTATATTGTCACATCTAATGGTTTAAATTTTCTTATTTAGGTATAATTCAATCATGACTTTAAAGGTCTTGACGCTCTAAAGCATAGCTAATTTTTTTCATAAAAAGTATATATAAATGTAGTGACTATAACCATCTATAATAGTAAAGATAACTTTTGATTTGCTAAGAGGAGCAATTTATATGGTCTACATAGGTCCATGTGTAATAACTTAAGTGGTCTTTTGCTTGAGATTCACTTTGACAAAGAAAACCTTCTTTGAATTACTTACTTAGCAATCCAACCAAACTTTGTTGTAAATGGGTATGTATGAAATATCAAATACCATGCCTTTGGATATAAATTCACATAAATGATGAAAGCCAATGTGTAGTAGTTGAAAATATCAAAGCCTAACTAAGTCAATGTTAGTTTGTACAAGCCCTATTATGATATCCAAGTTGCAAGCTGCAAGTTGATAAAATTCATTTTGCTTATTTTATATGCCATTTGTAATTATTTATTTTTGATTTTTATTATAGAAGATACATTTGTGTTTATCAAAACATACTATTATTCTCTTATCAATGAAAGAGCCAATCAAGAATATATTTTTTTTAAAATCATGCACATACAAAATATTAGAGACATCCTTTATTTCTCCACATGGTAAACTGAAATGTATAATTTTTTTCTAAAAATAGTATGGCTTTATCCATTGGTAGTTTTAATACTACCAATGTACTTATTTAAGATAGAGAAGCTATTATGATTGTCATGGATGTGCTCAATTATACTTGAATCTAAGTACTACCTTGAATTGGAGTTATTCAAGTCTAAAGAAGAAAGTGCAGCTTTGAACATCTCATAATTTTCATTGTTTAGTGATTTTACAATCTCAATGACTACGTAAGTATCAAATTTTGGCTAATTCTACTCATCTTGAATAATATGGGCTGAATAATGAACACCAAGTTTGGCTCTCATATCAACCTGGAGTTTTTAAATATTTGCAAGTCATTTGAGATACATCTTCTTGAGGTAACCAAGATGTTTGCAATAAAACACTTGATATTGTGGTTTTTGTATTCTACACTTGACTCATGGAATTGAGTCATCTCACTATGATTTTGGTTTTCTTGGGCATATTTCTAGATATTGAAATAATAATATTGAGTTGATTTTTTTTATTAAATTAAGGGTGTTAATGACTTCAAAAGTGTAATGCTTTGGTATCAATATTTGGTATCAAAAGAGATCTCCTGCTACTAGTCTTAGATTGTCTTTTATTTTCTATGAATATTAAGCAAGCTTATAGTTGGTCTAATGTTAGAAAATTCTAAGAGCTCATATAATTCTACACCTAGTAATTAAAATTTTCAAGCAACAACTTCATTACAATTTGCACAAGATCAGAATTGTCAACCATAATTTTGATTGCTAACAATTGAGCTAAGGTCTGTTTAAACTAGGAGAAGTAAGCTACTATGCCTCAACTTTTAGAAAAGGAAATAAAAGCCAATCAATTCTTGAAATTGAACTTTTGACTATTATTATTATCTATTTCAAATAATATGCACAAAGAATCCCACAAACGTATTGCCTTCAAGAACTTGATAAGTTAAGATAGAATACTTGATTTAATGGACATAGTCATTATGTACATCAAATGCTCCATGCTATCATCATCAAATTTCTCTCTCTTCACATCATCCAAATTCCCTAACATCTTTAAATTAGAAGCTTGTCTTGAAAGAATTGACCATAGTTTCTCCTTTTTAGCTATACAAGTTATCATATATTTCTACAAATGGAAGTTAGATGAACTGATTAGCCTGGCCTCCTTCGGAACTAGATTATTCTTTGACATAGTGCTAGTTAATTAGAATAGACATAGGAAGAATTAAAACTATTTCTAAATATTAGTGAATAAGCATAAGAATTTTGTAAATAAAGAAATTTTGAGATTAGAAACTACATCATACTAAAAGGCTAAGAGATAAGTCCACTATGATCATTTGAGTTTCACAACATTGCTCTAATACCATACCCAAGTAGTGGAAGCAATACACATATAAATACTAATCCATATGGATAGTTTATTAGGAAAATACTTGCTTATATTGCACAGCCGGAGCTAATGGTTGAAGTGCTAATAGAATTCATACAACGACTAGTGTCAACAAGTTCATCTAAGCAAAATCAGACGTTATTTGCAAGGACCCACAATCACCAGAAGTAAGTTAACCGCAATAATTAGTGATTCACAGAAGAAATTGCATGCAAAGTAACCTCACGAGTGGTTGTGAACTGGTAGGGTCGGAGCATTGGAGACGGGAAGCACGGTGTTAGCAGAGTTTGCGACTATTACAGATGTATATTTCTATGCTCCTATTCTTAAAGATGTGCAAACATCTATAAGAATTATGAGAGCCCTGGGAAATGTTGAATCGCATGCCACAACTAGTTCAACAAATGTAGCTTCTTTGTTAGATTGATTGGTTGGGTCACAAACTTATATAAAGATGTAGGAGACCAATGCACATAAACAGTTTCCAATGCAGATGAGCTACAGGAGCAACTCTAACACACTGAGCAACCAGTTAGAGAAACATCATGTCTGGCACCAAATTTGGAAAGCATGTAATATCCGTTCCTGAGAAAAATATGCAACCTGTTAAAATCAGGTAGCGGAAGCCTAAGCCAACTAAAAGGTAGAACCCACTGGCCAGTCAGGTAGAACTAAACCTCGTCACTACCATTCCGGCTCTGCGAGGAAGCTGTAGAGATAAGCTACAAATAACTCAATAAACAAGCTCATAAACAAGACCATTGATACAGAGTTCTAGACCACGTGTAGCCAGCTTCACTGCTGAAGTGTTGCAAACCCTCAAAATATTACAGCTACTAAATGCCGTCCAGTCTCATGCAAGCCAGCTCAACCACCTGCTATGTCACTTGAAGATTCTGGCAAGAAAGACAACCTCTGCGAGATGACAAGTTGCTGCACTGCCATCACCAAATGGGACTGAATGGGGATGAGATAGATGCTACATGATACCCAACAGTAGCGTTGGTATCTCACACGAATGCAGTGGCATGCGTTGTACTAGTAATTGTGGGAGTGCTTTCGACGTCCTTCAGTTCAAAAGCAGCGTTGATGATAGCCTTCATTTCCATTTGATGCACTTGGAAGCTCCCTGTAGCGGTGGTTGCGCTGGTTGCACGACCAACAAACCGGACGTTGGTATGCTCACGTCCACGGCAAAGCTCTCGCAGGGCGGTAGCTAGTCTGGGCTGCACATACGCCCACGCTCCCATGTTCTTGGGCTCCTCCTACACTCCCCAAGTTGGCTTCCAAGCATTAGAGATTCCGAGTACACGTGTTTTGGAAAGTATCATCTAATCGCAAGCTTAATTTCGTCACACATCGAGCGGGAGGATTCATTATCCATACCTGAACCCATGTCAGCTGGGCGTTTGGATATCGGTTGATAACCGAAGCTACTCGATCAAACGGAAAGGGAGCGATCTGCTCCAGACGCACTATGGCCACATTGCGCAGCTTCCGGCTACGCCTTGCATTGCTGAGCAAGTAGAAAATCTGCAATCAGCCCAAGTTAAGGTATGTTGGCAATTACTCATCAAAACTCATGCACCGTATTTACTCACAGCATTGAAGTCCTTTTCTAGCTTCCAGAAATTACACAGACATATAACACGAATAGAGTAGAAAGATATGATTCGTTTCTATAACCTTTCCAGAACACACAAGAAGGTTCTGTATGTCTTTCCGCGGAAGTAATTCAATTGTATTCCGAACGTTGTCAGCGGCATCTCCGTCTGCAATTACTCGCCTGATGGAGCAAAAATAAAGTTGAGGTCAATGAAGGAGAAATTATAGAAGATTGAGACACAAAAAAGACCTCAATCGAACATTTCAGAGGTATAAATTCGAAGGCAAGGATAGTTACTTACCTGAAATAAGTTCCTGTAGCCATATCAGCAAGCTTAGAAACACATAGCTTATGATGCAGGAGATACTGCACAACCAGTAAAATGTTAAGCCACGCATCAAGAGTACAATATTATTTCACTGGTGTGTCTTACGACTTGTAGCACGTTAGGGGCATGTTTACTAAACGTTTATACTGGGAAGAGAAATTCATATTCCAATTGCAACGCATTAAGCTATTAAAACTCCTGTTTTCATTCTTCGGATATGACTATGAAACCACTTACACTGAGGAACGTAACCCACCTTTGGACTCATCACAACCACAGGCTTGGAATAAGGCCGATTCATCTGCATCAAAACAAAGATTTCCGCCACATGAGAACCACAAGAAGAATTAACTTATCTCAAACTTGAAAGCTTCATGGGTTATTGCAATTGAACAACTCACTTGACGTCGCAACAAGTGGAAGAAGTTTGCTGGCGTTGTAATATTCACCACACATCTGCCAGTTCGACAAGAAGCATTTAATTCAGAAACAAGTTGAGAAATTTAAATAAACCTGAAAACTCACTCAGAATAAAGTGAGTCTGCTACCAAGTAGTGCAACATCCTCCAAAGACGAAGGAAACGTTCTAACGATGGAGGTACCAACTACAAAGACCCATGAAAGAGGCACTAGAATTAGCTGACGAAAGCAAGTGTATCCGAGTTAAACATATTACAGATTGTGATCCTTCTCAGCATTGCGTCGCATCCACTGCGCCATGAACACATCCCAATCTCGTCTGCATGAATGAGAGCACAATATTACCAGGAAATACTACCACCACCATCGATCCGAATTACATCCTCATAGAAATAATAGATGCAGCAAAGCAATTTGGATCTGCAGAGTCTAGAACTATAATGCAGACTTACTCCTTTGCCATCACGAAAAAAATCTGGTACGTTTGATGTTCAACCGCGCTGCGACATTTGTCGGTCGGAATTCTTAATCAGCATAGATACCAGTACAAATGAATACGAAAAAAACGAAAAAAGAAAAATAGAGATAATATCACCTTTCAATTCGGTCTTGTTGCCCAAAATCAAGCTCCTGCATCAGAACCTCAACGCGCTCAGGGCTAACTCCTTTAATCAGCGCCTTCAGATCGGCTCGAGTCAAGTAGCCTTTGCCATCTACAAAGCCATAGACACAGGGTAAGTATGCACCATTACAAGAAGTGCTGCATTCAACTTGACAGTAGCTCCATTGCTTGTGAATTCCAAATCCCGCTGATCTCAATGATTAGTGGAATCCACCTACAAACCTTCATCAGCAGCAGCAAAACCGGCCTCCATTTGCAACTTGTGCTGAGGCCCAAATCCAGGAAGATGGTCTGGATCGTCATTACAGAGCTGACAACGAAGAAATTTGTTAGACCGTGAAAGAAAAAATATAACTAGCCAAAGAATTCTACAGTTGGCGCCAAGAGTACCTGCAAAAAACGCTCCAATCGAGCAGAGCTGTGCTCGGGTCCTTGACCATCATAACCGTGGGGCAGTAATAGAACTAGACCTGTAGGTGTCATCCACTTCTCCTCGCCACTGGCGATGAAGTTATCAATTATAGACTGCGCATTATTGGTAAAGTCTCCAAACTGCAAAACAAAACATTTGAGAGTCAAAACAACTGAATGTCCATGACACAAAATTAAGATAGAATTGTTGATACGTCAAACGTCCCCCTCAATCATCCTTTAGTTGTTCCACATTGCTATTCAGAAGATAGATGACTATAGCCACAAATGATAAGAAGTCATGCACACCTGAGCCTCCCAAAGAACCAGAGCATTCTCGTTCTCCAAGCTGAAACCATATTCGAATCCCAAAATAGCGGCTTCTGATAAATTTGAATTGCACACGACGAACTCGGCTTGTCGCCCAGGACAAATGTTATTCAATGGTATGTATCTGAAAACCAACCAGCAAGAAACTTGTCGTCATCCACGCCACCGGTTTCCATGAGGCATCAATTTTGAAACCAAGCATTCCAGGACATAATAATTTACTCAACAGTAGAGGACAGGAAAAGGAGCAGACCGCTTTGCTGTAGACTGATCGTAGAGGACAGAGTGACGTTGATTGAAAGTGCCTCGCTCGCAATCCTGGCCACTAAGTCTCACAGGAAAATGAGGATTCTTCACAGGGGTCTGCCCCCGCGATGGATCCGCATGCAACAGCAACGACCTGTAAATGAACGTCGATATTCATCAGAAAAAAATGCTCATCATGTAAACCAAATTGAGAATATTGACTTCGTGACATTCTGTACCTGCTCTAAATATTACATGATGCAGAGAGTCATTTAACACGCACCCCATTGCCAAAGCTTCAGCCATTGCCCAATCGATTCCCGTTCCAGTTTCCATCATCTGCGCTCTTGATTTAAGCAAATTTGCTACCTGCAGTTTGCAAGGTGCCCTAATTAAATACAGATCATGACTGTTATCAAAAAGAACAAAACTAGCCAAAAATTATATGGTGTCCCTGCACAACTCTCTGAAACCCAGTCGCTACAATCCATAACTCTGCAAAACTGACTTTTGGGAGAGAATGCTAACATCAGGATGTAAGTTGAACCCAGGAGGTGGTGTACTGATCGCAATTCCCTGCCAATCAACATACAGCAGATTTACTCTCGATTTTGGTCACCTGAAGTTGAGGAAAACTAAAAGCACATGAAAATATACACCAGTTCAAGTACATTTCGAAAATTAGGTTGAACTCTATATATAAAATTTAAGCACACCTCAAGTACAATCAGTAGTGATTCACTCACCACACTTTTAAGACTCTCAATATCCAGGCCAGTTGGCTGGATGTAACGTTTCGAACTCGACGATCCAAGGGCCTCACCTGCATTGTTTTTACTGAAACGAATTAATAGAAACTTCACCTGCTGGTTCATTACATAGTTTTCAAACCCTAGTTATTTGTCAATTCATTAAATCTTTCACAAAGAACAGTAACTCAACGTACCTTGCCAGTTGCTCGCCAGCCATTCATGCAAAGTGGGAGCATATGAATCGGCGGCAGCATACTCAGCCTCAAACTTGGCATCCACATCCTCAGCCCACTTAGTCAAGACCTGCAAATAAGTTATAATATTCAGTTTGCTCTAAATGTAAGTTTCACATGTTTAGATAAAGAATTGAAAAGACTCGGTTTCTGGTCAAGAACGGCGAGCACAAAAGTTAGAGTGAAGGGACATACGTCCTGGGTGATGATGCCTTCTTGAAGAAGCTTTTGCGAATATATCTCCAGAGTTGTGGGATGGTTAAGAATTTTCTGGTAGGTCAAAGGCTGGGTTGCTCTTGGATCATCCTGGAACATCCAGTAGTGCACTCGTCAGCACTGAAGTCAGTCTGCAAGAAGGTCAGTTCAATCCAAAAAAAATCTCAAAACTAAGAGAATTGATGAGTGCCAGCACTGAGAAAACAAATATTGAGGTGCAACAGGAGCCAGAAAAACAGAGGATAGGATAACCAGACGAACTTGCTCATTGTGACCATGGCGCCGATAACAAACAAGATCCACGACAACATCCGTCTGAAACTTCTGAAGAAAGCAAACAGTACAGTTAGTAAAGTCCACCAGCTTACGAGTCACAACCATTGATCAAAGCTTCCAAGTACCTTCAAAATGACCGGAGTCACATAACCAGCATATTACTAACATATCCCCCTAGTGAATATTTTAAAATCAATATGTACTTGAGAGCTGGTTCTCAGAAGAAAGCTTTGATATACCATATTTGACCGTCTCGAAACCTCACATCCACAGTTTAAGAGAAGAAAGTGTCTAGATGAGTTCAAGGTCACACCCAACAAAAGGAGAGTATGGGATGTCGAGAGTAAAGATTGTTTTAAATAGTTGGTGGTCACCTGGCGCCAATCCACAGCCAGCCGACAGCAATGAGCTACACCTTCCGGATCATCTCCATTGCAATGAAAAATTGGAGCTCCGACACCCTGCACAAATACCAAATATCACCGTTTGCTTGAGAAATCAAATTTTAACGCTCTAAAAAAATTCAACAGTAGCTGCAACCATGCCACTTTCATCACAATATTGCAGCTTGATGCAAGTTAGTCGTAGATACAATGCATCCTTAGAACATCAACATTTTGCCACCAAATGCCACTTATTGAGGTGCGACAGGAACCAGAACATAATCAGAAGCAATATCATTTAGGGTACCTTTGCAACATCACTTGGATGAGGAGAAGAACGAGCGAGCTTGGGATCAGTCGTGAAGCCTATTTGATTATTGATAATGACATGGATAGTGCCTCCTGTGGTATATTGGGGTAGATCTGAAAGCTTGAGGTAGAAACAACATTTATCCAACCAACGCAACGTAGTATGCCTCGATCAGCACAAAATTATACTGGTATTTACTTCGTAGCACTTTAAGACCAAGCAAGATCAAGGGGTAGAGAAGTTCGAACACATACCTGCATAACTTCTGCAGCTAATCCCAGTCCACTGAATGCAGCATCACCGTGAAGTAAAAGCCCCTGCACCCAATATGTCGTGTATTATACGCTACACTACTTAGATACCAGAGATGGAAATTTGAGAAAAATACACAATGACGACTAGATCCTGTATTACGGAAGAATGATGCATTTGCCGTACACAGCACCTACCATGTTTTGCAACCGTTTCATATCCCCAGTAAAGAACTGCTTAGCTCTAGTCTTGCCCAGAACGACAGGATCGACTGCTTCCAAATGGCTTGGATTTGGCAGAAGCGATATTTGAATCTGCAAATCCCACACTTTTATTTAAAGTGCTCATAATCTTCTTCTTTTTTTTCTTTTTTTCTTTTTCAAAATGATCTAAAAGCCCTGTCACTGAAACATACAGAAATCATCTGCCTTCTGTTATAACTAGACGTTATGTACCTTTTTGTCACCATACGACAGAGTGCCGCGACTGCCCAAATGATACTTGACATCTCCAACCTGTAAGAAATGTCGGTCTCCAACATTTTTGAATTCTGTTATGATGCTTCCAAGTGGCTTTGAAAGGATCGTGTGCAAGACATTCAACCGCCCCCTGAAAACGTATGTCAAACTTAGATACAAAACTTTCGCTCGTAAGACCACAACGCAAAAATCAGTAAGGATAGTTGCTAGCTTTCTCATTTAATCTTGACGACACTGATCTCGTTCAAAAACATAAGAGGTAGAAGGTTAGGAAGAGAACCTGTGAGACATTCCCAGCTCAATGGCTTTAATCCCACCCTCTGCTGCACGCTGCGTCATTTCAGCCCCACTACCTTAGAATGGCAACTTTTGACACCACATAAGACAAATTTACCCACACAAAACTACGTTCTAGTAAGTGTCGAGCAATGTAGAATGAAGAAATAGATTTTCAACTAGTATTTTCTCTAAATGTGTCGTAAGTGCCACACCTCAATGAGAGCGAAAAGGCCAGGAATTAGACTTTCACATCCTTCTATGCCAAAACGTTTGGAGGCCTGAAATTTTCTTGCAAGAAAACGCTCAAAATGATCTGCGCATCCAGTAACGAACAATCTAAGGACTAGAATCTGAAATAAGATCACTCTGCTCACAATAATTGAAAAGAAAACTGAAAAGTAAGAAACATAACTGATCACACCATGTCTAACGAAATTAATGTCGAGGTAGAGAAATCAACCAGCGTAGAGTAAGTGGTACAAGATCCGTCGCTGGACAGAGGGCAGAAACAGAGACCGTGCCTGAGGCCGCTCCACCATGAGGCGGATCCAATCCTTTCCAGGCTTGGAAACCACATGCTCATGCTCTACGGTCGTGGTGCCGCAGTAGCTCGCTCGTAATAGCGCCACCACTTCATTCACTGTCCAAAACAGTTGCGTGGCGCGTGACATGCGCAGATGGTCACCCAAATAGAACCTGTCATCCCCCCAACCACAAGTATTTATGAAACCGTGAAAGAATCCCACTCAAACATGCAAGGTTAAAGAAATTGTAGTAAGAGACGCATAGCGAGTGCAAAATCAGGCGCAAACCTTTTATTGGGATCTACACCCTTCAAACCGACAGCGTCGAGATTAAGAGAGGGATAGTTTTTCAAAAGTTCAAACAGATCTTTCGCATTTTCGGGCTCAGCGTATTCGGCGCCATCATTCCCTTCCACCAATCGTCCCAATGTTCTACCCAGCGGATCTGCCACACAATCACTTCAATTACTCAAAATTCTTTCAAACTCGCTGGTGGGTAACAGACGCAGACAGCGCGGACATCGTCCGCTCAGCCGCGGATTCAAGCAAGCTATGTGAGAGTCGCCATGGTCATTTCAATCTACTTCCCAATTACGGTTCTCCAATTTCACAGCATTGAGATTCAGGAGAAATAAACTGCACTATCTAGCGGGGCAGCTTGCTCTCACGAAATTCACTGCCATTCAGCGAGACAACACCAAATTCGAGCTTCAGGGGAGGAATGCGAATCTCAATGAAATGCTTGGGAAAGTCGATCGATACACAACTTTAGCGAAAGTACCCAATCCGGTCAAATCCAGAACACAGGGAATTACCAAGAGCCGCAACGAAATGGCCTCGACTGCGGAAGGCCGTAACCAGAGACGAGATTTTCAGTGTCTGATCAACAAGGGTGATGTCGGAGGGCTCCGCGGGCGCGTGCACAAATCGGGAGCGACGTGGGTATCCATATCCATCACCCAAGCTTCTGCACCACCAATTTCTTCTCGCTCGTGCGCCCGGCCGCAGCACTCCTCGCCATATCATGTAGCCAACCATGAGGATTTTAAGCGATCTCGAGTGCAACTAAATCTGTACCCAATGACGCGAGCACTTATTTCGGCGTTACCTCACCAAGCTCTTCATGGTCCGTGCACAACTCGCACACATTCTTCCCTCCCAACGAGGATGAAACCAGACTCACACACTGACACTCTCCCTTTCGTATCGTCCTTCCTTCCCCTTTCCAACACCTACCACTCTCTTGCAATCTCCATGCCCCATATTATGATGGCATGAATGACCCCAAACGAACATACTATTTCGCTGCAATTGAAGATTTGGAGAGCGGGCAAAAGAATCGATTGCTACAGAACCTTTATCTCCTGGCTCTTGAACTTTTCCTTCTGGCTACCAGGTGGCTTATGAGCACACGCCTACAGGACTCAGATTGCTCAACTGAAATTTGTTCGACACGAATACCACCAGGACCCCAGTGATTGGAAATGACAAACCACAAGTGATCCGACCGACACGCCTGGGTTCCTCGTCGACCAGATCACAACAGTTTCTCTGCTCGAAGAGTATTAATAGACGAGAATCTTCCAGTGGGAGAAAAAATGTCCCAGGATGTGTAGATCGTCCAGTCATCGCTGATGCTAAGTATCTCTTCGTCATTTTCAATCCAAATAATTTTTTCAAAATTCTGACTGAACAGTGCGGACTGCATTTCCTTAAAACGATGGAAGATAGTGCTTATAACAAGAAGCTTAAGAGTTCATAAATAGTTTTGCCAAAGGCTGGGCAACCACAGATCTACAAAATAGCAAGTGATGTGATAACTCCTTTCACCAATTCTTTCAGGATTTGCGGTTAAGGAATCATTCAATGATGAGAATCCGATACAGAGACAATTTATCTTACTGCATGCCGTCAGTTTTTAAAAGAAAGGCAGTAATCGGGAAAAGCAGCAAAGTAGTACGGACCCAAATAGGATGCGGTATTGGTTGAACTTCAGACTATCAATCAACTTCATACAACAGCCAATGTACACCTCTCTAACGTTATTCTTCATGATCTTGTGTCTGAACTCTCAGCTAATCCTACATTCAAGCCCCACCAGGAACCAGGAGGCTCCATGCATGATGTTTCCTAATAACCGAGGCCAAGACTTATCGTACCACACTTCTTCCCTAAGTGAAAAGTGCGGTATCAGTAATCTGGCAGTGACTACTCGCGCCATGAACACGATGCTTGAAGAAAAATCAAGCAACTAGTCATGTGGTTCAACCAACAATTAACTACTGAACTCTCCAACAAAATGTCACCTCACTTCAAAGGTGCTGTTTCCGAGGATGGCACATCGGTTTCTCCAGATTGAGCTGCTGAGCCATCACCATTGCTGGACCCCAACAATGGCGATGATTCAGAGGTCTGTGCAGAAGTTTCAGACGCAGGAGTCTCAGGCGCCTTTGCTAGGGTTTCGGCTTGCCCATCGACAATGGGTACATAACGTCCTTCCAAGAACCCTTGTTCATTGAGAACACTCACAAATCGGTATGTCACCTGCAAGGCGCACTTTTCGATGTCAAATGATATCGTACGATAATTAACTAGATTAATCACGCAGTATTCCATTCATCTAACACTTCAGAAAGTAAGCTTAAGAATTGATTGGGAACCCTGATGCGGTTTCCTTTTCACAACTGTACAGCAAGTAGAGATTTCCAAGAAACTCGTTAGACTCACCTCTTTCTTAGGCTTGTTTTGTCCCAAGACTGCAGCAGAAATGGCAGACAGTTTTCCTTCCAAGAGCTTGCCCTTTAAGTCTTTTTGCACAAGAGGAGTGAACTGGGCATCTAGCGAACGAGCGGCACCCAACCATAGCAGCACAATGAGCAACAAAATGGCTCCTAGGTATGGAGTTGAGGTTGCCAATGATCCGAAGCCCAAAATGAGAAACTGTTGAATGAGAGCACCTCCTGACTTTCCAAGTGGGTTACAGACCACATCGATAGCTGCCTTTCCTTTGAGCTGCAAGGACGAACAAATTCAAGTTCAACAAATTCCTAATCGTAGCACGTTCCCGAAGGTTGCAGTTCTATTCCACAGTTAAAACTTTGATGTAATTAGAATGCTGCATAAGTAAATGCAATTTCTTTTCACATTACTGCCACGCATTAACAAGCATATTGCGCCTGCACAACCAGTTCCTCAATATAATCATACCTTGGTCTCCTCATCCAAAGGAATGTACGCCATTTCCTTGCAAGGATCGAAAAGACTGTACTTGGCACTCTTACTGAAGATGTTTTGAAGAGCTCCGACGTATACTGCAGCAAGCAAGGGAGTCATCCCAAGGCCGGCTAGCATAGGTGTCAATGGGGTGCTGAAGAGCACCAGACCGAAGAAGGCCACTCCTGTCACTAACAAAACCGTTGGTGTAATGGCTGCTGCCACTCCCCATCCGTACTTCCTAAAGATGTAACGACTCAGCAACATCATAATAAATGTGGCCACTCCAGTGTACGTTGAAAAATCTCCCATAAATGAGGAATAGTCGTTAGGGCTTGGGAACTGCAACCATGGATGCGAACACAAATTCAGGAAACTGAGGCTACCAAACATACAAATGTCAAGGACGATCCTCGAAAAACTACAGGCTTACGGATGCAGCTGGAATTTGCAAAATCTACGACAACCCATACAAAACAATTCAATAAAATCAAGGAAAATCACACATCGCAAGAACTGATACCTGAGCTTTAAGCTTGGATTTCCATGTAACCTCCACTAAGTTGATACTGATACCGTAGGCAACCACTAACGTAGCAAGGTCACGAATGTAGCGTGAGGTGAGTAAAAACTTCGCACTCTCAACCATTCCCATCTTGGGCTTTGACTTCTGAAAACCCACATCAGTACACAAAATGTATCAGGAATGTGAAAGCAAAGCATCCGTCATTGGAACTCAAACGAGACCCTCAATAGAAACCTTCACTAGAAAGACATACTCACGTGTAAGTGGCAGTTCTCTGAAAATTAAGCGAATATATCAAACTAGACGACGCTGATGCCCTACACAAGCTTGTATTCACAATTCGTCTGATGATACAGAGGATAAATACAACCTTTCGACAACACACTCTACCTCCGAGTTCCTTCACGTTCTTAAAGGACAATTTGGTTTGAGACTACGAGACTTCCACAATCACAACAAAAATTAGGGTCGCAGAATCTTTCTCAATAAATGAAAAGGAATTGAACTCACCTTCTTGCGAACCTCGACCTTGGGCAATGCAGGATCATTCACAACATATTTGTTGGTCCACCAATAAATAGCCACGATAACCAGACCGAGAATGACAACGAGTCCCATCATTCCCTTCAATGAGTAACCCCATCCGTCCACACCGGGTGGCAACTTCGTTCGGAGTTGGGAGAAGTACTTGACGGTTCTTCCAGAGAAGACAAGAGCGACATTCGCACCTAATCCAAACAAGGGATAGAATTGCTTGGCTTCATCCACTGTCGTAATCTGTCACGCGCAGCAAAAGTGTTTATGAGAACGAAATGCGAAACCTCCCTGGCATTATTATGAGCCCAGATGTGAGTGTGAATTGTAATCTGTGAAAACCAGCAACATGATAAACAGGGCATCCAAACGTTATCCACATCGAGGGACAAGATGTGTTAGTCATTAATAGTGTGGTTCAATCACACAGCTCCGAACACATTTTACATGCTAAACAAAAGGCGTTCATACAAAAACTCAGCACAGGTACATTGTTTTCCCGCACTCGTTAGGAAGCATTAAGTACAATCCAGAAGAACTTAAGATTTACTACACAGGTAGAACCTCTCCATTCCCTCGTGCACTGTTTTAAATACACTCGAGTGGACAAGAGAGACGAGACACGGGAAGCTATCAACCAAAAGTAAAGAGGCGCGCGCACGTACAGTATAGGTGTGTACAGGGCAGAGAACGAGGTGAAAATAATACACACCTGGTTTGCAAAACCCCAGAAAAGCACTGACACCACCACACTACCCCATAGCTCAGCCATGACGTAGAAGAGACAGAACGTCCAGTTACGAATAATGGCAATGGGACCAAGGAACCGAGTTCCGAATTTCTCCAGAGCCCAGTCAGCGAATGCAGTAGGGTGCAAGATATCCACAATCGGATACATGAAGAAGGCGAAAGCGCCGAAGAAGGCAATGAAGGGGAAGATACACGAGTAGAACAGGTTCTCCTTCGACAGAACATTCGACAGCTTCGTGTAGATAACCATGAATCCGATAGCCATGGGGAGATTTACCCACGTCTTCAAGAATGGAATGATCTCAGCACTACTTCCCTTCGCCGTCACCACCAACACATCCTTCGTGTCTCGCAAAATGGTGTAATTGAAGAGAATGCAGAAGAACATCAAACCCAAGGGAATCACTTTCTTAAACGTGGTCGCCTCAATTCCGAGGATCTTCTTCTGAGGCTGGCTCGGCAAGGCCGCGCCTCCCGCAGCCGCTTGCGCCCGCACGGGCAGTCGCGAGCCCAAGCCCAATCCAAGCGGGCCCTCTTCGCTCTTCACGCCCACCTCGCGCCTCTTCCTCAAGCCCGACGCAGGGAGCAACGCAGGCATCCCCAAACCCGCCATCTCATGCAGCATTCCGCTCCGCCGAGTACCCATAAAACTCAACCCGCTCAAGCACGCTTGAGATCGGAATGCACCCATCCCCGGCATGGCCGTGGACAACGACGGCCTCGCCGTCTTCATCCTCAACCCATTCACCGCTACGTTACTCCTGGCATACCACGCGGGCGTGGTGGCCGCTGAAGCTGCATACAGACTCTGCATGTCTCTTCTTCCTCCTCCTCCTCCTCGCCCACTCCCTCCCCCACCAAAACGCTGCAAGGGGCAGCAAATTCCTCCCAAACCAAGCAACCTCCCGAGAATTCCTGAGAATGAATCACTCCACGGGGAATTTACGAAGCCAGGAGCACAAGGGAGGGGGCGAGGGGGCCTGCGGAGGATCACCGAAGCACAACCCTGGGTCGGGGACGCTCGATATATCCGAGGCGGGTCGCCTGCAGAGGCCAAATGAGAGCGTCAGTGACACAGCCCCTAACAAACAAGCCCCCCTCCTCCCTTTTGCTCCCTCCCTCCCTTCCTCCCCCCCACCCTCCCTTCCTACCCTCCTCCCCCTCCCTCCGAACCGACCCTCCGTCATTCCGAACCTTAGACTCGCCGCATTCGTCGACGGTGGCGAGGACCCTCACGCGGCGTCATCGCCGGATTGGTTGAAGCCATTTTCCTACTTGGCTTGGACTCGGTTCTGGGGCTTGGGAGACCTTTTGCCGCTGTCTTCTTGCTTTCAGAGTGGCATGAGACTGCGGAGAATTAAAGCAAAGCGGAAGCAGAGATAAAACGGGGAAAAGGGTCCCTGCGTAAAAAGTAAATCCTTTCTCCTAGGGCTGCACCATATCGCTTCCCCCGCCTCCTTGCTGCTGCTGCGCAGAGGGCCCTTGACGATGACAATGGGTAACCTTATCCGATGGTGGACGACGCGAGGTCTTTGTGTCGAAGAAAACGGCATGTGAAATGATCGCTTTCGGGGGTATGGAATCTCTTAGGGTTTGGGGGGAGTGTCGCCAGGCTTTCATCATTGCTTACATCTCCTTGCGGGGAGCATGGGACGGAGACGGACGCCAACGACACGGCGGCATTGGGTCCCTAATCCCTGCTCCGCGGTAAAAATAAAAAAAAAGTGCGCTCCGTCCCTGGACATGATGTGTTCCAGACTCTCCAAAGTGAGTCTGTGTCGGAGGGGGCTTTCAGGTGGTGGGGTGAATGCATGCCCGAGCGCAGCATTTGTTGTTTGGCAAATGAGAGGGGGGTTGTGGGCGAGGGTGGGCATCTTCTTCAATCTGGAGCGAAGTTGATAAGTCGCCACTTCAGTTGCGATTCGAAAACTGCAACCAGATTCGCGACATAAGGGTAGCAATGGGAGATCGAATCCTCGACCCAACATTTTCACACTCCGTACTTTACATCAATATCTTAATCTCAACACAGGTAAAATGCGAGGCAAAAATATCCACCCTCCGATAGCACCAAAAAGCAAAAAGAAAACGGAACGGAATATCTCTCCCGAAAAGATATTATGTGTAACTGACTGACATTTGAGATGAGCAAGCTTTGGCTGACAGCGAGGAACTGGGTCAATGGGGGGGGGGGGATAAAAGAGACCCCCACCCAAGTGGCAGCATCCTCTGGCTATAATAAGCAGCAAGCCATCTGGCGAGACCCCTGGAATCACTCACTCACTCTCTCACTCCTCCTCCAGCAACCAAAGCAGCAGCAGCAGCAACAACAACAACAACAATAGTATTAATCCAATACCAGAATGTGCATTACTTACTACGTGCCGTGATGAAGAGCAGCTGTTGCTGCCTCGTCCCAGTTTCTTACTGCATTATTTATTTATTTGTTTATTCATTTACTAAGTTACGTACTTACTTGTATTATTAAGGGGGCCCTTCGATCAGACAATTACCATGCCGCCACTTGTTCCTCCCCCTCCCTTGTCCCGATGTACCCATTTCTACATTCCTCATTTGTAATGGGTGACGAGGAGTCTCTAAACCCAGGACACGAAACTGTGTGTTGTAACCCTAATTAAACATCATCAGCTCATGGGAGTAGGGTTCGGCTCCATCCTCCCTCCCACCCATTGATTCATTCATACATAGATGTACGTATGTCATCCATCCATGGCTATGCTCCGCTCTGTGCTCTCTCTTTTTCTTTTCTTTTTCTTTTTTCTTTTCTTTTTCTTTTTTTCTTTTACTATTCTTCTGCTTCTTCTTATCCGAGATGCGGTGGTTCATTCTGATCTCCTTGAGTGGGCTCTTTGCTTATCTTCTCCCCACCCCCTCCTCTTCCTCGACCCCCCCCCCCAACTCTGCAAGCAACAGGTCTAGATGAATGGATTAATGCATCCATGGATGATATTCGTGGATTAATGTATGTGTGTCTCTGAGTCTTATTGCAACTGTAGAAAGCCTCGTGATCACAGCTGACTTGAATTCCATTTTAAAGAATTTGAATGAATAAGCTTGCAATTATATTATAATCACTCAAACCTTTAATCCTTCAAATTATTTAAACTGGAAATTATTGATGAAAATACACACTGAACTTTAATTATAAGAAAATATTATAGTTTCAGCAACAGGTATTTAGATTTAAGTTTTTACATGCATTTCTGAATATTAGTATACAAAAGAATTATCATTTGTAAGAAGAAAATTTATCAATAATTCTAGATATGTTACGTTTTCATTTTTTAACTATCAACAGCAAAAGAAAATGTCAAATATAAAACTTTAGACTTAAATGAGGCCATTGATTTTTATCAATAATAAAGTGTATGTTCTCCCAATTTTATAATAATAAAATTACAATATAAAACCTATATAAAATATTCATTCTAAAAAATGCACAAAAATAAATCTTATGTAAATTGATGTGGCATGATTCAAATAAATAATATAAATAAGTAGAAAAATAAATTCTCATAAAACATGCGAGTTTATTAAATTAAGAAAAAAAAAATTATAAATAGAATCACACCACAAAATATGTAAGTCTTATAAAAAAGATCTACTAATATTGAATTCAAAAACACATTAATTCATATTTAACCAATATTATTTTTTATTTTTTATTGGTATGGTTATATTTATTTATTATTATTATTATTATTATTATTATTATTATTATTATTATTATTTTCTTCTTTTAATTGTTGATTGATTTTAATATATATATATATATACATAAATATATTTTAAATATGTGAGATAAATAGAATAAAATATATTATTCTATTTAATTATAAATATTTTATTGTTTCACTTTTTATAGAATATAAAAGAATTATATATATATATATATATATATATATATATATATATATATATATATATATAGATGTTAAGTAAAAATATTTTCTTCTATGTAATTTATAAAATATTAATATATTGGATAATTATTAGATAGAACATGTTTAATCTTAAATTATTTAGATATTTGAACAAATAGCTCTTAAAATATATATTTAAAAAATTATTGTATTTATAATTTACTATTAATTAGAATCATAATAGTTAGAGCATATTTATAAAAAATATTAATAAAATTTATTAAAAATTTATAGTTAGATTTATCTTCTTTAAAATAAAAATAAAAGAAAATTTTAAAATATATACTTCTTATTTTATTTTAAAATACTTGTATAATTATTTTTAATCTATTTTGATTGATGTTGGTATTTATGTAATTTTTTAACAAAAATAATGATACAAAAATCAAGGCTTTAAGTTTAAAAAATATATCATATAAAAATTTAATAAATAAGCATTTCTGAAATAAAGATAAAAATATATACTATTATAAATTCCATTGTAACATTTGTTTTTTAAAAAGATATCAGAAAATTATTTGAAATAATTATTATTTTTTAAAAATAAAATTAAAAAATATAAATTCTTCCAAAAACCAAAATTTAATATAAAATAAGAGAGAGAGAGAGAGAGAGAGAGAGAGAGAGAGAGAGAGTATAAATTAAAATAAATTTAGAATATTTATAGACTATTGTTTTAGAAAAAAAATAAAATTTTATTAATTGTAAAATTTATAAAATTATCTAAGTATTAAAAAAAATTGTATTCATAATATATAAAACTTTAGTCATGTCTAAAATATTTTGAAATTTCTAATTTTAGAATATAAATATTAAAATTAAAATGTAAGTAATACAAAAAAGAAAATTATAAAGACCATGAATATTTGAAATTGGATAAACGATTTGCTTTGCTAAGTTATTTTTTAAGTCGATTAATGGTTATTTTATTATAATTACATTAGAATCCTAGTATGTGTCAGTTAAATAAAAAATATATATAACTCTATGTACGTAAATTATTTTTTAAATTTTTTTCTTAAATTTAAACTATATTTATAATAAAGCAATAGATCTAGTTTATACATTAATATTTTATAATATAATATAAATTTTCTACTTGATTTTAAAATATTTTAAATTTTAAGTCAAAAAATTCAAAAGGATAAAAAATTAAATATTCAGCAAGACTTTATTTTGATGCAACTATTAGAATTTTTAGTTTTAGAATTTAGTATATTAAACATGTAAATGTTATTGAAAAATAGAATATTTTTCTAAAATGTATATAATGCAATTTAAATTTATATGTCAATTCTTAATAATAAATCATTGGTTGATTATCATATCTTGTAATTTCTTTCACATATTGTTTACAAAAATATTTTCTTATAAAACCTTTTATATGTGGTATGTATTAATTCTTATTAAAAAATTGATTCAAAGAGTTTTATTTTTAATTTAAAATAAATATTTAGAAGGATAAAAATTAAACATAATTATAAGATTTTTTATATTACAAAAAATTTATTGTAATATACACTACAACATGAAACAAATCTGACTTTTTAAATTTTGTTGAATTTTTTTTTGCATTTGAAGTTGTTAAAAAGCCAAAAAAAGTTGAAGCTACTTAAAATTTGAAATAGTGCAAAGGTTTTATGTCAGTTTCTCAATGCTAACTATTGAATTTTTAATTCCATCATATAGTTTTGATAAAAATAATTGTAATACTAATCAAAAAGAATGCAAAAAAGGACTTAAAAAAATTGTTGGCATTTAAAATAATCTCTTGATATAAGAGAGAAACTTTGATTGATGAACTTCTTTATTCATCAAAATGTCCAATTTCAATCCATTGAGTCTTTATATTTTGATCTTTTAGTCTACAACCTTAGAACTACAAGGTGTTACTTTTATTGAATCTTTAGCCATTGTTCTTCAAAAGATAACAGTTTGATGTGGAATATGTTGTGATTACCAATTAGAAACTATTTGGTATCAAAGCTCTAATATTAGCATCAAATCTAATAAGTCAATGGTAAGAAATTGCTTCAATATATTTAAAAGAATATAGCTAAGTGAACTTTTGATCATTGATTGCTTAGTGAAATTTTGATCATTGATCATTAATCATATAATTTTAAATACAAAAAAATAGCAAAAATTCATATTTTATTTTCATAAAAAATGATGATAAATCATAGAAAGATTTGTATTCTAGGCCAATGTATTATTTCTATGATTAAAAAGGCCATATCGTTAGAATTGGTCTGTATAACAAATATTATTCTTATGAGAAACATAAAAAGATATAAAAATAATAAAATAATATAATAATAGTAAATATAAAGATCTAAAGATTTGTCTTGCTAGGATTACAAAGTCATTGGACTAAAATGAATAGTTAATGGACTTTGGTCTTCTTAAAATTTTACTAGTAATAAGTATAATCTAAATCTAGTTTGTGTAAAGCTCAAGGAAAAACAATTAAGTAGTTAGAAACAAACTTCACTTTGTTAAAGTTAAAATAAGTACCATTATTTTTTTTTCAAAGATGAAAAAATAAAATATATAAATTTTCTTTATTTTTTGAGTATTATTAGAATTTTATGTCATAGACATACATATTAACTTTAATAATTATCTAGATAATATGATTAAATATAAGTAGATAAAAATACCTTAATTTGATAATATCTTATGGAAAAACTTCTTAAAAGCTTCATAGATGTGATTTTGACTTTACATGTATTTGTAGTTGATTAATAGGTTAGAAACTTGACCAACAAATTAACCATGTGTTGTAAGTATTAGTAGCTTATGGTATAAGTTAACTATGTAGTAGACATATAAGAAGCTTGTCTTACAAGTTAAGACATGTATCTTGCAAGTTGAATACATATTAAAGGTCCTATAGGACATCGCCACGTAGCTCTTAGTTACATAATATATGTAGAGGCAAGAGTGAAGCCTTCTTCATTCTTGTTGATACCTTTTTAATCTTTAGTCTTATTTCAAGACTTCCTAATTTTCTTGCCTTTGGCAATTGCCATTCTAATTTAATGTTGCATCATCTTTGAGTAATTATTTAATTATTTCATATGACACAAGAGTGTATTGATATTTTAATTCTTTAAGATTCATATCTTTAATAATTTATATGAGTGTTAACTCATTTTTTGTTTTATTTTAAAAGTGAATGAATTATTCTACTTCTAATATTGTATTTATAAAGGTTTTGGACTATATATCTTTAAATTAACTTTTAATTTTCTAATACTATTTTTTTAAAGAAAAAAGATTATTCTCATTTTGAAAAAAATTCATTTGATATTAGAGGTTATAAATTATTTTCATCTAATTTTACTTTTGAATTTATTTGAATTATCTATAAAAAAATAAATTATGGATGTTATTATTTAAAAAAGTAAAAATAGATTTGCAACCATTACAGATATTTATAAGCTTATTAACACTATTAAAATATAAATCTCATGTATTTTCAATGTGAATCATGAAGATACTATTCCTACACCCATAGATGAAGTCAACAATAAAGTTTAAAGTCTACAATAAGAAGTTATGAAATTAAAAAAAAAAAAAAACAAATAGATCAAATTTACAACTAAATCCAAAAGATCTTGTGACTACAAGTATAAGAGAAATAAAGATAAATATGTTGGAGAAGTTTGATGGAAGAAGATTAAAATTTTGAGGGTTTTTACAAGAAGTAAAGCTCTATTTTAGATTGCATCTTTTGCAACATTTTAATAGATTTATTCAAGTCACTTATGAATCTGATTTGAATAAATCCATTAGAAAATGATTCATGATATTATTTCTATCTAAAAGTGTTCTTTTTTGATTTGCACCTTTGATAGAAAATGATTCATGATTACTTTATGATTTGAATTCATTTATAGAATCATTTATAGTTATATTTGAAAAAAGTTATAAAAAAGAATAACATAGATCAAGCTCATATCTTTATAACAAGGATCATATTTAGCCATTATATATGTTTTTGAATTCCAGAATCTTACTTGCAATATGGATTGGAAAAGTCTTTATCAATAAATTTTGATATAGGTTGAAAGATAATGCCAAAGATTTATTATTGACAATACTAAGAATAAACTCAATAAAGTAATTTATTGCTTAAGTTATTACATATGACAATTAACTCTTTGAAAGATGTCAAGAACAAAGATTTGGTTAAAGAGGTATAAGTCAAGTTATTGTAGTACCTTCTAAGTTTTTTAAAGCTTATTTATCTAAGCCAAAGTCTATGCAAATTGACAAAATACGTTTCAAACCTCTTACTAAGAAAGAAAAGACTCAATGTTATTAAGAAGATTTGTATCTATATTATGAAGAATCCAAGCATATTACTCAAAATTTTCTAAAGAAGTAAAATAATCACAAAATAAAGAGCATGTTTGCCAAAAAAGATAATGTGTGAGAAAAAAAATTCTTCAACTATAATAGGGATAGTGCAACTAAAATGTTATGCAATACCTAATAAAGATTTTATTTTCTTCTTAAATTCCTTAATTTATTTTATAATAGAAGTTTATTTTCAAAAAAAATCACAAAGTCTTTGTTTTGTTAGATTCAAAAGCATTATCATATTTTATGGATGAAGATTTTGTCAAAAATAAAAAATATTTTTAGTTAAAAAAATAAAAATTATGCATATAAAAATAACAGATATTTGTTCATTGTCTTTTAAAAAAATTATCTATGAAATTGTTCCTTTAGATGTAGAAACTAATGGTCATAATAATTTAATAATATTTAATATGATTAAATCTTTTTATACTTTAGTTATTTTAGGATTATTATTGCTAAAAAAATATAATATTCAAATAGATTAGATTTCTTATAGTCTTGATTTTTTTCATAGCTTAACCCAAGATTTTGTTAGTCAAGTAAAAATCTATAAATCCAATATAATTAAACTTTTATTAGTAGGTGTAAAAAACTTCATGTGTGTTGCAAAAAAATTGTAATCTTTTGTCACATATGCCATATCCATTTCTGATGGTAGAAAGACTATAAGTGGCATTTGAAGTTAGTGCCAAGATTATGAAGATATTTTTCAGAAAAAAAAAATCAAGATATTCTTCTAGACCATCATCCATATGATTTTTCAATTGATCTTTAAGAAAGAATTCAACTATCATTTAGACCAATCTATAGCTTATTGCAAAGTAAGTTAGTTGCATTAAAAAAGTGCATTAATCAAAACTTGTCTAAGAACTTTAGACACTATTCTAAATGTCCGGCAAATAATATACTAATTTATTTGTAAAGTAGAAAGGAAAATTATTGTAAATGTTTGTTGACTATTGATGGTTCAATAAGATAACTGTTAAGAATAGATATCCTTTATCTTTGATTTTAAAACTTCTTAATCAGCTCAATCAAGCAAAGATCTGCACAAGAATAGATCTACGAGGAGCATGTAATTTGGTATACATCAATAAAAAGAGATGAATAAAAGATTACATTTCAAATCAAATATGGGCATTTCAAATATAATGTTATGCCTTTTAGATTTACAAATGCACCAACTACTTTTAATATTTTATTAATGATATTTTTTGAGAGTTTTTTGACGATTTTGTTATCTCTTAAATGACATTTTAATTTATTCTAAGAATATTAATGAGTATGAACTTTACATTTTTGTAGTACATGAAGTTTAGCTTGAGAAAGCACTAAGCACTTGGCTATGGAAGATAAAAAGAAAATTACAACAACAAGTTTTAAAAACTCTAATAGATTCTTGAATAAATCATAATTAAAGATTAGCAAATATAATCAAATCTTATACAAGAAATACAAAGAAATAAAAGAATTCATAAAGATCCTTAAAAGAAATCATAAAGAAATAACATAGAAATTCAAAAAAATTACTAAAATAGAAATCTTAATAAAATATTAAAATAAAAACCTTAATTAAATCCTTGTTAAAATCTAATCAAACCTTAGTGAAATCCTTGTCAAATCCTAGTCAAATCCTAAATAAGCCCTAATCAAATCTTAAACAAATTTTAGTCAAATTCTAATCAAATTCTAATTGAATCCTAATCAAATCCTAATCAAATCCTAGATCTTAAATAATCTCTATTCAAATCTTAGATAAATCCTAATCAAATCTTAATTAAATCCTAGTCAAATTTTAAAGAAATTCTAATCAAATCCTAAATAAATTCTAGAAAAATTCTAATCAAATTCTATTCAAATCTTAAACAAATCCTAACCAAATCCTAATCAAATCTTAAATAAATCCTAGTCAAATCCTAGACAAATTCTAATCAAATTCTAGTCAAATCTTAAACAAATCCTAACCAAATCCTAATCAAATCCTAAATAAATCTTAGTCAAATCCTAGATAAATCCTAGACAAATCCTAAACAAAGCTTAATCAAATTCTAAAAAAATCTAAATCAAATCCTAAATAAAACCTAATCAAATCCTAAAAAATCCTAATCAAATCTTAAAAAAATCTTAGAAAAATCCTAGCCAATCTTAAATCAAATCAAAATCTTAATCCTAACCTTAAATCAAATTCTAATCAAATCCTAATTAATTCCAAATAATTCCTATAATAGATTTAAACCTCAATAACTAATGAATGAACTTTTGAATTTAACTCAAAATTTGCACGCTTCTTAAAAATTAAGTTGAAAAAAAAAAATTGAAGAAGATCGAAATCATGAAAAAGAAGATCAATCCTAAAATCTACTCAAGTGTTAGCCACCCTCCTACTCAAATTTGAATGATGAAATTTTAGTGCCAAAATCTCCCTTTCAAATTATTTTATTATTTTTAAATTTTAAATATATGTAGCACATCAAGCCTACTACCCTCACAATTAAATTTTATTCCAATTCAACTAATAAAATTCTAAAGATCTTAAAAACACTAACTACCTCTCAAAGTTTAATTTCCAAGATCTCAACCTATTTGAAATTCAATAATTGTCAATTCAACCATTCGATCAAGATCAAACTTACAATATATACTATGCACATATGTATTCACAAATTTTTAAAATTTCTCTTGTAGATCTATTGCCAAACTTACAAAATTCTCCAAAAAGTGTCACCCATTTTATTTCACAAATCTAGAGTCATCCAAAACAAATCCTAATTTTGCAAAGCTCTTACAAAGTTTATACACACTCAAATCACTGAAAATTAATGCTCAAAGAAATCCTATCAAGTTTGCTTTCAAATCCTATTCTCCGATCTCCAAAAGAATCCTTGAATTGCCATTGGAACTTGGTTTTGTGCTATGGGGTCTGATTTCGACCCAGGTTCATAACTAGTCCTCTTTGGGTATCAACTCTTGAATTTCCAAGGTAATTTTTGCTACAAATTACTCTTATCTTCTTTCTAAAGGTGATTATATTGCTTATTTTTCTAATCTACCTTATTTTGCTCTATTTGTGGTCCTATACAATGAATAGAAGCCTATTTTGTAAAAAAAGTAGTATTAGCACCTTTAATTTTTTTACTTCTTGACTATTATCTATTTTTCTAAGATAATTTTTTATAATATTTTTGAAATAAGATCTTCAAAAATATGATATTTTCTTCATCTTTTCACTTACTAGCCATTTTATATTATGACAATGTTTGTCATGTATTACAAAAATTAAGAAATATAAGACTATATGTTGTCACGATGTAATACAATTAATAGATAAAAGAGTGAAAAAAATATTATATTTTAGAAGATCTTATTTCAAAATATTATAAAAAATTATCTTAAAAATATAGATATTAATCAAAGGGTAGTAAACTAAGAGTGCAATTACTGTATTTTTTCAAAGTAGACTTCTATTTATTTTTTGAGACCATAAATAAGGCAAAACAAGGTAGATTAGAAAAAAAAATAGAATATAGATATATGTAGGAGGGAATTAGGAGTTTGTTTTATTTCAAGAAGGCAAAAATTAATATCCAAAGAAGACCAATTATCAACTTAGGTCAAAATCAGATCCTAAGGCAAAAAACCATACATTTACAGCAATCCAAAGGTATTTTGATAAATCAAAGAATGAGATTTGAGAAAAGAATTCTTAAGATTTCTTAAAGCATTAGTTTTAAGAAATTTTAGTTTGTAATGACTTTATAAGAGCTTTATAAAGTCAGAGTTGTTTTGGATGACTTTAAGTTTTATGAAATAAAACAAGGTTTATAATTTGGGCATTTTTGTAAGTTTTGTAACAGATTTATAAGTGAAATTTTGAAAGAATGTGAATATGATTGTGCTAAATATATGTTACGAATTTGAGATTAATTGGAAAATTGAATTGGATGTTATTGAAGTTGAAGTGGGTTAAAATCTTATAAATTAGATTTTTATATCCAGTAAGATTATCTAAGATTTACAATAATCTACCAATTGGATTGAAGTTATTTATATTGGAGCTAATAGTTGATTCGAATTTTAATATATATGCAAAATTTGAGAGCAAGTTAACAATTCAATTAAGAATTATTTCTGTTTGAAGATCAACCTTAGGATCAAAGATAGAGATTGGCCGACACCCAAGTGAATTATGATGTTTTTCTCTCATTTTGTAATTTCAATTCTCTTCAAATTTGTTGTACATATTTTTAATTTTTTTTTTTGAAGATGTGTAAAATTTTAAGTAAAATCAATGATTTAATCAATAGATATTGAGGTTCTAAAAATATCCTAGGATTGGTTTGAGTGGGTTAGGTTTTAGTTAGAATTTGTTTAGAAAATAATTAGAATTTGGTTTAGAATTTTAAAATAGATAAAGATTTAATTAAGATTTGATTTAGGATTTAAAATCTAATTAAAATTGATTTAGGATTTAAGATTTCTTTAGGATTTTAAAAAAAATTCTTTAGGATTCTTGTGGATTTTTTTTGGATTTCTTTAAGATTTCTTTAAAGATTATTTTCTTTTTTCTTTTTCTTTTTTTGAATTTCTTTAGATTTTTTAAAAGATTTTATAAATATTTCTTTATATTTCTTTTATATTTCTTTATTTTGGATTCTTTATGAATTTCTTTAAAAGCTATTTTTTTTTTTTTTTTTTTTTTTTTTTTTTTTTAAAGATTTCATTAGATTTTTTAGGATTTTTTTTATATTTTTATTATAATTTATTTAAAAATTTAATTAGGCTTGATCAATGTTTGATTATATTTATTAAGCTTTAATTATAATTTATGTGTGATTCTATTGGAGTTGTTAGGATTTATTGCTAATTTCTTTTATCTTCTATAATCAAGTGCATGGTGCATTCTCAAGTAAGTCTTCACATAATACAATAATGCCAAGATGGAAAAGTACATGTTTTACACTAATTAAGTTGACTTCTTTGGATACATCATTTCAAATGATGGCCCTAAGATAGATTTTAAAAAAGACTAAACTATCATAGATTGAAAGGTTCCTAAAAAAATAAGAAATGTGCAATATTTTTTGAGATTGTCAATTACTATTGCATCTTCATCAAGAATTTTTTTTAAGTTGCTACTCTACTTATATGTCTAAAATAGAAAGACAAATCGTAATAGAGAAAAGAAGATGAAATATCTTTAAAAGCCTTAAAGATATTATTTATTTTTATACAAATCTTATATTACATCAATTTTTTCATGGCATTTTTTATAAAAATACACACATTGAACTTTGCTATAGGTGCAATGTTATCACAAATGAAAAAAATGATAAGTTCTATCTAATAGCTTTTTATTTTAGGAAATTTTTAGCAATTGAAATCAACTATAAGATATACAAAAAAGAACTTCTTCAAATTGTAGATTCATTTCAAAAATGACATTATTATCTAGAAGCTGCTCCTAGTTTAATTACTGTATATACGGATCACAAGAACCTCAAATATTTTATAGCAATACATATTTTAAATAATCACCAAGCCTATTTAAGTATGTCTTTATCAAGATTTGTTTTCAAGATTATTTGTCAATTCAAAAAATAATAAGACTTATTAGGACCTCTTTATAGACATTTTTATCTTGCACCAAAAGAAAGAAATGCAAATTTTGATCAATAAAGAATGATTCTCTTGAAGCCAAAGTATCTTAATTTTTAAGCAATAAAATCAATATTGATTTTTGATTCAATCTTTTTCAAGCAAGTTCTATTCACTATGTTCTTTGATCATCTTATTCATAATATTAAAAATTATTTTTTTAAGTTTCATGATACTTTCAAGTTGAAATTTAAAAATAATCTATACTATTTCAAGGAACAATTATATATTCTTGAAGACAAAGAATGATTACATATTCTTCAAGTTCATCACAACTTCTCAATAACTAATAATTTTGAATATAATACGACTTTAAAATTAATATCTAAAGATTATTGGTGAATTCAAATGTAGAAGTAATTAAAGACTTTGTATAATCATGTGACATTTATTTAAGATCAAAAACTCCTCACTATCAATATTATGGACTACTTCACCCATTTCTTATTCTAAAACAACTATGGTCTTTTATTTTTATGGATTTTATTACAAATCTTTCAATCTCAAATTCTTGTGATTTTATATTTGTGATAATAGATTATTATACAAAGATGGAACATTTTGTACCATGTATAAAATCTATCATAAGTGAAGAAATAACTACATATTTTTTTTTATAATATCTATTATTATGATGGATTACTGAAGGATATTATATTAGATATGGAGATTCAATTTGTATCAAGATTTTTGGGGAATATTTTTTAATAATCTAAAGATGAATATAGTATTATCGTTAGCTTTTCATTCTCAAATCAATACACAAATAAAGTATGTAAATCAAATTTTGAAGAAGTATTTGACATATACTATCAACTATCAATAAGATAATTGGATAATTTTTTTGCCATTGGAAAAGTTTATTTATAATAACATGATACATTATTTTATTTAAAAGCACATTTTTTTTTATTAATTATGATTATCATCAAAAATTTGATGCTTTTGACTTTACAAAAGTTGATAATCTTATTACAAAAGATTTAACAAATCATTTATATGAGCTACATATAATAATGAAGTCACAATTTTAAAAAGATTAAGAACAATATAAGACTAATACAGATACCTATTACAAGAAATAATCTCAATTCCATGTTGGTGATAAAGTATGGTTACTTTGTCATAATATCAAGACTAAGTGTCCTTATGACAAATTAGATTATTGTAAGCCTAGATCATTTCTTATTTGTGAACAAATCAATCCAATTGCTTATTGATTATATCTTTTGGAGTCTATGAAGATCCATCTTATATTCCACATATTTGTTTTGAACCATATAATACATTAAATATGTCAAAAAAAAAGACAAATACCATCTCTTCCCATAGAAGTAGATAATAATGAAGAATTTGAGGTGGAAGAAGTCTTAGACTTAGACTTAAGCCACCACCAAAATAGGTGAAAATATCTCATTCATTTTTACAAATATGATATTATTAAATGTACATAGTAGCTAACAAAGAATCTTAGAAAAAAAATAAAGAACGTTGTTATTTTCATCAAAGACATCTATCAAAAGTAAGATAAAAAATAGCAAATTTTTATTGTAAAAGAAACAAAATCTAGTAAAAATAACACTCTAGCTTCTATCTTTGTTTGTAATTTCTATATATTTGTGGCACTATAAAGATGGAAAACCAACAACCAATAGATTTAACTCAAGAGTTATTGTTTTTTGACTTATTGAACAACATATTGTAGTTGTCAGAGCCTTCAAGTTAACATAATAGAAATGAAGATTCTCAAGAACAATATGTTTTTCTTTGAATTGATAATAAGATACAATACATTTGGTATCATGATCTTGGAAGAGATTCTTGACGTTTAATGAATTTTTTAGAAATAGAAATGATTCTTGATGGTGTTACAAATATTTTATTTGAGGAAAATTATGAAGACTTCAATAATACTCAAATAAAAAATTAGTCTTTTTGTCTTATAATGAGATACTATTAATAGCTAAAAGAGCCTATCAACTATCTTTGAAGGAAATAAAGATCAAAATATATAACAAATATGATTTATTGTATCTTAAATTCCATCAATATATGATCACTGCTCTTCTTAGAACTTATTTTTAGAAGAAGGAAAATATCATGGATATACATATTAACTCCAATAATAATTTAAATAATATAATTAAATAGAAATAAGTAAAAATAGATTAATTTAATAATAACTTATGGAGAAGCATCTTAGAAGCTTTATAGATGCAACTTTGACTTTTTATATATTTGCAATTGATTGATAGATTAGAAACTTGGTCCATAAGTTATTCATACATTGCATGTGTTAGCTACTTATAATATAAGTTAATTATATGGTAGACATATAGAAAACTTACCTTGCAAGTTAAAACATGTGTCTCGCAAGTTGAACACATATTGAGGATCTTATAGAACATGACCACGTAGCTCCTAATTAAATAGTATATATAGAAGCAATAATAAAGCATTCTTTATTCTTATCAATACTAGTCTTTAATCTTATTTCAAGACTTCTTAGTTTTCTTATCTTTGACAATAGCCATTCTAATTAAATATTATATCATCTTTGAATAATTATCAAGTCATCTCATACAACACAAGAGTGTATTGATCTTTGAATTCTTTGAAATTCATATCCTTGATAGTTTTATATGTATAAGTACTTTAATTAATAGAAAAAATATAGTCATTTTTATAAATTTATAATACTTGGTATAAAACAACATACAACAATAATATATGTTAGTTGTAGGAACAACGCAAAGGCTCAATAGACTCTATAAAATTATAAAAAAATAAATTAAGTATAATGGTATCAAAAAATCTAGTACAATTATGATACAAAATATTTAGATATAACTACTACAGAGTCATTTTTCATCTTTTACACACACATAGAATCCATGGTATATCTTACTTATCTTCTTATTATGAAGTTTGTAAAATTTATCAATCAGATTACTAAGTCACAAGGAATTTGTCTTAATTTTCTCTACATTAGGCAATGAAGGTATTAAAGTTGATTCACTCCAATATTATGAAACTACTTCTATTCAAGTAATTCACAAGAATAAGATATGTGTTAATGTTTATATATGATTATTTAAAAAAATTATAAATATACTTTTTGGAAGCCAAATCCAAAAACTTTTCAAAGTTTTATTTTTTTAGAAAACTAATTAAGAATAAAAAAAAAATGAATAGAATCTTTAAATTTTGCATTGATAAGAGAGGTGAATTCACCTCTAAAGTATTTTTAGATTATTGCATTTAACATGGAATTTTATGACAATTGTCTCAAGCCAAGACTCTACAACAAAATGGAATTTTTAAATATCAAAATTATTCTCTAGCCAAAAAGATGTTCTACTTGATGCATGATACTAAAGCTTTGAAATTTATGTAATATACAGCTACAAAAAATGTAAATTATTTGGTTAATACAAGTCCTACTTGTGTAAATCTAGAAGCCAAATTGGAAACTTGGTACGTCAAATTAATTCCAAAGGTTGATCACTTGAGAACTTGAAGATGTATAGTATATTTTTATATTCCTAAAGAAAAAAGAAACTAACTTACAAGCAAGACTCTAAAAGTCATATTTATAGCATGTAGTAAATTATTTAAGGCATATAAGATCTTTTTATTTATTTCAAAAATATTTGTGAGTTGTGATATTATCTTCAATGAATATATTTTTAGATTAGAATGATTTTGGACCTTGAAGACTTTTGGAACTACTCTCAACAATTCACATTTTTTGTTTCATAAGAAGGCCTTTGTTTCATCTAAAATCCACATTGGTTTAATTCATGTTTTTGCTGGTGGAACAAAAGAGATTGGTATATAGCCAAAAGTAGATAGAATGAAAGAAAAAAAATAAGAGTAAGACTAAAAATGTTACAATAGAGTCACCTCAAGACCGTCAACTAATTATTAATGTACCAAGTGCTATGTTGAAATATTTTCTTAGAAGCATATAAAGAACTTCATTCAAGTCTATATCAATGCATATCTTAGAACTATTTTTAATAGAATCTAAATCTAATTATGTTTTTAAAATTTAATATCTAAGAAAAACTCAAGCTTCCAATTCTTTATTCAAAGACTATTATGTCAATTATATTGATGCAATTGATTCATGATCAAGCACATAACAAGAAACTATTTAAGATTCTAATTAGATATTAGCTATAGATATTAAAAAAAGATTCTTATTTTAAGATATAAACCTAAAAATAATTATTATTACCTATAAATTATACTCTTATCTTTGTCAAATAGATTTAAAAACTAAAGACGATGATTATAGTAAAAAACTAAAGAATTCAAAATAGCTGGTTATTTGAAGAAACAAACAAAGAGAAGGCCTTCATTATCTTATTACTTATGTATTAGTTGTATAATAGAAGACTATTAAGATAGTATTTATGCTTGTAGCTTTGAAAGACTATAAGATTTATCATCTTCATGTAAAGACAACTTTTTCAAATATAAATTTGAATAAAAATATTTATGTAATAATCTCAATTAAATTGAAGCTTTTGCTAGATTACAACAATATGATATGATATCTAATTTACAATTGGTTGTTGTTCTAAATTTATTCTTCCTTCTCAATAAGCATACCTAAATACAAAAAAATACATCTTACATTACTTAAAAGGTATATTAAATTACAGTATTTTATTTCTCAAATACAACATTCTAGATTATGAAAGAGATAATAATATTAAACATTCAATAAAGAATATTTCATATAAAATTGGAATAGCTACCATTGGTGTCTCAAGCAAAATATAGTCCACTATATCATCATCTACTATCAAGGTTGAATATTAAGTCACCTTTGATATTGCAAGCAATGTGAAGTACTTGCAAAGCATGGTACTAGAATTTGGCATATCAACCAATCAACCTACTAAGATTTTCAATAGCAATTAGTCAAATATAAAAATAATTTATAATCTAATTTTGTATAAAAATTCAAAGAACATTAATATTTATTATCACTTTTTTCATAAATTACAAGCATAAGAACACATTAATATTCAATATATTTCAATACATGATCAAGTAGCAAATATCTTAACCAAACTTCAAAGGTTTTACAAACTAGGCAAATTCACTATAAGGATAGATACTAGAATAGTAAAAAAGGTGGTGTTGGTGCTCAAAATGGTTTCAACTTATTACAAGGATAGACATTAGGGTAACAAGAAAGGGAGTGTTGGTGTTCAAAATGGTCTCAATTCACTACAAGAGTAGATATCAGGATAGTAAGAAAGAAAGTGTTGGTGTTCAAAATGGTTTCAACTTACAACAAGGATAAATACTAGGATAGCAAGTAAGAGAGTGTTGGTATTCAAAATGGTCTCAACTTACTACAAGGATAGATACTAAAGAAGCAAGAAAGGGAGTAAGAAATAGAGTATTGATTTTCAAAATGGTCTCAACTCACTACAAGGGTAGACACTAGGATAGCAAGAAAAAGAGTGTTGGTATTCAAAATGGTCTCAACTTACTACAAGGATAGATACTAAAAAAGCAAGAAAGAGAGTAAGAAAGGGAGTATTGGTATTCAAAATGGTCTCAACTTACTACAAGACTAGACACTAGGGTAGCAAGAAAGGGAGTGTTGGTATTCAAAATGGTCTTAACTTATTACAAAGGTAGATATTAGAGTAGTAAGAAAGAAAGTAAAAAAGAGAGTGTTAGTGTTCAAAATGGTCTCAACTCACTTTAAGGCTACACACTAGGGTAGCAAGAAAGGAAATGTTGGTATTAAAAATGGTTTCAACTTACTACAAGGATAGACACTAGGATAGCAAGAAAGGAAGTAAGAAAGGGAGTTTTGGTGTTTAAAATGGTCTCATGTCACTATAAGGATAGACACTAGGATAACAAGAAAGAGAGTGTTGGTATTCAAAATGGTCTCAACTTACTACAAAGGTAGACACTAGAGTAGCAAGAAAGAGAATAAGAAAGGAAATATTGGTGTTCAAAATGGTCTCAACTCACTACAAGGATAGATACTAGGATAGAAAAAAAGAAAGTGTTGGTATTCAAAATCGTCTCAACTTACTACAAGGATAGATACTAGAATAGGAAGAAAGGGAGTAAAAAATGAAGTATTGGTATTCAAAATAATTTCATTTCATTACAAGGATAGATACTAGGATAGAAGGAAAGGGAATGTTGGTATTCAAAATGGTCTCAACTTACTACAATGATAGATACTAGAATAGCAAGAAAGGGAGTGTTGGTATTCAAAATAGTCTCAACTTAGTATAAGAGTAGATACTAAGATAGCCAAAAAGAAAATAAGAAAGGGAGTTTTGGTATTCAAAATGGTCTCAATTCACTACAACGATAGACACTAGGATAGCAAAAAAAAAATGTTAGTGTTCAAAATGGTCTCAACTCACTATAAAGGTAGGTACTAGGGCAGCATAATCAGGAGTGTCAGTATTCAAAATGGTCTCAATTTATTACAAAGGTAGAGACTAAAGTGGCAAGAAAGAGAGTAAGAAAGTAAGTGTTGTTGTTTAAAATGGTCTCAACTCATTAGAAGGGTAGAGACTAGAGTGGCAAAATTGGGAGTATTGGTATTCAAAATGGTCTCAACTTACTACAAGAATAAATACTAGACTAGTAAGAAAGGGAGTAAGAAACAAAGTATTGGTATTCAAAATGGTCTCAACTTACTAGAAGGATAGAGACTAGGGTAGCAAGAAAGTGAGTGTTGATATTCAAAATAGTCTCAACTTATTACAAGATTAGATACTAGAGTAGCAAGAAAGGGAGTAAAAAAAAAAAAGTATTGTTGTTGAAAATGGTCTCAATTCACTAGAAGGGTAGATACTAGGATAGCAAGAAAGGGAGTGTTGGTATTCAAAACGGTCTCAACTTACTACAAGGATAGATACAAGAGTAGCAAGAAAGAGAATAAGAAACCAAGTGTTGGTGTTCAAAAAGGTTTCAACTTACTATAAGAATAGATACTAGGGTAGTAAGAACTGGAGTATTGGTATTCAAAAGGGCTCAACTTACTACAAGGATAGACACTAGAGTAGCAAGAAAGGAAGTAAGAAAATGAATGTTGGTGTTCAAAATGGCTAAATTGACTATAAGGATAGACACTACGGTAGCTAGAACAGGAGTATTGATATTCAAAATGGTCTTAACTTACTACAATGATAGAGACTAGGGTAGCAAGAAAAGAAGTGTTGATATTCAAAATGGTTTCAACTTACTACAAGAGTAGATCCTAGGATAGTAAGAAAGAGAGTAAGAAAGGAAGTGTTGGTGTTCAAAATGGTCTCAACTCACTACAAGGATAGACACTAGGATAGCAAGAAAAGGAGTATTAGAATTCAAAATGGTTTCAACTTAATACAAGAATAGACACTAGGATAGCAAGAAAGGAAGTGTTGGAATTCAAAATGGTCTCAACTTACTACAAGGATAGACACTAGAGTAGCAAGAAAGGGAGCATTGGTATTCAAAAGGGTCTCAACTTACTAGAAGAGGAGATATTAGGGTAGCAAGAAAGGGAATAAGAAAAGGAGTGTTGGTGTTTGAAATGGTCTTAACTCACTATAAGGATAGACAGTAAAATAACAAGAAAGAGAATAAGAAAGAGAGTATTGGTATTCAAAATGGTCTCAAATTACTACAAAGGTAGATACTAGGGTAGTAAAAAAAAAGAGCATTGATGTTCAAATTGGTCTCATTTTACTACAAGGGTAGACACTAGAGTAATAAGAAAGGAAGTAAGAAAGAAAGTGTTGGTGTTCAAAATAGTCTCAACTGACTACAAGGATAGACATTTGGATAGCAAGAAAGGAAGTGTTGATATTCAAAATGGTCTCAATTAACTACTAGAGTAGAGACTAGAGTAGCAAGAAATGGAATAAGAAAGGGAGTATTGGTAGTCAAAATGGTCTCAACTTACTACAAGGATAGACTCTAGGATAGCAAGTAAGGGAGTGTTGATATTCAAAAATGGTCTCAACTTATTACAATAGTAGAAACTACAGTAGCAAGAAAGAGAATAAGAAAAAGAGTGTTGGTATTCAAAATAGCTTAACTCACTACAAGGATAGATATTAGGGTACCAAGAAAGGCAGCGTTGGTACTCAAAATGGTCTCAACTTACTACAAGGGTAGACCCTATGATAGCAAGAAAGAGAGTAAGAAAAGAAGTATTGGTGTTCAAAATGGTCAAAACTCGCTACAAAGATAGACACTAGGATAGCAAAAAAATGAGTGTTGGTATTCAAAATGGTCTCAACTTAGTACAATTTAGAGACTAGAGTAGCAAGAAATGGAGTAAGAAAGGCAGTGTTGGTGTTCAAAATGGTTTCAACTCATTGCAAGGATATTCACTAAGGTAGCAAGAAAAGCAGTGTTGGTATTCAAAATGGTCTCAATTCACTACAAGGGTAGACACTAGAGTAGAAAGAAAGGGAGTATTGGTATTCAAAATGGTCTCAACTCACTACAAGGATAGACACTAGGATAGCAAGAAAGGAAGTGTTGGTGTTCAAAATGGTCTCAACTCACTATAAGGGTAGACACTAGGCTAGCAAAATCGAGAGTGTTGGTATTCAAAATGGTCTCATTTTACTACAAGGATAGACACTAGAGTAGCAAGAAAGGGAGTAAGAAAGGGAGTAAGAAAGGGAGTGTTGGTATTCAAAATGGTCTCAACTCACTACAAGGGTAGACATTAGGATAGTAAAATAGGAAATGTTGATATTCAAAATGGTCTCAACTCACTAGAAGCAAAGGTAGACACTAGGGTAGGAAGAAAGGGAATGTTGGTGTTCAAAATTGTCTCTCTCAATGTATGAGAGACTTCAACTAATTAACTTCTTTGTTCATCAGTATGTCCAATTTGAATCCATGAAGTCTCTATACGTTGATATTTAGGTCTACAATCTCAGTATTGCAAGGCACCGCTTTTGCTCAACCTTCAGCTCCTCAGACTATATAGTTTGGCCTGTGATATGTTATGATCACCAATTAGAAACTACAAAAGCAACATCCAAAGTCCACAGCAACATTGTGCCACTGCACATTCTCCATGTGCCACCTCCATTGCTCCTTCAATTCCTTTGAAACTGGCACAGTGATATGGCCTCTCCCATTTTTTCGATCTCTGCCTGCTCTTTTCATGAACAAACACACACGCATATATACATAAAAATAAAAGTATATGTTTGTGTAGAAGTATATGTATATATATACACACACACACGCATATATACATAAAAATAAAAGTATATGTTTGTGTAGAAGTATATGTATATATATACACACACACACACACGTGTGTACATGTGCCGACCCCGTTGTCGTCACAGGATGCACCCAGAGGATGCAGCCACAAAACCAGAGGGATGAGGGGCTGAGGAAGAGGAGGAACATAACACGGAAACACGGAGATGCGGCACTGCTGCTGCCTCTGCTGCGGGAAAGAGATTCCATCTCAGCCTTTCAGAAATGCTGTCCACGCTTCCGTTGCAGAATGTGAGCACATATTCGTCCTCGCAGTTATCTCATCTTCTTTGACCCGCTGCTCGCCGTGCTTATCTTGCAGGCAGGGGAGGCAGGGTATGGGGAGGGGGCCTGCACCGACCTCCCTCTCAGGTTTCAGTGATGCTAGTTCGTCTCCGTGAGCTTTGCAAGTGAGAGGTAGACTGAAGAGAAGGTGGTAAGATCAAACAACATCGTGGATTATGCCTCCACGGTATCATATCTACCTGGATCTATGAAGCGAATCAGAACCTGCCTTGAGAACGTCAAGTTTGAATCTGGCAACGCCTCGCCGCACCTCGGTTGTCAACGTGAGCCTTACTTCGTCGGTCATCCAGCCTGGGGGGGATATTCTTCCACCAGATCCCGTGCCTTCGTTTTCGTTTGTAATCATAAGATTGGTGCTAGTGTCGAATGTGTCGATGTCTGTCGATTTTGCAAGCTGCAGTTTCGATCACATCCCTCGGGCTCTGAGCCTGTTGACAGAAGGCATATTGTGGGGGTTTTTTTTTTTTTCTTTTTTTTTGTTTTTTGTTTTTGTTTTTGTGTGTGTGTGTGTGTGTTGGAGTTGTGGAGTGTGACCTTCCAGGTTGTGTCATGGAAGAGGCGGTGGAGTGCGCAGTATGGAGCGGATGTGTAGGGTTCGGAGAGTGACACTGAGCGTCGCCATTGCCGAAGGCTGTTACTAGGGAACTTTTTGGGCAACACCAACACATCTCCCCACATGTCAAAGGTATCCCAAGGGTAAATTTTGTCAGCAATGTGGGTCATTTCACAGTTCGAAATCCACATAATGCATCAAAAAAGATACATCAGTGGTCGAAGCCACGTGATTGTGTCAAGTGGAAGGGAAGTTAGTTCAGAGTCCTTCCACTACTTTCCATTTTAAGCTTCAACGCATTGTGCTTTCTCCGAAACAGTCCGAGACATGCTCTGCAGGTGGCTCATTAGTTTTTACCTGACAGGCCCTTGATCGTTAAACTTGAAGACCCAGAGCAACGAGCTTCCACAACCCCACTCTGGATCACTGAAAACCGGCACCACAACCATTACTCCTCTAGGAAAGCAACCACATTGCATTGTATTTCATCTTCACAAACCTCCTTCGACATAAGTTTCAGAACGGTGAATTGCTGCCACAAGAAGTAATTAGATATAAATCATGTTCAATGAACCATCATTGTCCAAATCACCCACTTGGAAGAACATGAAATACTGTGACAAATACTGAACGACAATTGCTACCATTCGCGACCCGATTAACCTAGCAGAAGAAAGGTGGAAACCTGCATGGCACAGCTTGGGTGGTCGTGATTATCTCCGTGTGTTGCACAGTGACCATGTGTTTTTTTAAAAAGCTTCGAGATTACAACGAGGGTGTCAGTGACTTGACATATGCGGCGCAGCCTCTAAAGACAACATACTCACGGTCCAGTTTTTTGTCTCAAAAAAGGAGTACGTAGAAGAAGCATTGTCTTTAAAAACAAAAAGACATGCTTGCTGAGATTCAGTTCCAGCAGCACAAGTGGTTGCACAGAATACACAGCCTGAAGACTTGCCGACAGAATGATAAATTTCTTGGCTTCAATGAGGCAACCTGAAATAATAATGCAACAGTAATCTTTCATGAAGATGCTTTCAGAAGCTGCAGTATTAGCAGGGTCGGGAGAGAAGCAAGAAAGAAACAATGAATCAACACTACAAATCTGTGTTTTGCCCAACTTGTTGTCATTCCGGTGCCCATGGGCAACATGCAAAAAGCAGGCTAGCTAGAACCAAATCAGTATAAAGCAAAAAATAAATAAATAAATAAAATCCATTGTATGAGTTGGGTACCTATTCCTTTGGAGCCATTGGTTTTATGCAATACAAAGTTTCTAAGCTTTAAGAGTCTACTTTTGTAAAGAGGAAATTTGATGTTGTTTTATTTTATTTTTAAATTTGCTCAAAACAAGCATTAAAGAGTTTGTTTGGTTTTTGTTGGCCCAATCCTAGCCTCAATTGTTTTTCTAAGTTGAGCTAATCAAAAACTTATTATGGATTTGTTTTAGTTGAGGAAAATTTGTGTGCTTTTTATATTTGGGCATCAAAATCCAAAAAAAAAAGGAAATAAGCTTGAAAACATATATATATATATAGAAGTTTTTTTTAAAAAATATCTTAGTAAATGATCATATTAGATTATATTGTATTATATTATTATTAAATCTATATAAAATCAAACTATTAATATTTAGAGATACTAAATCATTTATAATAGAATATAATTTCATGTATACATAAAGATAAGTTCTATTGGTATTCTTCATTAAAAATCCTATTTTAAAATTTTCACATTCTACACAATATTTATTTATATTTTTAATGTTTTTTTTTATAAATATAAGACTTCAAAAATGTACTTTAAATATTTTCTTATTAAATTTATAGTAGTAAGATATTAAGTTCTTTGATAGCAATGTTACCAAAAATTAGTAATTTTTATATTTGGTTATTTAAAAATATTTTATACATTTATACTTAATAAACATCTCTAATTTTAAAGTTTTATAATAATTCATATAATATCTAATTTTAATAATTTTATTTAGTATATTTAATTCCAGGTGTATATCCCTACTTATATTTTAAAATTTTGATAAAAGATTATTTTACATTAAAATCTAAATGCATTCAATTATATTATCACTTTACTATTTATTATCCTTTTTTCTCTCTCTCCATAATCATCTTTAGAATAGAAATCACAAGGTAGGACATCCTTAATATACCATCACTTATTTTTAACTAAGATTTCAGAAACTTTTATACAAATAAGACTTCTCTACAAGCTTTTTTATATATATATATATATATAGTAAATTTAAAGATTAAAATTTTTCTTTTTATATTTTAATTTTTATTATGATTATGCATAATTTCTTTTCAATCAAGCACCATTTTTCAAAATTTTAAAATAAATTATAGTATCCACTTTTATAAGGCAGAAAAAGCTTAATTAGTAATACAGTATTTATGCATAAATATTTTTATTTAAGTAGTTCTATAATTTCTTACATATAATAATCTAATTTTTATCAACTTTTTATAATTTATAAGAAAAACCACTTGAAGATATAGTCATACTAAAGATATCTATTTTTAGTATTTTCATCTTAGTTTTAAATTTAAATTTTTTACTCTAACTTATTATCTTTTAAATTCTTTTATATTTTTCTTTAGATTTTTATTTCTCTATTGTTATATTTACTATAGTAGTATCAGATTACGCATACTCAATTATAATAAATAAAAATTGATGTAGTTATCTATGATTTTTTTCTTGATAAAAATACCTTTATTTAGTCCTATATTCTTGGCTATTATATATATATATATATATATATATATATACTTCTTTAGTACCATAATTTTTATTTTATTTTATAAATATAGTCCAAATAATTTAGTCAATGCTAATGTTAGTTGTATGTTACTTACATGTTGGTCATATCAAACAACTTTAAAATCCCAATCTAAGTTATGGTTTTTAGTAAGAAATATTGAATTAATATTTATATATTAAATAAAAAATAATATATAAACTAACGTTAAAACCGTATTTTAAAGTATTATTATTAAGATTATTTTTTAAGTTAATACTATACTTGCTAGTTTTTTTACAATAGTTAACCATTACAATAATCTAGTTTTATTTGTAAACCTTCGAAAACATTGTGTTGAAGTCCAAAAACTTTTATATAATAATTTTAAAAGCACAAATAAAATTTTAAAAATGTATATAATTATTGATAACAAGCAACTCAGATAAAGCTATACTTACTATAAGTGTCCTATGACTTTTACACGTAATTTTCTATTTGATAATTAGTTTTTTATGTAAAGAAAAACAAAACAAACTTAAACATTTTACTTCATTTGTCATAATTGATTAGAGATATAATTTATTTATTTTTTCAAATATTTGTTATGACATTTCATTCTAAAGGTATAATTTTTCTTATTTATTCTTTCATATTTCGAAAGCTGATTTATGAAATGAAAATTATTACAAGCATAAACTTCTGTATTTTAAACTTCTAATTTTAGAACATCTTGCATCATAATTTAAACATAAATTTATAGAATTCATTATTTTTAAGACATAAATGTAAATTTTTTGTAGTACTTTTAAATTCTTCTTTTTAACTGAAAATGTTAGGAACCATTTGAATTGTTTCTAATTAGTATATAAAAACTAAAACTATTATATATATATATATATATATATATATATATATATAAAGTGTTAGCTACTAAAAATATATAAAATTTCAAATTTTATTTATTTTTAAAGATATATTACTTATAAAAAAATTAATTGTAAAATGCATGTTTAAGTGAAGTTTTTAAGCCTTTAAGCTATGAGCCATTACAAAATTTCTTCATAGACATCAACTAATGCTTGGTTAAACGTCATTTTTTTTGCTTATCTGGTTTGGTTATAAATTCAATATTTCAATTTCAAGTATATTTATACAATTAAAAAGAACCGAACTTAAAGAAGCTTATAACAAAAAAAAACTCATCTTTAGTTTTCATGTCTTTAAAGAGATTTAAGATAAAAAAATAAAAAATAAAAAATCTCTACTCTTTTTTTTCATATAAATGCTTTAATCAAAAAAAAAAGAAAAAAAAAAAAAGAAAAAGAAAAAAAAAAACATTAAGTGTCTTTTATGTACAATAATATAAGTATATGTTTAGAAAAAAAATAAAAATTCTTTTGCTGAACTTTACATAATCCAAAATTTAATCCAAAATTTAATAAAAGTCACATTTTAAAAGTTTAGTTACAAATTTGTACTCTTTTCATTTTATTTTAGAATAGGTGGATATGTGAACCATTCTATTAGAAAATTCTATTTAAAACAATACCGGTTTTTAACTTTATAAATTTTTTATATTTATTTGTATTTTCTATACATATATATATATATCCAACTAACTTGTCGTTTTTGATGTAACAATATCTATATTTAATATGTAAAAAAATCTTTGTTTATATGGTTATTGATTTATTATTGAATTCTAAAGAAGCATCAATATTTTTAATTTACTAGTAGTTATATATGATGTTTAAAAAATAATAAATAAATTAAATTGTTGCATCAACAAAAAATATATTTTTTCTTTAAGTTACGACAATCAAACCTTCATATAATGTCGAATATGGTTTTTAATGGCACGATAATTAAAAAAAAAAAAAAAAAAAAAAAAATCAAATTACTGTATGAAAAATAAATAAAAAAATAAAAATAAAAATGAATAGCTTATTATATATTCAAAAGAGATTATTATTTATTGTAAGAGCCTATTGTGCATATTTCTAAAAGATCTTATATTTTGATCTTTTGATTTTATCTACGATATGAAATCAGAAAATTTATTAAAAATAAAATTCTATATCATATTACATCAACAAATTAGCTTCAATAAGAAATTGCACTGCCAAAAAGAGCAACAAGTGAATTGATGGACATTAATAATGTTTTAGTCCTTATGTACATCAAGCCCCTTTTCTTTTACCTTTGTAGCCTTTGTATGCCAAATTAGAATGTCTTCAAGAAGTCTTAAAATTTTCAAACTTGGTTTTTGTTTAATTATTTAAAGACCTAAACTCAAACACAATTCTTAGAATAATTTATTTAACATGAAATAGTCAAAGCTATTGTTTGTTTTTTGAATGGACCTATCTAACAATTGAGTAATATATATATATATATATATATATATATATATATTATTAAAAAAATTAAATAATTCTTTAATTATTTTTGGAGAAGTGAAGAAATATATTAACAAAGCACTTATGGAACTTGTTGCTAAAAAATAATATAATATCACAATTGTACAAAAAATTTCAACCTCAAGCATTTTTTAGAATTTTAGACGTATATATAAATATTATAAACTAATAGACTATTTTAAATAATTTTAAAAAATTGTATTATTATTTGAGAATCTATAGAGACCTCAACATCTTATGGAATATTTTATAAGATTTAAAATCCTTCTACAATCTTCTAGAAACTTTCTTAATTTTGAATAGCCAATCTTAGACATTCTATAAAGTTTTAGAAGTGTCTATAGAGTTTTCTTTATATATCTAGGATATCCCATAATTCTTAGAATTTTATTTAGAAGTTTTTAAAGAACCTAGTTGTGAGAGTATAAGTAAAGAGGCAAAAATAAGGGATACTTTAGTTGTATCAATATAAGTAATGAAGCAACTTAAGTGTTGTCTTGTTTCTAATAATGTTTATAAGTCATTTTTTTCATTTTGTATCTTATTTTTATTTATTTATTCCTTATCTTTACACTTATGAAAATACTATTTATGAAGAACATATATATATATATATATGTATGTATGTATGTATGTATGTATGTAGTAGTATTCTCTAATAAATTTTTATACTTAATTTGATTATTTGACATTTTAACCATATATTTTTAGATTATTATTTTATGTTTTTAAATGTAATAATGCTAATTGAATTACAATTAATTTTTTGACATTAATAAATATATTTTTTTTTATTTTTTAAAAAATACACTAAAACTATTTGTTTATTTATTTATTTATATATGGAGAGAGAGAAAGTATCACGGACACAGAAATACAAGCTCGAGATCTAACATGAAATTCAAGAAGGTTGGTAAGAAGTAGATTAATCAGATGAATATAAATAGAGCTCCAAGAATATTTAGAACAACACCAAAGAGGTGAGCTAGAGCTCCAAGAAATGTGTTGTCGAGACTGAAGAACTCTTCAGCCTCGATTCTAATATATACTCCTATTTAGGAAGCTTCTCAAGCAACTTCTATCAACTAGGAAGCTTCTAGAAGGTTCCAGAGACTTGCTTCTAGAAGGTTCTAGAAACTTATCTCTAGAAGGTTCTAAAGACTATGTCCCTAACATCTTCTACCAACTAAGAAGCTTCTAGAAGGTTCCAGAGACTTGCTTCTAGAAGGTTCTAGAAACTTGTCTCTAGAAGGTTCTAAAAACTATGTCCCTAACATCACCCCCTCCTTTAGCTTCGAGGTCTCTGAGAAGCAATGTTGTTGTTAATCAATACCAACGCAAGAAACTGAAGATCTATCGCATAACATTTGTTATGAACTCCAACTGTTGTTCACGAGGCAAGTAGTTCATCGACCCTTGAAGCCAACGATAGTGGCCCACTCCTTCAACTTCTGACCAAGTATGAACTTCCGTGTCCTCATTCTGAAATTGTCCTACAAATATGCTTTCTAGCTGACCATCGTAAGCAGGCTCAAACTCAAATACAATCACCAGTGATCGGTTACTCGGTATCCTCCGTCGTCGTTGTGGTGTAGGCAGTTCTTCATCTCAAGGTCGCCTTCGTGAGCTAGTCGGTTGAGATAATTTGACTGGCATAGTATCTATCTCTTGGCTATCCATATCAGAAGACCAAACTATGGCTATTGAAAAAATTCTACTTGATCTTGGAGAAAATAACTACATCAATTGCGAATTTTGGTAGTGCTCTCCCCCTTTCTTATATTCTTGGGTGAGCAAGCTTTAGAAGGAAGCTATTATCAAACCGGCTTAGGTTTATGAGGATGTTGTTGATGAAACTCGTGTACCTTTTATGACACATTGGCAAGATTTTCAGTTGGCTCCCACGTTTGCTCATTAATGTCGTAGCCACTCAATTGAAAAAGATATTCCAACTTGCCCCACCTTTGCCATGAATCCAGCACCTTTTCAACCTCATATTCTTCATGGTTCTCGATATCAATACTAGGTAGTGGCCATTGCACTCTTCCAAGAAAAGACGACTCTCGATAAGGCTCCAACAGAGAAACATGAAAGACTGGATGTACCTTCATAGAAGCCGGTAATTCCAGACGGTACGCCACTGGATTGATTTCCTTCTAAATGATAAATGGTCCCAATCTTCGATAGTCCAACTTATCACATAGTTGCTTGGTTTTGATATTCCGTCGAAAAAGCCATGCTTTATCTCTAATTTAAAAAGTAAGTACTTGATTTCGAAATCTATCTGCAGACGCCTTGTAGGATTCTTGAGTAGATTATAATTGAAGCTTCAACGCATTTTGAAGCTCTGGTAGTTGTTTCGCAAATCCTTCAGCTATTGGATTCTTATTTGTTGACGGACTCAATAAATCAAGCTTCAAATGATACCCATAGTTAGAAAAGAATGGTGTGTATTGAGTCGACGCATAGAGGGTATTGTTATATGCAAACTCGACTAGTGGTAGATATGTGGTCCAATCGTCTTGCTGATAGTTGATGCTGTATCGTAAGTATTGTTCCAAGACTTGGTTCACCTGTTCTGTTTGGCCGTCAATGTGAGGATAAAAAGTCGAAGAAAGTTTGATATCCACCTTCAGTATCTCAAAGAAAGATCTCCAAAACTTTGATACAAACTAGGTTCCTCGATCTGATATGATATCATCTGGTAGTCCATGATATTGATACACATTATCAAGAAAGAGCCTTACTGTGACTTCACTAGACGATGTCTTCTTACAAGGAATAAAGTGCGCCATCTTTGTAAGCCGATCTACCACGACAAAGATGCTGTCAAATGAATTCGATGATGGCAGATCCATGATGAAGTCCATGGAAACTGAAGACCATGGTCGACGCAGAATCAGCAATGGCTGTATGAGTCCATAAGGACGATGCCAAGGATTCTTGGATCTTGAACAGATGTCGCAGAAGAAGACAAAATCTTTCACATCCTTTCACATTTGGGGCCACCAAAAATCTCGAGAAATAAGCTCCAAGGTCTTGTTGAATCCAAAATATCCCGCAGCTAGAAAATCGTGGCAAGATTGAAGAACTCGGAGTCATGCTGGTCCTTTTGGGATATACAACCCCTCCTCAAAGTATAAAAGATCTCCCTCCACCTTAAATTTGTCGTCATTGGCATGTTGCTTGATATCAATGGCTACTGAATCTTCAATGGTCACGGCACGTACCTGATTCAAGAAGTCAGCATCAATTGGCACAATAGTAGCGCAAAGCCAAAATTGCTCTAGCTTCAATAATGCCATACATTGTTGATCAAACGCTGCTTCTCCAGCCTTTGGTATAAGATACGATCTCCTCAATAAGGCATCAGATAGTCTTTACTGCTTTCCAAGTCGATAAGTGATAACAAAATCAAACCTAAATAGCGACATATTCCATCGAGCTTGACGTCGATTTAGAACTCGAGCCGACATGAAATATTCCAAATTCTTGTGATCTGTGTATACGGTCACTTGATATGCAGCTCCTTCAAGAAAATGATGTCATTCTAGGAAAGAATCCACTATAGCAAGAAGTTCCTTATCGTGGATCTCATAATTGATTTCAATAGTAGAGAACTTTCGAGAATAGAATGCAATCGGATGGAGCTTCTTGTCTTCTCCCATTTGTGAAAGTACAGGTCCCAAAGCAAAATCCGAAGCATCAGTTTCTAAATAAAAGGCCTTTGTAAAGTCTGGATGTACCAAGATTGGAGCCGTAGTAAATGCGATCTTCAGGCCTTGAAATGCCTTCTCTGCTAGATGTCTCCATTCCAGCTTATCCTTGCATGTCAATCGAATGAGAGGAGCAGCAACTTGAGAGTAATTTTTGATGCATATTCGATAGAAGTTGGCAAAACCAAGAAAGCATTGTACATCTCTAACCATCTTCAGAACCTCCCAGGACATGATTGCTTCCACCTTCTTGGGGTCCATCTTCAAGCTTTTCGTAGTCGCAACGAACCCCAAAAACTCCATCTCTATTTAGTGAAATAAACACTTCTTCAACTTGGCATATAATCCTCGCTCACGTAATTTCTCCAAGACCAAACGAACGTGCTTTTCATGCTCTTCCTCATTTTTGGAGAATATCAGAATATCATCCAAATAGATGATGACAAAATCGTCAAGGTGCTCTCGAAAAATATCATTCATCATATGTTGAAAGACCACTAGAGTATTGGTAAGACCAAAAGGCATGACATTATACTCAAAATGGCCATACCTTGTACGGAACGCTGTCTTCCATTCATCTCCTTCCTTGATTCATACGAGGTTGTAAGCTCCCCTTAGATCAATTTTTGTAAAGATCCTTGTACGTCCAAGTTGTTCTAAGAGACCAGAAATCAAGGGTAACGGGTAACGATTCTTCTTTGTTACCTTGTTGAGGCCTCGATAGTCCACACACATCCGTAATGAGCCATCTTTCTTCTTCACAAATAAGATGGATACTCCACCTGACGGTTTTGAATGACAGATGAAGTTCTTGGCTAGATTCTCGTCGATGTACTTCCGCAACTCCGCCAACTCCATCTGCGATAGATTGTAGATTGGGCCAAAAGGCGGTTGTGCTCCTTCCTACAAGTCTATGGCGCAATCATATGGTCTGTGATCCGGTAGCATGTCAGCATTCTTCTTTTGAAACACGTCTTTAAAATCCTTATATTGCTCCGGTATACTTACTGTCAAGATCTTCTCCCCAGTAGTTGGAGCCGCATAAATGACAAACGGTGTGCCTTCTTTGGACGATCTTATAAACGCTATTGCTCCAATGAATAAAGATTTTTGTATTCGGGGTTTTCTACTAGGCTTGCTCTTGGGTGGTTTTGTGGGAAAGGTCATCTTGCGCAACTTCCAATCTATGGATGGGTTATGCTTTTCCAACCAAGAAAGACCAAGAATAACAAGATTTGATGCGGTTCTAATAATATTGAAAATAATATGACTACTATGGCCCTTAAACGTCACTTCTGTAGGTTCTGATTCATAGGTGACACTACTAGACAATAAAGGTCACTCATCTATGACCTCAACGTGAATAGGTTTGGATTTTTGTACTAAAGGGATCTTATAATGCTTCACAAATTCTTCGTCTAAGAAACAAACAGATGCTCCTGAATCTAATAATGCTAAGGTTCTCAGTTTCTGAGGGCCAATAAGCAAAGGGATTGTAAAACAAAGGGCAGGTTGAGCGGAAAGAAAGGAATCTGGTTGTTTTTGCAATATTTCACTGTCCAGCCACACGGTTCCTATTGTGGCTAGGCATCCTCGTTTTCTTGAACAAACGCACCCCTAGTCCTGACAATACGTCGATTTTGCTTCTTGAGGCAGTTTCCAACTTTGTGGCCTTCTTCACCGCAATACAAGCATAGACCTTCTTCCATACGCCGCTTTTTTTCTTTTAGAGTAAGGGATTTGACATATATCACATCAATTTGCATGTCTTCTATCTCTGAATGTGAATTCACGCTGCTTGACGACATAGTTGGGGCATGGCGAACCGTATGTTGTCTTGAACATTGGTCTTGGCAACATTGGAATAGGTGGTTATCGCACTTCACAGCTTGGCTAATAGCTTCGTTGAGTATTTGCGGATCAGGAAGAGTTAACATCAAATCCTTCACATCATCCCTTAAATCCCAATAGAATTGACTCATCAACGCTTCTTTGTTCCAATTGATGTTGCATGTTAATTGCCTGAAGTCCAATGCATAGACTGATGTAAAGCGCATCCCTTGTCATAGTGACTGGATCTTTGTTGTAGCTCATTGAACCTTGTCGTGTTCACCAAATGCTTCCGCAAACGACTCCAAAAAGTTTTCAAAGTTGTTTAGTATGGACGATCGTTTCTCAAACAAAGGAGCAAACCATGATAGAGCTTGCCTTGTAAATAAGGTTCCAACAAGCCCAACACATGACTCCTCCATTGGATAGCGTTTGGGCTATAAAACTGTTATCAACCTGATTTGGTTGACGAATCCTCGAAACTTGGAACGCGTACCATTGAACTTGTCCGAAAGGCTAACTCGGGGCTCCTTATATTGTAGAACCAGCGGTGCTTGTCAAACCTGAGGCAAAGTTGCTTCTCCAAGTGCAGAGGTTTGAGGCTCGTGCAACCTAGATTGTGCCAT